>NC_141140.1:91096237-91697800 GCF_053477565.2 Lygodium microphyllum | reverse complement strand
ATGTGACAGTGATTTGGACAATGCTCTATTATAGAGCACAAAACAACATGCATTCATTGGTGGAAAGCTCCATGGTGCAAGAGACCCAGTGCAGAGAAGCTTTTGAGTCGGCTACAACAAGGAATTAGCCCAACACCTCGAGCAATGGTAAGGATGGTTGAGAAGGTGGCAAGAGGAATTGAATTGCATAAACGTCCCGATTTTTGAGGGGACAATATGACTGTAGTAAGAAAAAGCAAGGTTGATGGGAAAGTGGGGTCCGAGAAAGCCAACCCCTCTCATAGGCCTGATTATGTGACTGAAAACATACCTAGAAGAAAGGGTACAAGAAAACTAAACTTTGAGGACCCTTTACCTTCCGACCAATCAAGGGTTGTATCACCAAATTGTTCAGAGGAAATGGTGGTGGAGACAGTCCTTCATGACACCGTTTGGGCTATAAGAAGGATTCAAGCTCGCAGCCATGTACAATGTCAAGGATGGTTGGGAGCTAGAGAGGGAAAATGCAAAAAACATATAAAGAATACATCACATGGGGTGCATGCACCTTCATTTTGGGGCATCATGGAGTGGTCTAGCTCAAGAGGAGAAGCTAGAAATCAACATGGAATGTGGCACTAGTTCATGTGGTTTGTAATGATAGTGTGGATCATACATGGAACATTTGTTCTTCCATTCAACACACACCACCCAAGGTTCCACAAGTATGGCCAGTGGCATGAGGCACTAATTTGACTGTAGAAGAAATCTACATGTTGGAGAGTGGTGGGTTTGTTTTACAAAAGGCAGCGCAAGAGGCAGATGTTAATGAGGGCTCGTGTAGATATTGAAGAGGTATTTCACATGCTTCAGAGAAAAGGATAGACTCATCATTGGCACTAGATGCAACTGTGAAGGGCCACAGAGTGGTGAAGGCCTTGAAGCATGAGGTTTTCAAACTAGAGACAACTAACTCGTCATGCATGAGTGTTATGATGTGCACATTGCAAAGAATCCAACATGTAATTGCCAGGATTTCATGGATCATGCGTAGAAGGAAAAGTGTATTTGGCATCCAAGCACCTATACTATGTATACCTCCGAGCGTTTGGGATGCAAATGTCAACATGTTTATACACCAACCCACACTCATTACTGAAGAAAACTTGCACATTGTATTTGGAAGTAGAAAAACTTTTCCAACACCACCTATATAGTGACCATCAATGCAATGCCAACACTACCTCTTAGCACAACTGCATTTTATTTTGTTGAGAAGTCCCCATTATACAATCCATTTGGATGGCAAGCCTTTGGTGAACTTGTCTCTCTTAATTTGACAAGCAAAAGTACGTTTCCCAGAGTTAACACAAATATAAATGTACATTTGGATTGCTTGTATGAATTGTCTTGTATCATATTTGTTGGTGAGAGGAGGGAAAGGGGGAGAGAGGGGGAGGGGAGGGAGCTATCAATGCATTGAAATTAAAGTTTTAAAAACACCGAGTGGCTACTCAAGCATTCACATTATGAGAGAGAGCGCGTGTGTGTGTAACGTGCCCGTCTATCTAAGCACGTTTTTGGCAGTCCATCGAGAAACGAATATAAGCGTTGCCGCTCGGCACTCCCATGGAATGTCACAGGGTTTGTCGCCTAGGTTTTCTCGAGTCTGCCTCGCAACGGAATGTTCGCAGCCAAACCCACTAGGATTGACTTGAATCTTGAATCCCTGGTAGTCAAGGTTTCTCGATCACTCTACTATATGCGGAGTTATCCAATCTGAAGCAAGTCCATACCCCTATTGGGTTCAAGGAATAGGAACGAGAGGGATGCGTCACTCCATCTCTCTGTCCATAGGGCATAATCCCCTTCTGGTCCCCAAAAATGGTATGAATTTGGGAATTAACCCGTGTTGCCCAAAGGTCTAACGATGGTAAAATCTTGTGAGAAGCCTCCCAGTTCTCTGGGACCACCCTGCCATAGGACAGACCTGTTAGGGGTTCCGCCCTCCCGCTTCTCTCATTCAGCATACTTTAGTTATCTAATTAGCCCTATCACTTTTAGGTGTGACATGTAAAAGAAGCTTCCTTAATTAGCCTCTTAAAGGACAAGGTTCGTTCACATAATCTTATGGCATTGACACGAAAACAAATTCAAACAGGTTCCCTAGAAGTAAACTTAATATTAGCAATTTATCAAAGATACAAGTCTTGTTCAAAAAGGGACAATATCCGCAATCCATAAGGATGCACTTTATTTCCACCAAGTTTCCACCTTGCACTAGTAACAAGGCCCCCTCAAGAATCTATCTTGTGTCACACAAATCATTTGAGTAGGACCCAGAGGCAGGGAATTTACAACCAGAGCCCCCCTGGCATCTAAGCGTCCTCCTACATTTAAACCAACCCACGGTGAGGCATCTCGTGGCAGGTTCGGTCCATGTTCCCATCATGACTATTTAGAATCCCCTTGGTTAGGGTTGGCGGCCAGCTGGGGGTGGTTTGGCGCACCCTCCAAAAGTTCAACCCGATTCATTATTCTCATTTATGAGTTTGGGTTATGCAATCTTTTTTTTAAAGCAGTGTTCCTAATTTTACAAGCACAAACAAAGGTGTAGGTGAGTGCTCGAGACATCTACTAAGGTGGGGGTTCCTATCTTGATGCTTAGCGATTGACCTTCTTGCCTTGGCAGAAATTTCCAATATCCTTCGAGGGTTGGAAAATACCTTCTTCCTGACTCCACTCCTGTGTGATAGGAGCGAGCAATTACACAATTGGATCTATATCTGATAGTTCTCGGATGGAAGATGTCCTAGCTTGCTAGTCTTTACTCCAGGGTTTTTGTCATTGGAAGAAATGACACTCGAACCTCTTGTATTAACGACAAATTGCGTCATGGTTAAAGGTGATATTTTCAAAGTTGTTTCAGCTTTATCGAGGCCAGATTTGGAATAGAGGCCAGTGAGTGTTTTACTTGTCTCATGGTCCACTTATGAAGTAACAATAGATTGGCTCAATTACCTTTAATCCTAAAGAAGTCGAGTTAAGCCCCATATAGGATTTATCTCATTGAACTACCTGAGCAATTAAGGTTAACGCTTCATATGCGTGTCTTATAACTACCTTTAAGATGAATCGCTAGCAGTGCCGCTGAAACCGTCCGTGACACCTACTACGAGTCTTTCCTAGGAGGATGATGCAATGTGGAGTTCTACGCTTGGGAATTTCTTTTCAATGCACTTACACAAATTATAAATAAAGGCTTGTATTTTTCTTTTGTACGAGGAACACGAAATCATCAGGCCTAATGCATGTGCGAGCTACATCTCTCTAAAGGATTATAGGAGCCCAAAACCTGGCTTATTGTTGCAATGACCTAAACATACTTAACCCATTATTGTAGCACTCACGATTCTCATAGTCTTGATTCAAGCTTTTACCCCTACCTTTTCAGTTTAACCAATTTTGCGATGCAAAAAAAAAGTACAATTTTCGCTTAATGATGAATATGCATAAGCATCCTGACAACCCATTTTTTAGTACCTTCAAGCATGCTAATGTTAGTGCATAATCTAACGCATTACAAGCACAATCAATAAGGTCCCTGATTTTTTTAGCGTGCATGAATGCAAAATCTTTCTTGCAATTTATTCATTCAAAACATGCCAAAATGCAAATTATAAACACAATTTCCAACATTATAGAATGATACAACCTAAATGGTGGTTACTTATCATAGACTTTTGCCGAAATACTTCTTCCTTCCCAATGAAGTCAGCCTATGTTCTTAAGGCCTCCCATCAGGGTAGGATTTATGGGACGCACTTGATTACCAAGTGACATGGTTCCTTGACCCGCAGCTCCATTGGTTGAAGCAAGTTCATGCTCGATTGGACTTTACTTCGCTTGCTTGGGAGGCATCGTATACTTTTGGTTTTTCCTTCGTGGCTACATGCCCAGGTTGTGAGAGAGATGACTCCTCGTGGAGGGAATTTGTCCGTGAGAATCCTCTCGAAGAGGGGGGAAAAGAAAGATGGCAAGCTCGGAAGTCTTCAAAGAGAGAGAAATTCCCTCTCTCTCTCTTTCTTTCTCTTTTCTCTTACTCTCCCTTTCCCTCTCTCTCTCTCTCTCTCTCTCTCTCTCTTCTCTCTTACTCTTCCTCTTTTCTTTTACTCTCCCTTTCCCTCTCTCTCTCTCCCTCTTCTTTCTTTCTCTTTTCTCTTACTCTCTCCCTCACTCTCTCACTCTCTTCTCTCTCTCTCTCTCTCTCTCCTTTCTTTCTCTTTTCTCTTACTCTCTCCTTACTCTCTCTCCAATAACGAGTTGGGTAGCAACGATCCTCCTCCTTCTTTCTCTTCAACACCCAAGGCCCTTTTATAGAGGGGGAACCTTGGGTAGGGTATGGAGGCCCTCCCCCTCTACTCCCAACAGGGTGGCCAGCTGGATGGCCGCCACCATGCAAGTGATGGGGGGGGGGGGGAGAGGGAGTATTCATTACCCCCTCCTGACCATGTCATCCCCCCTTCCCCATTGACACATGGCAGCCCCCTCCCGCCCCGTTGATACACGGCAACCCCCCCCCTCTCCCCTGCCCCCCCCACCGTCTGCTGCCAATTGGCAGCGTGAGTAGGGGGGAATTATTCCTTTTTTTTCCCAATTAAAAAAAATCATCTAATTAGGAGGGAGGTCATACGGCGGGAGGGAGGGGAAATTTTAGAGAGAGAGAGAGAGAGAGAGAAAGAAAGAAAGAAAGAAAGAAAGAAAGTTATATTAACGTCTTCTAAAGACCAAAACTGGCCTATGAGACAAACTGTGATACAATTGATGAGGTCCAGCTATCCAAAAATAAAAGTGCTGAATGAAAAGCTAAAAACTGGAAACTGAAAATACGGTGCTGTGAGTGTGATAAGTGTCGTGTATGTGTATGTGCGTATGTAGCTCTGGTACTCCAGATAATGGCTACAAAAGGGGAACAAATGTCGGCTGTGATAGGGGAACAACTGTCGGCTGTGATAAAGTGGTGCGATGTGTATATGTAACAGATGCAGGGAGATATACTATCCTGGGATGTAGTAGCAGTCGTCGAAGTCGCTAATAGCAGGTGATCCCTCCTGGATGCAGGATGTGGTACATCGGCGGTGGAGAAAGAGCAAACTGGAGATCTGAGATCCAATGTGTCGAGTGTCGTCGGATCTCAATCTGCTGTCGATCTAGATCAAGAATCCTCCGGATCTCCTGTCGGTGTGGCTGTGGGGTCCGAAACCCACGGATCCTCGTGCGGCTTTGGGTACGCTGGTCCTCAGCCTGCTGTAGTGTGAGCCCGGAGGTCTAGCTGGAGGCTGGTACAGTAGCTCTCACTCTGTCTGTCTGAAAGAACTGTGTAATAGTCGTCTGGGTGGGCCCCTCTCTGACTGGGACCCGCTGTGTGCTCTGCTCTCTGATGTGCCATGCCTCTCCCAGAAAACGGCCAAATGATCTCTGATCCATATCAGTCATACATCCCTGAAGTGAGCTGCTCAATGTGTATCTAGATCTCAACTCTGAGTATGCCGGGCATCTGAGAACAAAATGCTCCTCACTCTCCACCTCTGATCTGCAAAGGGGGCATATCCTCTCCTCCCGTGGGATGCCACTGGCTCTGCCACTCTCAATCATAAGCTGATGTGATGATACCCTGAGCTGTCCAATAAGAACTCTCAATCGATGTGGCATATAGATCTGCATATATCTCGGAACCTCTATGAATCCCTGCTCTGATATGCTCAAGAACTGTGTATAATAATGTGCCATCTTCGATGGCAGTGGTTGTGCAGGGCTGACCCATGTCCTCTGTATATAAATATGCCATATCTCCTATCTGATGACTCTGTTCCTCTCAGAGAGAGAGAGGGTGTAAGTGGGAGCCTGAGTATCATATAGAAGAGGTGGGAGTCTATCAATGTCCAGCCCATGTCTGTCAAACCAAGCTCTAGTCTATGCATACCATGATGTGGTATCCCCCGCTCGAGCCATCTCCTGAGATGCCATATATGCTCTGTATGCAATGCGATCTCTGTCCATATCCTGAAATCTGTGTAGGAAGCAGACTGTCTGAAATAATGCCTCGACTAGCATGGGCGGTGTGGCAAGCTCTGCTCGCATAATGTCATGTGGAACTGAGGCCTTGCTGCGAATCAATCTAGATATCATGATCACCTGAGGTCTCTCCATCAATGTCCATACATAATCGGCAAGGCCTGGCCCCCATATAGCTGCTCCATACATCAGTGCTGGAGTGACTAGAGTATCAAAGAGCCACCCCTTGGTGTGGGGCTCCTGGAAATGTGCCTGATGACACTGTCGCTCCATAAGAGCCAATGCTGAGTATCCTCTAGTGAGGCAGTCACGAGCTGCCTGTGTCATCGAGAAAGTCCCTGAAGCTGCTGTAAAGGTGACTCCCAAATATACATATGATCCAGTGACCTCAATACTCCCTCCTGCTGCCATGAAAATACTCTGTCTGCGTATCTGAGCTGATGTATGGAATATAAGAACCTTGGTTTTACCAAGGTTCACTGTCATGCCTCTTTGTATGCAAAAATCATCCAATAGAGAGAGAGAGAGAGAGAGAGAGAGAGAGAGAGAGAGAGAGAGAGAGAGAGAGAGAGAGAGAGAGAGAGAGAGAGAGAGAGAGAGAAGTGTTTGTTACAACACATGTCATGATCTGATGTTAGGCATTATGATACAATGTGGATTGATCGCATGCATGAGAGAGAGGAGAGAGAGAGAGGGAGATAAAAATAGAGAGTGAGTGAGTGACTAAGATTTATATACATATATATATGTATGCATGTGTGTGTGTGTGTGTGTGTGTGTGTGTGTGTGTGTGTGTGTGTGTGTGTGTGTGTGTGTGTGTGTGTGTGTGTGTGTGTGTGTGTGTGTGTGTGTGTGTGTGTGTGTGTGTGTGTGTGTGTGTGTGTGTGTGTGAGGGAGGGAGGGAGGGAGGGAGAGAGAGAGAGAATGTAGAGTGAGAGGGAGAAATTTCATGTACAATCCTAAACTGAGAGAGAGTAAAGACATGGAGTAATTTGTAAGAGAGAGAGAGAGGTGTGTGGGCCGTGGTGTTCCACTCTTTTGGGGTGAGCGCATGAATGAATCCACATTACATGCTAGAGAGAGAGAAATCGATTACATGAGATGGAGTGCTATTTGATCGAGTGTGCTAGAAAGAGAAAAAGAGAATATACACGTAGAGGAAGAAACACACAGAGAGAGAGAGAGAGAGAGAGAGAGAGAGAGAGAGAGAGAGAGAGAGAGAGTGTGTGTGTGTGTGTGTGTGAGTGTGTGTGTGTGTGTGAAGGTAGTGGTGGCAATCGTGGAGGTGGTGGGGCACAAATATATTGGACATGAAAATGTGCAAAAGCTGAAATTAATGCAGTCCAAAGGGTTGATTACATGATTGCTTGCTTTTAGAGTTGAAATTTTTCATAAAGGATGTGAAGCATGTCAATTTGATAAGCGGGTAAAAGAAGATTTTTCACATGATAGAGATGTGAGCGCGAATATACTTGAATGACCCCCAAAGAATGCTTTACAAGTGAGAAGCCATTTGTGTTACACTTAAAAGTATCTGGTTGTATTTCATATGTTCACACTCCAAAAAATTGTTAATACAAGAATATAAGAACTTCCAAATTGAAATGATAACCAAATCTTCACAGCGCTCACACACTAGCATGCCAATGTTATCAGATTAGAGTTGTCAATAAAAAGTGTTTGAGAAAATAAGAATTCAAGTACATCCATGTCATAATATCAATCTATCTTCCAATCTTGGTTTTCCCCCCAACTAAACTATTCCCTTATAGCATTGTGCATCATCACCTTGTTGCTATTTTGACATATAAAGTCATATGTTTATCTAAATGTAATTGTTACTAGTCCCCCCAGCACTGAAATGATTTCCTAGCTATGCATATAACTAACTATCTAACTATGTGAAAATGAAGTAAGAAAAACTAAAAGTGATGTGATTTGTGATTTTTTTTTGTTTTGATTAGTTTTCCTTTTGGTCAAAATAAGTGGACACTAAACAACCTTAGAGAATAACAAATTTAAGTAAAAGTCTTCACACTCTCTTAATTCCTCTAAGACGAACAATGATCGAAGTCCAAAATCAAATTTATTATCAAATTCAAACATAACAACTAAACTACTAGATGTAGGATGTTTCTTGAATAGCCTCTAGCATAGGCACATATAATGTCATAGACTTGCTATTAAGTGCATGACTCAGAATATCCATCATCTCATGGAGCAGAGTTGTGGTGGCTGCATCATCATAATAAGGCATAAGTGCCATTGGTAAACATCCCAAGGAGCAACCCTTGGTTGTATCCATGTGCTAATGATAAATATAGTACCAATAAGGATAAATATAATCTAGCTAATGGTTAAGATATGATGGAGTAAGGCAATAGATAGTAGCTTGATATTTGGTAGATGACTGCTACTTTCTATCCATATATACTGAACTAGGCCATGCTCAAGTGAAAAGATAATATCATAGTTGTGGTGTTGATAAGTAAAATCTATAACCTCTTGCATGACAATGGTACCATAGCATTAGAAATAAGTGCAACACTGCCAATAAAGTAGCTATGTGTGAATGTAAAGATGGTACTGATAAGGCCTACAACTAAATGGTGGATAGTATTGTAAACACAAAATAACTACACAATGAGAACCACAATATGCATCACCTCTCGGAGCATACAAGAGCTTTTCATTGTGGTTGAAACCGAGGAATACTATAAGGTTTCACATGCATAGGATTATCACTGTCAGCATCAAGATGAGGGTAAAGTGTATCCATCCATAGAATGTCCATATCTACATCCCATTGAAAATGCCCTCTCCCTCCAACAAAAGAAATCCAAAAGTCAAATTACTCAGGGATTTTCCTAATTGTCAATCTTACTATACCTTGTTAACTCTAAGTCACAAAATGCTTATAAGGCATAGGTTGTTAACCCTAAAGATCTTACTTTTGACATTGATATCTTGCACATATATAGGCCCATTATCAGAAACTTTGATAACCTTAAAAGGTCCTAACCAATAAATATTGAGATTCCCAGGAAATTACTGATAACAACTATCATATAGTAAGTCTAATTCACCCTCTTTACTCTCATACTTTAAGATTATGATCATGCCAAGCTTTACAACACTTTTGCATTGCTTCTAAACTTTGTAAAACCAATCTTGCTCCTCATCTAGTTGCACTAATTGTAAAATCATGAGTTTAAATGGCTCAGCTTTCCCTAATCATAATAAAAGGGCTACTCATAGAGTGGGAAATTCTTGCTCAATAGAAAATATAACATTGGTTCCATAAACCAAATTAAATGGCATATTTTGTATTGTCACATTATAGGTAGCTCGATAGGCCCAAAGTGCCTCTAAAGACGCTCATCCTAGTCTCATTTATGAGAAGTGACTATTTTACTTAAAATTCTACAAATAATTCAATTTGTCACTTCCACTTAGCCATTTGCTCTAGGATAATAAGGTGTTGATTTGCGATGCTTAATCTTGTATAATTCAGCTAACTTGCTACTTAAACCATTTAAGAAATGAAAACCTCTATCGCTTACGCAACTAAAATGTGCGATAATATTTTCATACATAAACTTTGCTACTTCAATAGCTTTATCTGTCTTAAGTGCTTTTACTACAACCCACATAGTGATATAATCAAGACATACTAGGATATATTGATTAGATTGATACCTTGTAGGCAAATCAATTAGATCCACAAAATTAATTTCCCATTTCTCAAAATGTACTAATGCCAATAGCAATGTCAAGGTGTAGCAAAAATTTTAGAAGGTCTACTAGTCCTTTTGCAAACATCACATTTCTTGCAATAATAATCAGTATATTTAAATAGACTAGGCCACCAATAACTAGCTAGTAGAACTTTTATTGTAGCTAGTTCATGAGTGAAATGGCCACCACAAAGCTGATCATGCAAAGCTTTGAGAACTATCAAAACTTCAACTTTCCTTACACATAATGATAAATACCCTCATTGAAAAAGAATTCATATATATAACCCCCTAATAAACCATAAAAACATGATTGTATTAAAATTTGTCACTTCCATCGTTTGTCAACACTAGGTAGATATTGAGTTGTGCAAAATTAGCAATATTGACATGTCATGGAACTAACTTGTATTGCCATAGTTTGAAGTGATGCATCAAGTAAATCATCCTCCACACCTTTCTTATTCGATGTTCATAATTGCAAAAGATGTTCCGCGAGAACATGAGCTCCTCTAGGATGAGTAAATATTTGAAAATCGAACTCTTGAAACAATAACATCCAAGGAATCACTCACCTAGAAAGTTCTAATTTATTAAGCAAATACTTTAATTCTTCATGATCAATATAGATAGTAAATTGATTTTCCAATAATGATGATAAAATTTCTCCATTGCAAATACCATTGGTAAGAATTCTTTCTTAGTGGTGGTATAATTCCTTTTTGCATCACTTAGATTCAGACTTGCATAATAAATCAGATAATCCACCTCATTGTCATCCCCTTGACATAAAACAACTCTCATAACATACATAAATGTGTTTGCATGAATGTAAATTTCCTTTGTCTAGTCTGGGGATGCTAATATTGATCTCTCAATTAACTTTTGTTTAAGGAACTCAAAAGTTGCTTGACAAGCATCATCCCAATTAAAAGGAGGATCCTTTTATTAACAAATTTGTTAAGGATGATGCCAATTTTGTAAAATGCAAAATAAAACACTGACAATAGTTTAAATGCCCTAAAAATCCCCATAGTTGCTTAAGATTTGTTGGTAGTGGAAGCACAAAAATCTTAGCAATTTTAGCAAGATCCATTGAAATATTTTCATTTGAAATGATATGCCCCAACAAGGTTCCTTTTTGTTGTGCTACATGAGGTCAACGTACTAGGTGGAAACACTCTTATTCATTCAAGAGCTTCGATACACAAAACCATGAAGAATGCTCTTTGCACACTTCACAATTCAACTGAGTGTTCCTTTGGCTCTCAATCCTCTACAAACTCCATATGTGAAAGAGAAGCATGGGCATGGCAAGAGAGAGTGATTAGAGAGAAGATGAGAAGAGCTTCACCCTAATTGGTCCCTTATTCTCACTCTTTCACTCTCTTTCTTTGAATCTCTCACTCTCACCCTCACTCACTCATCTCACAATGAAAGTAAGAAGGCAACTACATAAGTTTGCACACATATAAATAGCTTGTTCTATTCATTCTCATCGTTTTTATACATGATTTTTAGGGTTAGGGCTTTCCCATCCCTCTTGGGCATCTAGCCTCTGATTGCATGCTTTTCCTATGGTGAGAATGAACTAGAACCTTTGTGGTTTTCCCTCAGGAGCCTATGCTATCATTACAATTTGCATGGGATCATGCTTGGCTTACAAATTTACATGATAAATTAATACAATTAACGTAATCTTTTGGCAAATTCAAATATACAAGTGCTTCACGCACATTGTGTTGTGACAAACAACCCAAAAAACTAGGCTTCTTCTTCTATTTGCTTGCACATTGCACATTGCTTACTTCTTATGGTTAACATTATCCCCCTCCTACATGAGTGCAACTCCCATGACACTCTTTGTTATAAGTAGCATGCTTCAGAGCTTGCACCAAAGATGTAGATGCTAGGGACCGTGATGTGTCATCTTTGGAGGAGTTCTTTAGGGTGCTAATGGTGTAGAAGCTTCTTGCTGTAAGATAAATTGTGGTTGAAGTGGTGGTAGGTATCCTGGGCTGCTAAAGCTAGTGGTATTCTTTGGGATTCTCTTGGTGGGTTCCAATGGTCTTCCCATAAGTTTCCTTGGTGAAAAAAAGGGTATAAGTATTGGATTGAGGATGGAAGATCTTGAAGAGGAGCTGATGGCATCTTTTAACCCTTGGAATCTTCAGCACCTACAATTAAAGAATCTCTCGTATAGTCTCTCCCTAAGGGAAAGTTCTAATCTTCTTATTGTGCACATGATATATTTTGTTGGTCTAGGAGACACATTGAACTCTAAGTGAACCTAAAGTGTTGTCTTGTATTTGAGGACCCAAACCATGTATAGGTTGTGGTGTATATTTTACATGACTGTATGCCAAATACTTAGGTATTACTTAGTCAGAAAATATATATTTTGGTTCCTCGTAGCATTGTTGTTAATGAAGAGAAGGGAAAAAGGGTTGTTGTTGACTAGAAATATACTTGAAGAAGATTGAATAGTGTAAGAGGAAGAGTCTCTAGTAGTTGTAGCTGCTTGAAGAGAATGGTTTCTTCTTCTAGCACTTTTTTGCCTTGCTTTGTCGAGGGCATTAATATGGTACAAGGAAGAAAATGTGTCAGTGACCTAGGGTGACATGTCTATAGATAAGGCATGCTTCCTAGGTATTTCCTGCCCTTGATGGTGCCCTGAGTGAGTGTGGGGGGAATGGACAAAAGGGCTAGGGGATTAGAGAGGGAGCTATTCAACCAAGGTCACCAATCATACCTAATTTGAGAATCCCTAAGTACAATGTAGTGACTGTGCATGCATTTTTATTTTGATTTTCTCTTCTTTTTCCTTTCTCTTCTTTTTTTTGAAAATAATACAACAATATCGTACAATGGGACTTTCATCTTTATAGGAAAGGATAGAGGAATGTCAAAGATTTGGAATGCTACATAAGGATTACACATTGAGTAAGAGGTGTTTCATCCTCATCTTGATTTTCCATTGTGAAGAACCTGTTGTTGATGGAGAGCTCAAAGTTTTTGAGAGATGATTGAGCTTGAGGTAGTAGATGAGGTTCGAGCTCGACTCCTTGATGATGTCGGATTTCTTTTTGTGTTCCTTGGGAGCTTATTGAAAGTTCTATGTGTCCATGGATTTAGTATTTCTTGTGTCCAAGAGGTCTTTTATAACTTGTTGTCTTGCTACTCCTTTATTGGTGCTTTAAACTTCTTTGTCTACATTCACTTGATAAAAATTGAGAGCATATGCAACCAACTTCAATGACTTTAAAAATTGGAAAATTTTTGTTTAACATCACTTACTGGTTCATGTTGTTAATAGTTAGTTGCATCCACTTACTCCATCCTTGCATGGAAAATGTTATAGTGCTTTTGAGCATTGTAGGGATACTAATAGTGTGATGTGCATGGATTTTTAAAATTATTTTGGTTTTTTGTTTTTATAAATTCTATTTGTATATAAAATTGTAATGTACGAGTGTTGTGGAATATGGTACATGGTTACTCTCTGCTAAGATGGGAGCCATTAATAGAAATCAAGATTGTATTGGGGTTCCATGTACATGTCAAGGAGTTGTGGTAATTTTTCAATTAGGATTAGATATGCAACAATATCAAGTACCACACCTCCTTGATCTAATCTATTCACAACATGGAGTTCTTCTTTTGTGAGAATTTTGTCACTCTAAGAGAGGTCCAAGTAGCATGACTCATTATACAATGGCAAGGACTCGAAGGGAAGTTGGAGCTATGTATGCTAGGTCAATTCCTAGTCAACACAGTGTAGTAGCTTGGCCCAACAACAAGTGGAAGAGCCCCAATTCCAGGGATGAAGAGGCCTATTACTGTAGATGCAGAATCAAGAAAAGACTCAAAGAAGGCCAAAGTAGAAGCCTCAACTATGTCCATACCCTTGGCCATGCCAGGGTCTAAAAACTATGATGAATACATCCAAGAGCTACTAGGCCAACTAAAAGGGCGAAAGAAGAGAGAAATTTAGTGGATTTGGAAACAAAAAGAGATACATTATTGGCTTACCAACTCGAATAAACATGACAAATAGCCACCTAGTAGGAGGTAGATAAGTGACCTGAGGAAGGAGTTGGAAGACAAAAAGGGACTGGAAGGGATGGAGGAGAAGAAGGATGTAAAAGAGCCCCAAGGTGAGGAAAGAGGAGAATAGATGCAAGAATACCTCAAACAAGGAAAGAGGAGAAGGATGCAAGAATACCTCAAACAACTGAAGAAAATCGAAGACGAGCTTCTTGAGGAGTTGGAAAGAGTAAGGACCTAGGCCTATGTAGAGTTCCATAAGGAGAAGCAATAAAAAGAACAACTGCTTAAAGAACTATATATAGGGCCAAGGCATAGAGAGATAAGGTGTTAGCCAAAAGGCTGACATAGGTGGAAAACCAACTCCATGTGGCCCTCCTAGAGTAAAAATGATTGGTAGAGCAACAGGAGCTGAACTACCTAGATAGTAGAAAGAGGAGATGTTCAAGATCTAGAGGAAGGAGCACGAATAGATGGTAATGACATTGTCTTAATGTCAAAATCAGGGTGTAAAAAGGATGGAGGAAAAGGCCAGGGCTTGGAAGGAAAAGACAACTGGAAGAATCAAGGACTTTGCTGATTTCCTTGCCTTGGTGGAAAGTGAATGAATCATGGAATTGGCAAGGGTGGAAGTAGTGGAGGCAAGTCTAGAAGTCCAGCAACAAGCCTTCCTAAATATGGTCCTGCATGTGACCTAGGTTGAAGGTGAGGATACAATAGAAGGGCTAAGGAGGAAGCTAAAAAGCACAAGGAGACCCGTGAGATACGGTCTCTATGAAAAGGCACCAAAAGAAAGCACTAGTCTAAGCATGTAGCGACAATGACAATACCTAAGGCAAACTAGACTCTCGATAAAGGAGTTAGAGGAATTAGGATTTGGAGAGCCAGAACAACAAGATCAACCATCCACTACAGCCCCAATGGAACCACCAAGAGAAAAAGAGCTGGACTTTGAGCACTTTGAGCAAGGCCAAGACAAAGAAGAGTAGCCATGTGAGCCGAGCCCAACATAGCAAATGCAAGTACAAATAGAAGAGTAGGGTGAGGAAGCCGCCCCTGAGAGAGTTGTGAAAAGCAAGTGCAAGCAGAGAGAGCAGATGGAGCTAGCATGAAGGAGACTTCAAGCAAAGCCACATCAAGTTCTCGAGGTCTAGATCCTGCAAAGAGAAGAATGCTATCTGACAGATGATTTTTGATGTCGAGAAGTACTTAAAAATAGCCAAAAATTCCAAATTTCAAGGGAAAAATAGACTTCGTCGAAGGCAGCGATTGCAATTAGTACGATTTTAAGCGGCAATGCTTGAAAGTGCTTAAAAGACCCACTGGATGACAATTGGTGAATTTTCATAATTTTTTGGCGTGTCAGACGAGATCTTGGGAGATGCCCAGCAATGCGGGACCTCAAGACGGACTACCAAGATTTTTCAAACTTTGAATCGGGTACCGAAGGAGGATGAAATGGAGATGCCCAGGAGGCCAAGGCCAAATGGCAAGTGGGAATGGACTTAAGAAGTCCCAAAAGTCATGAACTTTGGGGGCTCCCTTTGGGATCCCCAACCTAAAAAACATTTGGGGGGAGGGGGGGGGGGGGGGGGGGGGGGGGGCGCCGTTTTTTTCACGTGTAGTCTGAGAGAGGGCGCCATCATCCCATGATTGAAGGAGGGGCTATGGGGACTGTAAACAACCCCCAACTAAGTTCATGCCTGGTCTACACTCAATCTTCTCTCCTCATCGCTCTAGACCGCACGTGGAATGGCTGCCTAGTTGAGGAGATCAAAAACCAATCTTGCTCTCTCCTCCTTCTCTCTCCTCCATAGAGGCACTTCATGTGGCAAGAATCAAGAAGAGAATCCGGTTGATGGATGCTTATTCGGGAGGCACTGGATTGTTCCAAGAGATTGAGGAGGCTGAAGGTTGAAGATCTATGCTGAAATTCATGGCTGGTTGGTCGATACACAGTCCCAATTAATTACTCAAACCCGAAACATGCAAAAAGGCGGTATGCTCTATTTTATGAAAGAATTTTGCTTGTTCTTGATCGTTCATGGTCTAAATGGTGTGCACATGGGCTGAAATTTTATTTGAATGTTCCTTGCATTATGTTTGAGGGCTGCAATCACTGTTATGTAGAACCTGTATTGATTTACAGCAATTATAAATTTTTAAAACCTGAAAAAACATTAATTTTGATGGAAATTGATAGTTTCTTTGATTTTGAGTGGGGAAAAATGAGTGGACATGGGATAAAATAAGGAAAAATGATGAGTTTCAGTTTCAATGATCAAGCATCAGAAAAAAACCAAAAAATACCTATTTTCTATTCAAAATAAATAGGAAAAATAAAGAAAAATGGGGAAAAATTGGTTTCTTGCGTTTAAAAAAAAAAAAATAAGATCTATGTATGTGAATGTTTGACGGGGTTGAAGCATGAGGTTAAGCCTCAGTTTGGCCCTTGTCCTTTGTGTTAAAGTGCATATTTATTGCTTTTATATACAAAAAAGGCATAAAAAACCCCTTACACCTGCATTGCAGCAAAATTTAAACGGTGAGGGGGAGGATGATGTTATACCATAGTTTAAGCGCTGAAATAATAAAAAGTTTGATTGTTCTCTTTATGTATAACATTCAGGATGTGATTTATTTGAAAATAATGGATCTACCAGCATGAGGTTTGCCTTGGTGCTAGGTCCCTACAATGAAGCATTGCGTATTAGCGGAAATTCATTAAAAGGGCTGTTTTTGCACAACACACTCTCCAAAGTGGAAAGAGAAGAGGTAGAACGCCAAGTCAAAGAGCTTTTGGAAATGGGTCTCATTAAGGCAAGCCAATCACCTTTTGCTTCTCCAGTCCTTCTTGTGAAGAAGAAAGATGGCTCCTTTCGAATGTGCATTGATTACCGCGATCTCAACAAGGTCACTATCAAGAATAGGTATCCAATACCTAGAATAGATGATCTCTTAGATGAATTGAAGGATGCCAAGGTGTTCTCCAAAATTGACTTGAGATCGGGATATCATCAAATACGCATGAAGGAAGGGGATGAATTTAAAACAGCCTTCAGGACGGAGAGGGGTCTTTACCAGTTTATGGTTATGCCTTTTGGGTTATCAAATGCTCCAGCCACATTTCAGTCTCTCATGAATAAGATACTTCAGCCATTGCTCTTTAAAACAGTTTTGGTATTCTTTGATGACATTTTGATCTATAGCAAGAATAAAGAAAACCATTTGCAGCATGTAAAAGAGGTCTTTGACATATTGAGGATACACAAACTATTTGCCAAGGCCACTAAATGCTCTTTTATGACAAAGGAAGTTGAGTACTTGGGTCATATAGTGGGAGAAGATGGAATCAAAGTGGATCCTAAGAAGGTTCAGTGCGTCAAAGAATGGCCTACACCAACCAATGCCACTTCATTAAGAGGTTTCCTTGGTTTGTCATCCTTTTACCGACGGTTTATGAAGAACTATGCTCATGTTGCAGCTCCTCTTACCGATCGGCTGAAAAAGGAGGCCTTCTTCTGGGATGAGATCGCTGACAAGAGCTTTAATGAGCTGAAGCAATTGCTTGTTTCAGCACCCCTACTAGTTTGCCCTGACTTCTCCAAGACTTTTACCATTTATGCAGATGCCAGTGGTAGAGGTTTGGGAGCAGTTTTGGTACAGGAGCATGGTGTCATTGCATTTGAGAGCAGAAAATTTGATGACAAAGAGAGAGAGATGCATGTTTATGAGCAGGAGATGCTTGCTATCTTACATGCAATCAAGAAATGGCACCACTACCTCTATGGGACACACTTCAAAGTCAAAAGCGATCATAGGGTCTTGAGATATTTTCTCTCGCAGCCCAATCTTTCTCCCAAGCAAAAGAGATGGTTGGCCACTTTGCAATCATATGATTTTGAAATATCATACATGGCTGGCAAGGATAATGTGGTGGCTGATGCGTTATCAAGAATGTGGGCATGCAGTCTATCTACTGTGTCTACCATCTATAAGGATTGGATTGAAGACATTCAAGAGGAATATGTGCTTGATGAGCATGCTGCCCATATTTTACAGAAATTACAGCAAGGGTGTGATGCTGAATTTCCTAATTTTAAAGTGCATAATGGTCTCTTGTGGTTAAAGGGTAAAGTGTACTTGATTCCCAGCAGTAAATTCAAGCTGAAGGTGCTTCAAGAGATGCATTCATCGCCAATGGTTGGTCACTTGGGCCTTTTCAAGACGTTTGATAGAGTTCATCAAAGCTTCTATTGGAAAGGTCTATGGAAAGATGTTAAAGAGTATGTATCTCAGTGCTTGGAGTGTCAGCAAAATAAGGATTCCACTCTATTACCAGCCGGCTTACTTCAGCCTTTACCCATACCTACGAGCAAATGGACAGATATTTCCATGGATTTCATAACGGGATTGCCTACTACCAGTCATGGATGGAACACTATCTATGTGATAGTTGATAGATTGACCAAATCAGCCCACTTTATCCCAACTAAAGTCCAATATTCAGCAAGCAAGTCGCCAAGCAATTTATGGAAGGTGTGTTCAAACTACATGGTATGCCTATGAGGATAGTATCAGACCATGATTCGAAGTTTATGGGCAACTTCTGGAAAATTCTATTCTTATCTATGGGTACTTTCCTCACTCCTAGCACAGCCTATCACCCTCAGACTGATGGGCAAACGAAGAGAGTCAATCATTGGGTGGAAGTGTACCTTAGGCATTATTGTCATGACACACAAGCTTCATGGGATCGTTGGATCCACCTTGCTGAATTTTGCTATAATAACACGCACCACATGAGCATTGGGATGTCTCCGTTTGAAGCTCTTTATGGGTATAAAGTCCAACTTCCATCAGTTTTATTCCATGAAGACATCAACCCACAAGCAAAGGAAGAGTTGGAAAGAATGGAGTTGCTTATGAGGCAATGCAAGGACAGCATAAGGAAATCACAAGAGGTAATGAAGGTCTATGCAGATGAGAAAAGAAGACATTTAGACTTCAAGGTTGGAGATTGGGTATTTCTCAAAGTGCCCAAGACGCATTATGCTTCATTAAAGGGTGGGAACAATAAGCTTGCTCATAGGTTTTATGGGCCATACTTGATCTTGGACAAAATTGGAGAGCTTGCTTATAAACTTCAGCTACCATCTTCTACTAGAATACATGATGTATTCCATGTTTCACAGCTGAAGCAGTATGTTGGGCCCGATGTACAAGTATTGGAAGAGTTACCACCATTGGATGAGGCAGGACTGATCATATATGAACCTGAAAGCATTATTGGAAAGAGAGAGAAAGTTCTCAGAAATCGTACTCTCATTGAGTATCTCATTAAGTGGAAGAATTTGCCCATTGAAGAGTCTTCTTGGCAACCATCCACTTATGTCAGTAACTTTCCTTGGTTATTACAGGATGATATATGATGCAGTATGCAGTGACTGTGCAAAGACAGCTTGCTGTATGAAATTTCTACAGACAATAAAACTGTCCTGACTTCATCAAAATTTGATTTTAATGTTATGGGGTGATGCTTGGGAGTGTATACTTCGTTTCTACACCTCATACGCCTCATTTGGACCAATATATCAAAAGTTATGGCAGTTTTAGTGAATCAGCCCTGTTTGGACAGCAGCCAATTTTCTCACAGTTTGGCATGCAAAAAGGTCTTCTTTACATGGACAGTGCTTTCTTATCACTTGGAAGATGAATGGGCATGATTACTATCATCCTTGACTTGGATTTAGTCCATTACTTCTTGGTTTTGAGGACAAAACCATCTTCAGGACGGGATGGTTTGTCATGAAGGAAAATACAACATTAATATTTGCACCTTGGATTAATTCCAGCCTTTGTAAATTCAGCCCTACCCTATGTGTACATGTATGAACAGCCCTTAAGTTTGGAAAGAGGGTTAGAATAAAAGGGGACTAGAGGCCAAAGGCAAGACATCTTTTGATCATTCAATAATCTTGGCTTTACCATTTCTTGGAGTTAGCTTCTTCTTAGCCTTTGAAGCACTCAGCCATGGCCGTCATGTATTCTTGAATTCCCAACCATTAATACATGATGAGGATGTCTTGGTGCAATAGATTTGTTAATTCTTTGTTGTAGCTTAGTTAATTTTCAATTTCAGTTAGATTTCATTCCATGGTTGATTGCTTTCTTACAAGTTTTTTCACAAAATCTTTCAAAACTTGGAGTTTTTCAATGTATTTGCCAAAACTTGGAGTTTTTTCACATAATTTGTAACTTTATGAGGGATAATCTTGTTACCCATATTGAAAATTTGTATTAAACAAGCTATTCAAGGGACAATTTTTTTCAAACTCTCAAAATATACCGAAGAGAGAAAAATGAACAAAGCCCGGTTTCTACCACACATCTCAAAAAGTACCCTTATCAATCAAATTAATCTCTAAAATAATGAGTCAATCTAAACAAAACACAAAAAGAACTCAATATAGGAAAATATAATTATTTCTCTTGCAACTATTTAGGTAAATTATGAAAGCCACTTATATATAACTATTATATAGTATTGATATGTGGACTTGGCAGCAATAAAGGACAATATCTTCCTCATCTTCTTCACTAATCACTCCAAAGCTTCTCATATATGCAATGGTTGTAGGGAGCTTTAACTCTAACATATCTAGAAGGAATATAGACAACCCTTTTAGGGGAATTAAAACAAAGCAATGAATAAGCTTTATGGAACAAAATCGAGATTACCTTGAGAAAAAATTTGTCACAACTAGTAAAAATGAACTTGGAGCATCAAAACTAAGAAAAATGAAATTTCTTTGCACACAAAACAAGCATGATTTATAACGAGATCCATCACCTACAGATAGGTAGCCCCCTCAGTGAATACCAAGATTTATGGATGTATTCTTCATAGCAAAAGGCAAACAATAAACTTGCATACTTTTCATAATAGGAGCAGAGGAGCAAGATCTAGATTACCTTGAAAAAAAAATTGACTCAAGTAACAAAAATGAAGTTGGAGCTTCAAAATCAGGAAAAATGAAATTACTTTGCATACTAGATAAGCATAGTTTATAAAGAGATCCCTAACCTATAAATAGATGGCTCCCTCAATGAATCAAAAAAGCATGATCAATAATTTCACTTTTAGATCCTCGTCCAATCATGTCCACAAATGGAAAGTTGATCCATGATTAATAATGTCTGCTTTTACTAGAATTCTCATTATGCTCAAAAAGAAAAATACCAAATATGTGGCCTCTTCACATCATGTATCCAAAATGAACGTCCACCTCCACTTATTCATATGCCCTTTAAATCTTCCATTCACTAGTGCATGGTCCCCATCTCATTGAACAATAACCAAAATAAAACCCTCAAGTCTTTGATTTGCATTTTATGCATCAGGAAAGGGCAAGCATATAATTTAAATTAGTTTTCTTAAGGGAGGGTTGATGCATAACCATATGTTGATTTTTGTCCATCCAAGCACATAAATATAGACATAATACATGTGCTTGCAGGCCAAGAAGGTTTTACTTTCCAACTCTCTCTTTTGAAAGTTAGTGACACGTGTAGAAGGGCTTGAGATTGACATGCACCTCATACAAATGCTATGACATAACATAAAATATAACTTTCTCATTTTCCACCACTACTTTCTCTTCCATAAAATATGACTTTCTCATTTTCCACCACTACTTTCTCATTTGCCACCACTACTTTCTCTTCCATGAAACCTACATCCAATGCCTCAGCCAATGCAATTTTTCTTTCTATATTCCTTAGAAATACCATGTCTCCATTTTTTGCTTCACTTGCCGCTTGAAGAGATAAGTGGTCATGTCCCATGGGTCACAGTATTTTTGGGGGTAAGTGGAATGCCATCATGCTTGAATGAAAAACCTCCTTTTATAAGAATTGAAATTTCCTCTGCACAAGAATACCAAATCCTTGGTTGCAAGGGCGCATGCTTAACTTGTTTATCAACATCCCATGTATGCTCCACATCATGACTGCAAAACCAAAACCATTGTGCAATAGGCTTACCTTTTCCCTCTCTAACCAAAATGAAGGGCATAGTAACCCAGGTGATCTACTTTCTATCACATTGCAGCACTTCTTTCTATTTATAATACCAACATACTTTCATTTGCAATGAACGGGCATTCTTTGGATGGCCCACAAACTTCTATGCATTTCCTTCTCTAAGACAATATTAGTTGGGAGATCCATTTCAATTGGCATTGCATGCACCTCATGGTCCAACCCTACTTCTATAGCTTGGCCATTTCTATTTAGAAAATTTATCTTGCGTGGTCATCCTTTTTGTTTTCTATCCCTTGACTCCATTGCATAGCCAGGTTTATGAGAGCTACAACCATCTAGAGCTCTTCTTTTCCTTTGAACTATTTCTTTGTTCCCAGAAATGAAAGGCTCTCTGTACTACATGGGGGTGCCAAGGATTGCTCCTTGAACTATTCGAGCTATGAATGCAGGTGAAGGGGTGTTTCTTGCAACCACCCTATTAATAAGAGCATCCATGTTGAGACTACTTCCAGAGTATCTTCGAGTTGTGAAGGCCAGTTGCCTTGAACATTGAATATATGAGTTGATCAAGTTAGTGACACATGCATCATACAAACCAATTTTCTTCTTTCCATCCTTCCCTGCCAGCCAACTTGCATGCACGCTCTCAGAAAGATTTGTGTTGGGAATACAAGCCCTCTCCCAAGGACTCAAGGAAGCCTGCAACCCAATAAAAAAGTTAGCAATTCCTCTTACATGTCTATTTTATTCTCGTACTTGGATATTCACACCCCAATGATATTAGTACATGTGCATGTAACAAATAGAAACAAATAAAAACATTTATATGTGTAGTACTACCCCAATGGTCTATCCTATTCTCCCACCATTTGATCCATCTCTTCAATGCTACGGCACTATCTCGAGGTAGTCCTACTTTTTGCCACTAATTTTGTATAGCTATGGCATTCCTCTTGCCCTCTTCAATGGATTTTGAAAGGTGCCACCTCTCACATAAATTCAAGTGATGCTTCCGAAGGTTTGAAGGCATGTATTTGGTTGTGTGCTTTTGTAAGCTTTGTTTCCAATTAAACAAACACAATCACTCTCTTCCTTCCAACACATTCTTAGGTCCCCCATTGAAAACAATGTGGATTGCCATCCAATTTGCATATGCTTCATTCGCCATAAAACTTGCAAAGTTTGCAACAAGAGAGTGTCCACACTTGAGCATCCTAGGTTTCCCGCCTCTCGTAGCTTCCTCTTCGAGATAGACCTCCAAGACACATCATTTGAGCACACTTATGTGGATGGTGTAGAGGGTTGAGGGGTGCAAAAAGATCACTAGCTTTTTATAGGTGTGTTATACACTCTTAGACTAGTTTGTACTTTGCATCGAGATACGTCATGCTTTTGTTATGGATGTTACTAAATGGTTTCTTTTGTAGGTGGCTCCTTGCTATGTTCACAAAGGATCTCCACTATGTGCTGGATATTTCTTTAGGTTGTTGTGACCTTGGTAGAGCATGCATAGAGATGCATCATTTTTGCATGTGCCTTGAGGGCGATTTTAGCCTCTACAACCAGTGCTTGGTTGATGTGGCATGCGGACTGCCATCTATTCCACCCTAGTGATAATGACGATTTCACATTATTTGTAGTTGCATTATTTTTAATATGATGCCTTGTATTGGTAGTGCATGCCATGGGGCTTGATGATGCTTGGGAATGATGTATGACTCTATGGATTTTGGATCTCACTTAAATTGGGATTACTTCATAAACTTATAAAATTATGCTAAATTTTCATGCTTTAGAAGTAGTTTCATACATATTTTTTGTTGGAGATCAAAGTATTCAAGAGTTGCGATTAGTTTGCAATTCAACATCCTAACATAATTGATCTAATTAGTTTGCAATTGCAAAATAATTAAACTCAAAGTGATAACATAATCAAACAAAAAGCTCCATAAAATAACAAAAAGAAATCCAAGTGATGACCAAAAAGCTTCAAGAAGCACATGAAAAGCTCCAAATGAAGAGCTTACTAAATAATAGCACCCCCTAGTAGACTAGCAGAACAGGGTCACTAGGACTACCTTTGAAAGATAGGTCTTCAATGTCATTACAGGAAGTAGACAACTACGCAAACCTCCTCCAGATATACCTAACCTAACCCTAGGACTTCCTGGCTTGATTGCCTTTCCCCTATAAAAGAACAATTCTCCCCAAGTATATAAATACATATAACAAAAATGAAAAGTACTCATTAAGGGAAAACATCAACTGGACTTAGCCACAAGAATCTTTTGCATAGCAAGTGGCTCCCCTCCAGGTTTTGCTAAATCTATCTACCACAGCACTAAAACAAAAACCATTAACCAGACCTGCGCTAAATAGACACATGGCCTTCTTAGCCTAATGAAATGTAAAATTGCACTACAAAATAACTTGCCCTCTTAGCCTTATGAAATGGAAAATTAAAACCCAACAGAAACGGCCCTCTTGGCCTTATGAGCTAATCCACTTCACTACCATTTAGCAACGTTTTCAGCAACGTAGTGCTAAAATCAATCCTTGGTCCTCACATAACTCAACTAAAGCACAAGACCAAGGGCTCCACAGGCCCTACACTACTAAATGCATCAGGTTATTGGCTAACCCCCTGTGTAAATAGCAAGGGGGTGTTCGACGAATATGACGATAAACAATTTTGTGCATCTATGATAGAATGGGAAGGTGCTCACTCATAACCCAAACTAGCCATCAACGGCCAAAATAGGACATGTCAGCAAGAAGACCCCAAAGTAGTCCAAGGCTAATGTTAGAAGGTAATTGTAAGAGCTCCCTCGAACCACAATTGAAAAAGACATCTTCAACAAAAGCATAATTAGCAAGGGAATCTACAAAGCGATTCCACTGTCAAGGGACTAACTGACAAGTCATTGTCTAAAAAATATGCAATATATCCAAGGCTGCAAGATGGTACATCCGTAAAATGGGATCTTGCACACTATAGGTCCCATTCAATTGGTTGATTACTAACTGCAAGTCACCTTTCACCAATAACGGCAGATACTACCATGTTGTCCTATAATTAAGGCCTTGTATTATTCCATATGATTAGTAAAAGAGTGCCCTAAATATACTCCCATTTTTATGATAATCCTACATCGGGGATCTTTAATGACCACACCAATGCTCGCATGTTTATTAGCGGGCCCTCTAGAAGCTCCATCAAAATACAAAGTATAGACCCAGTCTTCAGTGATAGGCCATGTCGTACCAATTAGCTCACTTATACTTATGATAATCAAAGTCGAGCCAAGAGAGATGGTGTATGACAAGTACAATCTCTCCTTCCTTGCTAAACTCGATAGGAGGAATGCTAGTCAAAATTCTATGACAATGATGGCAGTAGACCTTAATATCCCACGCGAAAGATCCGTCTTGCCGCTCAATAACCTGATAACCTTTACTTCACTAGATCACTTGAGGCTTGGTGATAGCGTTATTCTAAATACGAATGATCAAGATAAGGAATGATTCTTTCCATCTGATCATCTTGGTACCTACTATGAGCTAAAGCTCAATCATGAAGGACCTGCACAGGCACCAAGTCCAACGTCATCCCTTACACATAGTACGGCTTCAGCTTATTAAAGTTAACTTTATTTTTAAGCTCTACCCCTTGCAAGTTAGCTAAAAGGGATGTAGACACATTCTTTCCTGAATGTACAATTTTATACGGTCCATCCCATTTGGGTTCTAATTTACCAGGAAATAGCTCACAATGAGTATCATAATATAGCACCAACTGACCAAAAATTAGTATTTCTTAGCCCAAAGGTTGTGAAGTGCTTTCATTCTCTTCTTCCCTACCTCTTGATGTAATAAATCTTGCAACCAAATTTCATCAAGATGCATGAGAGAAATAAATCTTTCATGCAATGTCTCTGCCTCACCTAACGAATGATTGAGAGCAAATCGCATAGTGGGCAGCTCTATTTCCAATGGTAAGATGCACTCTTCCCCATATACCAACTTGAACAAGGTGTGGCCTGTAGCTCTCTTGAATGTCGTATTGTAAGCCCAAACTACCATATACAATTTCTTATCCCAATCTCGCTAACTTTCAGACACTATCTTAGATAAGATTTCCACAAGCTCTCTATTTGTACTCTCAACTTGACCATTTGCTGTTGTGGATTATATGGGGTATTTTTATTATGCTTAATCTTCAAAGCTTTCATCAAGGCTATTATAGCCTTATTCAAGAAGTGTGTCCCCCAATCAAACATTATCTCCTTATTAGCTGGACCAAACCAACAAACAATCTACTCTAGAATGAAACTGGTTGTCTCCTTAGAGTTATCCTTCATCGTTGCTCGAGCTTCGGACCACTTTGTAAACTAGTCCGTTGCTACAATAATATAATGCTTCCGCATAGTTGATGAAGGATATATTATTCAAAAGGCATATGCCTTACTTTTTGTTGCAGAGGGCAGCTATCTTCCTTTAAGGGAATAGTATGAACAACTTGGCTGGGAGGAATACCTCTCAGCTCATCATAACTCCAAGCAAAGATATCAGAAATTCTTGAATCAAGGACAAATCGTCATTCCTTTCTTTCAAATTGAGCATGGACCCTAATTTGATTGGCTGTGAATCATCCATCATGCCAAGGTCTAGCTCAATTATGTCTGCATCTCTTATCCTCTCTTGAGCCTCTATTGGCTCATTCAAAGTTACTTTGATGGATATCCTCTGTATAGTGAGCCCCTCATTAGATTCATCACTTGATGTCTCACTAGAAAATGGAGCATCTAATGTATCAAACTGTGACGAAGATAAAGAAACTCTCTCACTTTGAGGGGATTCAGGAGATAGGCATCTACTACTACACATCTATCACCTCTTCCAAAGATCAACCGACTAGCGCATATATCAAGGTGAAAGTCTGTTTGTAAGATCCATGGTCTACCTAGCAACATCACGCTTCAACTCTACCATACATTCACAAACACAAATCTTATTTTTCTCTATTTTTTGGATAAAAAAACCCATTTTCTCTATTTTTCATATTTTTTCACTATTTATTTATAGATAAACATTGATATTTTTTTTATTTGCTGATTTATATTGATTGATCTTATTAAGAATGATTTTTCTATCATATTTCATCCCATACGCATGACAAAACCCCAAAATTGCATAATTTTCCTTAAACCGCAATGTTGCGGGTTTTGCGTGTTTACAAATAAATTATTAGATGACTGATTTTTCTTGATTTCTTTAACATTCCTAATAAATCAGAGCATTGGCAACCATATGCAACCATTTCCAACCAAAAATTATCATAAAACAATGAAATCTACGACTTACTCATGAAATCGCGCCTCTTATGATGTGTGTTTCTCGTAATTGGAGGCTTGCTAACACTCCCCAACAGCCGCTCATGATCCTTTCAAACTTGATCTACACTTCTTTACACTCCCACATCATCGCACGATCAAAATCTTTCATCTTAGCCCACCCCCCTTCTCTCATACATTAATCCATGGAAACACACAACAAGAGGAGAGAGGAGAGAGGAGAGAGGAGAGAGGAGAGAGAAAAACTAAAATCAGAAATCTTCATTTAGTGCATCATTTTCTAATTTGGTTTTTACAATGGATGGTGAAGAAATTCTTCATATTGCTGCCCTCTTCATTCCTCCTAGTTCCACTGGCTGAAAAATGCCATTTTTTAAATCAATTTTGGGGGCACAAAAAAAAATGCCCCCCCCCTGCACGTTTCATTTTTCTTCAAGCCTCTTCATTTCCTACTCTAAAACAAGCTTATTAAGCTTAACCACAATAACTAGTTCAAAATTTTCCATGTTCACACTTGGTATAAGTGGTTTTTCCTTGAAAATAGAGCCCGAACGAACTTCGATTTGTGAACAGATTGGGCGGTCTACTTCATGGCATCAAAATTTATAAACTTGGCCTTTGTCATGAATTTTTGACTCTTGAATCACATAGCTTCTTTATAATGCCAAACCTTGTGAGGATTAAATGGGGGGTCAAATGGACTCTGATCGACAAACCGAGACTTGCGTTGGGTTCCTGGCATCGAACTCCATCTAGGAAAACTCCAGCTCATCAATCTGCAACCATTTCATTTTGCATGAAAATTTGGTCTCTTACTCTCTCGAGCTCTTTTCCGCTTTAGAATGGGCTCTAAAAATTTGCTCTCATCTAGCCCTACCTTCATTGCTTCGGTCCTTGCTTCTACCATGATTCTCCTACTTTCTGCTAGGGCAAGGTGCTTAGCCAAGTCCCTAATCTTCCAAGGTTCTACTCTTCCCAGGCCTCTGCCTTCTCCTCCATCATCGTGCCTTGACTCAACCTCCTACAGCTCTTGTGATAGTGTTGTCACCACCTCTTCTTGTTCTTTTCATATTGATAGCATCTTTTTCTTGTCATGTTTGTGGTGATTTAGCTTGTCTTTTAGCCATTCCTGCTCTTGAAGAGTCTCGAGGAGTCGATTCCCCACCATTCCTGCTCTTGAGTCGATTCCCCGCCATTCTTGAAGAGTCTTGAGGAGTCGATTCCCCGCCTCTAACCTCTTGCAATTCCTTTAACGGTAGTTATTTTTGCCTCCTCTCCTTTTGGAACTCTGCATGGGCTTATGTTTTTACCCTCTTCAACTCCTTGGCGAGCTCCTCTCCTAGGTTCTTTAATTGCTCAAATTGCTCCTCCATATCCTTTTGCCCTTGTATGAGTCTTGAGAAGTCCATTTCTACCCCCATTTCTTCCTCTATCTTTTCCACTTGAGGCTCTCTTGCATTTGCTTCTTCCTTCTCCTCCTCCATTCTCTTCCTTGCTTCAAATTCCTCCTTTAGGTCATTCACTTGCCTCTGATAGATGGTTATCTACTTTGTCTTCTCTAGTTGGTAGGTTGCAAATGCGTTCTTTTCCTTCTCTAATTCAGTCATGGCAACCTTCATGTCTTCCTTCATCTTTTCAAGTTGGCCTAGAAGCTCCTACACATATTCATCATACTTGGTCATTGCCGGTGTGGCCAATGGCACAGATATTGTGGATGCTTCGACCTTGGACTTCTTTGGATTCTTTCTAGATTCTGCATCCATGACAGCAGGTCTCTTTGTCCTTATTATTGAAGCTCCTTCACTGGGTGTTGGTCCAAGAAGGTGTTGCACCGTATTGACTAGGTATTGCACCCAAGCCATCACATTGCTTTGGTCCACAATGGCATCCATGGTTTCTTGGGTGGTAGTAGTAGTGGTGGGGACCATGACAAGTGGGGGCAGTTCCAATGGGGCCTTCCCTTTGCCTTCCACCATGGGTCCTCTTGCCACTTCTACTACTATGGAGCTAGTCTAGTGCATCATCTATGCTCCTTCTGGCAAGCTCTTCTGCGAGGGAGGGTTGTTTAACCAACAACGTGATGGTTTCTTGGGTGGTAGTAGCAGTGGCAACCATGACAAGTGGGGGAGGTTCCAATGGGCCTTCCCTTTTCCTTCCACCATGGGTTCTCTGACCACTTCTGCTACTGCAGAGCTTGTCCCAAGCACATCATCTAGGCTCCTTTTGGCTAGCTCTTCTGTGTGGGAGGGTTGTTCTACCAATAGCCTAATTGCGAGGCCCATTTTCTCATCTTCTTCTCTCCTTAGTCTTTCCTCCTCCTCTTGTCACTTCTTCCTTCGTTCTTCCTCCGTTCAAGATTCTTCTTCTACCTTCCACATCTGTTCCTCCTATTCTTCTACCTTCCACAAGTGTTCCTCCTCTTCTTCTTGCTTCTTCTTTTTGCTTAGGATTTTCAACAAGACTTTCCTCTACTTTCCCTTGCTTGATGGGACCAAACCCTCCTTGGCTTTCTCACCAACAATCCTTTCACTGGACTCCTCCTGTTGCTATTGAGCTTGGGTTGAACTCCCTTCTTTCTTGCAGCTTGCTTCACCTTCTCTCTCTCTGGCTTGCCCACTTCTTTGTTTCCACCTTTCTTGCTTTCAGAGATGTTGATGGGCTTTGTGGGACTTGGGAGAGGTGCTGCTTGTGGTGGGAGATCTCTCCAGAGTCTCCCCTACTTCCTCCTCCCTTTTCCATTTCTCCCACTTGGATGATGGTAGTTAGCACCCCCCCAAACCCTATCAGGGATGCTTTTGATGCACACATCCCTGGTGACTCCCCTAATGCAGGTCTCTGGTGCAACGATAATGCCTTGGATGATGATTTAATCATCTTGCAAAAATAGGCATTCAAGTTTACTTCATCTAAGGCTCCTGCTGCAATACTTTCAAGCATCAGCATTGGAATCTGAGCCATGAGGATATTATATCAATGATGACTGGAAAATAGGGCATACACCATCTTAGCTTGTAACTGGATGGCAGAGTCAGGGATGTCTGCTAGACTGATTCTGTCATTGGTGTGAACCTTTGTCTTGAGCATCTTCAACATGCTATAAATGTCCCTTTTTGGTCTCTTCCCTTGTGTGTTGGTCAACCCTAAGGCCTTCTCCACTATCTCTGGGCTAAGCACAACTTCTATTATTTTAGGGGAGCCTTCCTTCCTAATAGTTATTGTGCCATTGTTCTTTCCTGTGTTGAAGGTTCTCAAGAATTCCGTGCATCTGTCATGGTCAATCTTTCAGCCCACCTTCTTTAAGTATCTGTGGAGATTGCATTGGTTGACTATTTGTCTCACCACTTCTTCCTTGTTTACCAGCTCTTCCAAATTGCTAACACTGCAATACTTTAGGTGGATTTAGACTTGTGGCCAATTGGTATATGTTGGCTAGATTTGTCAGCTCTTCTAACTCGTGGCTTGTTGCAGATACTTTGCTCTTGCAATAAGATGTGATCAACCATTGTGCACAAGCTTTCTCTCGAGAGATCTCCTTGTCAATCAATTCCTCGGTTACCTCAAGAATTTTGACGAATACAAACTCATAGTCCTCCCAAGTGCATTGCAAGGATCACACTTCCATTGCTAATGTCCCATCAAGGAGTCCTAAGTCCAATCATTCATAGTTCTTGGCTAGCATGATGAATGTGGCATCCAAGCATCTAATGCAAGTTACAAAGTCATCCCCCGTATTCACAATTAGGTTCATGACCAACATAAGGATAGATCTATGCTTATTATAGGAGGATGTGAGACCTATGAGAGGTTGGGTTGAGCTGGATAGCTCAACTACTGATGCTCATCTTATGGGTTGTTCAATGGGGTGTCAATTGGCTACTTGTGCAATGGATTGGTCTTGCGGCTTGGTTGATGTGTTGCTCTCGGTATGTGGGGTAGTTGGGACACTAAAAGTGTTAGGTTGAGATGGCCTAAGGCTAGCTGGTTGCGACATTGGTCAATAGACTCGTTGAGGTTCTATGGATTTGCTGCTTTTTGATTCAATGGATTTCTCATTCCTGCCTAGCTCATTGCTTTATGGAGATGGGCTAGAGGGCATGGGTTGAGGGGCACGCATGATCTCCTAGTCTTGGGCAACCAAATTTAGTTGTTGCCTTTATAGTAGCCTTGAGCTTGCAAGAGGTCTTTGGGCACCCATCGCAACTTGACCATTCGTCTATTTCTGTATCACTAGCTTTATCTCCTAGGCTTTGGGCATGAGATTCTATGGTTACGGGTCCATGCGGTTTGGTGATCACGGTGGTCGTTTGGGCATCCAATTGAGGTGTTGCTCAGTGGTCTTGGGTGTGGCTCCTTTAGGTTACTATCGATTTGTCTTGGCAGGATGAGACGAGTTACGAGCCCCCTCCTTAGTCCTTGCATTAGGTTCCTCTACTAGTGACACTACAAACTGCTTTGATGGAGCTACGTTGCCCTTGCTCAAAGCTAACACTATCCAAACATTTCCAATGGCATGAATGCGCAGTGAGTCATAGTTGACATTGCAGTGTGCTTGTTTCTTAAATGTGCATCCTAGCAGTGATTCCTTACCGGAGGCCTTGATGTTAGGCATCACATAGAAGATCATAGGTAGGATTTCAGACTCGATAGAGACCACTATTTTGCACTTTCCCAACTTTGAGTAGGACTATCCCCCAAGTGGGTTGAGTTTAGCATTGGTAGGCTACAATTGGGGGGCTGACTAATGAGGGTCCAATGATTGTGTTGTGTAAGGATATTACAGTCAACTCCCTCGTGAATGAATATGTCAAAGGCATTTTTCATGTGACCAGGTATGCAGGTGCCACTTCATCCTTATCCTTTTCCTCAACCTCAATGATAGTGGCTACTCTTATGTTTAGAGGTAGGTTTAGCATTGGAGGCTCATGTGGTAGGTGCGCTGGTATTGGTCGATTACAAGAGCTCTTGGCCATCATGTAGAGTGGTATTGATGGTGGGACCCTACTCTTCGGTGGCAGCTGAGATGATGTGACTTTTTGGGACTCATCGACTACCCTAACAACTTGTTTATAATCCTCTTCTTCATATGAGAATGTCAGATTGATGGTGGCTAGCACATGCATCCAATCTTGCTCGTCCTCGAGGCAAGGGATATACTTTGTTAGTGGCCCATACGATTTGCTGACCTATGGGTCTCCTTTCAACATAGCAAAGATGGCATCTAGGTTGATCGGAGTGGTCTTCCAAGTGTCCATCTAGACTCTTATAGCCTCCGATCTATTGCCTAAGAATATGAGACCATTGCCCCAATATTTTATCACTTGTGCATTTCGTAGTCCACTCCCTTCATGACTATGAAGTTCACTAAGAAGTGGACTCCTGCTATCTTCAAGGGCCACTCTTTTAGCACTCCAAACAATTTGACCTTCATTCCATTAGCCAACATGACATTAAACCTTGTGTTCTTCACATGTGGGTTACTTGAAGCCTATAGGATTGCATGGCTGAGTACATTAACTCCTGCTCCTAGATCTACAATTCCCTTTCTTGTAGCATCTCCTAATGCATTGACAGGCAAGACTATGTGCATCTCTATGCCTTCCCAAAAAGCATTCACGTTCAAAGACCTAGGCACTAAGTTCAAGGTTAAGCTTGGTATATGGGTTATTGCATCGTGGTTAGGCAAGTTAGTCACGCCAAGCTCACCATGTCATTCTGCCCACTGCTTCAACCCTTGCCATAGCGTTAGGTTCTACCTAAGTATTTCTCCCAACGGTAGGATCACGGGGGGGCTGATATCAATGTCATGAGCAAGTTGCCAACTGCCTGCTTTTTGTTAGGCTATACACTCTTTTTTCAATGATCTTGGATAGTCTACCCACGTGTGGCATCTAGGCTCTGTCTATGCGGTGTTACGTGGGGGGTGCGGATGCGTCTCTTGATCTGAACTGAGTAGGCGAGATTGGTGTGCTCACACTAGAGAGCTCATCAATCACATCTTTCGTGATGGGTTCACATCTTTTAGGTGTGCTTGGGCTCCTCTCACCCACTCCTTGACTTTATCAACCACTTCAAATTGGTGCCTCGGATCGAGATATTCTCCAACCTTGGCACTTCCCTTTTCTATTGTCTTAGGAGCAGATGTCTCTACTTCTGTGTCTCTGACTTTCTTTCCCTTTGCTAACATGGTGACACTATCTTTCTTAAGTGTAATCCTCATCTCATCCCGCTTTTTCCTTCTTCTATGGATTCTCTTCCCTATATTGAGGTTGCATTGAGGTTGCTAGGTCCTGGTAATGAAATACCGGCTTGGCCTGTCCTCGGGTCATGACATTCAGTGGAATTCGTGTGGCTTCACTATCGAATATTTCAACTATGAACAATCCCAATGTTACAAATGGCACAATAGCTAAACTAGTGGTGGTTTCCACCTAGGGCACTTGGTGTACAAGTGTGTGATCCCACACTCAAGGCATCTCAATTTGGCCTTCTCTCAATTGGCTTGCTCCCTTTTGGGGCATTGTGATGAGATATGTCTCGGTGGGTGATGCAAGTCCATCATGCAATTGGTTCTTAGTTCTGTGCTCCTAGGTCTCTACCTCTTCCCCTATTCAACACCATCACTGACAATAATCTAAAAAACATCAAGATGGGATTACCATCTTAGTCATGCAAGACATAAGCGTTTACTTATACTTCGACCTCGTTTGGCTCCTCTACGTAATGTTTTGGAGCATCACTCAATGGGTGGGTCATGATGGGTTCAAGCAGTTTAGGTATCCCTCTGCTAGGGGAGCTAGTGGAGCTCCCCTTCTGTAATGTGGCAGTCTTCTCCCTAGGTAGTAAGGATGATTGTATGGTTGTGGTTATGGAAACTACCTTGGCAATTGACAATACATTGTATCATGACCAAACCTACTGCAATTAGCACAAAGTTTGGATCTAGGATCCATGCACTCACAGGCCCCTTCTTGAGGCAAAGAGTGGAGATTGTCTCTGCTATGCTTGGTCCACATATCAATATAGCAAAAAGGAAAAGTAGTGGATGGCTATCAAGCACCTAAGGATTTGATAGTACCCCAGATTGAAAGAGTAAAAGATGCAATGAGCCCTTATTGGCAAGTTCCAAAGGAGATATACACACCTATGTAGAAGCAATTGTAGAGTGTGTGCAACCACATTATGAGCAACTTCAAGCAATTACACACCCCTACTTTGAGAAAGCTTTTAAAAGCTATAGGAATATCTTGATGTCTATACGAACATACATAATCTGTTATAGCTCTTTGTGCAAGAAAAGATGAACGATGTAGACATGTTGGTGGAGGGTTTACACTAGACCCATAGACATGGATTAAAACTGGAAACATATCACTTCCAAATTGACCCAAGAGGTCACATTGATCTTGTAACAGGCCTTCACAATTAGATTCTAAGCAGCATCCTCTAGGAAGCGGTGGATATTAGATTGTTGCTCTGAATGTACCGATGCCAACAGTGGACATCTACTTCCAGATGGAGCACCTCAGGTCCTTTGAAACCTGCTCAACATGAGCCTACTGTGGAGCTATTATCCAAACATACATACAAACCAAGATTTAGAGAATCGTTAAAAAATAACTAATCTACTGAGTTGAGTGCCCATTCAATGGAGTAGTAGTCACTTTGGATCTTTGGGAATCTACAAAGCTAAACTTCCATAGGAGAATTGGTGTGGCTATTGTCAAGAGAGAATCAAGTCTAGTTGATGAGATAAAATCTCTCCTTAGATATGATGATCAAGTTTAGAAGGGCATCAAGCTTTATAATGACAAGGGGTTGAGCAGTATACTCACAAGCAAGTGCAATAACAGTAGCAACAACTTGATTAGCATTAGTTTTAGTTCTTTCCTTTGGAATTTTTAGACTGAACAAAATGAAACCCACAACTCTATCAATAGCTACTCTCTTCAAATGGGTCAATGGATGACATGTCATATCACTTTGAATTTCTTATCATTGATGCCCCTATCTAGCATGGCAGATTTAAGTCAAAGAAGTGAGATATACTCAATACTTGATGCAGTGTTGCCTGTTGTTGCAAGGCTTGCTATTGAGCACTTCTAGTGGTATGTCTCTTGAAGCATTGATGGGAGAATGGCAACATACTATCAACAACAAATTATCAGTGGTCAACAACAAATTATCAATGGTAATTGGTATGACTAGACATCATCTACAGTGGTAGATCATTCAGGAGAAACCTTTTGCTGGTACCATCAAGGTACAACTAGCTATCTCAGGGCATTACTAAGAGTATGATCTATGTTGGTGATCTAGTATGTTGCATTGGGCCCACTAAAGGAACAACCAGCTACTATTCAATCACAATTGAATGAAACACAACATATGATTAGTATGACATAAAATCATGATTACTATTCAATCACAATTGGATGAAACATAGAATATGATTAGTATGACATAAAATCATGTTTTGCAACCATTATATACACCAAAATTTTGGGCATTTAAAGCTCCAAAGGCTATGAGATTGATTTGAAATTCTACAACAAAATTGACACATTGTTTATTGAATATTGATTCATATGTGTTCCATTGTCTACCTCTAAAACATGAGCAAGGCTTTTCAAGTATTTGGATGATGAGGTTAAAGCTTAACAGTTTTAGTTGTGGCACCAGTACCCACAGAATTTTTATGATCCCTATATACAATATTTTTGTAGAGCAACAAAATTTCTTGGATTTACAATATTGAGCTTGAGGACTCAAGTGAAGAGGGATTTTTTAATGGTATAAGTAGGTCATTTTAGGTGTTTTCATGTGTCATCAATTAACTAAGAACTTCTGACATGAATCTAGACTACATTGAATTAGAAATTGGCAACAAGAAGCATATTGTTCTTCTAAATCTTGCAAGCTATGACCAAACACAATAGGAATACAATGAGGGCTCAGATTGGAAACATCATAAGCTTCAGCAAGAGTATTGCTCATATGGTTTTGATCCTTATCATGTGTCACAAGGCAATGTTGAATCTGAATTGCAAGTGGTATCCAGTAGCAATATTATGAATATCATTCAAGAAATGGAATTCAACAAGTAAGTTGTTCACATGGTTGACATGATTGATGTATTGGCATAGGCACTTATGGATTTTGATGCAACCATGATGGTAGTTGAAGTGATAGATGCCATCCGAATAGAATGAGCACTTTCCAAACACTTGACATCTCATATGGATTAGTTGGTACAACCATTCTACCTGCTTCCCTCTATGGAAGTTCTTTAGTTATCTAATTGCCTACCACATTATGGGAAACATATAAAAAATAGCTTCATTAATTAAAATCCCTTTATGCACAGTTGTTCGTTTACGTAATTTACTCACGAACATACAATCAGAGTAAAATAAATTCATTGATTATGTTCCATAATGTGTGTTCTCCCGCCCATACACGAGAAAAATTACAATTTCACGTGCTGCCTCATCCAATGCATCTGCATATCACCAAGATCAAATCCACCTATAGCTAGCATTTATAGGTGTCCCAAGTAGAACTCGGGCCATACGCGAGACCAAGTAGTTCCTAGGTGTGAAAAATGATTTACTAGCCAAAGTTTCCCCTGGCACCCTAACCACCTCCTACTTAATACGATCCCTATTGGGAGACCTCTCGCCATCGGAGCCGGCTGTCCATGCTTCCTCGGTGGTAAAAACATCCCCTCTTGGTATGGGGATTCAACACCTATCCTTAGGGGAGGTATAGGGCTCCTCAATTTTCATATGTTCCAATAGTTAATTCAATCAGAATCTAATCTAGAAAATCACAAACAAGATTGATGTCTTGAAGCAGTTATGACTTCAATCAATCATGCAAATTTCAGAAAAACCTATGGTATTGCGATTGACAAAGGGTTGTTATCTACGCTCGTGACTCCGTTAGTGACTCCCATGCTCCAACTCCAACTGTTGCTTCCACGTTAGTGGGGTCATTTGTGATTTCCACTTTTGAATTCTTTTTCTTCGGGGCCATGACAGAAATATGATTCGTAGAAGAAGAACACAGTAGTAATACTACCGGCTAGCAAAGGTGTAAGACTCACGATGATGATGATGGTTATTGCAAGATTCGATGATGTAGGCCTCGCGGATGGTTCTTCTTACTTCGTGGAGAGCAATACTTCTCTCTCTCTCACCTTGGCAAGCAAGGGTAAGAACAAGGGTAGCTCTTTCTCTAGTATAGAGCAAGAGCGAGAGAATAGGTATGATCTCTCTCTCTCTCTAGTAGATGGAATAGGGACGAGAGTAGAGGTATGACTTCTAACTAGATTGATAGAATAGGATAAGGTTCTTCAGTGTCTTCTCTTCTCGGATTAGAGTAGAAGAGGATGAGAGATCTTCAGCGTATCCCCTTCCTTGGGTTGAATGGAATGATGTCTCTTTGTCTCGCAGAATAGAGTCTCCTCCTCGATCGACATCTCGTCCTTGTCAAGATTGCTCTTGTCCCCCCCTCTTGGTATGGAGCCAGATGTCTCACGGAACTCGTGCGGGGGTTCATGAAGTCGCTCGTCACAGGGATGGGATTTTGTTGTCAATCTTCAAAATAGGAGAGAAGCTTTAAGCTCAACTCAAGCCAATCTTCATAGCAACTCGCGATGTTGGAACTTTGATGTAGGCGAGGGGCTTAAAAGCACATCGTCAAACCTTCTCTCTGAAATTTGATAGCAAGATCGAAGAAGGCAAGGGATAAAATCTCAATCTCAAGCCTTACACAAACTTGTGACTTTTTTAATGGCCCTTCTCCCCTCCTTGTCCTCCCTTTTATAGTTTTTCTCCACTCCCTCTCACGTGTGTTTTTTCTTTGCTTTTTCATAAAAGCTTAAGGCATTTAGCTTTAGAGCTTATGCTTTTTTCACTATTTTTGTTTTTTCTACCCTGTGCCTATCTGCAACTTATTTGGATCATAACTTCATCATATGAACTCTGAATATAGTTGTCCGGTTACTCAAAATGATCGAAACGCATCTCGTCGACAAGCCACAATGAACATAATTGCAAAAATCCATCAAAAATATATAAAAATGATGAGTTTTGTAAATCGTATCATTTTTCTCCATCTTTTATCTTAGACAACTTATTCCCTTCAAAATAAGTCACAATATATGTTTGGATCCATCTAAAGTGGGAATTAAGTCATCTAAACATGAATAGATTTCAAACTATTCTAGTAAACTAGTCTTGCTTCTTGTAAATCCTATAGAGATTCTGCAATTTTTCCATGTGTGGATGTGCAACACCACGTATACGCATATTAAAATAAACTAAGTAATGGGGACATTACAATATCTATGATTTGGTGGTCATGATTTTAATGCATGGATGGGATGTCACCTTTCTTTTTGACCCAGGAGGCTAAGGGCTGGACTTAACTCTCTGCATGGATGAGCATTACTTTGGGAATGATGTCCTTACCTTCAATAAATTTGAGACAAAATCATGCTAACTAGTGGGCTTTGTTTCACTACAAAACAAATCTCTGTTTTGGGCCAGATTTAATGCTAAATTAATGTCACAGATGCATGATTTATATGTGTTGAAAGTACTTAAAGAGAGCTTCATTTGAATCTATAGCATGTCTGATTCAAATCAACCAATCCAAAGTTATTACAGACTTCATACATCAAGGTCTACAGTGGACATCATAGAGTCTCCATCTGGAAGGAGCTCTTAATGGTAACATTTTGATCCAAGATTTCATTTTCATATTTCCAAATGGTTGTCACTACTTTGTACTTAATTCTCAGCCCTCTAGTTGTACTTTTGTGAATCCTTGAAGATTAGGCCAATTTATTTTCACCACTTGTTGGCAATTTATAATAAGTCCCATTTTTGTTTGAGGACAAAAACATTCGAGTTGGGATAGAATGTAAAGAGTGGAATTAGGGGCATATAAAAGGGAAAAGGACACATGTATAGGATATCAATTTTTTTATAAAAGATTACAATTTTGTCATTCTTCTCTCTCTAGCTCCTCTTGTCCTTCCATGGCTTCCAGCCATCTCTCTTCTTCTTTCATGTCTGTATCTATGTTTTTGTATTTCTCTCTCCTCCTCACTCTCTCTTCTACACCTCATCTTTTCTCTCTTCTATAGTCTTCTCTCTACTCTTCCTCTCTCTCCAGTCCTCTCCTTGACAAAAAAGCATGTTTGCTAGGTCAAACTTACGGAAGTTTGCCACTACTCTCTTCTCTTTCCACACCAACCGCTCTTTTGGCTTCTTGATAGTCATAGTATCCTCCTTGTCTTTTGATTTTTGTTTTCTTCTCACCATAGGCTCCTCTAACACAATATCATTTTTAAGAGGACTCACCTGGTCATCCAACACCTTCTTTTTATCCCTTATTAGGTTTAGTGTTGACTTTGCTTATAGTAGGGTCATCTTTTTTACATCTTTCAATTTTTGACCCCTGGTTATCACCCTAACATTGTTAGGAGATAAACTCTCACTAATTGGCCTTACCCCATTGGGCATTTCTTCAAGCGTGTCTTTACCCCTTTGCAAAATTTTCTTAGGGCCCTCCTCTTTAGCATTCTTGTTATTCACACGATGGTTCACAAGCCTAGGTTGTTGACTACCTTACTAGAGACCCTACTCCAACAAGTAGTAATATGATCTTGTGAGACCGTTCCTCAATTTTCTCGCTTCAAATCATCAGTTTCTAATCCCAAAATAATGGCCTAAAGAGAGAGAACCAAAATCAGTCTTTCTCTCTCCTCCCTCTCTCTCCCCTCTTGAAGGTGATTCATGCAGGAAGAGATCATTCGACTTGAATTGGATTGCTATGAAATCATGTGGATGCTAACCAACATGGTTTGAAGATCAATGGCGAGTTTGATGGTTGCCCGAAAACTCAGTTTTTGAAACTCAAAACCCAAAAAATGGCACTAAGCCTCTTTTTAATGGAAATTTAAATCTTTTTTTACATTTCATGATGCAAATCTTATTCATATGCGATGGAAAAAAAAAGGATGCTTGGTTGTGATTTTTGAGGGCTTTGTGTCACAAAATTTAGAACCCATGTCCATAATCATGAGTTATTAATTTTTGAAAACCCAAAAAGCATGTTTTTAAAGAAAAATGGTGTTTTTTGTTATTTCGGACAAGCAAATTTTGTTTGTGTGGAATAAAATTAAATGTCAAGATGGATCAGAGTGTAAACTAAGGCCTCGACTAAAAAAAAAAGCCTTTAATAATAAGAAAATAAAAAATACTCAAAAATACAATTTTGGATAAAGAAAAATGGAAAAAAATAGGTTTTATGCAGGAAAAAATTGCAAAAATTTACGAATATATTCGTGAATGTATAGTGGGGCTAGGGCATGAGGTTTACCTCAGCATATCCACATTCATTATGTTACAATGCATGTTCATTGCTTTCCTTATAAGAAAAAATACATTAAAAATAGTCTTTACACCTACCAACGAATGCATATTGATTTTATGCATATTTTGACATATAGGATCCATTTCATTTGAGCCTAAAAAGGATAGTACCACGGTTGTTTCGATGTTGCCTTAGCAAACAATGTAATATGCTAGGGTGAAGTCATGGAAAGAATTGTTTATGCATATCCACATTGCTTGATTTATGAGTTTCTTATTTATGCACTCTAAGGCAGTCACTTTGCATTCGCATTTCTGTACATGGTATCAAGAGTATTATCTCTTGGATACATAGCACTTGTTTTCAAATGATTGACCCGCATTGAGTGTGAGGTTCCCTAAGCCATAGGTCTAGTGTTATGGTTGCATTTGCGGATTGATATGATAAGGATTCAATTATCTCCTAGAACATTTCATTAAAAGAGAGGACTATATTACATATGTGCTTTATGTTAAAACGATGCATCCTATGGCTAATCCTCCTTGGGATGTAGGAGAGCTGTAATGGGGCCACAGTGATAAGCTAGGGGATGCTCCCTTCGTTTGTGCTACGAGATGCTGGACACCGATATATTTGGATACTAAAATTGATTAGAGTTGGGAAGGGCAACATGTTGGACTATGATTTAGAGATTATATCTATAAATTCATTCATTGGATAAATCTATTTATAGTGTCTATATACTCCTGGTGGCCGTGAGGCCATGGGGTTGTTAAGGTGAGTTTAGGAGGCCCAATTGGAGCCTTAGAACCACTATCGCAGGCCCATTTTTGGTCTCAATAGGTGGTGCATTTGCCAAGAGCCACTAATAAGTGGCAATTTTTGAATCTCAATTAATTAGGGACTAGTCAATCAATTTATGCCAAAGAGTGACCCATTATTTCTTCCTGATAAACAATGTCAAGCCGACATTCAAAAACAAGAAAGAGCTAAAAGGGACGATGGGCTAAAATCATTAGGAGGTACTCCCCTCAGTGTAGCAGCCTTATACCCTTATGAGGGAGGTCTTAGTGACCCTAGTGCCATAAATAGTTCACTAAGAGGAGGAGAAAGCTTGAGTGCTTCCCTTCTCCTAGCAAGTCAATCCACTTCAAGTGGACTTATAGTCATACCATTACAAACTCATACAACAAATCGGGTTGTCATTATGTCGCAATCTATTGAAATTCCTGTAGGAACGCCAGATTTGCCAGCTTTCATTAGGAAAAAAATGAACTCACAAATGGGCCTTTTAGTCCCCCCCTCTCTCCTCCTTAAAACAAGGAAAAGAGGAGAGAAGAATAGTAAAATAATACTCCTCTCTCTCCACTTTTGCAATCTCGTTTTGCCTTTTTTTATATTATCTACAAAGATATACTCAGATTTCTTCTCTCTCCTCATTCAAGAAGTCTTTCTCAACCAAATTTTATATTCAAAAAGGAGTTAGTCACGGCAGTGTGGTGCTTCGTTTTCAATGCAAAATGATTAGTAGATACGAGGTAATTGATTTTTTTAATCGAGAACAAGGAAAATGAAATTTCGGAAGTTCCTTTTAAGATATTTTGGGGATTTTTTATATCCTAGCTTTTGGTCAAAAAACAAACCAATTGGTCAAATTTCGTGTTTTTTGGAGATGTTTTTAGAGGCAAAATAGAAATATATAAAATACAAAAAGTCTTGGACATCCCTACCCTCTGAGCTATTTCCCCCCATATCTATACTCTCTCATGGCTCTATTGTGACATCTTCTCTGTGTTTATGCAACCTTCATTAACAGAGTGAATTACTTACACCCTCCTTTCCCTTGGCACCTTTGTGTGCCTCTCTGTGCATCTCCACTCTACCTCTTGTGACAACCAAGTAGGCTCCCCGTTTCTATTAATAGTAAAATGAATACATGAAAGAAGGAGATGCATATTGAGGTAGAGATTGAATATGCCCCATTATTCAAAAGAACCCAGCGTACCAGTGTCAACCCTCAGGTTTTGCAGAATTACAGGCAAATGGGATTGAAACATGTGGATTTGTGGGTTGATGGGGGAATCTACCCAATTGACCCCTTAAACAATAGACCTCCAACTTTCTCAGGAATCACAAATTTGTTGAAGTATGTGTGCGAGGGTGAAAATGGGTTACTTGGTTATACTAGGCAGCTCAATGATCAGGCATTCAAAGTATTTACAACTTTCCAAGCAACCATAAAAATTTTCCATGATGTGATCGCTGCACATCAACTTCATATACAACAGCTCATAGGACAAGTGGTACAACTGAATGACACTGTAATTCAACAAAACAATCAAATTATTTCAATGCAGGACACTATCCATGACATTGGTATCTCATATGAGGAGGCAAAGGCACAATTGGAAGACTTGAGAAAGATCAACAGCAAGCTAACATAAAAGTGCAAACAAAAGAAGAAGCCAATCAATGAGTTAATTGTGAATAGTGGCCAGTGGAAGTGACGTATCAAAGCATGTAAGGTAGCTCAGAAAGAGAACCTAGGTGAGGGTGAGGTTGGATCGTGTATTAGTAGATTGCTGAAGGCAAGTACACTGGAAAATGCTTTGAGCAATCGTAAATTTAAGGCTGTGAAGAAAAAGGTGATTGAGTGCACATTAAAAGATGTGTCAAATGAGTTCTCAGCTGTGGATGCACAATCTATTTGTGACAGGGTCAACATTAGCACAACGACTTACTCAAAGACATTCAAAGGTGTGAAGGCTGGGTTTGGTCATTTGCCAAAGAGAAATAGAATCGTGTCTCTTCCTCAACCTTCAAAGTTAATAGAGGCCTGAGGCAACTTAATACAAAGGTTTTGGAGTTGATAGGAGATCCCATGCATGTTCAATGTGTGGAAACACTAAAGGTTGGGACAAAAAATGCATATGAGGTGAAGTTTACCGAACTCAATAATTACTATTTAGATTTGAACAAGGTGTAGTCGAAAATGGTAATGTACTACAATATGTATGTTGAGGAATGTAATGGTAAATTGCAGTTTGCTATATATTTAGATGAAAGTGAGGTCATCAAAGGAGTAAAGCTTGAAAGAGTTAGTGTAACTCTGATGAATAGAGCTTTACAATTCGACAAGAACAACCCAAGGAACTTTAGTGTTCAATCTAAGTGCCATGTGTGGTGGCTCGCTGCATTTGAAGTTCCTAAGGAAACATTTGAGGTGTTGCAGCTATTCTTTATGCACACAAGCATTCCAAGCATCATCGATCTCGTCAGGAATATGGTGAGATGTTCTTAGTTGAAGGATATCGTCAATACTTGGTTGAATGGCATCTTGCAGGAGACTTGAAAACTTTAAAATGCATGTGTGGAATCTCCAATGGTGCAAATACAAAGAATCCATGCCTATATTGCTTGACAGAGAGGGTGGAAGGAAAGGACGACTGGCAAAAGGTGACAAGTGCTACACCGACGCGCAATAGAGAAGATCCCACTTGGAAGCCCATCTTCAACATTACATTTGGATCGTATTCACATTTTTTCATTACATGCTTTTGTCAGAATCATGGAGAAACTTGTATATGAATACATTTGCTTTTCTTATAGGATGCAACCATAAAAAGAAGCCATTGCAACATGTAGGAATGCGAAGCGAGTGCTATTAGAAATTGGACTACACAAGCATCAAGTGACGATTGAAAAAGATGAGAAGAGATCAGGAAAATCTGGTAACTTGCAAAAAAAGCCTCGCTTTGGAGGAGCAAAGGCTAGGAAGTTTCTCTCAATACCCATCAATGAGGAAGGGAATGTCATGGTTTGTAGGCCGTAGGACTACGATGGGTGGAAAAAGTTACATTTTGCAATTCCTGATCGAAGTAATGGAGGAAAAACAAGATTGGCCAAAGCTAAGGTTTGGATAAGTCTTAACAAATTGGCTCCCTTACTTCGCAAGATGGTGTTTAACAATGAAGATAAGCAAGAATTTATCAATGCTGTGCATAGCTTCCACGAAAACATGGTGGAAGCATGGGGCAAAAGCTCTATCACACATTACATGGTGCGTACTAAGTTAATATTTTAAAATTGTATGAATTGCATAAACTATTGAGCATAGTTTTACTCATGTTGATATGTGTCTTTGTAACATATCCTTGAGGCACATGGACCATACTTGCAGAAAAGGGAAGCATTGGAATTTGGTCCACACAAGGGATGAAAAATTCACATTGGATAGCGCATGGTGCATACCAAAGAAAAACTGATCATGGTGGAGGGGTGAATAGTAGCAATCCAATGATTCAATTGCTATCTTGGTGGTATAGGATTATAGTGGTGGATGAAGCTGAACTCTCGCAAAAGAGAGCAAATGAAAGTGCTGATGAATCGGCTGCAGGCATGATGGAATCACGTCGTGTCACTAAAAGAGTGCGTTATGAAGCCTCAAGTGCCAAAGAAAACCATGCCAAGTGGCTAGAAACAAGGCTTCGACAAGGTAGCAAATGGGTTCGAAAAGAGCTAAGATAGTAAGATGAACAATGTGAGTCAATGTGAATGTAATTCATAGTTTAAGAGAGAAAGAGAGAGTGTGCATCTATGTGAATGAGTCTCACAGTTTAGGGCTATATAAAAGAGGGTTTCACTTTCTATCTTATTCATTGAGTTCTCACATCTCTTGTATAGGAAAGATGGCTAGGTCTAAGGTAGTTGCAAATAAGCTTCCGCTCAAAGCCCCATATCGTGTTCAGTCCCTTGGAGCATCTACTAGCTCAGATGCACCCCCTTCTTAACCTAATCCACCTTCCTCAAGTCGCCCTCACAAGGGTCATCCTCAGCATCCCCACAAGAAATGCAAGTGGAAGCCAGGTACAGTGGCCTTGAGAGAAATTAGAAGGTATCAATGCTCTTTTGATCTCATCATTCCAAAGGTGAGCTTCTCGAGACTTGTTCGCGAGATTGTGCAAGACCTCTACCGCATAGAAAGCAGGAAGTGGTTTTTGGTATAGACCTAATCACTTCACAAAAGAATGTCTTCATGCTCTACAGTGTGCTACAGAGGCCTTTTTAGTTGACTTGATGACTGATAATCAACGTTGTGCAATACATGCGAAGCGCATCACTGTAACTCCCAAGGACTTCTAACTTGTAAGAAATCTTCAAGCAGTGAAGGATGCATTCGTTCCAATCGAATGAACACAGTTTGCAATGTTATCTTTTTTGGCATAGTGTTATTCATGTGCATTGGACATATGACTATGTCCCAGTGCAAAACTATTGTATGCGCCCTTAAAATATGAATTAAAATTTTACACTTGTCCTTCGCTCTCAACTTTGACTGTGCATCTTCGCTGTATTTTCAATTCTTACTTACAGCTTTTGTTAGCACTATCAATTTCAATAGGAATAACATGCAAAAATTTACATTTTCTTGTTATAGACTTTACTCCTAATGCCTCTGTATAGTTTATGTGGTGCAAAGCTTCTAAGGGCCAGTAGTCGCGATATTGATTTCTCAATTATCAATCCACCCATAATTTTGGTGTGGGATAATTTTTAAAATACTAAACTGTATCGGAATGTGACGAAAATTCACACGCGCACTCGTTAGGTGGCCAAGAGGCCTTTTTTTTTGGAAAAAAAAGTGCCTGCAGATCCCTGGTCCAAAGTCTGGCGTCCCCTGGTCCAAAGTTTGGCGTCTCCAGACGCTAGAATTCGGACCAGGGGTCTACATGCACTTTTTTTTCAACAAAAAAAAAGGACTCTTGGCCACCTAACGAGTGCACGTGTGAAGTTTCGTTGCATTCTGATACAAGGTTAGGGATTTACGATCACACGGGATGGACAGTGCATATGAAGCTACATTAACCCGGTTTTGGGGTTTAAATGGATTAAAAGTTCATTCTTCTTCTCATTTTCACATCTTGATTTCTTTGCTTCCTCCAATTTCACATCCCCAATCTCTGTCTCTTCTCCGTCTTGCCCTCCTTGAGCTTGCATGGCACAGACCAAGCAAGCATGTAGCCGTTTTGGCCCTAGGAAGACATCACGCCAAGGCCCGCCACCTGGAGCACAAGGAGGAGCCTCCTCTAGTGCAGCAACAGGTGCTCCCCGTAGAGTACAAGGACCACCACAGAAGAAGAGGAGATGGAAACCGGGCATTGTCGCACTTCGAGAGATAATGAGAATCCAACGTGGATACGAGCTTCTCATCCCAAAAAGTTCTTTTCATAAAGTTGTTCGAGAAGTCATGCAAGACTTGGAGCTGAAAGGGATGGGAAGATTTTGGTACGAGTGCGGGATGGCCCACCAGCAAGAAGGTGGACTGTTGCAGCTATGGAGGCCCTACAAACCGCTGCAGAGGGGTTTCTCATCGACTTGTTCGATGATACACAGCTTGCAGCCATCCATACAAAGCGTGTCACAATCACGGATAAAGACATGAACTTTATCATTCGGCTTCGACATGGCAAGGGGACTCTGCCATAGTTTACTAGATTAATGATGCAAAGTTTGTAGTGAGTGTTACAGAGCCATAACATCTTGGAAGCCCAAAAATTTTGTAAACTCTGCCACATTGGAATATTTATTTATATATACATAATATCTCATGCGATGTGTGCTGAATTCAAATAATTGAGTAAAGTTGTTTTGTTTTGTTTCTTGAAACGCATGACTCTTAATTTTTGTTTAACGTACGAACGCATCAAAAGTAGTAATACATATGGATACAAGTTACGTTATTGCTTATGCACAATCCCAAGTATAGTACTACACGTTGAATTATGTTAATATATGTAGATGCGACATACACGCACCACACATTATCGTCGCACTTACACAATCGCAAGTGTAGTACTAGGTGTTGAATTATGTTAACGTATGCGAATGCGTCATTCATGTACCACACATTATCGTCACACTTATACGAACCAAACATTTATTTAATAAATATTTATTTGTAGGGACAAAGTAAAGTATCTTATATTGATCAAGAAAAATACATGTGATGGTTGCTAGTGATGGTAGATACAAAAAGCCGATAGCCAACAAGAACTCTCAATTGTTCCTTGGCTTTTTCATCGGTGGAGAGGAGGGGCCAGCTTCCAATGAAAATATAAGTTCCTTCTTTGCTTCAAAAATGATGTGCTCCCCCTTCAGCTCTTTCTCCAAGAGAAGCAGATCTAACACTTTAGCGAGGTCGCCTAATGTCGCAAGCACACACATTGCTCCACCCCGCGTTTGGTCAAACAAGTAAAGAAGCTTTGACCACTTGATTAGCACCACCTTCTCCAAGCTAGATGTCATAGGTATCGCTCGAAAAGGTCCAAACTTGGTCAAAGCTCAAATTTTCATGATTATTTCTTGCCCTCCTTGTGAGCACTTCTTATGGGAGACCACCAAATCTGCAACAAGGTTATTGATATACTCCTTAGGAGCTGAATCCTTGCATCGATCTGCATGTCAAGCTCCTCCTTGGCCTTGATGCAAACTCATCTATATACAGTATGTCGTGAATGACAAAGTCAAATCAAACAATATATTTAGCGACTAACCTAGAGTTATAAAAAAGCAATGAAACTTGATGGTAGGGTGCGTCGGGTCCCCCAGAGTCCACCGGTGAAATCTTGGTGAAAAATGATGCCTGCATGTGTCCTGTTCGAAGTCTGGCGTCTAGGGCTAGATGCCTGTAGCTGCCCTGTTCGAAGTCTGGCGTGCCCTGTTCAAAGTCTGGCGTCTGGGGCCAGAAAGTGGCCCCAGATGCCAGACTTCGAACAGGTCAGCTCTGTAGGCATCATTTTTTGCCAAGATTTCACCGGTGGACTCCCGGGGACCCGACGCACCCTACCATCAAGTTTCATTGCATAAAAATATATGGTAGTTAGAAATCTCACCTTCTCGAGATCATCTTGTATCTTCATTTCCTCGTGTGTCAAGGAGGCACCTCTTTGGGCAGAGGGATCTACAAACTCCTTGGTAGGAAGCTGGGGCCTTGGTCCGAACAAATCATGCTGTAGTGCTTCAAATTCAGCATCGGGCACAAGGTAATCTTCTTCAACCAAGGTAATATGCTCCTGTGCTGTTATGATCGCACTCACAGTATCTAAGCTTGTGCCATCATATCTTTCAATCTTTGCCATTGTTGGGTGCACATCCACGTAATCATAATCGATCAAGTCTTCCATTGAATCCCTGACTAGGATAGAAAACAACTCTTCTTCCTTCATTTCCAAGTATTGCAGTACATCTGATAGAAGTAAGTATTGTACACCATCTAGTTCAATGGGTGTCAAGGAGGCAAGGTTGGGTTTGTCGACTTATAGCTGTTCTGAGGAAGATGGCACCATGAGAGCCAACCCTTGCTCTGTCACCACTCAATGTTCCTCTTCAACATTTATGAGCTCTTCAATCGGTTCTTCTCCTGTGTATGTGATAGAAACAACCTGTGGAGTTGTATCTTCATCGCTCTCCTCCTCTAGGGATGTATCCAATGCAAGGAGGTAAATTGCCAATGCGCAACCACACTCCACGAGATCCAAAGGTGATGTACCTAGTGCACTTCCCATGGGAACAGTGCATACTCTATGCGAAGGATCCACATGGGCCAGACACCTATTCACCACTTTTTGGTGATTCTTCCCTGCCTGATATACCATGAGTTGTTCCAGAGGCACCCAAGTCATGTCAGATCCCTCGATGGAGTATGTGCATGTAGTAATGGTGCTCACAAAGTCTTCCAAAACCTAAAGGGGGGAATCTAGTGATGAGAGCACGCTTTCAAGGTTGAAGTCCTTAGAGAAAACCTGGAATATCTCGTCACCCTAGTTGGCCAAGATAGTCTCCTGGATCCACTCATCAAAGTGTGTGAGAGCATACATCGTAGCAGGTAGGAGGGATGTGGTGGATATAAAGAGATGAAGAGAGAAAGTGTGAAATGAAACAATGAAACAAGAACTAAACTAGTTCTACCTTAAAAACCTCAAGTTTTAAATCATTAAGGATTGTTCGCATACGATATTTAGTTAAGGCTTTACTTACATCTTTGTAAAGTTTACATGCATATGTAAATGTGTTGATGTGGAAAGTGTATAACAAGTGTATGATTTTTCATAAATACCATAATTTTTAAATATTCCAAGTTTGTAAGCGACAATATTCTATTGGCCAAAAAATCCAAAAATTTACAAGTGTTGGATATTACAACTTGTGGTGTTGGGATTTTTAGGGAGACTCTACAATTTCTAAAATATGTGGAGCTACACACTTTCCACTGGTAACAGTATCCTCAGCTTGGCTTCGAATTTTCCTACCATCTAGTTTAAAATAGAAGCTAACAGGTGGATTCTTCATTAACATTGTGGTGCATATTTGCAACACTTGGGGCTCGCGGCCCTCACAAATGTGTACCCAAGCTATCACATTGCTTTGGTTCACCGTTGCATCCGCGGTTTCTTGTGTGGTGGTATGGTGGCAACCATGATGGGGAGTGGTGGGTCTAACGGGGCCTTCCCTTTGCTTGCCACTACAGGTCCTCAAGTCACTTTTGCTGCTATGGAGCTAGTGCCAAGCATGTCTTCTAAGCTCCTCCTAGCCAAGTCTTCTTTTCGAGAGGGTTTCCCGACAGACAGCCTACTAGCAAGAGCCATCTACCCATCATTTTCTCTCTTTAGTCTTTCCTCCTCCTCTTGTTGCTTCTTCCTTCGTTCTTCTTCCGACCTTCTAGACTCTTCTTCTGCCTTTCACAAGCGTTCCTCTTCTTCTTCTTGCTTCTTCTTCTATTCCTCCTCTAGCTTTCTTGATTTCTCCTGTTTGGCTTCTAAGGCTTTGTCCTCTTCTATTGTAGTTTCCTTCTTCTTGCCTGGGATTTTCAACATGATTTTTTTCCTTCTCTCCCTGGCTCGATGGGATCGAACCCTCCCCACCTTGCTCACTAATGGTCCTTTCACTTGAACCCTTCTATTGCCTCTATGCTTGGATTTTTGATCCTTTCTTCCTTGTAGCTTGCTCTGTTTTTTCTTTCTGTAGCTTGATAGCTTCTTCATATCCCACATTTCCTATTTTTGGAGACATTGATGGGGTTTTGTTGACTAGGGAGAGGTGTTGCTATTGAATAAGACATCTCTCCAATGTCTTTCCTACTTCTTCTTCCCTTTCCATCTCTCCCATGGCTTCTTGGATGATAGGTTCTAGTACTTATGGAATAGCTCACAACCCTTGCAGTTGGTACATTCAAATGTATGGGGTCTGTCTCATAATGCTTCTTTGGTGGTGCTCATTACTACGTATCCTTCATTGATGATTTTAGCATGTATACTTGGCTTTACATATTGAAACATAAGGATGATGTGTTTGGCTTGAAAACTGTGATTGCAAAGTCGCACGAATTCGAAAGCCCCAAAATGAGTTGAATTGTAAAATTTCATGTCTTAGATCAGATGCATGTAGAGAATATATCTCTAATTACTTGGACAGATACCTTGCTAAACTTGGGATCAGAAGACAGTTAACTTGCGGCTATACACTGCAACAAAATGGTGTAGCAGAAAGGAAAAATAGGGTATTGATGGAATCAGCATGAGCTATACTGAATGAGAAGAGTTTTCCAAATGGTTATTGGGATGAAGCAGTAGTAACTATTGTCTATGTGCTTAATAGAACCCCTACATCAAGGATTCATGATGTAACTCTATATGAGAGGTTGTATGGTCATAAGCCTAACATTTCACGCTTGAAAGTATTTGGCAACATTGCATACGTGCATGTTCCTGATAAAAAGAGGAAGAAATTGGATTCTAAAGCTGTCAAGAGTGTGTTCCTTGGTTATGCACAAGACGGGAAAGCTTACAAGTGTTATGTACCATCTACACATGAGACATTGATTAGTAGAGATGTTGCTTTTGATGAGCTAGCATCGTGGTATGGTAATCCTATTGCAGTGGCTACTGATGGATTGGACAGCACTAGTAAGGTTGAAAATACACCTACAGTGAGTACATCTATGAGTGGTCCTACAGGTGATGGGTCACCTACAGTAAGTCCTTGGTCAAGATGCTTGCGAAGTCATACTGCTATGTCCACTAACATGGATATGTCAATGAGGGGGAGATTGGGTAAGGGAAATGAGAATATGCTTGAGGATGTGACAGGTCCACTTACAACTGGTTATGAGTCATCTAACAGCGACAGTTTGGATAGTGAGTCGGGCATTCCATCTATTATGATGCCTGGAGCAAGGAAGAGTCATTATGTATCGCCTCATGAGAGGCAAGCTCAGAGTGAGCCACAGTTATGAAGATCTGAGAGAGTCAAAAAACCAGTTGATAGGTTTACATACACTAGTTATTCATCCCACCATTATGCATATATGGCTAGTGTGACAGGTTACAAAGAACCTACAAAGTTTGATAATGCAGTTACAGATGATAACTGGTATGCTGCCATGGATGAGGAGTATGCAGCCTTGGCTGAAAATGAGACATGGAAATTGGTTGAGTTGCTTGAAGCCAAAGTCCCCATTGGCTGCAAATGGGTGTACAAGGTTAAGTGCAAGTCAGATGGTTCATTAGAACGTTATAAGACCAGGTTGGTTGCAAAAGGGTATGCACAGCAATATGGCCTTGATTATGAGGAGACTTTCAGTCCAGTGGCTAAAGTGGAAACAATCAAAATTGACATTGCTTTGGCAGCATGCAAAGGCTCGAAATTATGGCAAATGGACGTCAAGAATGCTTTCTTGAATGGTGATTTGGTTGAGGAAGTATATATGGAGTAGCCTAAAGGCTATGTTCACCTGGACTTTCCAACACATGTATGTAAGCTAAAAAAGGCTTTATAGGGACTAAAACATGCACCTAGATCATGGAATTCTCGGATCAATAGTTATTTACAACAACATGGATTTAGATTGGGTGATGCAGATCACAGTCTGCTCACGAAGAAGACAGATCATGGATATGTGTTTCTAGTGGTTTATGTAGATGATCTTATCATCACTAGAGATGATGAAGAGGGCATTGCTGAAATTAAATCATGTTTACAGGCTGAATTCAGAGTCAAAGACCTTGGTGAACTAAATTATTTTCTTGGGATTGAGGTAGTCTCTACACCTCAATGTATATGGCTGCTACAGAAGCAGTATGCTCATGACATGTTACAGAAGTATGGTATGACTGAATGCATGCCTATGGAGACACCTCTTGATCAGAATGTCAAGCTACAAATTGATGTTGGGAATGACATAGAGAATGTGACCATGTGTTGACAGATGGTGGGCAGCTTGATATACTTGACTATTATCTGTCCTGAGGACTATAGGCCGCACATTGTAAGAAGTTGAGCGCAAACCGAATGGGTTCACGCCATCCATAGCAAGACCGAGGCGAAGATTCCTTGGCTCTCGGGCAAAGCCTGGGAAGGTAGAGTCAATATGGCTCCATGTGCGTGAATCCGCTGATATTCGTTGAACTCCATCTGTGGACCTATTTTTTGCATGCCACGTTGTCAAGCTCGCCATGCCGGACGTACGAAACACGTGGTTTATGCGGAGGATAAGCAGAAAGTGTCTAAGAACTTTTTGAGGGATGGTTTTCCCTTGCAAGTCCTGTCGATACCTGTGAGCACCGCACTTTGGACATGTCTCCATAGTCTTGTATTCTCCTCGAAACAATATGCAATCGTTGATACATGTATGGATACTGTTGTAGTCCATACCAAGCTTTCGTAAAACATGCCGTGCATCATCACGAGACTCAGGCATGGTATTTACAAGTGGTAATATATGATACTTCAGTAACCTGAAAAAAAATCATATGTTATGCAATGGGGTTGATTAGTCAGTTTATGTAGAAGCCTCGCAAACCACATTTAGATGCAGTCAGGAGGATCATGAGATATGTAAAGGGTACTACAGATTATGGGTTGTTTTATGCATATGGAAAATCTCTTGACTTGATAGGGTTTATTGATAATGTTTGGGCTAGTTGTGCCTATGACAGGAGGTCAACCAGTGGTTATACATTTAGATTGGGCAATAGTATGATCAGTTGGCAGAGTCAGAAACAACCTACTATTGCATTATCTACTACAGAAGCTGAGTACAGAGGAGCTGCCTTAGCAGCTTGCGAAGCAGTTTGGTTAATGAAATTGCTAAAAGACTTGGGAATACAATAGGAAAGCAGAGTGAGATTGCATTGTGATAACCTCAATAGTGTTATGTTGGCTAGCAATCATGTCTACCATTCTAGGTCCAAAGATATTAAGGTTCACTACTATTTCATCAAAGAAATGGTTCTTACAAGGCAGATTGACTTGATTCATGTGAAGACTGAAGACCAAGTAGTAGATATATTTACCAAGTCTCTTGGTAAAGAAAAGTTCATATACTTCAGACATCTACTTGGAGTTTATCAGATGGTTTGAGCTTGAGGGGGAGTGTTAGAATATCAAGCTTTTGCTACTCTTCAGTCAGTCTCTGTTTGTGTGTGTGACCGACATTAGCTAGATACAACTGTACATGTGTGTGACATTCAATAAGTCGGTGTAGTCAATGACTTAACCACAATTAGTCTTGGTTAGTCATACATATGTGTGTAAGTCTCTTTCAGTTTTGTATGATGGAAGAATAATGAAAAAAGAACATCAATAAGTTGAGGCTCATCTTCTGCTCCACTTTGTCTCACAACAGGTCTTTTGTGGCACCATATGAGAGCTAGATTTTAGGACCCGTTCTTGAAGCGTTGAAGCTTATTTTGGAGTTAAAAAGTGCCCGAGAGGTGGTAAAGAGCCAATTTTCATGAAAAATCAAACAGTGGCATGGCCGAGCTAGATTTTTCCTAGATGCATTTCGACATCAAGAATCCAACACAAGTCTTGGTTCGTCAATCAGAGGTTGTTTGACCCTCCATTTAATCCCCGCAAGGTTTGGTGTTATAAAGCAGCTACCAGATCGGGAAGCTGTAAAGTGCATGAGAGAGGCCAGGTTGATGGAGTTCGACGCCACAAAGTCGCCTGTCCAATCGGATTGCAAATCGAAGTTCGTTTGGGGCTTAAAATTTGAAAAATCCACTTGCAGGACAATGTGAACACAAAAAGATGAAGCTCTTATTTTAATGTTTTAAACCTTAGGCTTAATAAAAGCCTTGAAACTAATGCAAAAACTATCAAACAGAGGGAAGCGTCAAGGTGCCTCTTCATTTTTGCTTGTTGCCTCTCCGATTCAAACCCGTTTGGAGAGAGAGAGGGAGATTCTCAATCAGGACAAGGAGAGGAACAAGATGGCTGCAAGCTTGCCCATTTTAATGGAGGATTTAAAAATCTCATTTTTTAGTCTTTCTCTCTCCTCCCTCTCTCTCCTACAAGGGGCAGTTCTTGCGTGTGAAGAAGAATGAAGCCCGGTTGGTGAATGCTCGTCCGGCGTGGTATCGGATTGCTTCCAAACCGAAGGTGGGCTGAAGATGGCAGTGCGGTGGCGGGTTGAGCATCAAACGGGGCCTGGTTTGCAGACCCGCAACAAGTTTCAAAACCCAAAATAATAAAAAATACATGGTAATAACATTTTTACAAAGAAAATGGCTCTTTTTTCGCATTTGATGATGTTAGCAATGTTCATATGGGCTGAAAATTCATGGACATGTTGTTTGATGTTGATTTTAGTCTTTCATAATTAAAAAATCAGAAAATATACACTTAAAGTGTGGGAAATAAATGGAAAAATCCCAAAAACCATGGTTTTTAGAGTAAAAATGGGGTTTTGGGCTCAAAATCGAAAAAGTATGAAACAAAACACCAAAAAAATCTACATGGTTGCTGTTTAAAGACTCAAGAGCCACAAATCTGAAATAATACTAATTTTTTTCCATTTTTATTGATAATAAATAAGGAAAAATAAGAAAAAATAAGGAAAAATGCTTTTTAAAAGGGAAAAAAATAGGTAATGGACGAGGAAAATTATGGAAAATTATGAATGTGTCTGTGAGTATATAATGAGGATAAAGCATATGGGTTTGCCTCAAGTTATCCCCATTTACATGTTTTTGTGAGTATTTATTGCTTATTTTGTGCGAAATACACATGAAATCACCCCTTTACCTATGTAATGAAGCAAAACTCTAAACGGTAGGGGGGAGGAGGGAAGTTTGAGTGCTGAAATATAATACAAAATTTGATGTGCTTGCTACATTATTCATATAGGATGACGTTAAGTTAAATAAAGGGAAAGACATCACGAGTGTAAGGCTCTCATTACAGCAATTATGCATTAGTGTATGGAAACATGAAAAGAATGGATTTGCACAATGCACGAGGCTATTTTACAATTGTTTGAGCACTTAATCATATACACATTTGCATCAAGAAATGTTAAATGGTATCAATTACAAGCTCCCGGATGCATAGCACTTAGTTTCTTTAGGACTTGACCCACGTAGAGAGAGTGAGCAACCCAACTATAGGTCTAGACAGTGGGTCGAAGGGGTCCTGAAAAGATCAAGGTCATAGTCGCCATAAGTCCACCGCGTACTCCAAAGGAAGTGCATAGCTTTCTGTCATCAGTAGGGTATTATCGGAGGTTTATCAATGCATTGGCAAAAAGAACATTGCCACTAACAAACCTATTTTCCTTTAATTGTCAGTTTTCATGGAGTGATGCTTGCAAAGTATCTTTTGACAATGTAAAGCAGGAGCTTGCCAAAGCACTTGTTTTAAAAGCACCTAAAAGGGGTAAAATATTTTATATATTTTCAGCAGCAACTATGTATAGTATTAGTTGCTGTTTGGCCCAAATTTGGGAGGAAAATTGATACCATCCAATAGCTTTTGCTAGTCCAAAGTTGGGCATATCGGAAATTAACTACACCTATATGGAGAAGTTGTGTCTTGCGATGGTATTTGCGACCAAGAAGCTCAAGCACTACATTCTTTATGAGAAGGTGGTTTTTTATACGAAGGCGGAAGGGCTTCGATTGTTGTTGAATAAGTTACAACTGCCTGATCATTTAGCAAAGTGGTTAATCACTTTGCAGGAATTTGATTACGAGATTAAGAGCAAGCCGTTGAAGCTTCAGTGCATTGTCGAGTGACTTGTGGATTTCGGAGAGCCAAAAGAGGTCGTAGCTGAAGGAACTGACATGGAAACATTGTTTAAGATTGATGCGGCGTCTATTTCCTCCTGGTATGCTACTATAACGCACTATCTTTCTACGGGAGAGACTGGAGCTACTCTATCAAAACCCAAGAAGAGGAAGATTAAACAGCATGCATTGAAATTTTCCTTGATCGCAGGGACATTATATCGACAAGGTGTTGATGATATCTATCGCCGATGTGTGATGCCTGACGAGGTTCCCTTTATTTTGGAAGAGGAAGAGTGCCATGACTCCGCTTGTGGAGGGCACTTTGCTGGGCAGTTGACGGCACAAAAGGCTTTACGAGTTGGTTATTGGTGGCTGTCCATCTTCCAAGATTCATTTGACTATGTTAAGAGATGTGATACATGTCAAAGACATGACAGTCTCGAGAGAATAGAAAGCGTCCACTTACGCCTATTATGGCTATCCTTCCATTTGAGAAGTGGGCCATCGATTTTGTGGGACCTATTACCCCGTCATCTACTACTCAGAAAAGATACATTATGGTAGCAACTGATTACTTTACAAAGTAGTCAGAAGCACGGGTGACGAGGCAGGACAATGCAAAAGAGACTACTAGTTTCCTACTTGAGCAGATCATCTGCCATTTTGGCCCCCCAAAGGAAATAGTATCGAACCGTGGGATGCATTTTTTAAATAAGGTAATTAGAAGCCTGATTGAAGCATGGAGCATAAAGCATAACAAGACGACCCCCTATAATCCACAAGCCAATGGACAAGTTGAAAGTACCAATAAGCAGCTTGTGGGTATCCTACCCAAGATAGTCTCTTAAAAGAAATGGGACTGGGATATAAAATTATATGTGGCGGTTTGGGCATATAATACGACGTTTAAACGAGGATGTTGTCCCGAAAGTGCCTTGTTTTCTTTTAGCGTGGAAGGGGGGAGGGTATAAATGGGTATTTTGGGGTTTTAATGTTAGCAAGTGCAATTGATTTAGGATTATTCATGATGCATTAGGAGGCAAACACGGTATTAATTTCAGTGGCACATGCATACAATAATGGATTGAGCTAGTGAAGACTATGCAACCTTAATCTCTCTAACAAAAGGAATTAAGCTCAGCAAAAGTGGATTAAGATGAGAGACTAAGATCAGACTAATATACCTCTTTAGTGTTTGGGGAAGATAGTTGAAGCATGATCCACCATGATGCCAATTTCTCCATCAAGTAAGCCAAATTGGTGTGAAAGTACATGGATCTAGAGCATGCAAGAGTTATGGAGGACGGAAAGTGAAGAGAGGACTCATGAAGACATGACTTAGACACTGACTATCACACAAGTGAATTAGGTTTCAAGATTGAGACTTGAACTCAAAAACATAGTCTTATGTGTGGACAATGACACTGACACTTTATTGGAAAGAAAAGAGTACTATCATTGCATTAAGAAAAGGAAGCAAGTACAATGCTTTATAGGAAAGTAGGAAACTGCAATAGGCACCACTGTGCATATGGGATAGGTAAGCCTGCATGTCCTTGGTCCTGAAGCTCCATACAAAGAGGCTGTCAATGAGTGTGATTGTTGAATCTCAATACCCCTCCTCAATCATAACTAGAAAGGCACAAAGTGTGTAGAGGCTGTAATGAGAACCACCTGCAAAGTGTGGGCACACCACAAACATGGTAGACACCAGAGGCTGTCCATAGAAAAGGCTAAGTGTGGGCACCAAAACATGATGGACATCCAGAGGCTGTAACAGGGGCCTCACAAAGTGTACAGGGACTATAATGCCAAGTTACATGAGGAGTTTACAAAGCTTATGGTAGGAAGCATTAGGGCAAGGAAATACAAGGCTTTTAAAACAGTCTATCAGAGTAATGAGAGTAGAACGACTGATGATGCTTATCCTTCCGATCCTGGTGGTCTTCATCTTCATCTTCATCTTCTTCTTTTGGTCCATGGTCTTCTTCTTCTTTCACAGCTGCAAGATAGGCCTTTTGGGACCTCTTTCTAGCATGACAGAACTTCTCAGTGTGTCCGGTCCTTTTGCAGAAGTCACAGAAGAGCGGTTCCTTTTTACCTTTGTATCTGTTGTTGACACATAACATTTGTTCATCCTTTGAAGTGCTAGGCTCTTCTTTGCTTTTAAGTTTCTTTTCTTCCTCTAGCAGAGAAGCTTTAATATCAACTAGTTTAGGCTTAGGCATATTGGTTAGAGTAGTTGATACATTATCATAGGCAGGAGGCAGACTTTTTAACAAAACACCAATACAAACATCTTCATCCATTTTTAGCTTTATCCCTGCAAGTTGAGTAAGCAAGCTTTCCATGTAGTTCAGATGGGATGCCAGGGATGTATGAGGCTTCATATCAAGTCGAAAAAATTCAATCAATAGACCATACTTAGACAACTTTGACTATGCACCAAATAAGGTATCCAATTTGTCCCAAGTGTCATGGGACGTGTCACAGCCATCCACATGATGGATGTAGCTGTCATCCAATTCCAGCTTAATGATGGCTTGTGCCTTGTCATCATTCTTCTGCCAAGTAACTGCAAGGTCCGCATCCCGAGGTTTCTTCTCTTTGCCATGGGTAATGGCCCAAAGACCCTTCTTCATCAGAATGAGCTTGATGCGGGTTTGCCAGGTGTGAAACCCGACTCCCTTGAACATTTGGAGAGTCTTTTCCCATGTTGGATGGCTAAAGCAGCAGCAAATCAACACCAATTTCTCATGTTTCAGCAGCAGAAGAGTTGGTTGTGTCACAAGACACAAGTGCTAAGAGCACTAGATGAGTGTCAATGGACACTATGTTTGTATCTTCTTCCTTGAGTCTTCCAAATTTGCAAAATTCTTCAAGATCTTCAAAATCCAAATCTTCCCCTCCTTGATTTGATGCTGGAAACTTCAGTTTTAGTAGGCTTTAGCTTGGTTTAGTGGCAGGAGTGAGGAACTGAGAGAAAAATGAGCTTGGGAGATTTTGGCTATGGTGGAATTAGGGTTTCTGAGACAGGGGCCTAGTTTTTCAACTGCTGTGAACTCAATAATTGATCATTTTCAAAAGTTTTTTTATGAAAATGAAGCTTACTTCAAGGGCTATCAAAGCCCCATGGAGATCGACCAGATCGCAGGCAACTCGTCATGCGCAGAGCAGAAAGACATAGGTAGGCGCAATCTCAAACAGGAGGCGACCATTTCTGCAATGCTGACGTCAGGGCGCAACAATGTGATCGATTGATGTGCCAAGCTAGAGCACATTGAGCAGGAGAACAATCCCCTAGAAGGAAGTAGGAGCTGAAGTGGCCTGATTGAGGAGTTATGGAAGCTCCAAGTGAGGTAGGTCCTATCTGGCTATGGCAAACACAGGGCAGAGATTGAGAATTTTCACAATGCTGAGCTCTAGACCGCCAAATGTCATGGAGTGATGTGATACATGGAAGCTTTGTGAGCTGAGGAACACTTTTCTAGAAGGAAACTCCAAGAGATTTGACATGTGGAGAGAGATCCAGGAGCTTGAAGCAGGCAGGGTGCAGGCTGGCTATGGCTACCAAGGAAGGTCAAGTAGAGATGGAGGTGAGAAATGGAACCATAGACTTGACTTGAGCTGACCTGAGATGGAGAGAGAGTAGAGGAGAGCTAAGCCATGCTCAGTTAAGCTCTGATACCATGTGAAAGTACATGGATCTAGAGCATGGCAAGAGTTATGGAGGACGAAAAGTGAAGAGAGGACTCATGAAGACATGACTTAGACACTAACTATCACATAAGTGAATTAGGTTTCAAGATTGAGACTTGAACTCATAAACACAGTCTTGTGTGTGGACAATGACACTGACACTTTACTGGAAAGAAAAGAGTACTATCATTGCATAAGAAAAGGAAGCAAGTACAATGCTTTATAGGAAAGTAGGAAACTACAGTAGGCACCACTGTGCATATGGGATAGGTAAGCCTGCATGTCCTTGGCCCTGAAACTCCATACAAAGAGGCTGTCAGTGAGTGTGATTACTGAATCTCAACAATTGGTTGGAGCGCTCCAATGGATGAAGCCTTCAAGCATTCGAATGCTTCCACTGATGATGGGGGACTCTTGAGCTTTTACCAAGCTTAACCTTTAGTGTGATGGAAAGCTTCAAAGAGAGCTTTCATGGCTACCCTCAAGAATGTCTTGCATGCTGAGCTCCAATGTCTTCAATTTGGGTGAAAGGGGGCAAAAGCGACTGAAGGATCTCTTGAGGGTTGTGGGCTGAATTAAGAGCTTGGGCTGAGCTTTAATGGATGTCCCTAAGCAGTGTATAATAGGGTGCTTCATCAAGAAGAAAGCCAGCAATAGGGGACAAGAGGAGGTCAAGTTTGCCAAGGGGGGGGAGTATTGCATACCCAAGGGATTCCTTGCACCAGAACCAGTAGGGAAAGAGCAGAGACTGAGGAGGAGGAAATATGCAACTTAGTGCAAAATGTGAGTCATTTTGCAGGTTGCTACCTACTATTCACGTGACCTAGAAACTAGGCACAAGGGTGCTTGGCAAGTGGGGAATCACTCCAAGAAGCTTGTGGAGTGGTTGAAGGTTGGGACTGAAGGTTAGTTGTAGCAGGAGAGGAAGATACTTGGGGGTAGTCCACCATAGGAGCTTGAGAGAAAAGCTTGTTGGGGAAGAGAGAGAAGTCTAGAGCAAAAAGGAACGGTGATTTTAACCCTTCTCTAAACTCTTGAATCTCCAACTTGCCCTAGAACCCCTAAAATTTGCATGAAAAGAAGTGATGATCTACTAAGTTATCCATTTTACCTCCAGATATGTCTAAGTCTCCAGCCAAAGCTCCTACTTGCTCCAAAAATATGAGACTAATTGTGCTCCTTCTTGTTGTACCTACATTTGTAACCTGAGTAACTAGGGTTTGGGATTTGAAAAGGAAGAGAGGAGAATGAGATGAAGAGAGAGAAAGAGAGAAAGAAGAAGAGAAACAAAGACTAGAAGAGGAGAGAGAAAGACAGGAAAGAGGGGAGAAAGGAGGAGGAAGCCATGGAAGCTAGCGATGAAGGTGAAAAGTATGTTCTTGATAATAGCTGGTTGCCCTAAACTGGGACTCTTACACCTTATATACCCCGGTCAGTGTGACTAGGTATCTAACCTCTAGTTCCTATGTATCCCGCTTATTACAATCCTTTACCTTCTCATGTGAAGGTTAGTTAGAAGGATTGTTCATAGGCAGATTTTATTTGCAGTCAAATGATGAGAGGGTTGAGATGGCCAAGGTTCTATATGCATTCGTTGTGGGTAGTTTGATGTATACCATGATAGCCAGTCATCCTAACATAGCATTCTCAATGGGAGTCGTGGCATATTATATGGCTACACCTGGTAGATGACATTAGGATGTCATGAAAGGGTATCATGAGATACCCAAAAGGCACAACAAATAGGTGCACTTGCTATGGCAACCAAGATATAGGCATCATGGGTTATACTGGCTTGGATTATGCAGGACATGCAAACAATAGAAATTCCACCTCTTGGTATGTCTTTACCTATGCTAGGAGGCGTTATCTCTTGGATATCTAGGGTGCAAAAATGCATGGCCTTGTCTACTACTAAGATTAAGTACATTGCAGCCATTGAGGCTTGCAAGGACACCCTATGGTTAGGCCGTTTAGTTGCAAAGCTTGGTATGCCTATGACTCCTATGTTGCATTCAGATTCTATGAGTGCTATTCAATTAGCCAAGAATCTAGTCTTTCATGCAAAGACAACACTTTGAGGTGGACTATCACTTCATCAAGAAGGTGATAGAGGACAAGTCCATTGAGCTTGTCAAGATATCTATAGATATGAATCTTATGTATATGCTCACTAAAAGTCTTCCATTAGATTGATGTGTCTTTCTCCTTAGGAGGTTGATGGGCATAGGATGAGATGATGTCTTTCCCCATCGTATCGTACTCTATGTATATGTTATACTTTTTTCCTTTTATTTTACTCCTCATTAAGACACCTTTACCTTTAAGTGGGAGGTTATTAGGGGTGAAGGCACCTTTGCCTAGCTACCCACATTTACTCATTGTGCATTGTACCTGAATAGCTATACAATGCAAATAGTGAGTGCCAATCACTATCACTTTATTCTTTATTCTTTTAATGACAATTGAAGAAGGAAGGGTTGGTCACACATGTTGCCTATTAGAGTTTCCACATATGGTGTCTCTCTCTCTTGCTCTCTTACTCCATAGCTCTTGCTTCTCTCTTACTTCTCTCTATGTCTTCCACTCATGCACTATCTTTTAGGTACATTCTCTATGACTAACTTTGTTGGATCACAAGAATGCCTTAGGTGCTTCTTATTAGAAGCGCAAGTGTCACTATCAAATTGACACTTGTCACCATGGCTAGCTTTGAAATGTCTCAAAGTACTTAGAGCAGTCACAAGTGGTACCTAAATACACAAAGAACAACATGGGAGAGAGAGAGAGAGAGAGAGCAATCTATTTTTGATGTATCACTTTGAAGTATGCCATAAAGTGGTACCTAAATACACAAAGAACAACATGGGAGAGAGAGAGAGAGAGAGCAATCTACTTTTGATGTATCACTTTGAAGTATGCCATACATTAAAACAGGAGAGACAAAGAGAGATATCATTTAAGGTATATCCATGTGCCTATTTAGTGAAAAAAATGGGTCATTTTAGAGGGATAACAATACCAAAAAAGAAAATATCTAGTCAGAAAGGATTTTTGAAGGTTTGGGAGTACTCTACAAATGCCATATAGGACTATTTTTAGCTCAATACATTCTTCAATTATAAGACAAGATAGTATACTGGCTCAGTAGATTCTCCAATTATCTATACTAAATTATAGTTGATGAATCCATCACACATGTGACCTATCCTACATGGTGTATATAGGTTGATCCCAATCTCTCTCTCTCTCTCTCTCTCTCTCTCTCTCTCTCTCTCTCTCTCTCTCTCTCTCTCTCTCTCTCTCTCTCTCTCTCTCTCTCTCTCTCTCTCTCTCTCTCTCTCTCTCTCTCTCTCTCTCTCTCTCTCTCTCTCTCTCTCTCTCTCTACGTGCCATGTATAATGTTTTAGATAGGTATATGTACCATGTACAGTCTGGCCCTTACGAGCACGCACATGCATTGCTCTTTATCCCAGCAACCTCCTCCCTAAAGGCAATGTGCCCAAAGATAGAGGAAAAGAATAAGCTAAGTCTAAGTATGTATAAAGCCAAAAAGACTATACCTGTCCAATACCCATCAATTGACGGTAATGGGAAAATGTCTTTGCTAGAAGACCCTTTGTGAGAAGGTCTGTAGGGTTATCATCAATGTGCACCTTGAGAAGCTCAATGCTCTTGCTGTCAAGTATCTCTCTGATGAAATGATACTTCACCACTTATATGTGCTTTGTCTTTACATGAAAGATAGGGTTTCATACTAACATGATAGCACTTTGACTATGACAATGGAGGACATGAGCCTCTGTAATCCCAAGCTCAAAAACCAAGCGTGATAGCCATAAGGCCTCTTTGCATGCCTCAGTGTGGCTGCCACATACTCTACCTTCATAGTAGATAATGCAACACACATTTGCAGCCTAGATATCCAAGATCCCCCTGTGAAGGTAAACGCATACCATGTAGTGGACTTCGTGCAGTTCCCATGTCTAGCATAGTATGCATCTGTAAAGCCAACGACAAATGCCTTCTACTTATCAAAGTAGATGCACAAATCCTTTGTGCCCTTGAGGTATCTCATAATACCTTTCACTGCTTCCCAATGCTTCTTGCCAAGGTTTGCCATGTACCTGCTAACCATTCCCACTACAAAGGCAATATCATGACATGTAGCAACCATAGCATACATCAAACTGCCAATGGCTAAAAAAATCTTGGCCATTTCAGCCTTCTCATCATCAGATGTAGGGTTGTCCTCTACACTAAGTTTCACATATGGAGGCAATGGAACTCCAATGACTTTTCCCCCCTCCATATTGAAACGTTGCAAGATCTTGGATACATACTCTTGCTAAGATAGATAGAGTAACCCCTTCGATCTGTCTCTGAGTATCCACATCCCAAGAATGTGATTGGCATCACCAAGATCCTTCATGTCAAAGCTGCCATAAAGACTTTGCTTCAATGAATCCAAGCCATGAGTATCCCTGCCAGCAATTAGCATTGTCATCAACATATAGAACCAAGATAATTAGGTTGCCATCTACTGCCTTCTTGGTGTACAAGCAGTGATCAACTTGACTTCTATGAAAGCCTTGAGATTGCATGAAAGTATCAAACTTATGATACCATTCCCTTAGTGCTTGTTTCAACCCATACAAACTCCGTTTGAGCTTGTAGACCGTCTTCTCTTTTCCCTTAGCCACAAAACCTTCAAGTTGTTGCATGTATATATCTCTATGCAGATCACAATGTAAAAATGAAATCTTTACATCCATCTGTATGAGCTTCATATCATCAGCTACAACCAAGCCCCAAATGGTTCTCAAGGTAGTCATCTTGACTACAAGAGAGAAGATCTCATCAAAGTCAATTCCATATTCCCGCTTGTATCCATTTGCAGCCAATCTTGATTTGTACTTTGGTGAGGAACCAGAAGTGACCTTCATCTTGTAAACCCACTTGCATGGAAGGGTGTTCTACCCTTTAGGCAGCTACACCAAGTCCCAAATAGCATTCTTTTTAAGAGATTCCATCTCTGACAGCATGGTCTTGAACCACTTCTTGTTGTTCGGTCTAGTCATTGCTTCCTTGAAGCATGACGGTTCACGACAATCCATCGACATGACATAATCCGTAGCATACTGCGCACCAGGAATAAACCTATTTGGTTGCCTTGAAGGTCAGGTTAACCTATGCAACAAAGGTTCTGCATTTGCTAGCTGTTGGGCCTACAAATCTTCATTTATAGGTTGTTGTCTTGAAATATAGGCATGCACTTCTACATGTATAGGCTGTTGTCTTGAAATACAGGCCTGCAATTCTACATGTACAGGTTGTTGTCCTAAAATTCCAATATGTTGTCCTGACAATTCAGGCTGTCCTAACTACATGTTTTCAGGATGAAACTATGGTGTATCATGGGCAATACCTTGCTGATCATTTCCAACACCATTTGTTGCATTTTCAGGAGTATTTACAGTAGGTATATGCTACTGTCACCTGGGCATAAACTGCTTTCCAACATGTACATCCTCCATGAAAACAACCCTTCTGACCTCCTTAGTCTTTAAGGGTTGCTTATGCATGCAATCTTCATGGAAGATGTCATCATTTCTACGTATTATCTTTCTCTTTTCAGGATCCCATAGTTTGTATCCCATCTCACCCTCATCACCGTATCCTAGGAATATGCATTTGCTGTGCTCTTCTTTCCTTACTTGCACAAAACCCCCATAGCCAAACACTCGCAAATGAGCTAACGAAGGTGGCTTGCCCGATCAATCTTCCCGAGGGACTCTCCCCCCCAAAGACCTGTTCGATGGCCTATTAATCAAATGAACGGCTGTCATAACAGCCTCTACCCAAAACCAATGGAGTAATGCAACATGAGACATCATTGTTCAGACCTTGTCCTGTATGGTCCAATTCATACGCTCTGCAACTCTGTTCTAGGGTGGATTATGAGAGACAATCCCTCTTTATTCCCTTACTATCACAAAATGCTTGAAAGGCTTTGGGCACGTACTCCCCACCATTGTCAAAGTGAAGACACTTAAGTGTCTTATCAGTTTGGTTCTCAACCAATACCAATAATTTTTGAAACCCTTTGCAGTACATAAACGCTAGCATGGAAATCATGAAAAGATTGGTTTCGCACGATGCACAATGTTGATTTTCTTCTATTTGTGCACTAAACCGTTCACATTATGCACTATGCATAGTTCATGGTATCAATGGAAAAGCTCTTGGACTGCATAGCAATTGTTTTCTTAGGAATTCGACCCACGATTGAGAGCGTAAGGTTATCCCTTGCCGTAGGATAGAGGGGCGGTTTCCTAAGGAATTGTTAAGTGAGGACACATGGTATATCTCCTGGATTCGAAATGAAGAGTGGAGTTTGTTCGTTGGTTTTATATGTTGAGCAGCGCATCAAGGGGCCAATCCGTGGTGTATTTTAATTAAGAGGATAGTAGCACGAGTGTTGTCTTGGTGCTATCCTTACATCACCGCAACGAGTTAGTGAATGAGCATTAGAAAGCCTGGTTGTGCACAACACGTTTCTGATTGAAATTTATGTTTGAGCACTTTAGGATCATCCACCTTTGCATGTGCATGTCAACCATGGTATCAGAATAAAAAGGACTGGATGCATAGCACCTGTTTTCGATTATGATGACCTACGCTTGAGTGTGGAAAGGCATCCTAAGCCGTAGGATAGACGTTCGTTTCTTGGGAGATTATTTGGTAAGGACACATGGTATCTCCTGGAATACTCTCAAAATGAAAGAGTAGAGTTTGTTCGTTTGTTCTATATGTTGAGCAGCGCATCAAGGGGCTAATCCCTGCGATGTAGGAGAGTTGTAGTGGAGCCGCGGTGATTTCCACCGAGAGGTTGCCTCCCATGTATGTGATTATCGTGGCATTAATTGCCAGTGTGTATGGGTTCTCCCTTTGTGGAGTTTATAGAAAGGGAAACATTGGAATTCGTCCTTGCTACGAATAGGGTAAACCCATACCTTCCGTGTAGCATCATCAACAAATGTGACAAAGTAATGCTTTCCTCCTAAAGATAACCCTGGCATCTAACATACATCTAAATGTACCAACTCTAAAGGAGAAGATTTCAATGAAAGAGACTTTTTATGTGAAGCCAGGGCATGCTTACCATAGACACAATGATCAAAGTGCTCAAAATCAGCATACCCAAGATAAGGTAAGTAACCCAAATGAGAAAGTACTTTCATTCTTGTTTGACTCGTCTGTCCCAACCGGCCATGCCACAAGAAAACACTTGGTTGCTTGATCATAGCAACAACATGGTCGCACATGCTAGATGCATGGAGAGGATACAAAGTATCATTGTTATGGACCATCAGGACCATAACAGAAGATGCAGGATATTAGTACTGCAGGGAACTTCCTGACACAATTTACAGCCATTTCGTACATTTAGTCTTCAGGAACAATATGCAAACACGAACTACATATTATATTCATCAATGCTGAACCACTGTCCTGAAAACGATCACACAGTTTATCATCATCATATTCACTCCTGATCAAATAACTTGTAGTAGATAGCGCAAATATTCAGGACACAGATACACATTATTAGAACCAGACCAGAATCTGGTGTTGTCCTGAAGAATATATCATTTCTCATCATGTAGGAATACAAAAGACACGAACTCCTGACTGTCAGGAAGGCGCCTAAATGTCAGGTAAAAACCTAAATGCTTCATATGACATCTTAGGTCACTTTCCATATGCTGGTTCTACATGTATGCTAGTACTAAGGTATAAAAGTACTAATATAGTGCAATTCGAGCCTCAACACCTGGCACAGCCCGATGGATGACTGGGACAGTCAAGACTCGAACCCACAAGTATACATCTAAACGATATGCAGACTAACCCAAAGAACATAGTTATACCTTGCCAGAGGCCTTGCACCCCTTGACAAGCCACACTAAGCAACAGTGAGTAGAGCCCCTCTAGGATACTCAAAGCCCTCTGGTGTAGTTGCATAACTAGCCCTAAGTGTCAGTAAAATTTCAAGGCAACATGCCAATACTAGAAACCGATCAAGTATAATGACATCCATACTACATCATAGAGAACAAAGATATAGAACCATGAATGAATCAATAAATCACTACTCCAATGGCAAAGGGTAGAAAATTTGATCAAGAAATATGTCGATGACGCTTCAGCATCTGCATCATAAGAAAATTATGGCAATATACCATGTAGAACCAACATATGGAAAGTGACCTAAGATGTCATATGAAGCATTCAGGTTTTTACCTGACATTCAGGAGCCTTCTTGACAGTCAGGAGTTCGTGTCTTTTGTATTCCTGCATGATGAGAAATGAGATATTCTTTAGGACAGCGCCAGATTCTGGTCGTTTATGTCTGGTTCTAATAATGTGTATCTGTGTCCTGAATATTTGTGCTGTCTACTGCAAGTTATTTGATCAGGAGTGAATATGATGATGATAAACTGTGTGATTGTTTTCAGGACAGTGGTTCAACATTGATGAATATAATATGTAGTTTGTGTTTGCATATTGTTCCTGAAGATTAAATGTACGAAATGGTTGTAAATTGTGTCAGGAAGTTCCCTGCAGTACTAATTTCCTGCATCTTCTGTTATGGTCTTGATGGTCCATAACACTTTGGCGATCTCTACCAGGTTCAGGAAAATAATTTCTTGATTTAGGTACAGATCTGGAATCAGCTCCTAAGAGATTCAGGCGACAGGAATGCTGAAGCAAGAATTTGTTAGGATCAGTCTGTGAATGAAGGCAATGATGGCAGTTATGTAATGACTGATAAGAGAGAGACGATCTTTTCTAGGAAGACACAGGAGATATGGTTTCGTTTTTGAGGAAAAATGCTTCCAGATCTTTCACAAATTCAAGGTGTTTTTGTATTTTCAGGCATTTTTTCGCACTTTTACAAGTTGCAGGTGTCAGGTCATCTCTGCATAAGAAAAACCCTGCAGTCAAGTTATTTGAAGCATGACATCTTGAAGTTCTTATTTCTTAAGAATTCAATCACTTCAAAAGTTCTCATGCTGTGGATTCAAGGCGTATTATTCAGGATGGCATGTTCATAAAGAAAGGTGGTCATGAAGTTCAAAGACAGGAAATATCAGATCTGCAATTTTCTGGATAGCATATTGCTGTGAACAATCATGCTGTGTGCTATATGTCTGTATGTCATTTTTGAAAATCAAGTGCTATTTGTGGCTGATATCAATTCAAGCAATAAAGGGGATGTAATATTCAGGGCAGTGTGTTTATGCAGTCAATTATGATGTTTACAGCAAGTCTATATGGCATTCTTGAAAATTATATGTTACCCATGGTTGTTCTTGAATTTTGGAACCAGTATGCTATTTATGGATGTTTCAAGTGGTCCTCAAACTCAGATTTGTTGGTGCGAGAATGGAGATGATTAAGAAGGATAGGATTTATGTTCACTTGGATAAGGAAGAAAGGCAAGGTGCAAAAAGAAAGGAATTTTCAGGACTGGCCTGAAGGACTGACCTAAAGTGCAGGAATTTTCAGGCGGTTTCCTGAAGTGCAAGAATTTTCAGGCAATTCCCTGAAGTGCAGGAATCTGTAGGTCTGTTACCTGAATTGTAGGAATCTACAAGTCTATTACCTGAATTGCAGGAATCTTAGGTTGGTTATCTGAATTGCAGGATGAAAATGACAGGCATAACCTGAATTGCATGAAAGATGGAAGGAAGCTTGATAAAACTGAGAAGTCTTGTCAACAAAGGAGTTTTTTTGGCATTTTTCAAGATCTACCTGCAAATGAGTGCTTCAAGCATCCTAAACTGTTAGAATTGCAAGAATATCCTGAATACCATAGGCTGAAGACTTCTACTCTATCATTGCAGAGTTTTGAGGTTGGTTGAAGGAAAAGCAAGTTATTTTCAAACAGTAGCTATGCTTCATTATGGGTAAATCCAAGAAGAAGGACAAGAGATACAAAATCTGTTTTGAGCATGGCCATACTTCAAAGTGTTGTCCATATGTTCATGAGTCCTATGAAAGAGGAAAGTCATGTAAGTATTTCTGCATGTTTGATCTATGTAAGCAGTTCAATGGTATCTGCAAGAAGTTCTCTTCAGCAGCAAAGAAAGGTTCAGATTCAAGGCTGGATAAAGCATGGGAAAAGCTTACTTCTTTTGAGACTATACTTGATGATGCTTATGAATGGCATGATGATCATGAAGGCCGGAAGGTTAAGTCTTGCTCAAGTTTGAAGCAGGTTCAGAGATTGCTTAGAGCAGTTGAGAAGCTCAAGGAGAAGTATTATGATGTTTTGGATTCAGATCAGGATTCAGATTCAAGTGATGATGATGATTATCACCCTTTACCTATGGTTTTGCCAAAGATTGAGGCTGAGGGAGTGAGAGAGGACAAGAGCCAAAGCAGCCAAAGATCCTCGAGTACCCCAAACCCAACACAGGAGCTTACCAATGGAAGAGTCGAGCATCACACACCTTGTATTGACAACTTGAAGGTATTTTCCATACTTTGGAGTCTTGCAAACTGTTATAATCAATCTCGAATCTGTTTTACTGAAGAAGAAAGAAGTGATGAAGTTATCATCAAGGAAGTTGATCAGTTTGATGATCAGTCTGGTGATCAAGAAGATCAGTTGCATATTCAAGAAGATGATGCTGTCATGTATGACAAGCATGAGGCTGATGTTTTTCTTAATGAAGATGCTATTATGGATGATTTTCTTTGTTCTCTTACTAGTTTTGAGAAAGATTATGCATCAAGGGAGTCAGATTTCATTGAAGAGGCTTTACAAGTACTTGAAATGCCACTGCCTGTAGTGCAAAATCCATCATTTCAGGATGTATTTTTCCAGGATACCTATATTTCCAACATGTTGAATACTATTCCAGGTTATTTCAATATTCAGCCTAAAGAAATTCAGTCTTTTTTTTACTACTGCCAACTCTCTAGTTCATTGCCTGCCTGAGCAGTTTTCAGGACAGCAAGCTATGGGACAGCAGCAGATCAGTTTTTAGCCAGTTTTAGGACATCAAATGAATAGTTTTCAGCAAGATACAGATCTACCACAGCAGGCTGAAGGTCAAGAATTGCAGAAATCAGTCCATTCATGTGGTTTTCATAAAGATTTGCATGAGTTATGTCCTATGACTCAATCTTCAACTAAGATGATTGAATGGCTTTCTTCTGAGTTGGAAAAGGAGAGATTTATCTGTCATTAATTGGCTTCAGGAAGAGAAAGCATTGCTTCAACAAGAGGTTTTTCATGTCAGGTCTGTAATGGATTTGAAAGTTTCTCATTATTCGGAGGTCATTAATGCTCTTCAAGCAGTTGTTTCTCAGAAGGATAATGTAATTGCTAATTTGCATACTCAGTTGGCTTGTTCTTATATTCCAAATCATGATGTATGCACATACAATTGATATGGTAGATGAAGTAGATAGTGATATGGAAGAATTATTTTTTCAAGAAAATGATTCAATGGTACCTGTGTTCGAGATAAATGTTGATGGTATCATTCAAGGGTATCAGGAGCAGCTCAACATGGCTGGAAATGCAGTTTTAGAACAACAAACTGTTCAATTTGCAGTCCGAAATCTATCAGGACAACATTCGGGCAGTTTTCTTGAACAGCAGGAGCAGGTTGAATTTCAGGACAGGATATGGAATGAGAAGTATAAATTAATTCAGGACCAAGGCACTACTTATCCTGAATTTTTCAACAAGAAACTCCTAAAAATAAGCAAATTGGTCTTATTGCAGTTTATGATTGCTCAAGAGAGCATCCTGAAGGCTTTTTGGCAAGGAAGGAGCAGTCTGAAGTTCAGGAAAGTTTAGGAATTGAATTGGATAAATTATTTCAGAATTCTAGAGCTATGTACCATGATCCTGAGCAGCAGAAAAATTCCCAAAATCAGGATACTAAAGAATTTGAGCATGTAGTGGACAATGCAGATGTGAATGATCAGGATAATGATCAAGTTGTTAATGTTTTAGTTCATCCTCATATTTCTAAAGTTTTTAAGTATTCTAATCAGTTTGGAAATGAAGTTGAAGCCAATAGTATTGTGCAAGTATCTGCCATAGTGGATATCTCTGCAGTTGATGTTTTGCAGAAATGGTTGATATTGTTCAGGATAATCAATTTTTGAGCATGGCAATGAGGATATTGGATAAGTTAGATGATATTTCCAGAAGCATATTGCAGTTTTCTCTATCAGGAAGTGCTCAAGTTCTTTACCTGCAAGATGATTTTTTAGGTTTGCTGGAATTTTCAAGTTTTCAGTAGATTTCAGTAATTCAGAAGTTTAGGTCTGCTGGTAATGTCAGAATCACAGCATGGACAGCAGATACCTGAATTCTTGAAATCCAAATTTCTGCAACCCGAATTCCTACAACAACAATTTGAGTTCCTGATGCAAGAAAAAATGTGGCAACGGCTTAAAATGCAGGAATTAGACTAGAAAGTGTAGCTAGAGCAGTATAAAAGTACTAATATAGTGCAATTCGAGCCTCAACAATCACTCTTTGAGCCTCTAGCAATAACCATAGATCCTCTGCAAATCTTCCATTTTCCATTGCCAAAGGTAGTATGAAATCCATTGTCATCTAGTTATCCAGTACTAATCAAGCTCTTCTTGAGCTGTGGTACATGCCTTACATTCTAAAGAGTGAAGACAGATCCATGCTGAAACTGAAGTTGCACACTGCCAATGCCTACAATGTCACATGCATAATTGTCCTGAAGATGAACAACACCATGTCGACCTCCTGTATAGTTTGTAAACCACTCACGGTGAGGGGTGACATGAAAAGAGGCACCAGAATCTAAAATCCAAGTATGCATGTCGTCATCCATATCTACAATCAAGGCATGTGCACTGAAACAAGAAGAGACAAAGAGTACATCATTCCCACTGTCGCTCTCATGGATGACTACATTTACCTCTTCAATATTTACACTACTCTTCTTAGCATACTGACTCTCTTTCTTCTCTTCCTCGTTATCATCTGTCTTCTTGCCCTTCCCTTTCTCTTTCTTCCGTTTATAGCTTTCACATTTGAAGTGACCCTCCTTGCCACAGTGATGGCATTCAACATCCTTACCACGTGATTTATTGAGTCCCTTGCTATCAGATTTGTCTTTTTTTTGTGACTTGCCTCTAATATGCAAAGCACTAGAAGACTTATTGGATGCATTGTTCTGTCAATTCATTTCTTCCACGAGTAGAGCACTCTTTACATCAACATACAAAATTATAGCATTAGAATTGCTCATAGCAGTCCTGAAGGTATCCCAGCTCTTTGGCAGAGTGCAAAGCAAGAACGTAGCTTTGAACTCATCATCAATATTAAACTTCCAAGCAGAAAGCTAGCTGAAAATGGAGTTAGACTCACTAAGGTGAGTAGACATTGCAGTACCCTCTTTCATATGCAAATCCATGAGTTTCTTCAGTCAATAGACTTTGCTTGTAGCACTCTTATGGGCATACAATTCTTCCAATCGCTTCCAAATGTCATAAGCAAAATCCAACCTTTCAACGTTAAAGAACAAGGCATTAGAAATCGATAACTCAATGGTTGAGTGTGCAATCTCATTCGGCTCATCCTTGTCGTCCTGCTCTTTCTTCCCTTTACTTTAATCGGCTTTGCTTGCTTCTTCTATGTAACAAGATATTATAGCACTACTTTTGCCAAATTGCAAAGTTGTGTGCTCCTTCAAGCTTCTTGATATGCATAAGATGATTATCACTGCTGCTAGCCATGATTCACAGAAATAACTGTATGACAATAAATGACAGCTAATGCCAAGAAATGGAAGCTCCAAAATCCACTGAGTAGTATGTTAGGAATATCCCCAAGTATGTAGCAGCAAGAACATACATGAGTTCATTGCCCAAAATGCCTCAAAAGCACTCAATGATAGTAAACATACCAATTTCCTAACAAAAACAGAGTGCAGTCTTGAAATTCCTAACAATACATGTGGCTGTCTTGCAATTCACGAGTGCAATCCTCACATTTAGGAAAAATCTATCCCAAAAATTCAGAATTGAAATAACCTCTCAGATTGATTGAGATTGAGCTCCAAAGATCATGCAAAGCTGCTCAAAACATTACCATAATGTTCTTACATAGAAACATATCAAAATTCTTGATAGTGAGATATGATGTCTTGAATATGTAGGAAAGTGTCCTGAATGTACAACAGTAGACATGTAGGTAAAGCTGATCTGAAAACGAGCTTTAATCATAGCTCAAATGCATTCCAAAATCAAATCCAAGCATGTAACATCAACCATAAGCATGAATACATGGTTTAGAATGCTCAAGACCAAGTTTAGAAGCAAGACATAATGCATATGCAATCAAAATCCCATTCAGTCTTGTTATTCTAGCAACCAAATATGTCTGCAAAATGAGCCAAATCCTTACCAAGTTTAGCTCAAAATGGCCTCAATACAATGCCACATGGTTCCCAAAGCATCCAGTATCAAGATACATCCAAATAGCTATCATATGAGCATCAATCTCAAGCAAGTGATGCCCTATTTATTATAGATCTAAATACTATGTATTTCAGACGTGAAGTTGAATGTATATCAGCCCCAAGTATAGTACTACACTTCAATGCTCAATGCTAAGCATTAGATACAAAGTGTGGAGCACAACCATGATGCCAAATGAAGAGGAGCAGCTGCTATAGGTCTTGAGTATGCTGAAAACCAAATGTGCATACCCACACTAATGGCACCTTGAGCCCTGAAGAGATTGGAATGTTGGTCCAAGTGTTGGAGATTATGGGGAGAGTCCGCGAGTGGCCAATGATGGCTGTCTGCCAACAAGCTCAAATGAAGAGGGAAGCTTCAAGCTTCAAGAAGAACCTTCAAACCTTGCTGCCCTGCTTGTAAACTCTTCACAGTGAACTCTTCTTCAACTTCAAGCTCCTGCACCTAAAGAAATGCCAAGCTCCTAATTGCTTGCTAATACCACTTTGTTGAGTTAGTTGCAATGGAGCTTCTGTGTAGAGATGCTTAAGAGAGAGAAGAGACATAGACACAAGATTTGTGGTACTGAAGAGTACCTCAATAATGTTTAAGATAGGTATATGTACTATGTACAGCCTGGTCCTAACGAGTGGACATGGACACTGCCCTTTATCCCAACACACGGAGGGTAATGTTCACCATTTACAAGTCCTTGGTTCTAATGACTGAGACTGAGTGAACATGTGTTTTTAAATCAAAACCATGGAATGAGAATGTGAGTGCCTTCCCCCATGGTCTTGTCAAGCACACCTCGAAATCTATCCAATGTCACAGCTTGCCCTCCTCCATCAATGGTGTAAAGTGACACATTCAGCAAGGTGGAAACCAAGTGCAATCAACAATTCGTTCTCAACTAAAATGGCAAAGAGAGACTGATGAGGAAGAGAAAGAAAAAATATATATTTTGATGATAAGGAAATCAACAATTCATTCTTGACTAAAATTTTAGGTCAATCTATAAACTATGTTTGTGCTACTTTAGGATTAAGAGTTGCTACTATGAATATGGGAGTCACATGGATGAGTAGATGAAATGATTGTGACAATCAAAGAAAAAGAGACACGGTAAAGGTGTTGTGTAGGACTCACAAGCTCTCTCTCTCTCTCTCTCTCTCTCTCTCTCTCTCTCTCTCTCTCTCTCTCTCTCTCCCCTAAGTATCCTTCATTACAATTGGTATCAGAGGTTAGGTATTTGGTCCTTTCTTCCTTCTCTTTCCTCACATGTAGTTACATTTTACAAAAAAAAAACCCAAGTTCATATAGGTACAGTAGGGACACGAGCTGTAAGGAGCAATGATGGAGTACCATAGGGGCATGGTAACTTTCTTGAAGACCACACAAGCTATGGAAGGAGGCTTGGACAAAATGGAGGCAAGGGGATAAAAATGGCAATTCGTTTTCAATCCCCAATCAAAATTTAGAGGTAAACTTGCCAAGAAGGACTCCTAGGAGTTAGTGACAACCTAAAACTCTATTAATTCTTGAAAGGAGGTCTTCTCTCACTGTTCTTGCAAAGCTTTTTCTCAAACAGCCATGGAGGATAGCCTTTCAACTTCTCTCTTGCTCTTTGTGCTCAAGATCTACCTACACAACCTTGGGGCAATCATCCCATAGACCTCACTAAGCACATAGACTACCATATCTGCCATTCTCAAACACATATTTGGGCCATGAGATCTGTGATTGGAATGTCTGATATCTAATTTGGGTCCATTGAGGATGCGGTTTTTGGTGATGAGGCGGTTGGTCTTCTTGATTGGATGGAATGGATCCCAGAAGACATACTTGATGCGGTCCACGCAAAGGGTTGAGAAGCAGTTGCAAATGAGGAAGCCATTGCTGAACTGAGGTGAAGGCGTACTATCATCATCCATGTTTTCTTCTTCCTCCTCAATAGAACTGTGGGATAAAGTATTAGCAGAGTCATCTTCGCCACGAGAAGGGGGGCAGTGGCAACCTCCAAAATCCACTCCGGGTCTATCTTGTGGCTGTATGACACGAGGAGATGCCAAAATTCCTCTTTGAGCCATGACATGACTAGCTAGAGGAGGCTTTCTGAACGGTCGAATGTGGGCCCATCATGGCATGAGAGGGAGAGGGAACCCATGAGGTCTTGGAACTCAATCTCCACCCTCTCACCATCCTTGGCTCAGCCCAAGGAGCATGGTCCTCCCCATTAGACAAACCGCCCTCCCCCTTGGAGACGAGACATGGCCAGCAAGGTTTTGGTAGCACCCATGGTTTTTCCCATAGCACCTATGAGTTGGGCGAGCCCTCTATGTGACATAATGAGCCCATCCTCCCTTCTCTCGTGACAAATGCCTCCAACCCATCCTTGGGACAATAGCTCCTCCGTAGTGGAAGCTATATGCAAGGGAAAAATGTAAATTTTTAGCAACATAGTATGCAGGGTGCACATGGGCAGCATGCACATGGCAGTTTTGGGCAGCAAGGCCCCTATGTTCAGTTTGGGTCACATGTATTGCATGGGCAACATGGAAATTTTGGGCAGCAAGGCCCTAATGTATGTGCACATGGGCAACATGGAAATTTTGGGCAGCAAGGCCCTAATAATCCTAGTTCCAATTCCTTTTCTCACTCGTGGCATCTCCAAATGAATGCATTGAATGCTACTCTATGGCGACAAGAAGCTCTCCGAGCTACAAGCCACAACCAATTAATTGAGTAATTGGTGCACAAATCGGATTCAAAAAGCAAGAAAGAAGATTTGCACAACATGAGGTAAAAAGACAAATTGGGTACAATCTTCCCCCATGCCTCGTGTGAGCACTTCACAATGCATGTATTTATAAATTTATTCATCTTCAAGCTCAAAAATAGCCCAATTTTACAATAAGCATGCTTTAGCTTTTGTGTTTGCTTTTGTCCAAATAAAGAATAAAGCAGTTGGGTGGCCCAAAAATTGAGTTGTGCCCAAATACAATGTCCAATAATGAAATATTTAAACCATGCGTCCATGCACATACAAAATAATAAATATTTGTCAAGCGCTTCAATAAATAGGTGCGCTTAAATAAATATTAAGGCCATGCCTTTAATGATAAGACGTGCGCCCATCAAAAATGATAATTTCTTCTAAGTAATTTGAATACATGCTATCGCCCAGTGCTTCCCAATGCTACCACTGCCTGCTCTACACATTAACTGAAGCATTCACAATTGTTAGAAAATAATAAAATTAAACCTATAAAAGTGAATACCTAGCAGTCTTCAGCTACAAAATAAATAAATAGGTTAGAACTATATCCTAACCTTAATTTAATACAAGTGCACTCTAAACTCATAAATGTCCATTAATTTAAATATGTATTTTGTGGAATCACCCATATGCACATTAAATTAACTTGACGCCTGAATCACCCACATGCACATTAAATATGTATTTTGCGGAATTACCCACGTGTACATTAAATTAACTTGATGCCTGAAAGGGACAGGCGTCCCCATCAACTTCTCGCACAAGGAATCCACCTTGTGTATGAGCCCCAGAAAATAAAAATAGTTTTATGGAATCCACCGCAAAACCTCACGGAATCCACCGTGGAATATACCTCCTTGCATCATACCCCCGGGGTGGGATAGCAATTTTCCTCAATTGCTATTAGCTCAATGTGGAGCGAGCAGTGAGGGGTAAGCACTTAGGTTGCGGGCGTGCATTCATTGGGCCTCTTCAACATTATGATTTTTAAACTTAACCAAATATGTAGAGTATCTACGGCTAGTTCTAGTGGACATAAAGTCAGTGTTTAGAATAGTTTGATGTTCAAGGATTTCATTTTTTTCTTCTAACAAAGGAGGGTTTTCATAGACAGGGTGAACAGGTAATTGGCCTTTAAAAGGTTGTAAAAAATTGATATGAAAAGTATTATGGATTTTCCAGTGTTGGGGTAGTTCTAATTTAAATGCATTGTCATTGATTTTGTGAATGATCTTGAAAGGTGCATAAAATCTAGGGGCTAACTTAACAACAAGGTGTTTCTAAACACTTTGTAATCTTCTCTTTTCAATGCATAACCAAACATAATCATCAACTTTGAAACTCATAGCTTTTCTTTTCTTGTTACCTTGTTTAGTGTATGATTGTTGGACTTTCGCAATCATGTCTTTGACTTCAGTAAAAATAGTAGCATGCATATTGGCAATATCATCAACAGCTTTAACTTTGTTTGACAATTATGTAACAAGTGTAGGCAATCTATGCCCATAAATGATTACAAAATGTGCTTTCTGTGTAGCTGTGTGTGGAGTATTATTGTATGCAAATTGAAGTAAATGCAAGTGTGTATCCCATGTTTGTGGTTTTGAAATTGTGTATGCACATAAAAGATCTAAAATTGTACTATTAGTAGTTTCTATTTACCCATTTGTTTCAGGATGAAATGCAAATGAGAAATCAATCTTAGTATCCAAGTTAGCAAACAATGTAGTCCAAAAATTATTGCAAAATCTAGAATCACGATAAAAAATAATAACTTTTGGCAAACCATGGTTAATGAAAATAGTTCTCAAAAACAATTGAGCAGCTTGAGATGCAGTTAATGTTTTCTTGCATGGAAAGAAATATGCTTGTTTGCTAAATTGATCTACAATAGTCCAAATCATGTCATGATTAGCTTGGGTGTTAGGCAAACCAGTTATAAAATCCATTGAAATATGTTCCCATGGTTGTTCAGGGATTGGTAAAAATGCATTAATAAACCATATTGCTTACCATGGTGTCGCTTAACTCTTTGACAAATTAAACACTTAGATACAAAGTTAGAAACATTAGATTCCATCTATGGCCAGTAAAAATCGTCAACTAATGTACGCAAAGTAGAAATAATACCTCTATGGCATTGATATGGGGGACAATGAATTTCTTGCAACACAAATGATCTAAATGGAACAATTACGTACAACCTTTTCTCATAAAACATAAATCCATTAGAATAAGACAATGAATCTATTGGAATCTAGTTATTTGCAACTAATTTATTCCAATCAACTTGAAAGCTGATGTCTTGGTCATAGGTATCTTTCATAGGGATAAGAGAATCAAAAGATATAACAAAGATATTATGGATACTTGGTCTTCTACTTAAGGCATTGGCAACAACATTCTCTTTTCCAAGTTAATATTGGAGAAGTGGATGAAAACTTTGAATAAAAGCATCCCATTTAATATGACGGTCAGAAATTTGTGGCTGACTAAGAATATGTTTGATACTTTGTTGGTCAGTTTTGATCATGAATTCAGATCCCATTAGATAGTGTTTCCATTGACGTAAATTTTGTACTACAGCTAGCAATTCCTTATCATAGGTAGAATACTTGAGTTCGTATGGTTTAAGTTTGCAGCTAGAGTAGGCTATGGGATGTGAATCTTGCATAAGGACAACTCCTATTCCAGATCCACTAGCATCAATGACTACTAGGAAGAATGGCCTATTAAAGTCAGATAATTGCAATACAGGGGCATGGTTAAAGCATGTTTCAATAAATCAAAAAACCTTTGTTGATTATCAGACCAATGATATACAATACCTTTATTTAACAAATTTTGTCAAAGGCAATGCAAGCAATGAAAAATTTCTCACAAATTTTCTGTAAGAGCTAGCAAGACCTAAGAAAGAACGTAATTCATGCACATTTTTAGGAATCGGCCAATTCAAAATTGCTTCTATCTTTTTAGGATCAACTTTAATACTATTAGAAGAAACAATATGTCCTAAGTATTCAATGTGGGTTTGGAAAATTTCACTCTTTTCTGGATTAGCATATAATTGTTTTTCTTTCAATAATTTGAAAACCACAGATAAATGTTCATAATGCTCGTTCTCATTCTTACTGAAAACTAATATGTCATCAAAGAAAGCAATTACACAATGCTGTTTAAGCAGATGAAACAACAAACCCAACTGGTTACCACCCAAAGAGATGAGATCTGTTCTTTGAAGATTCAATTAACAGAGGCTCAATCAGAGGTTACTAGCCTTTCAGAGGAGAAGGAGAGGATGTCCAGAGAAACGCAGGAGTTCTAAACTCTTTTAGATGACAAACTTTCAGCCTTACAGACTGCTAATGACACATGGAATCGCAAGCTTCCCAAATCAAGCAGTTGCAAGATCAACTGGCAAAGTCACGGTCTGTTCCTCCAAGCCCTAATGTTCCCTTGATCCCTTCTCTCTCAGAACAGGACTTGGCTGCTCTTCAGAGACATGCTACCTTGTGTCCTCTATTCCAAGATAAAGTGGAAAGATTGCAATCTAGAATGGATTTGCTATGGTCTACATTTGAGCAGTTTCAGGAATATGTTCCACCAGACCATTCTTTCTTTATCCACTACCAATTACAGAAGTTGGCCTTCTACATGAAGCTTTCCACGATGGATTTACCTCTTCCTGAGGATGGATGGAGTGGGGCTTCGTCTGCTGAGTTGCTGACAGAGGTGGTAAGGATGGTGTTTGAAGATTCTGTCACGACAGATACCATGTTGATGTCATACATGTATATACGAGGAGACTTGTTGATTCCCGAGAGGTGGATATGGCTTGGTATGTGGGGGACGTGGTTCTACAAGCTGTTTTGTATGTCAACCATTTGGAGTTGCGCATAGCTGACATGTTCCAGAGTTACTCCTCCACAGTGGCTAATTGTCATGATAATTCCTGGCATACCATGATTGATTCGGTGGTCTTGAATCAAAGACATAACACAGCCCCTACTTATGCCCAGAGTACTAATCAACTGAGGGTGGATCTCTTAGCTTATCTTTCAAAACATAATCCGTTTGATTCTACCTTTTTTTATGCCTATCATAGAAGATCTCTCTTAGGACCTTCTGTTCCTACCCTCTTGTATTACCAACAAATGGCTCATCGATATCATATATATCTTTCCCTTTGTCAATCTAATTCCACAACTATTTTACCCCTTCTTTTCCAACCTTCCTCTTTCCCTCAAATTCCCATTTTTACATATTGCTCCTTTATTGAGGATAGAGTATTTTCCCCTTCTCCACCATGTCCTTCTCCATCTATTCATGTACCTTCCACCTTTCCTATTTATCAGTTAACACCCTTCCTTAGTGATTCCATACAAATTTCAGCCACTCCTTCTTTAAACTTTTCTTCCTTTTATGATTTTGCCTACTTTTCCTTATTCCACTTCCGTCTCCTAACACTTCTATATCTCAACCACCTCGGTTGGTTAGTGACTATGACAGGTTTGATCATCAGATTTCCAGAAGAAGGGGATGGAGCTCGAATGATTCCCTTACAGGACCTCAGATAAATTGGCCAGTAATTCCAGGAGAATGGATAGCTACCAGTCAAGCTTATCAAAACTATATTCATTTTGCTCAGCAGTATTCACAGTCTGCAGATCTTTCAGTGAGATTAACTGCTCACTTTGCTTGGTACTTGGCGTATATGCATAGGCACTCTCATAATGATTCCAAGCCTATTCCAAAGTTGTGCATGAATGTCAATGTAAGCATTGATTCCCAGCAGCTAGATATATTGTATTTTCATGCCCTTTGTTTGCCTAGCAGATACCTTGTCCTGTTGGAAAGGATGTGCTGTCTTCAGTTTTTTCAAAATCCTCCCAAAACATTTGTAGATGAATCCTTGTCTATGGATCGTTTCCGAAATCATCAATCTTTTAAGAGGGATCATCTTCATTGATACCCTTTCCAATGTATGGTGGATGCTTTTTAATGAAAATCTCTCTTTTTGGAGGAGTCATTCAGATGGTTGTGTTGTGTGTAGTGTTTGTCTTGTGAGTTACTTTATGTAAAAAGAACGTGGTGGTTTCCTATTGCATTGGATTTCGTGCGAGATGGGGTCGTGGTTGGAGAGTTGAAGATGATGCAGAAGAAGAAGAAGAAAACTCTTATATCCTTTACAAGTTTGTTGTGATTTTCTAGTTTGATAAGAAGTGTTAATGTATAAAGGGTTTTCCTTTCGTTGTATTTTTATCTCAGATACAGGTTATAAGTTGGGGTCGTGGTTGGCTGGATTGTTTTTGAAGAGATATTGAAGATCAAAGTTGAGCTTTTGAATGAACTTGTATTCCCTTTTTCCTGGGTCGCGAGGACGCTTCCTTATTAAGTGTGGGGATATGTTGAGTGTTGAAATGACTTGTTTTTTGGCTGATTTTTGTTGTTTTTGAGAGCTGAATGGTTGATTTTATGAGATGATTGATTGGTTTGGAAGTGGTTTGAGAGTGTTTTGGATGATATTGATTGTGTTTTGGAAGTTTATGATATTTATCAGTGGTTCTGTGATGTTCTGATAGGTTCTGATTGGTTCTGTATAGCTTCTGTTTTGTTCTGTTTTGTTCTGATTGTCTTCTGTAAGGAGGGATGAATTGATGATTGATGAAGATTGAGATATTGTGAAAGCTTATTGAATGGTTTTTGAGAGTTTGGAATGGTTTGAGTATGAGTTATGTGGTTTTGATGACCTTCTGTAACCTTCTGTAGGTCTTCAGTAGAGCTTCTGTCTCTGTTCTATTCTGTACTGTAGCTGTTCTGGTACTGTACTGTGACTGTTCTGTATGCTTCTGTATGTGTTCTGTTGGATGAGAATGTAGCTTGGGAAAGTTTTCTAGCCTTGGAAAGAGGTGAATATAAGTGCAAAGGAGCTGAAAGAAGTAGCTGCTGAAGACTCAAGTGAAGACTGAAGTGAAGTGACAGTAGTGAGCTATGAAAGGACACTGTAGTGGCTCTGGTGACTCTTCATATCAGACATACCTCTTGGGAGGGGTATCCACAACCTAAGAAGGATTATTGAGAGTGATTTTTGAGAGATTGTAGTGAGGAGATGATGTATTATTGATGGAGAGAGAGAGAGAGAGAGAGAGAGAGAGAGAGAGAGTCAGAGATAGCCAAATCTACTGAAACAAAGTGATTGTATGTGAGAGATTGAGAGAGAAGACTATGAAGATATTGAAGATGAATACTATGTGATGTATTTCCATTCAAAGATGGTGTATTCCTTTGCTTTCTTTGTTATATTGATGGATTTTGTGAAGATATTGAAGAATATGGTTGATTTTATCAAATCCGTGGGAGATTTACATGATGCTGCATGAAGATTTGTTGTGCATGGTGTTCTTTTCTTCATTGTGATCATATAAAACATAATAAACAAGCTTGTTGATGTTACAAGATAGATTTTCTTGCAAGAGAATTCCCTTTTCCTTGGTGTTCCTCTTGGGGCTCCAGAGGTCATCTACCCTAGGGATCGGATATCTATTCTTGACAGCGATCTTATTTAGGGCACGATAGTCAATGCACATCCTATAGGTATTATTTTTCTTTTTAACTTATAGGATAGGTACACCAAAAGGAGAACTACTCGGCCTAATGAGTCCTCGGGTTAACAATTCTTCAACTTGGGCTTGGATTTTTTTCTTTCAATTTGATATTGTATATAAGGTGCTTTACATGGTGGTTGTGAACCAAGAATTAAGTCTATTTTATGATCTTCAGGACGTGTAGGTGGTAAACCAAGTGGTAAGTCAGCAGTAAAACCATCTTTAATATGTGAAAGAAATTGTGTATGCTTAGGATGCATCTGATTTTCCTTAGCTTCAATTTCATTCACCCATACTAACTATGATTTGCTACCTTTTCTTAATGCACATTTAGCTTGTGTGTGACTAAGCAATGGAAAATTATCTAAAGTGTGCATACCATATAATGTGATTTGTTTTCCATTAGAATGAATCTTCATTGAATGTGTGGAATAATCTATATCGAGATTATATTTATGACACCAAGGCATTCCTAAGATAATGTCACTAGATTGCAAAGGCACAACCAAGAAATTTTTGCACTCAACATAATCACCAATTTTAATTTCTAATTTATGAACTTCTTGTGTACCATTGTATTCAGTACCTAAGAATGCAGCCTTGATGCGATAATGAGTTGGAACAGTATGCCCATTCAATTCTTTGACCAATTTTGCAGAAATAAAATCGTGTGTGCTCCCATCATCATGTAAAAAAATCTTTTCTTTACTATGCATAAGGCATTTCATTGTTAATAAAGAATGAGGATTTAGCATACCTAGTAAAGTATCTGAAGTAGTATTGATATCATCATCGTCTTCTGTGAAATCTGGCATTTCTTCATGGTCTTCATCTTCAGTTGCCCCCAAGTAGTTGATGTGAACAGTTGGCTTTTTGGATTGACAATTCACCGCTAGATGTCCAGGTTGGTGGCACTTGTAGCAGACTATAGGCTTGGCTTTGGAAACATTATTGGCAATGGTTGGGGGTTTAGGTATGTTGGAATTTGGTTGGAAATATGTCTTAGGATTTGGATTTGTGTTTGATGGGTCGTTTCCAAGGTTTACAAAAAGAAGATGGAACAAAGTGATTTTGATTGAATCTTTAAAAGTTAGAACTGAATTGCTTTGTACTGAAGTTACCATTAGTTGGGAATTGTTGTGGTCGCTTCTCGTCCCCTCGAAATTTGTCTTCAGCATCATGGGCCAAAGAAATCGCATCCTCGAGAGTCGTTGGCTTAAACGTGTTCACCTCTGCATAGAAGTGACCAAGCAAACTAGACATAAACTTGCGCTTGTGGATCACCTCAGGTACATCTTCAAGCATTTGAAGTTGCAATAAGGCATTCCAGAAATGCTCAGTGTATTGCAAAACAGACTCACGATCTCTTTGTTGCAGAAGATCCCACTGTTTGATTGCTTTTTCATGGAATTGAGGTGGAAGAAAATTCTATAAAAATTTCTTTTGAAAAGCCTCCCAAGTAGTAGGACAATCAATACTTTTGCAAACAATAGTCCACCATAACGATGCTTTGCCCACTAAATGGTTAGTGACACACTTGAGTTTGTCTTTTTCGGCATACTGTTCTTCATGGAAATAATCATCAAACTGACTGATAAAAGCGAGAACAGTCTTTCCATCACGTAGCCCATTAAAAGTACGGAATTTAAAATTAATTTTACTTATCTTGGCTTCTTTCCTGATAGATTGTGCTTCGAGTGTCGCATTGATCATACGTCGTATAACATCTTCGGGTTGCGGTTCATCTTGATCGACAGTAGATCGTTGAAGAGTAGCAAGTTGAGCTTGCCAAGTTTGATGTGCTCTTCATTCCTCTTGAAACTGCATCATAATTAGGTCCAATTTTTGCTCCACTGTTGGTTCTGGTAAATCACCTTTGACCATAAAATCTTCCATATTTTGATCGAACATCCTGCAAAATTTCAAACAACCTCACACACTTGAAATCTTGTTAGCGGGATGAGCATAGCTCAAGGTTGGGTTTACAAGGCTTGCTTCTTTTTTTTAATATGGCTTGCTTTGCAATCTTTCTTCTTTTGCGGGTATGGTAATTGATGAATGTCTTCTTCAAGCGGAAAATAGAATGTGCATGTCAGTTTGCTTGCTGGAAACTGTCTATGTTAGAGTGCAAGTACGAATAGGGGCTTGTTGGAGTTGCAAAACCGGCTCGGGGTAAACTCAGTGTGAACATCCACTAGGAAGGGAATTTAAAGATTGAATTGTGGCTTTAGAAAAGCTTAGTTTTAAGCTTTAGATTTAAAATCTTGACTTAATCGTTTATCCAACACAAGATGGTGGCACGTTGACGTGGGATTCGACGGTTAGTACGTCCTGCCACTGCGGATGTTTGAATTTGAAAAGTTAAGCTTTTTAAGCTTAATCAATAAGCTTATAAGCTTTAGTAATTGATAAAGAAAAATTGGCACTCTGTCTGTCTGAGAAAAAAAAGTCTTTTAAAGGAACTTCTCGAGTGGTCCTCCGTCGTCAGAGAGTGGTCCTTCGCGATCCAACTGCATACCAGGGGGTTCTTCACCACTAGGAACATGTTGGTATTGACGGTTCATCGCGAGACTGACTGTAGATCATGTTTGTTCTAGGAGCTTCGCCTTCGCATGAGATGGTAAGCGATTGGAAGCCCTTGATCTCAGCTTCACTCTGATACCCCTGGTGCGCAAATCAGATGTTGGATGCGTACGTAGCAAGCGCCGGAAGGTCCCCAAGAACAAAGAACTATACTTAAGCTCAAAAATCAAGAAAGAAGATTTGCATGACATGAGGCAAAAAGAAAAATTGGGTACAATTTCCTCCCATGCCTTGTGTGAGCACTTCACAATGCATATATTTATAAATTTATTTATCTCCATAGCCCAAATTTACAATAAGCATGCTTCAGCTTTTGTGTTTGCTTTTGTCCAAATAAAGAATGAAGCGGTTGGGCAGCCCAAAAGTCTGGCTGTGCCCAAATACAATGTCTAATAATGAAATATTTAAACCATGCGCCCATGCGTATACAAAATAATAAATATTTGTCAAGCATTTCAATAAATAAGTGCTCCTAAATAAATATTAATACCACATATTTAATGATAAGACGCACGCCCATAAAAAATGATAATTTCTTTCAAGTAATTTGAATACACGCTATCGCCCAGTGCTTCCCAACGCTACCACCACATGCTCTACACATCAACTGAAGCATTCACAATTGTTAGAAAATAATAAAATTAAACCGATAAAAGTGAATACCTAGTAGTCTTTAGCTACAAAATAAATAAATAGGTTGGAACTCTGTCCTAACCTTAATTTAATATGAGTGCACTCTAAACTCATAAACGTCCATTAATTTAAATATATATTTTGTGGAATCACTCACCATGGAATCACCCACGTGCATATTAAATTAACTTGACACCCGAAAAGGACAAGTGTCCCCGTCAACTTCTCGCATAAGGAATCCACCTTGTGTACGAGCCCTGACAAATAAATATAGTTTTACGAAATCCACCGTGGTCTCATAGAATCCATCGTAGAATATGCCTCCTGGCATTAGCAACACAATCAGGTCATGTCTAAGATGGACCAAGTGATCTCAACCATCTTAGTCACCAACATGCAAACTAAGGCAATCAATGACAAACTTGTAGCCCTTACGACTTAAGTTGCTCAAATGACTGTAATTAAAAGGGCGACTCAGCATGATTATGAACAATAGTAAGGGCGACTCAGCATGATTATGAACAATAGTATGGGCATTCTCACGAACATTATGAGTACCATGACCATTGGCATGGGTTTGATGTGCAAAGGCAACTGCATATGTCTACTTATGGTCAACATGCATATGATGATTGTGAATATTTTGACTAGCATCCATCTGATGACTATGTATGTTCTTATGAGCTACATTCTGGTCACATACATGGACAACCATCTAGACAACACTATGTACATGGACAACATCATGCAAATGTATACGAGTATGTACATGGGGAGCAACATCATTATCAGCAACGGAGTGCTCGATATCATCAGCCACTTGATCATTATTATAAGCAACATGCACATCCTTATGAGCCACATGATACTTCTCATGAACGATGCCATGATGAGAGTATCTCACTGATGCAGGCTCATGAGTAGGTGCCCCATCAGTCCAAGGCCCTTAACTTTGAAAGCCCAGTAGTAGCCATGCATTTGGGACTCATGGACATGAAATGCCTAGGGGTTGATGTAGTAAATGCTGTAGTGATTGCAATCTCATTTGCTCTAGTTCAGCTTGGCCTAGTGGTTCCCAATGAGTTTATGGACAAGTCAATGCATGCTATTATATGGGTCGGTGAGGATCTTGTGCCACCATCAGTGCTTGAAGATGACACCATGAATTACTTCTATGATACAACGGATGCATTAGATCACAATTATCCTTTTGACCCCGATGCTAGTACGGTGACCCATGCTTATAGGGATGACCCTTGTGCTCTTGATGCTTATTATGTAGGTTATCTATTTGTTCCCAGGGAAAGGAATGGTCTTGGAAAAGCCCTACCCCGATTAGCATGTCACTAGTACAGTTCTTCCCCTACTTCAAGGGTGCAATTTTGACTGAGTCGTAAAATTTGCCCTAGTTTGCAGTGCAAACAACTTGCAGACAACACACTATTTGAGAACAGTTTTTACCCTGCATTAATGATAGTCAAGTGTCACCTATATGGACTGAAAGTACGTCTCATGAGATTCATTTTGACATGTCATCACACGCCTCAATCGGAGCTGCCCATTGGAAGTTATGACTAGTTTTCTCTGGCAGGCTTGTTTTGGACAGCATGTTGTCCACTGTTTGTCAGCCCCTAATTGTCAAGAATTGGTGGCCAAGCTCATACACTATCAACTTGCACATGTCATATGCATCATATACACATTTGTATGCCCCAATTCCACATGAGATTGTACTTCCCCATACCTATATTCTCCTTTGTAATGTTGAACAAAGTAGTACTCTGGAAGCCCCCCCCCTCCCCCCCCCTTCTGTTATGAGCCACAAGTCCTCTTTTTGTTTTTAAGGGCAAAAACCTTCAGGGTCGAGGTAGAATGTAAAAGAGTGGGGATAGATGGGTAGGACATGGGTTAGCATGGGAATACCTAGTTATATTGACGGGGTATTTAAGGTGGTTGGGAGATCCAATTAGGGATCAATTATCAATAATCAAGTCTCTCTTTTGTCCTTCCTTCTAGCTTTCATGGCTTCCCTTCTCTTTCTCTCTCCTTTGCTAGTCTTTCTCTCTCTTCTCTCGTCTTCTTCCTCTTTCTCTCTCCTCTCTGCAGTCTCTCCTTTCTCTCTCTCTCTCTCTCTCTCTCTCTCTCCTAGGTCTCCTTCATTACAATTGTTATTCCCTGAAAGGTGTATTGTTTTTCCATTGAAAACACATCAGTTCTTAGTAAAAAGTTGGAGTATTGAAACATGAGGTTCATTGCCTCTTGTGATTGATTAGTTTGCCACATCATTGTGTGCATGTTTCCATTGAAAACATTATAGTTCTTAGTAAAAAGTTGGAGTATTGAAACATGAGGTTCATTGCCTCTTGTGATTGATTGGTTTCCCACATCATTGTGTGCATGTTTCTTCAATATTTCATCATGAATCCTTAGGAGTTGAGATGTTTAATGGGTTAAGAAATAAATCTTTTTATAGTACCAATTAAGGTATAACCAACTTCACAATCACACATTCCCATGCTAATTCCAAACCCCACAATTCTTGGTCTTTGTGTCCACTAATCTATAATGCTCCTACAACATTGAGCTTGAAGATGATCCTAACAAAAAGAGCAAGGAGAGAGCTTATTGAATTGTGTCTTAAGTAACTTTGAGTCTCAATTAGTCAAGAGAAACTACTTGGAAGGTAGGAGTGAGAGCTTGTTGAATTGTAGGAGTGAGAGCTTATTGAATTGTGTTTTCAGTAACTGTGAGTTTCAATGAGCCAAGAGAAACTACTTGGAAAGTAGTACTACACTCCATTATGGTAAGGTTGGATACCATAATGCCTCTTTATCACATCAACATTACATATTTAGGGTCACCACAAGACACATAAGAGATACAGAATAGAGAGGATAAAAATGAAGAGAGTCTGAAAGAGACAAAGTGAAATCTCCCTAAAATAACCATGGAAAATAGAGTAAACTATGTTGCCCACATCAAAATCATTATTTTGTAATTTTACATAAATAGAGGTATACAAATAGTGCTATAATGCACACACACAGAGAGAGAGAGAGAGAGAGAGAGAGAGAGAGAGAGAGAGAGAGAGAGAGAGAGAGAGAGAGAGAGAGAGAGAGAGAGAGAGAGAGAGAGAGAGAGAGAGTCTTCACACATTCAATATCTCACAAGTAAATGCAATATTGCATGTAGACTCTGTAAGCATTATAGTGCACAAATGTATATGACTATTTAGATGCTTGGGCGCATAATCTCAATAAATAGCCTAATCACATTCTTGACATTTTACACAATGGCACAAAGTGTCTCATAACTTACATGCGAAGCATACACATTGTGCGGTTAGCGGTTTGGCCAGCTTTGCTAGTAAGATAGTATAGATATATACACCCTAAAAGTCTTACTTTATTAGGTGTGAAGGTTTTTCCTACCTTGCAAGAGGAAACCCTAGGTGGATAGGTATTTATATAGGGTTGGCTAAGAAACCGGACGAAGTGTAGATAGTATAGATATATACCCTAGAAGTTTTACTTTATAAGGTGCGAAGGGTATCCCCTCCCTTGTAAGGAGGCAGGAGGAAACACTATGTGGCTAGGTACGTATTTAGGGTTCGCTAAGGAAATCGATGAAGAGCTGAGTAACCCTAACCCTAAGTAACGATGCCTCAATCTGCTGGTTTTCTAAGTGCCAGCAGCCACACCACAAGGCGAGGAATTGATGGCGGCTCGTGCAGGTGATGACCAAACTGACAATCCAACTCCTACTCTCTCTGGAGCTGAGGACTTCACAAAAGAGCTTTTTAGGTCTGATGCACTAGCCCTGTGTGATACACAGAGAGAGAGAGAGAGAGAGAGAGAGAGAGAGAGAGAGAGAGAGAGAGAGAGAGAGAGAGTCTCTGTGATGACTACACTATTTAGCGGATTTCGCTGAAGCTTTCTTGACTCATGATGTTTGCTTCATGTTACACACTCTGATAAGTCTCTCTACCCTCTCACTCTCTCTCTCTCTCTCTCTCTCTCTCTCTCTCTCCATTGCAGATCTTTGGAAAGTAAAATCTGACATTGATTTCATCGCTGAATGTTTGTGTTTTGTAGCAACAGAGTTTGTCTTGTATGTTGGCTATTTTGCTCTGTGCATCTCCCTTCGCGCCTTCATCCTTGTTTAGACTATATGGTACAGGAGGGAAATGTAAGCAGTCAGGGTTTAGGGTTACTGAAAGAGGAAGCGTCTCTACTGCTTGTACATGAATATGAGTGTAAGGGTTGCTTTAGTACTGGTATAGAATGGCGAGGGTTGTTAAATGCTAGCTAGTTTTCGACCGTGAACTAGGGAAGAGCAGGGTTTGTAGCATTGATAGGCCTCGGGAGAGGCAATTTAGACCTAAGATGCCAAGGGGCATGCAGATTTCTCTCTTAACATTTGCCGTTTGGCTGTGTATGTGGAGGATCGGTAATGTTTCTTGAGTAGTACTTGAAGTGCAGTTATGTTCATAGTCACATGAAACAAGTAGCCGAATAGAAGTAAAAATCTGGTTCTGCAGTAAATCTTGCAATGGCTGAGAGGAAGATGTTCTTTGGTGCCAATCACCAGCTCTTTCTTAGCAGTAATCGGTCTCTCACTTCGTAGATATTGAGTATCTGGGCCATTGCATCGATCACAGCAGTTACTGAAGAATTTGCATGAAGACCGACATAGGACAGAAGGACGCGGAAATACTCTATCAGTACTTAAAGCACGGAGAAGTTAACCAGTATCTCTCTTCAATACGTCAATTTAGGAGAGGATGTGGAAATACTTCACCAATAACTGAAGCATGGAGAAATGCTTCTGCAGCACTTGAAGAAGAATGGAGAAGCTCTTCAAGTACAGATAAGTAATTTAAAGAGCCCTCGTTCAGTTAATCCAGCGGCTTCAATCCAGTTCCATATCTGTCTGGTTAACCTCTCTTCACTCCCAAGCCATGCGGCATATCGTCTCTTCTCTCTGACAAATGGGGCATAGAGGGGAGATGTGCTAGCTCTTCTGAAATCTTCTCCTTGGTTGGTAGGTACTTGTTAACTCATGTTCAGCCTGCCAGATGGTGTCAACCTCCTGACCATATGCAGTCTTGCAAGTTGTAGAACATATTTGATCCATGTCTTGAAGAGGCCAAATTTATCATGCATGGTTGTAAGACGATTTAAGCTAACGGTTGGCACATTTCGGCAGAAGGGTTTGAAATGGTGGCTAACGGTTTCATCACAAACAACAGTACAGCTTTGGCTTTCTTGTGATGCGATTTCCTCGCTCACTTGCTAGGGTCCATTGTCAGTTCTTGAATGCCTCGCTAGGGCCATTTCCACACTTGATGATCATGAGGATGGTTGGAGCCAATTGGATATGTCTAAGACTAGATTAGATTGGCCATTTGCACACTTGATGAACTTCATTAGTCTCTTGCAACATTCGATCATTAGTGATGGCAAACTAGTAAATAGACACTATGAACAGAACAAACTTGAGATTTGTAGATACTCTTGGGTTCCCAATATAGGTGGGTATGGACCAGAAATCCCAAGGATTTGAATTAGAAATAAGGATCTAAAAATGCATAGACAATGAATCGTGCCCAACAATTTGGCAACAAGGCATGACTATTAAGTGTTAGAGGTAGATCCTATCCTTTTGTGTATTTTGCACGGTGGAGGAAATTGTGAAGCATATGTTTTGGGAATGGAAACAAGTTAAGTGATTTATCGAGTTTTGTTAATTGGATCAATATTTTAAAAATAAGATACAAGGGTAGAGTTGGTTGGAGGTAAAGGCCTCAGCCAATTTGATGGCAATCCCATCACGTAAACACATGCATATTGGAAGAAGGCTTAGCCACACATTGAACTTAGGATGTGGAAGAAGCAATTTAGGCTCATATGAGAAGCAACCCTAGCTAGAAGGCCTAACTTGATCTTGTGGAAGACCATTATGAATAAATGGCATATTAGGGGAAGATTGGCAAAGTTCTCCAATGTTACACCACTTTGTCATCTTTGGAGGAGGTGTGGAATCCCTTAAACACCCCTTGTAGGATTGCATTGAGGTGAGCAATTTGTGTAGGGCCTTAGACAAATGGGTGGAAGATGTTGTGAAGATGAATGCCAAATCGGTGGTTATGAATAAATGGCATATTAGGGGAAGATTGGCAAAGTTCTCCAATGTTACACCTCTTTGTCATCTTTGGAGGAGGTGTGGAATCCCTTAAACACCCCTTGTAGGATTGCATTGAGGTGAGCAATTTGTGTAGGGCCTTAGACAAATGGGTGGAAGATGTTGTGAAGATGAATGCCAAATCGGTGGTTTGGTGATTTTGGCTAACTTCTTGAAGCAAAAGTCCCCCTTTTGAAAAGTAAAGATACTATATGTCCTTAGAGCTCTAGGTAGGAAAATCTCCAAGTTTAGAGCTTTCCACAAAGCTTTGAAGAACTCTAATTGAGTTGTCTTAGTTTGCATTGTCTCCATTTTGGGTGATGTAAATGCCTCTTTATCTAATATACTTTTTATGTTATTAAACATTGGATCAATAGTGATGGCAAGCCAATAAACACTATGAAGAGTGCCAACTTTAGATCCTTTAATGCTTGTGGGTTCCCCAAAATAGTTGAGGTATGGACCAAAAATCCCAAAGCTATAAAGTTGAATCGAAATCAAGGACCTAGAAATGGATCAACAACCATTCCTTCTCTCGAACTTAACACATTATAATGGTGAATTGTGACCAACGAGTTGGGCACAAGGCATCAACTATCTAAGTTTTGGTAGATTCCATCTTTTTGTGTATTTTGCAAGGTGGAGGAAGAAAGCATAAAGCATTTGTTTTGGTAATGGAAAGAAGTTTAGTGATTATGGAGAAAGGTAAATAAAGATGTAGAAAGTGTTGATCTCCATTCCATTGTTAGTTAAAAGTAAATGTTGCTAGGTAGTTTAGGTAATTTTAAATGCATTGGAAAAATGCAAATAGTTTTGCAAGGGTTAACCACCTTGTAAATATGGATGTTTAGAATTGATATAGCCCTTGGTAGGTTGTGGAATGTAAGGGGCATTTGGGCTATTTGTAAAGATTATGTGTGGTTATACATACATACATACATGTATGTATGTATGTATGTATGTATGTATGTATATATGGATGAAATATACAATTAGCTTATAGCCATATTGACTTTTTATGGGAGCACATCTTGATGAGATTATTGTGCTTATTCATAAGTTGCTTACAGCTACTACTTAAACCTTCACTTGGAGATACGTCTCTGTCTATTGAATGATGTACATGTTTATATTTAAGCACAATGATTATGCATTGTAAAGAAAAAAAAAACAATAATAGTAGAAATGATGGGGTTACATGACTTACACCACCCATAGTTAAACTTGGGTCTTTTATGAGTTCCACCTAGGCTCACAGGGGTAGGACAATCTTAGAACACCCAAGGAATTATAGCTAGAGCCCCATGGCTCCTTGGTGACTCCTAGCATACGGTGGTCCCTATAGAGAGACCTCTCACATCCGATGCTAGTTTTAGTAATTTGGAGTGGAAAATCTAGTCCCCTTGGTCTAGAGTCTATGCAACTATCATTCGGGGAGGCATAGTGCATCAAGTATAGGTTTAACATGTATTTAAATGTTTCTCATTTTAAAAGAACCACAAATATATGTTCAAACAATCTTTTAATGCAACAAGCAAGAGCTCTTGTGCACAATTGCGCGAATAGATCTAGAGATTACAAACACAGGTTTCAAAGTCACGAGTCATGGATTTTGGGGTTTTTAAAATCAAGTTAGGTCCATCTATGTAAAAGTGATACCTTGTTTTGAGTATCAAGGCTTATTTCCTAAGGTTTAATCCCTTGGCCTTTGTCCTTAACAAGAGGTTAGTAACATTGAATTATATATTACTTTGCAATAAGATCTCCATAATCTAAAACAATTATACTGGCAATTGAATTGTATAATTTTATGATTCTTTTCTAAATAGAAAAGGGCTGAATTATTTAAGACTAGGACAAAGATACTATAATGGGAGGTTAATTTCATTGGAATTTCCTCCTAAGCACCTAATGTTAGTCCCTTCACTCAGCATGCTAGGTATCCACAAGAACCTTGGATTGCCTAGCAGCTTATGAAACTATTCTCTTAATTGTACAAGATTACTACAAAGTTGGAATTGGGATTGTGGCATGGGGGCATTGTTTGCATGTGCTATCTTGCATCTAGCTCCCAAACTTCTTTGTTTATGGGCAATCTTTATCAACACTTTCTCAAATTCCTCCTCTACTCTTTGTCGGACTTGACCTTCTACTTAGGATGTATGTGTGAGGGAAATGTGAATGGGGTTTTAGAGATTGGAAAATTTGGTTTAGAGGGGTGGGTTGAGTAATGAGATTAAGCAAGATTCTTGGAGAATTTGAGGCATAATTCCATAGTTAGGGAGTATAATAAGGGCAAGGTGGTGATATCATGACATGGAGAAAGATGGTAGACGGGTTTCTTCAAGATAGGCAAATGGGGTGAAGAGAATGTTGGTGTGATTTAGATGTAGGGGATCTCCATAGTGTTGAGTGTGCTATCCTTGACGTAATTGCCCACTCTCCCTATCTCTCTAATCCCCCTTCTTTTGCTCCGTGTTCTACTCTCTTCGTCTCACTAACTTCTTCTCTTTCTCCCTTCTCACTAACTCACTCACTCTCTCGCTCCACTACATATATATATCTCTTCTTCTTCCTTAAATTTCTTATTTGCCTACTTTTCTTCTTCTTCTTTCTTTAACTCTTTCAAGCTTAACTCTAGTTGGTGGGATTTGAAGAACTCATTCATCTTCAATGCATAATAAGAATATGGAAGATTACCTTCCACGCTTTGCTTCCTTTATTAGCTCCCAAGTAGTAGTAGCCTCCAAGTCTCCAGTGTCTTTACACCACTGCTTCCACTAGAGATGTGCTTTCTTTATTAATTTTTACTTAGCTAACATGAATTGGTTAGGAGTGCTTGTCCCTACGGCTTGAAAATAATCCTCCGTGGACTCAATCTAGGTCTTAGCATTTGTTTACATATCCTTATCCTTCCCATCAAACTTAGTGGATTTTATTTTTTTGAGGAGTGTTTTCTTCTCTTGTAACTCAATAGGATTAATGTCAATTGCATTAACCTAGCTTACAACACACAAAGAACTATTTTAATATATGTTATTAAGAATCTATGTAAATTTTCTTACATTTCAACGTAAGATTTTTAAGAGGTATTGACTTTGCACAAGTAGAAGATAAATAAACATTTTTTATTTAGGTTTTTCCAATAGCCAAGAGGCATCATATAATGTTAAAGGTTAAGGATCCTATTATAAAGATTTACCCATGGAAATGTGATATATCAATGATGTGGTAGAATGGAGGTTTGGCAAAAATATCTAGGAGATTGTTTTCGAAAGGAAGGTCTATATAATCTTCACATAATAGGAACAACAACTCTATCAGTCATAATCACTTTAGTTACTTCACCATAAATATAATGACTTAAATGAACTTGCCATCCTCTTGTGAAGAGAATAGGATTAATCCTAGATTTCTCAAAAATAAATGTTTTAGCAACTTTTAGGTTTTTCATCCATTGTATCCACTTAAGATTGGTTTGAATATGGATAAGATGATTGGCATTGATGAAGTTATATATACCATTTTGCATCAACATCTCACGACACAATGAAGAGAAACCATGAAGTCAATTTAAGATGTGCATGAATTGATCATTCCATCCAAAATTTAGAGAAAGCATGGATGAAGTAAACATAGCTTGGAATACAAGGAAGTACTTCCAAGCTTCATCATTTTGATACGAATTCATTAAGCATTAGTGGAAAAATGAATAGTAAAGAATTCCTTCTCAATTGACTCTTGTTTACTTTTGACAAATTGCTAACAATATCTAAATTTCTCTTCACTCTAACATGAGGTGTAATGTGCCTACCTAATGAATCATAATGGCATGAATTTTTAATAGTGTATCAAGAAATAATTAAGATAACTTTCATTTAGAACTCCCTTGGAATAACCAAACTTCATAACTTAGAACTCCTTGAGCCTACCTCACAAGGGAAGCACCATCTGAATTCCATAATGATTGATATGAAGTAGGGCCTAAATTATTAATATAATCTCTATTTGCATGTTTTTGGCATTAGCTTGAGGTGACTTGTTTGTTATCATCGATATATAGCATGGTGGGGTGTCAAGGTTGGATGAGGTTAGATTCTTTAAAGATTTCTTTTTGCTCTTAAAAGAATTTGTTACGGAAATATTCCCTAGGCAAAAGAAAATTTTCGATGTAACTTCATTGTTTCACTTTCAAACATTGTCAACCCATATATAATCGAAAATCTCTTGAAGAGTAGGTTTTAAAAATGCAATCTTCGACAAGTTTGGAGTTCATTTGCAAAATTTTTATTATGCCCCCATTTTTTGAGGGAATATATTGGTTAAACTCTCTTAGAGGGACCTTTTAAGACCTCAAAATTTCCCTAATGGCATGCTAAATTCTCTACCCATAATATATAGTCTTAAATTTGGCCCCCTAAAATGACATTGGTTGGGATCTAGGATGATACACTAGGACAATGACCCTTACTAACTTGCTCTAATTTAGTGTTTTGATTATTTTATGGAAGCCTTTTAGCTAATCAGATTTGTCTAAGTATCCACTAAGTCCACAATTACCTATCTATCCATCTTTCCCCCCTCCCCCAATCACTATATAAATAAGGGTAGGGGCTAATTATAATAAAGCTACCCTTTCTTTCTCTCTTTTGTAATCACATGAAAGCCTTATTGAAATCCTTCGAGCTCTTCTCTCTCCGCCGGTCGAGGTCAACAACAGTTGAAGCAGGGTGTGCGAGAGAAGAGCAAGGTATGTGAGAGAGCCAAGAAGGGTGTGTAAAAAGAAGGGGGCAGATGCGAGAGAGTCGAGGAGCAGGGTGTGCGAGAGGAGATGATTGAACGAAAAGGAGGAGAATCTCAACTCCAGTTCCCACTCACAATTTGTTATGTCATGGCGGTGAGAATAATAGAGCGCACGATGGCCAATCATTACTACTTAAGGCACGTTTAGGTTGGTAGTGGAGTGGGGTCCATGAACATCCGTCATCTCGCGGGTGTTTTTCGGGCACCCAAGTTTAAATTTTAGTGTTGGGTTTTCATTCGAAGGTTGGATTTACTTTTGCAAGGAATCAAGTCGAGAGTTGATTCCTTTTTTCGGGTGCATCATCCACTATTGATCCCATCTCCCCGGGGTCATAAAGACCTCGTGGCCATCAAGGGCTTGAAATTTCAAGTAGGCGTGGCATGTACGGATACATTTAGAGCCTGCCTTCTTTTCTTGCGCATGAGACGCCAGATTTGGGCAACAGAGGCTCGAAGGTGATCACGGCGAGGGAAATGGCCCTCACTCTCCAGGCGCGGCGGTTTGATGCAACCCATCAAGTCGTCACGAGCTGGCCAGGTGCTCCAACTCTCCAGTCCGGTGCTCTCATCCTATCCTTCTACCGGGGCGTGCTTCAACGAGGGTGGGGGCATTTGATGCGGGAGACTTGATTCTCGCGCGGCGGGCTAAGCGGCATGCACCTTTCAGGCGTGTCGTGCGGTTCTTGCTCCTGTCACATGTGCTCCTCGTGCAGCTCAGTCCAACGAAGACTTCCCCAAATCTACTTCGAGCTTATTGGTTCCAAGGTGGGTTGCAACATGGGGAAGGATTCCAAACACCCATTGCGCTCCCCTCGCAATTCAGTCCAACAGAAGACTTCCTCGAATTTGCTTCAAGCTTCCCCAAGTCTATCTCAAGATGTGTGCTGCAACGCGGGGAAGGATTCTAGACGCGAGTGAAATGGACCTTGCGAGAAGGGCCAAACGGTATACTGCACCCCAACAGGTTGGATGGTTGTCTTCAAAAAGAGCTTCAAGAAAGATTTGTGCCTCCAAGGGCACTATGAGAAAAGCTATGAAGAATGGTGCACCAACGAAAGTTCGAGCCAAGAAGGGCAAGAAGACTCAAGGGCGCGTGTCATCGAAGATTTGGACGATGAAGGTCGAGCTCTTTTCAAGGGGAGGTGCGTTCAAGGCAAAACGCACCTCTTACACTTTCTTCATCGGCAATGAATTGCAAGATGTGGCCAAACAGGGCCTTTTCTTGCGAGGTGTCGTTGCTTGGACCCTTGCGTTTCGGGTTTGGCATTTAGAGTGAAAGCTGCTTGTTGAGCCCTTAGTCCACAGGCAGTTCTGCGCACTTAAGCTGCTTGGCCCAAGTTGGAGCATGGGTGCACAACGTGTCTTCGACTGGGTTACCCTCCATTCTGTGCTTGTAAATTTGGTCAGCAGGTGGATGGGTTGATGTGCCCAATAAGCTTTCTTTGTCCAAAACAAAAAGAGAATTTTGCACCATCTTGGAGTCTCTTTCACAATTCTGCCCAAGTTCCATTCTACTCCACAGTTGTAAATAGAGTCAGTGGGTGGAATGCAAGAAGTATGAAAAGTCCATGTTTCACAGTTGTAAATAGAGTCAGTGAGCATGGCACCTAGCGGGTAGACATTGGTTGCCTTGATAGTGAGGCGTGTTAAGACCCACGACGATAAATATGAGTCTGAGTCAAATCGCCGTTTTCAAAGGCGAGTAAGTTGTGGCTCCCTCACTCGATGTGGTCATTGAGTTTTTTCAAGGGGAGGTGTGTATGAGGGAGTACCTTGGTAGCTCCCTCACTCCACAGTGTTGGCGTCATGTCGCAACGCGTTGATAGCTCCACCCACCCACCGTGACATAGTCCCTTGTTGAGCCCCAGCGATCTTGTACATGCTTTCTACCTATGAATATGACGTGAGGCCCTCAAGATGGGCCCTTGGGTGAATCTTGTGTCATGTTATGTGCTGCGTCGCGTTCCGTGACGTGTTGGGGTGCCCCGTGACGTGTTGAGGGGTCGAGATGGCAAACTTATGGGAAGGGTCTAGTGCTGCCCTGGGGCCTAGACGGGGTTCCTAGGGGGTCCCGAGCGGGTCTCTGAGGGTTGGACCAACACACTATCCCATGATTGTCAATGAGAGGGAATTTTGGAGCTGATTTTAAAGTGCAAAAGTGGTTCAGGAGGTGTAAAGAGTAAATTTTCATGGAAAATGAAATAATTGTAGATCAAGGAGCTAGAGTTTTTCCAGATGCATTCCGACACTGAAAATCCAACGTAAGTGTCCGTTCGTCAATCAAAGTCTGTTTGAACTCCATTTAATAGCCACAACGTTTGGCATTATGAAGCAACTACCAGACCTAGAAGCCAGAAAGCATGTGACGGAGGCAATGGTGATAGATTTCGACACTAAAAAGTTGGCCGTTTAATCGGATTGTAATTTCGAGCTCGTTTGCCCCCTCAAGTGGATTGAAACCACTTTGCTCAAGTGCGAAAAGGCCAAAATGAATTAGACAAGTTATGGCTTAAGGCTAATCTTGATTAAAGAAGGTCACAAAACTCAAAATATGAAACACCATGGGAAGGGATGTATTTTTTCTATGCCTCCTCCATCCCCCAAAAATGGCAATTTTTGACCAATGATGATTCTCTTTCTGCTCCGACATTAGATCTACCAATTTTTTGCTCTCCATCACTTTGATTTGCGTGAGAAATGATGTAGCATTTAGCAATTTTAAAAATTAGTCTCTCTCTTCTCTTTCTCTCTTGCCATAAATGTGGTTTATATGGCTAAGATAATGAGAGAAAATGGTTGCCAGATCGCGATGGAATGTAAGGGATAGATTAAGAAAGCGCCAAGGAAGCGTTAGTGGTTGTACACAAGCATCAGTAGCTTTTCATTTTCGAATTACAAGGTGTATATATGCCATTTTATGAGTAAGTGGACTTTCTCTTGGTTTTATGATGGATATTGATCTCCTATGGTTGAAATTGGTTTCTAGTGTTTGAAAATGGTTCGTTTTATTAGAACTGTCAGCATAAATAGCAAGTCTTAATCATTTGTACACTTTATTCAAAATATGTAAAACACAAAAAGTGCGATTTTATGCTAAATCGTTAATTTTATGAGTTTCATCATGGCAAATTGTGTTCTCATGGAGGGAGATGGAAAGTAAAAATGAATCTTAGTATTTTTAAGTGTTTCACATAAAAAAATGTAGAAAAATAAAAAATTCAATTGCAAATAATTGTGAAAAATATAGAGAAAATGAGTTTTAATTGAGAAAAAAATTAGATCACTCATGGAAAAATATAAAAATTAGGGCTATATTTATGCAAGTATAATGGAGATAGGCCATGAGGATTTGCCTCATCTTACCCCTGCTTGTATATTTTACAGCGTATTTATTGCTTACATTATGGAGAAACATATATTGAAATAGCTCTTAACCTACCCATCACAAGCAAAATCCTAAATGGTATGGAAAGAGGGGGTTTTATGCGATTAATATGATTTAAAATCTGACTTGTTTGCTATACTTTTTATATAGGTTTTGATCTTATTTTAAATATTAAGAGGTATAATGGCACAAAGTAGTTTAACACTATCTTATCATCGCACCAAGGTCGTTAGTAAGAAAATTATAGAAAGAATGTTCGAGCACATTCACAAAGTTGATTTTGTGTAAGTAAAATGTTTGTGCACTCAAAGTCATCCACTTTGCATTGCATTGCATTGACATAGTATAAGGAGAACTATCTTCTAGATGCACAGTGCTTGGTTTCAAACTATTGACCAACAATGAGTGTGAGGCTCTTTATGATATTGATTTAGTATAATCATTTCCTTGGGAACTGATTTGGTGAGAAATATACTATCTTCTGGAACAAATATTGTGAATAGTGGACTTTGTGCGTATGTGTTATATATTGAGACAGTGTATCTTGGGGCCAATCCCTGGGGTGGAGGAGAGCCGTTGTAGGGCCACAATGATAAGCTCAGGGGGTGCTCTGTTTTTTGTATTACGAGGTGCTAGCCACCTATATGTTTGGGTGCTCCCTTTGCTTGAAGTCGGGAGGGGTACCATGTTAAACTACAATCTAGAGATTGTATCTACAAATGCATTTTTTCGATAAATCAGTTTGTAGACACCTATATGCTCCCAGCTGTGAGGCCATGGGGTTGTTTAGATGAGTATAGGAGGCATGGCTAGATCCTAAATCCATTGTTCGGTATATTTTTGGTCCTGATAATGTGTATGGGGGGGGACAAGTATGAGGTGCATAAGCACAAGGTGTTTCTAAGTAGGCTCAAGTGTAATAATACACTAGGTATGGTTGTGCATAAGCGTATTATGTGCGTGTGAATGGATTCTATGAGTGAAGAGGTGTGCTAGTGCATTGAAGACAGATAAGTGTCCAAGCATGTGTACGAGTGTGCCTAAGGGTAGAGTGACTACACTAGGTATAGTGTACTTGATTAGGGGTTTACATGTACACATGACAATAATGCAAGGTAGTTGCCTATGTGACTAGGATGCAAAGGTGTATGTGGGAGTGTAGTGGATGTGTGTGTATGCATAATGCATATTGAAGTGCTTTATGGATGCAATGTGCATGTGTGAATGAATGCTTAATGTGTAATATGTGCAGTTAATGTACTATGAATACACATATGATGAGATGTCATAGATGCACACGGGGGTGTGGATGCACATACAATAGATGGATGCACAAATGGATGCACTAGGGTGAATGGATGCATATGGGTGCCTATGATGTGAGTGATGTACAAATGTACATGTGGATGCACTATGGGTGAGGTGTATGCACTATGTGTGATCAAATGCACATAGATACACTATGTGCAGTCAAACACACATAGATGCAAACGAATGCACAAACGTGTAGTTCAGCTCTGCAAGAAAGTCATCTTCTTCCTCATCCATCATCCCCTCTTCATTCTCATCATCCCCTCTTCATTCTCACAGTGTTCTTGAGATAACATGTCTGCAACCGGATTATCTCTTCTTGCAATATGCTGGAATTCAGGGTTCAAAGGTTTGATGTATGCAATCCACTAGAGCATAGCAATGTCTGGGGTAGCACAACTAGTAATCATACCCAATACCGGCAAACAATCAGTCTCAATGACTACATGAGCACCCATAAAATACTCCTTATCACATTTAAGGGCTGTTACAAATTTCCATATTTCTCTTTTGACCTGTGGATACCTTCTCTGTCGTTTTGTCTCAATACTTTAGCACCAAAGCGAATTGCATATATTTGCCCTTTCTCATCATCTTGTCCAATTGCCCATCCAATCCTGATTGGGCTTGTATCAACAGTAATAATGATAGGCTTTCCATGTGAATAGTCAGTTTTTCTCAATGTAGGAGCAGATTTTAAGAGCTGCTTCAATTTCTTCATTGCTTTTTGATGCTTTATTTCCCAATGAAAACTTTGACATTTTCTCAGAAGCTGATATAGATAATCGGCTACATGTGCAAAGTGAGGAATCCATATCAAATAGAACACACATGCACCCAAGAATCTCCACACCTCTGATACATTTGTGCATACATATTGCACTCTATCAATCCCATCTATTTTTGCTGGTGATGGTCTTCGCCCATAGGGCCCACACATATGCCCAACAATCAAAATCTCTTCAACTCCAAAGACAGACTTTTGTTTAGAAAGAGTTAAATGCACCTCTTGTAGATATGTCAAAATCCTCTCACAATCCACAATATGGTCTACAACAAACTGTCTGCACCCATAAGCATCCATCTCTTCATTCTTTTCATCCATTGCACACCCTTTGATTGGAACATCATCTAAGAAGGGCATTGTCAATTGTGGTATAAAATCCATGAGTGCCCTATTCATAGCATTTGTCATGTGTGCCACACTGAGTTTGTTGCATCCTATGGAAGAGTATACATCCGTACTAACCCCAAGGGAGTCTTCATGGTTGTGATATCCCTGCTTTCAACTGCAAGTTGAAACTGATCATACCTCGAGTAAAGATTACCCAAAGAATAGATCGCTTTGCCTGCAAAAGCCTTTGCAAATTCATCAACCGCAGGACCTGCACCCACATTTCTTATGGTTACTTTATTGACCGGTTGCATGTCTTGAATAAATCTCAAAGACCCATTCTTTTTGGGCACAGTAAACCAACGAGGGGCTGAAGAGGGCTCCAAGATCTTCATGTGAATCTTTTCATTTAGCAAATCCATCAGCTTTGGCAAGTAAGCTTTAGGCACTGGAATAGGCCTCAAGGTCCGTGGTACATGTGGCACAATAAATATTACCATAGGAGAGAGAACATTTGGATCCACACAACCTATTTCAGTTGGCAGAAATGCAAATGCCTTTCCATGCCTAGCCAACATCTGCATAAAACAATCTCTTTCAACACGCAAAATAAACCCTTTTGCACCAACTTTCATTTCCTGTAATGTTTCAGATGTAAACTGATGACCTATATCTTTAGGATATCGTAAGCTTGGCTACCTTGACACTTTTTTATACAAACCCTTACTTTCTGGTGAAAGTGGCAAAGCAATTGGTCTCACCTTTTTGTCAAATGTCTTATACTTTGTCTCCACAAGTGCTTTAGCCCATTGTAATCCTTCCTGATGAGCAAACAATTCTATAACATGATACATGTCCAAAGATTATATTGACAACACTTTGTTTTCAGCCTCATTTTATGCATCTATAGTTGCTGAAATTTCAGCCATAGTGTCATTAATATTCAGCCCATAAAAGATGCTTGAAATGCCTTCATTTTCAGCTCTAACAGTCCCAATGCTTTCAATTTCTTAGTAGCTTGTTTAATAGATATGCGCTTAGCCTTGCACATAGCTTTCGTAGGCTTAAACCAACATGAACTGTTTGTTGTAAACTAAGAATAACCACTAGTAAATACATGCTTCATTCCATCAAGAGGCGAGTATATCCTCTGAATATCACTACTGTAGCCCCATATTACATCAATGCTTAATGAAAATCCAGGTCTTTGAATTTCCTTGCATTTGGAGCCAAAGGAGACTCTCGAAGCGTATCACGATTTCTAGGATGATTCATCAAGCATCTTTATTTCCATACGCACTCCTGTAATATAGGGCTGTCCCAAAATCATTGCATATAAGGAATTGTCTTGCACAAAGAAGCATTTCTCTTATTGTACATCACCAATTGTCACTTTTACATTAGGACATGCATCATAAAGCTCTCCTGAAGAATTATTTGCAACCCTCATATGCCAACCATGACAGTGTCCACAAGCCATGCACCATTCTCATACAATCCACGCTCAATGATATTAATCTCAAACCCATGGTCAAGCAAAGCAACACAAGGAGTTTCACATTCCCCTATTTTCACTACTATTTCAGTGGTAACCCTGACCCAATGATTTCTTGTATAATGCCTTCGAGGAATAAATCCTAGAGTCTCTTCCCAATATTGTTGCATCTGCCTTACTCCATCATGCATATTGCTACAAGATAATGCATTTTCAGCTACTTTCTTATCTTTTTCACATGTTGTCCACTGATTAGTAGTATCTTGCATAGATAATCCCATACTTACTTCATGCTCATATTCAACCCGAATACCCAACAAACTAGTTTCCTCTTCAAATTGCAACAATGCACTAGTAGTATTACCAAGAAACTGATGCTTCCTCTTAATTATGTCAATGATCTCATCATCAAATTCTTGCTGGCGATGCCAAGCACCTCTCCCAAGGTGAATTCCACCCGACTGTTTAGGATTCATTCTTCAAGAACCTTTTTAAGATCTGTGGCTATCTCAATATCAGATTGCAACTTATATCATGGCTGCTTGCCCTTCTTTTTGCCCTCTTGTTTGTTATCCTGTTTTTACTCCTGACTGACCTCTTCCATAACATGCTCGGGAGGTGGCTGATTTATAGCTTTAGGCTAATCCACACTTCTTCTTGTCACTCTTTTAGATGTCCCTGCATTATCTTCATCTCTCTTTTGTTTCTCTTCCATAAGTATATCCATGTTTTGTACCTTGGCTAAATATGCATACACTGAATATGCATCTACCAGCGATTCCCAACCACTTATGTCACGAATGTCTTGCCCTGCATGAGACATTTCGCTATCAGTGACCTTTCTCTTTTCAACTATATGTTAAGCATGTGTCCATATTTCAGCCTTTGGACCAACCATCACTTGGCTATGCATTCTATCAAACTGTAGACCAAAAGTAGAAGCATGTACTGCCGCATAAGCATTTCGGACAACCAAGTCTTCTAACAACTTTTGCATTCCTCCCTTTTCAAAATTCAAAGCAAGAGGCGATCCTGTTTCTTGTGCATGGATCTTGCCATCTTTCCAAAAGATGAGATGTCATGCCAAGGCCTCCTGATAGGCAGCACAATCCTTTCTCTCATGCTACAAACTATCACACCACATACATCTTTTTCTTGGCTTAGGGGCTGCTGCCCGTCCCTTATCCTCTTGTCCTTTTTCATCCAATTTTGCAACCTTCAATTGAAGATCCCGCATACCTTTCACCAATTCATCTAATACATCTTCCCTAACAGAGGGAACAATAGCAGGTACAACCATAGGGTTAGCCACAGAAGTGGGTGGCTTACTGGATACTTTAACTGTTTTACTCGTAATAGTGGGCAAGTTAGAGACATGTAATCTTTTTCTTCTTCTATGCTTTTTCACAAGTGCAATAACATCTTCCTTAACATGTCTCCACTCCGTTTTCACACCTGTCTCTATAGTCTAATCCTCTAGTAAATCATCAAGCTTCTCTTGAAGCTTAGGATCTACTCCTTGTAGAAACAATTTAATTTTCTGACTTGCAAGAGCTTGCAGTTCTGCAAGATCCAACTGCTCAAATCGACTTTCAAATTCTCTTAACAATTCTGTAGCCACAAGACTCTTATTGGGTTGTAAAACCCACTCCTGAAAAGTCTTGCACGTAATCAAATTGGTATCTTCAATGTAAAATTCTTCCCTGAGTGTCTTCTTGAAAGCTATCTAGTCAGCATCCTGCATGTATAATTTAGTAATTCGTGCCATTGAACAAAATACCGGCTCCATGCAAGTTGAGCCACTCCAAAGAATTTCATCTTTTGAGCATATGTATGTACATATGCAGATACACTCCTGCCATTGAACAACTTTATCTCACACTCAACTGCTTGTAGAGCATTCATCACAACACTTTCTATTTGAGCAGAAGCCTGCATCACCTGTTGTTGTTGTTGTACTTGCATAAGAATATTCATATTTTGCACCAACTGTTGCAAAACATCAGTGGAGATTGTGTTGGAAGGTTCTCCCATATTGTCTTTCCTTCTTCTGACGACCTTTCACGTCAGGTTCACCGATGTTGTTGTACCTGCATAAGAATATTTATATTTTGCACCAACTGTTGCAAAACATCAGTGGAGATTGTGTTGGAAGAATCTCCCATATTGTCTTTCCTTCTTCTGATGACCTTTTACGTCGGGTTCACCAATGTTGGAGGGGTTTTTGTCAAAAGGCTGTATCCACCGAGGATCAAAGGTAGAAGGAAGTAGAGATAGGAGATGGAAGAGAAGAAAAAGAATAGACAAGAGGTAAACACGACAAAGACAAAGCACAATGAATTGAATCAATATGTATTGATAGAACTTGGAATCCTTTGTCTGGCGCTACTTAAAAGCAATCTCCAAGCATTAGATCTCATGGAGTCCCCTCGTAGACCAAAAACATGGATCAAAATAACAGCCTCCTCTTTGCTGCTTGGAATCCAAATTTGATGGCTCCGTTGGTTTCAAAAGGGGGTAAAACTTCAGGATACTTGCTCCGGAATCTCTTGGTTCACTCCTTCCAGTTCAAAGTGCAGTTTTTAGTCTGTTAACTGCGATTGCGACCCACACGATTTCGCCCATCTGTCTTTTTTTATGAAAAATTAAAAATTGGCTGAAAAAGCAACTTGCTTTTTACATGCCATCCTAATCTAGAAGTTTTTCTAGCTTTTTTGGATATTTACAATAAATAATAGGCTAAAATTATCAAAAAATCTAGTATTTTTGGACCATCTATGCCACGGACACTAGATCACATTGACTCTCTACATCAATAAAGAAGTTGGATAATGATGCACTCCACTGTTTTTCACATTGTGCTGCATAGTGGCAGGACAACGGATGCACATGAGTATGTATGTGCACTATATGGTAATGAATGCAATGTGTGTTAAGGGATGTTTGGATGCACAATGCATGTGTAAGTGTGGATATGAGTATGTATGTCATGCAAGTGACATACCAAGTCACCTCCTATTACTACTTCCCACCATCAACCTCCCTAACAAGTAGGTTAAAGGTGAGTGGAGAGAGAGAAGGGGTTTAAGCAACATGTGTGTCATCATGTGCAGTGGTGTGTGTCTATATGTAGGTATACCTATGTGTGTGTGCCTCTTTGCTCCCTTGACCCTCCCCTCCAATTGTGCAGTACTAGGGTTTATGTGTGTATTATGTATCTACATGGTCTGTGGTGAATGTGTGTGTCTTATGTATATTTCTTTCCATGAAAAAGTTTTCAATCAAAGAGCCTTTAGTGCTATAGGATCCGAGCATTGGTATAAAGAGGTTGTTATGGACACTCGGGTAATTTACTCATGAATATATGTGTGCATCAAGTGGGTTCAAAATAAGGGAATTTTAAAATACTATTTTTTTTACATTTTTTACATACACAAATATGTGATATAAAATGATTATTTGAATATTTAATAAAAAAGAGTTATGTTTTATTTAGAAAAAAATTAAAGATAAGGATATTTATAAATAGGTCTTGAATGCACGTGATGTAGAGGATATACATATAGTAACTTCCTCGAGTACAGACAACAGTGGTAGATACATGACGATGGTCAATTTATAGGCAACGGATGAACATGACTTCTCCGAGTATGGACAATAGTGGTGGATACATGATGATGGTCTATTTATAGGCAACAGATGAACATGAAGGCACCCTACCGAGAGGAGTGGCTAGATCAGCACGATGGCGGCCTGCTGGCGGCTAACAAGGTGGGTATGGGGGCCTGAGGGAGGGGATGGGAGGCGGTTGGGTTGGTGGAAGAGAACTAAGGGAGGGCGCAACGCACTAGGCGCAGGTTTGCAGGTGAGCAGTGCAGAAGGTGGCGGATAGTAGAGTGGCAAGGCAATGGGGACGACTAGTTGTGGGCAAAGGAGAGAGTGTGCAAGAGTACTGTGGTGGTGGGCACAAGCTAAGGATGGAGAATGAAGGAAGTGGTTGAGATGGCTGGGTGGGAGCTGTGAGATGATGGTGCCAAGACGAACGAGGCTAGGTGGATGCAACGCATGCACAATAGCCTCAGGTGAGAGATGGGGGGGAGGATATTGCGATGTAGGGGCAAAGAGATGGAGAGGAGACAATGGCCATGGCAGTGCGGAAGCCAGCCCACGCTGTAGAGGCCCACCTTCAAGCGATGGTCCATGGCGTGTGCCTCGAATGTAGAGGCGATGGGAGCAGGAGAAGGAGATGGAAGGTAGGGGATAGAGGCATGGATCCCAAATGGTGATGGCAAGGTGAACATGGCCTATGTGGTGTGGCGGGTCCAAAGGTGGGAATCACAGGAGGAGAAGGGGATACGAGAGGAGGGTGGCAATAAGAGGCCCTACACATGGTTAACAAGGGGTAAACTCCGTTTTTCTTTTTCAGGCGAGTTGGAAGGGGGAAGGAAAATTGTAAATAAATAAAAGAAAACAAAAGGACTAAAATGTATGATTCTTGTCAAACAAAAAAATTGAAATCTTCCTATCAACAAAATTTGATCCCTTTGTTATTACAAATGCAATACCCTAACTAAGCACTTGCATTCTAGAGTTTGCACTTTCATGCTCCTTCTATTCTACACATGCAATGCATGAGTGACTTCATGGTCGATGTGTCCTTGGTCCTAGAAATAACAGATCCAAAATGTTGTGCTACACGAGCTCAACGTATTGTGACGTTGAATACACTTTTATTCCTTTAAGTGTTTTGATGCATGCAAATCAATAATTATCTCTCACATAGTCTCTTGCTCATGAATGTAGAGATTTATTTGCAATGAGTGGCATGGTCTTCTTTCAATCCCATGAAGGATGAGTTTTGCACACTTGACAATCCAATTGAGTGCTCCTTTGAGTCTCGACCCTCTATGACCTCCACATGTGAAAGTGAAGCATAGGTATGACAAGAGAGAGTGCCCGGAGAGAAGATAAGAAGAGATCCACTCTCTTGGTCCCTCAACCTCACTCTCTCACTCTCTTGCTCTCAATCTCTCACTCATCCTCATTCACTTATTTTATAATGAAAGTAAGAAGACAGGTACACAAAGTATGCATACACATGAATATCTTGTTCTATTCATTCTCATACATTTTATACATGATTTTTAGGGTTAGGATTTTTCCGTCCCTCTTGGACATCTAGCCCACTTTTAGGCCTCAAGACTAGTCATCTCTTATTGTACGCTTTTCCTAGTTTGAATGAACTAGAACCTTTGCGGTTTTACCTTGAGATCCTATGCTATATTATAATGTGCATGTGATCATGCTCAAACTTATAGATTTATATGATACATTAATACGATTGATGCAACCTTTTGGTAACTCAAATATTTAAGTGCTTCATGCACATTATATTGTGGTGAATAATCCAAAGAATAATTTGAAAAATTAAGCTCTTTCTTGTGCTTGCTTGCACATTGTATGTTGCTTATTTCTTTTGGTTAACACTTTTGGAACTCTGAAAACATATTTATCAAGATTTAGTGAGATATATACTTCATCACTATGTTGTAACAATACTTGAGGCATTTCTCCTATTGTCCCATAAATACAAAAGTCATGTAGAAATACTTGCATCCATTGTTGAAGAAAATCTTGGTAGGTTGCAGTATAACCCTTTGGAATGTTGCAAATACATTGCACAGATCGAAAATGCATTACTTTGTAACAAACATGCCCCATTGTGTAGTGAAAGTGGCTTTAAATTGAACTTTAGGATGAATAAGCACTTGATTATAACCACTAAAGTATTTCTTTTGCCATCTCTACCTTAAGTATTTCCACTTCAAGCTCTTCAATATATAAGAATGCTATTTTGCAAGGTTTAATCATAAGCATATCTTTAGATATTTGCATTGAAACATTTTCAAGTAAACTATACCTTGTACTTGATTCTGGTGTTTCTTCCCTCGCATTCATAGAATATACCAAGGGTAAAGCTATAAGGTATGATAGCTAGATTATCCTGAGTATCATTAGTAGTTTCTATCGTATAGACATTTAATATATCAGCTAACAACTTTATAGTATATCTTTCTTGATTTGTACCTGAGAAGTGCACATTAGTTTTCAAAATCCTATTAGAGTTTACCATATATGAGGTTTTTATAAAATCAATTATGCATAGAATCCACTCATGATAACATGGATATTGGGTACGTAATGTTCGAAGAGAATGGCATAAGATTCTATTATGCTTTTCCAAACATTCTTGACCATTTGAATTCCAAGACCATTGGTTATTTCTAAGCTTGAGGATTAATGGGTGTAAATTTTCATCTTCTTGGCCTTAGATTTGACATCCCACAAAGTGCATGAGCCATTTAAACTCTAAAAGATTCTTAGGTGCCAAAGGTTTGAACCGTCTAAGTTATGGTTCAACTCCATCCTTGCAACTAGTAAAATTTGTTACTCTTTCTTTGGATGGGATAAAACAACCTCACACATATTTTGTAATAAGTGACCCCATAGTCAAGATATATTTACAGAAGTATTGCGAGTGCCTGTTGGGGGGTTTTCTTAGTCATATAAGGATCTTAAGGATATCAAGGCTAAATGTTGTTCGTATGACATTGATCTAGAATAAGGCACAAAATCTATATGCCAACATCAACAAAGAACAAATCTTGTATATGTAAAATTGGTAAAAGCTAAAATTACTAAGCTTCTAGATGTGAGGTTTACCTATCCTATTGTGTATAGTGAATGAGTATCTCCCATTGTGGTAGTGACCAAGAATAATAGCAAGAAGATCCACATCTCTATTGATTATCAAAAGCTTAATAGTAAAACATGAAAATATCGTTTCCCTCTATCATTCACGAATCAAGTACTTGATAAGATTTCAAGCCATGAACTATATTCATTCATGGTGATTGATTTAAGTTGGCTTCTATGATATGCAACTAGTTGCCCCTCAGAATAATGACATGTTTTTCACTTACCACCAATAGACCCCTTAAAGGAATGATATAACCAAGGAGTGCTAGTAGATTTTTCACTCGTAATTTAGTTCCAAAGGAAGACATAGACTTATCTTTCTTTCATAATTCATTCATTCTCACATTCAACCAAGCATTTCCTAGAAATAGGTGAGATTTGTTCCATTTGTTGCATGTCTCTATTTAATTTAGATTCTTGCTCTTTTAAGCACATATCTAGAAGTGAAATTTCTTCTAAATATTGGCTCTCCCTAAATTGGAATTTTGACTTCTCTTTTTGTAGCTAAAAAATTTTCTTCATCACTTCATTTACAATAGTCACCGTTACTTTCACTTGCTTTCTAATGCCTTGTTTAATTATCTAATTATATGTTTATAGCTATCCTCATATCTATTAGTAGTTTGTACAAATCTATTCAACACTAGACATAGATCATCCTTATCATTAGATAACATTGACCCTTGTACAGGTTTGTAACTATCATTGTTTCTCCTACCCCTTTCTTTTATTTCTAGTTGGCAATAATAAGTGCTTTTAGATACAATTGGAATTTGTTTGAATTGGAAAAGCCATAATATAAATCTCATAAGGAAAGGTAGTAATTACGCTATTTTTTGATTCGTCATAATCATTCTCATCAGCGCCAATTTCTTCTGTACCCAATATTTCATCTAAATCTGACGTCAATGTTTCATTCTTCTCCTCCTCTTTTAAGTCATCAGTGTGGAAAATATTTCCAACCCGTTATATGCAAAAAATGCATCCTCAAGGTCACTATCCTTCTTATTCGCAGATAATCTAGGATATGTTTAGATGAATGAATCATTTGATTCATTGTTATCATGTCTTGCAATATTGGAACCTTTATCTCCCTCTCTTGAAATCATTAAACAATCTAGGGTTGTATCGTCTAATGTAGATAACCAATGGGTAATACCACTATCAGAATTGTTATCAGATGATGAGAAATTAATAGTGTATTCACTAATACCTATTTGTTCTACTTTGTGAGGTTGATGTACTATATTCACTTCTACTTTTTCTATTCTTGTTGGGTGCTGTGTCTTAACTAACCAAGTATAAGGGCTTTTATTATCGGTCCTCTCTAATTTCGAATCATAGAACTCACTATTTGATTTATAATCCATCTTAGTAACTACTTCATCCCTTGATTCTCTCAAAAACCCCTTCAAGATAACTTGTATTTTGACCATATCATTCCTAGAACCAATCACAATTGAATGTGTATATCAACCTTGATTAGATCTTACTTGGTATAACCAAGATGGACCCAGCAACACAGAATATGAAGAGATATTTGTTGAAGAATTGACTACTAAATAATTCACATGAAATTATAATCTAAAAATTATAGATTTCACGTTACGAAGTAACCCCAAAGGAGTTACTTTTATTTGATCAGCACACGTAAAACTATATGATCAATTTCTAGATTTTTCAACCCTAGTTCTTGCATGGTTTGTTTTGTCATAAAATTTGATGCTAATCCACCATCCATTTGTGCTTCATTCAACAAATAGCCATTGATGGGAGTGTCTATTATTAACGCTCCTGGATCCAGGAATAGATCTACTATTTTTACCTCCTTAGTCATTTTCCTTTTGGATGCGCTAGCGTTTACTTTAGAGGCATTAGTATCAATTTTTTTTATTCTATGTTGAACTTATTTATGATAAAGTTATCTTCAACATGTAGGTTCTATCTCAAGCAATGTTGGAGGTTAATTAATAAGTTTACTTCCTCCAATGCTTCCCAAATATCATAACCTTTATTCACAGTTTTTGCTTGCTTTTTACTTTCTTCCCTTAGGGGCACCAATCTTTCAAGGAATAGAGCTACCCCAACTTGAATTTTAGGATTCGCCAAGGGCATGTGCATTGATGCATGATAAGAAGAATGTTAAGGAGAATTCGATTTAGGTAACTCCACATTAGGATCTGCATCCTTAGATTTTTCTCTTATAGTAGATCCTTTTCGTTGTGGACTCTCTTTCTCTAAACCTTACTCTTTTTCTTGCTACTTTTGGACTCTTTTGATGATGCCAATAATGGGGTTAGCCTGAAAGATCACCCTATGAGCTAGAATTTTGACTTAACTCTATACTCTTGCTCTTTTATTTCTACCTCGACTAAATTTGCGGATGAAGTTGAAGAATCATTAGAGACTTGTTTACCCTTATCATTAATCTTGTTATTGTCCTATTTGGGATAGTTTTCTTCATAATGTCCTTTGTCACTATACTTCCTATACAAAGAGACAAATAGTCCTAATATAATTTTTGTGTGCATTTTATTAGTACGTAACTATGTGACCTTCTTGTTGGCATCGATAACAAATTAGTGGTCTTGTAGACTATTATTGTTCATTCTGCCCCATTGTATTACGAAAGTTTCCATTATATCTCCTGAAAGGAGAATTTCTTTTGTGATTTAAATCACTATTATAATTATTTTGGGGCATTGGAGGCTTTTCTTGCATAGGCAAACCTCATGGCCTAAACGGTTGGTTAGGTAGTCCAATTTCAAAAGTAGTATTATTTCTATCTATATAATTGTAATTTGTTTGTATTGCTTGTGCTTGTTGCTATTGTTGACCTATCTTATACCAACACTTTGTATCGAGATTCCTTGTCTTTAGGCAAAAGATGCAGTATGATGGATGGTTTGGTGTTAGCCTTGAGGGCGTTAGACATTCAGTTAGCCACATGACCATACCTGTGGTACTTACCACACAAGATGTTTGATTGAGGTGGATTGGTAGTCGCGGAATACTTGAAGTATTTTGTGTATTGGTGGCTTGCATTTTTATTGAATAAATTTCTTTTAATGGTGCTTGAACCACACCCATTATCTCCTCTTTTAATTTTCCCAGAGACTTTGCGTTTATGTTTGCTACTTCAGCTTTTTTTAGCGTAGACTGAGTCTAAGGTATAGATGATATGCCTGTCTACATCATGTATGTTGGAATTGAAGTGTATGGATTTGGAAGAAGTTGGAAAGAAGAGATGTTTAGTGTAGAATTAATAATAATACCTTTTCACACTAACATAGGTATAAAAGGGAGAGACATGTAAATTTTCACATCTTTTTGGAACATTAATACATTACTGTCTCTTACCTTACCTTCTTGTTCATAGTTTCTATGGCTTGTCTTATTTTTCCATCTTTCTCTCTCCTTTTCTAGTATTTCTCTCTGCTCGCTCTCTCCTTGTCACTCTCTTTCTGTCTCTTCTATACTTCATCTTCTTTCTCTTTTGTAGTTTTCTCTCTCCTCTTTCTCTCTCTCTAATCCTCTCCTTGACAGGATTCAAAGGTATACTTGACACATTGAAACGTGTAGTTGTAGATGGATTTAGGGGAAGAATGGCCAGATATAATACATTCTTAGGCAGCCCACTTGAAGTACTTGGATATTCCATTTGAGGTTTCTTAAATGGATTCTTATATTGTTGGCTAAGTTGCACCTCTTTCCACCATCTAGCTTGTGATATAACATCTACCACTATTGTTGGCCTTTGTAGGCTAATATGTTGATGGACTTTGGGATTAAGGCCATCGATAAATTTATGCTTTTGTATAGGCTTGTTAGGGGTTGGATTCATCTTTCGAATAATTATTTCCATATGCTCGATATAGTGCTCAAAACTCTTGGTTGACCCTTGAGACAAATAACCCAATTGAAGGGCTAACCTATCTTGGAAACCTTGATGCCAAATTTATTCTAAGAATGCTCTTGATAGGGTAGCATAAGCCCCTTTATGTTGAGCATCTAGGTTACCATACCACACTGATGCTTCACCATTTAATGTTATAGAAAAAATATGAAGCTTTTGATAATGATCAACTAACTCATTTTTTATGCTATTTACCGTCAAATCTCTATATGTATACACCATGATCTTCATCCCACAGTCCCCCAAATTGGGTAAAATTGGCTAGCCTTACAAGACTATGAGCCAAACCATGCGGGTTCCTTTGGTTCCTCGAATAAGGATCTTAGCCCTAGATCAGGTATGTCTTGCAATGACTCTCCTTGGAAAGAAATTCTAAATAAGGACGATAATCCTAAATTTAATCCTCACTCTATCCGCAAAACCTCCACTACTCTTGAAGCAAGTCTTAAAACCAAGGTAGACTCTAAATCCCAATCATGGATGGTTCAACACTTCCCATTGTACCCTTAGTCGCACTTTCTATACTTTCTCTTTGTCTACTCCTTTCCGTAGTGGGATTACTAGTACTTGAGACCACTCGGTCCCGTTGATATGAATCTACTTCACTTTCTTTTGATGGTATTCTATCAAATGGTATGTTAGGTCTAAGAGGCTTCTTAGTCAAGCTAGACATAGTGTCTACGCCTAGGTTCAACAATGCATCTATCCTTTCTAGTCTCTAGTAGCCAAGCTTCCTATTGACTCGGGCTTCATTTTGCTGTTTCTACCTCTCCTCCAAATTCATCCACAACTAATTTAGTACCTCTGCTAATTTCATACTTTGTAATCTCTTTCAACTTATGCATTTTCTCTTAAAGCTCTAAAGTTGGGGTTTTTGTGGTTGTGTATGCACTGAATTGTTAGATAATTCTGGCACTACTTCTCCATAATGCAATTTCTCCTCATGCGTTGACAAATCAAAGGCCAAAAGCCTCTTTTAATGGGGTCTTCAAGCCAACTCAAGTGAATTGTTGTACTAGAAGGTGGAATTGAATGCTAAGACTACCTATTTTGAATAACCTTCCAAGCATTAACCACATTCTTTATAGTAGTCCAATCAACAATACACACTTTTATGCACCAAGTAAATCTACCTAGCTTTTTTATCAAAACTTAGCTAATTCAATAAATAGGCACTAGAATTCTAACCCTCAACTAACTATTGCTTCCCTCCATCTTGCAAAGGGCAACTCCTCATAATTTTCCTTTTGTCACTTTGTGATAGTTTATCCAAGATTTTTATTTATTCAATTTTCAAAAATATTGTTTCAAAGTATAGATTTGTTCAATCTATAAGTTCATTGTTTAAATTAAATTTTAAATATTTTTATCTCATGCTTTATAAATTAATTTTTAAAATTTAATTATAAGTAAACATTCAAAAGAAATCAAGCTAACACTTGTAAAAACCAAAATCTTAATCCCCTTTTGAAAGCATTACCATGCTTCATAAATGAGAATTCAATGTTGCACATTTAATAGTTAAACAATTAATTTATTTAAATATTGGTAAAAACATCATTCCTTTCATTCCTTTAGGTAAATAACAAATAGAGTAAAAACAATATTCTTTTTTACTCTTGTACATTTACACACAAAATTCATGTTTAAACCAAAACTTTCCCCCAATTAATAATTTATCTTATTAGCCATTTTCTCTTTGTCATCTTACCGATTGTCAGTTAAACAAATTCACTTACATTATTTCTTTATCAATGCTGAGGCTTACTCTCATGCCACTATTTTTACGTATTTCACAAATGTATTTTAGATAACCACATGAAATTTCTTTATTTATTAAAATATTATTTTATTATATATTAATAAAATCATATGAGAAAGTGTATGACCCAATTTAGACTTTTTAAACCCTTTGATCCTAGTGTGAACACATTGTAGTGCAATAAAGGAAATAACCATAATTTCTTGTTTCAAAGATTTAAGTGTTTAATTTAGCTTTAAAATTTTAATTTAATCATTTATTATATTTAAAAATATTTTTAAATATCATAAAATCTAGAAATATATTTCTCTTTATTCTCACCAATTTTCACCTATTTTTAAACCATTCTTATAATTTTTATTAAATAAGAAGTGTGATTTTTACTTTAAAAATCTAGTTATGTAATTTTTGGAAATAATAAATGGACTTTAAAAATTGTGAGAAAATTTTGAGAGACTATATTTACTATTATCAATACTAAAAAATTATAAAATTTAGCTATTATGCATTATTTTCGTATAGATTTTCAAAGGTCAGTTTATGTTTAATTTAATGTAATTTTGTCATTTTTTATTCGTAAAAATTTCAAAAAAGGTTTAAAAATCATGTGAAATATAGAGTGTGCACAATCAGGTTTCAATGCATAAATTAAAAATTTGGTAAATTGAGATTTTTCCATATTCATAATTGATAAAGAAATGTCGCACTTGGTAATTCTTGGATCTCATAATCGTATCTATGAAGACATGCCTTCGTAGTTGAGCAATGGAATATTGGTCAGCCAATTTGATCACTCAAAAATTGCTTCCACTTCTCCCCATCCTTGACATCTAACAGTTTATGCTCGCACCATTATGCATTGCATAGTACATAAGAATTAGGCATTCAATTCTTTTAATGTATTTTTGTTATAAATGGTCTTATTCCCAATGATTAATCAAAATGGACTACCATATTGTCATCTATTGGAGCTGCCATGTCCTTGGATTGTCTCAAGTAATGTCACCTTGATCAGTATTGTTAACCCTAGTGCAAAGAAAGCAACAAAGAAAGAGAAAGAAAATAAAAAAGATGCAGGACAAAGAAGAAAAAGGCGGCCCAATGGAAAAGCAAGAGGAAAAGGGCCAAAAGTGCAAGGAGCAAATTTAAAAGTCCAGGTGTAAGAAGCTGGGAATAGCAAATAAGTGTTAATAATGTTGATGTTATGCCATGTCACACTGACATTGGTATAAAAGGAGAGAAGATGTAAAATTTCACATCTTTTTGACACATTAATACAATTACAGACTTTCTCTCCCTTCTTGCTCACAGCTTCTATGGCTTCCCCTTCTTTATTGTATTTCTCTCTCTAAATCTAGTCTTTCTCTCTCCTCGTCACTCTTATTCTCTCTCTTCCTGTGGTCTTTCTCTCTCCTCTGCAGTCTTCTCTCTCTTCTTTCTCTCTCCCTGGTTCTCTCTCTGACACCAGGGCAAGTGCAAAAGGGGAAATGTACATCTTAAATATAAAAGTGCATCCTAAATCCTTGTAAAAGAGCACCAGGTTCCCTCCTGTGCAATTTGTAAAGGTAGATGAGGCATGGGTGAAGGAACAATGTAAATAGGAAAGGAATAGGAAAAGAGGACCTAGGCTAAAGTGCCTAGTCATGTAAACATGGATGGAGACCGAAAGAGGAGTAGGGCATGTATAAAAGGAAAAAAGTGAATGAAGAAGCTCATTCTTGTGTGTGGACAAAACTAGCTCTCCTCTTCTTCTTTTTCTTGTTCTTGCTTGTGCTTGTGCTTGAGAGAGGGAGTGAGTGTGCGAGGGTGAGGGACTATGGTGGAGAAGCTCTCCCTCTTCTCCTATCTTCTTCTTCTTCTCTCTTGTCTCGCGCGGCAATTAAGCTTGGAGCTTGGAGCTTGAGGATCGAGCTTGCTTGAGCTTGCACCTTGGATCATGGAGCTATTGGAGAGCTCGTGGGAGGAGGCACCTCGATCGGGTGAAGGTAAGCTCACTACACTCATAGGTGTGAGAGTGCGTAGGGCTATGTGAGGGGTAGCCATTGCACTTGGCTTGAAGTGCTTGAAACAATAAGCGATCCGTGGGTCTTGGCAGTAGAACGAGACCCACATTTTGGTTCCATTGTCTGGACCAACGGATTCAAGATTTGAGTTGCTTACGCGCTTTGAATTGAGCATTGAAGTAGGTTTTGCTCGGAACCGATGCTTGAGATAGGTAGGAAGTGAGGGAGTCAGAGGGCATTCGATCTCTTTTGTAAGTAAATTTTTTGATTTTTAAGATTTAGGTGAGTAGGTTGGATTAGCTTAAGTGTTTGCTTGTGATTTCGATACATTTAGCTCAGGAAAAATAGGGAAACAAACAACAGGTTTAATGTTATAAAATATGGTAAAATAGGGAGAAAAAATGGATTTAATGCATTAAGAGAGAAAGAGAGAGAGAGGGGAAGTGGAATACTGAAGGAGAAGGGGATTAAAAGGTAGAGAGAGTAAGGGGGAGCTCATTTATATACTCACGATTTGAGAGAGAGAGAGTTGGATAGGTTTGCTGTAGGGTATAAGGAAGGCAATGAGAGCTTTGATTTGTGTGACTTGGCACATTTCAAGGCTACATGTGAGTTGTTGTGATTGTTGATACCTTGTTGGTTGATTTTGGAGCTTGCCAGGGACTAGAAGGAAGCATCAAGCGTACTCTAAAGAATTTAAGTTGAGCTTGTGTATGTTTTCGTTGTCGCAGTCATCTGACTGTCAAAAGTCATCCGATATTCATATTCGATCACATTGGATTGTTCAATTTGGACAACACTTGGCCTGGCAAAATTGGATGGCTCTGACAGTCCGATTTGGACAAATCAAACTCGGACAACACATTTGGACCAAAATTGGAGGACACATGAATCGGATAGCCTAGAATCGGATGTCGGATTCCGTAAATTGAAGTGAAACCTACAAATTGGACACAGGAGAATAGAACATCACTTTCTAGAAAATTTTGACCTTCCTAGACCCTGTAGGGGCCAAAGCTTAGATGTAGGATATCCCAATAGATCCATAGGGCGAGCATATAAGAAAATAGAGCCAACTGACTCAAGGGTTGAGACCCGATAGTCCATGAGCAACTATGGTCACTAACCATATCCCAATAGAGGTTCAAACTAATAGCTTGAAGATCACACATCAATCGTGCAGTAGAGACCTAGAGTGGACCACTACAAGTGGCCACCACTTGTACGAGAGAGCTGCAACTAGCCACAATTAATTAAAGAGAGTGTGATCTACGTGCATTATGATTGAACTCACACACTTCATCACATAAACACTTGAAGTGCACAAGGAAATATAGAAAGCCTGATTTAACACAAGTCCACTCCACAACTCATGTGTCTAGTTCATATAGCATTGCAAGTTGATTGTATAATAAGGAACACACTAACACGGCCTAAGTAAGGAACAAACCCACTAATAGGAGCAGACCCCGAGAAGCTAGATACAACCTAAGAACCAAAACTTGAAACGAACAACTGCAAACTATCAAGTGATGGAGAAGGGAAAGAGAAGTGACATGATTAGGGATGCAGCTTTACCCGATCTGATCAATTTGATCGATACACTAGTTGCTATGGAAATCACCAACATGTGTCAGGAGCTAGCACCAACCTTGCAGACGATGAGCTCAACTTAGGAGAATTCCCGACAAATGGTAAACCAGTACGACCTGTGAAGCAAAACAATGCATCATGGTAGACCAGCCACTAAGGACATCATAGCCGATCTTGAGGAAGAGAGAAAGTTGGTAAGGAAAGCACTACAAAGCATAGCCACCTACAACCAAGAGCAACAAGCTCAGAAATTGAGAAAAGACATGGAAATGTGCAAGGTCTAGCATGTCTTAGCTCTCGCCATGAATAGAACTAGGAAAGGACCAAATGTTGAGAGGGAGAGAGTGATAGAGGTTGATCTTACCCTAAGCGAGCTTCTCATGAAGTGACTCTTAGACAATACAACTATTGAGCAAAGTAGAGCAACCCTAGTGACTATGTTGCTAGCAGGACTAGAAATCACACCAAACTCTAGGAGCCAGACCAAAATACTTGTGATTGCTAAGCAACTCAACAAGTATTAGCCCAATAATGACCCGTACAACTTCGTGGAGCAATTCAAGCAAGTATGCAAGGTGAATAGCCTCACAGATCTTACTCAACGAGTACAAGCTTTTGGACTTTACCTGAGAAATAAAGGATGGATGTGGTTTACTAGCCTAGACAATGCCAAATATAATAATTTTAATAACCTCAAGAGTCTTTTCAGCAAGAGGTTCTTCGAAGCAGGATATTATGACAACCTCATCGTTAGGTTGATGAATGTCAGCTAAAAGAATAAGGAGGATATCCAAGACTACATCACCCACATGCGAAGTCTCTTTAAGAGAATCCCAGTGGTAGAATGACCTAATGAACGAGCACTCTCCACTGTATTTATAAACAGAATTCAAAGCAAAGAGCTCTACAAGGCCTTGGCAAGCAACTTGAACCTACAAAGGGATGTGCTAGCTAGGGTCTTTGAAGAAGCCATACATGTGGATGATTTGCTCAAGGAGAGAAGCTCCAAAACCACAACCCGAGATGGCACTGCCTTTAGATCCTCAAAGAGAGCTAGGCCATTAGCGAAAGGTTTGGCTAGAGCACACAAGACAAGGGAAAAGGTGTCGAGGAGTTGGCGGACATGAAACTAGAGTTGGCTAAGCTTCAAGAGACGATGAGAAGTCCCACACGACCTCACGTGCAATGTTGCATTGCAGAGGAAATTATCTCCTAGCCAAGTTCTTGGATCCTAGGTCAAGACCATGTGCTAATTGTAGTAGATTTGGCCATGATGCGATGCATTGTAGATTGCCAAGATGATTTCCATACTTGCAACCGTATGATCAGCTGTACTACCTAGGAAATAGGCCATCAAACCTTGGAAGAGGAGCTCTATTAGCTCTCCCAGCATCCAATGACTCAAAGTTAGTGGTCCCTAGGATGGAAATCAACCCTACAGGATTACCTAGACTACATGGACCCATCATGACCCATCCATCAAGAAACACTTTGATAATTATGTAGAGGAGCCGAATGAGGATGAAGCATACATGAACCTTTATGTCTTGTACGACAAAGAGGGCAACTCCATCTTGATGGATTTTGGATCGGTGCTGGTGATGGAATTTTAGGCAGCGAAAGAGGTAGAGATCTAGGAGGGCAGCACCAAGAACCATTGCGTGCTAAACTTATAGTCACCCAAGGTATATCTCATCTTGCTGTCCCAAAAGGGAGCAAGCCAATCGAGACAAAGCTGACTTAGGATGTCCAGAGTGCGGGATCACACACTTGTACACCGAGTGCCCTAGGAAAAAACCTTCTATTCATTCAGCAATCATGCCATCCATACCCTCGGGGTTGTTTGGAGTCAAGACATTTGATGGGGAGGCCACCCCGATTTGATTGAATGCTACATCATGAGTCGAGTACAAATGAAGCAGGTTGATATCTCATTACCCAGACCTAGCAACCTTAATGTAGCTTCAATAGGGAGGAAGAGTCACAGAAGAAGGAGAAAGAGGGTTGAGACGAAGGTTATGCTTAAAGACAAATAGTGCCACCACATTACCCAAGGGGAAACAAGTCGTGGATGCAGAAGTAGAAACATATGCTCCTAAGACGATAGAAAAGAAGAGTGCCAAGATTGGGGAGTATCCCGACCCAAGACACCAATTGAAAGTAGTGGGTAAGGTCAAGGAGTGGGTGAGAGAAGCCCAAGAGCACCTAAAAGATGCTAAATCTATCATAGAAGACAAGATTGATGTGCTCTCTAGCATGAGCACACTAGTCTCACCTATGCGGTTAAGATCGAGAGACTCATTCACATCCCATGTAGCACCGCATAGACAAAGCCTAGATGCCACAGGTAGATAGACCGACTGAGATCATTGGAAAAAGAGTGTAGTGCCTAACAAAAAGCAAGCAATTGGTAATGTGCTCATGACATAGATATCAGCCCTATGACTCTACCTCTGGGAGAGTTGCTTAGGCAGAAACCCAATATTATGGCAAGTGTTGAAGCAGTGGGTAGAAAGTCCTAATGAGCTTGGAGCAATCGACTTCCTTGACCACAACACAATAACACATATATCCAACTTGACCCTCAACTCAATGCCTAAGTCTTTGTATGTAAATGCTTTTTGGGAAGGCACAGAGATGCACACAGTCTTACCTATCAATGCACTAGGAGATGCTACAAGGGAATTGTAGATATAGGTGCATGAGTCAATGTGCTCAGCCATACAGTCCTGGGGAGGCTTGGGGTAAAAACCCACTCGTGGAGGTTGCTAGGTTTAATATCACACTGGCTAATGAAATGAAGGTTAGACCGTTTGGAGCGCTAAAGGGATGGCCCTTGATAGAGTCCAGTTCTCAGTGAACTTCATAGTCATGTGAGAGCTGGATTTTAGGACCTGATTTGGATCCATTCTTGAAGTGCTGGAGCCCATTTTTGGAGGTGAAAAGTGCCAGAGAGATGTTAAAGAGCCAATTTTCATGAAAAATAAAATGGTGGCAAATGACTGAGCTAGAATTTTCCTAGATGCATTTTGATGTCAAGAATCCAACGCAAGTCTCAGTTCATCGATCAGAGGTCGTTTGACCCCCATTTAATCCCCGCAAGGTTTGGCATTGTAAAGAAACCATTGAATTCGGGAGCCAAAAAGTATGCGACAGGGCCCAAGCTTATAGATTTCGATGTCACAAAGCCAGCCGTCTAGTCGAATCCCGAATTGGAGTCTGTTTGCACCCCCAAATAGGCCGAAAACCCTTCTGTGGGAGTGTGAAAGTGGTTTTTTTTTGAAGTGGATATTTTACAAATGAAATAAAATAAAACACTAAATGCAAAAAACATGTCAACATGCAGGGAGGGGCGTTTTTGATTGACGCTCCATTTTTTGGGGTTTTTTGTGGCTCTTGGATGCTCAATCATGTAGAGAGAGAGGGGGAGATCACTGATCTATGCAGAGAGGGCAAGATTTTGATGGTAACCATGTGTAATATGATGAAGGGAATGAAAATCTAATTTTTAGTATTTCTCTCTCCTCCTTCCTCTCTCCTCTGTGGGCTGTTCATATGCATTAATGAAAGAGTGAAGGGGGTGGGGGGTTGATGACGATTTTGAAGCAAATGATGGTGATGGAGCAGTAGAGGACATAGATTGGGGTTGGAGAGTGTGTCAGTGTGGCAAGAGGGAAGCATTGGCGGCCTCTCAATCTCGGGATATGCGCCTTGAACATGCGGGTTTCTATGAGTAAGTGGTCTTTTTCTTTGTTTGATGAAAGATAATTGAAAGAAATGATTGATGATGATTGATCTTGGTTTTATATGCTGAATTATCTCTGAAATGAAAGAAAAAAACCAAAATTTTTGATGACATAATAATTTTTTCTCAAAACACGTAAAACTCGAAAAGTGCAAATTTTTGACGAAATCATGAAAATTGGGAGTTTTAGTGAGTGTCTGAAATAAATATGAATAAAAAAATAGGGATGAGTGCTTTTGATCAGTGAGAGCTTATAATTCTGATTTTTTATATTTTTAAAGAAATAAATAGGAATAAATAGCAAAAAAAGAAGGTTTTTTGCGATAAATAAATAGAAAAAAATATGAGGAATGTGTGTGCATGTTTGGCAAGGTTGAGGCATGAGGTATAGCCTTAGTTCACCCTTTTTTAATGTTTTAGTGTGTTTTTTTTGCTTTATACATTGAAAATGACAAAAAATAAAACCCTACACCTATGCAATGATGTAATACATAAACGGTAGGTGGCAAGAAGGGTTGTGGAAGTGTTTAAGTGCTGAAAATGAGGTAAAGACAGATCTTTTGTTTGTGCATGTCATATAGGACGACAATCATTTAAGTTTTAAGAGGCTAGTAGCACGAGGTAATTCGATGCTAGTCTCTAGCAACACAATATAAATGCATAGATTGAAATCATTGAAGGACTGGTTTTTACACTCCACTGTGCTGATTTTTAATGATAAATGTTTGTGCACAATAGGCATTCACTTTTGCATCTTGCATGCCACTTGGTATAAACTCCTGGATGCATAGCACTTGTATGTCGAACATTGACCAACGCTGAGAGTGTGAGGAAGTATTTGCTCAAGGTTAGACGAGTGGTTCCTTGTGATAAGTTTAGTGAGGAAATATAAACTCCTAGATCGTTCGATAAATCAAAGAGTGGACTATGTATCGCGTGTTTTATATGTTGAGCAGTGCATCTTGGGGCCAATCCCCTTGATGTAGGAGAGTTGTAGTGAGGCCGCGGTGTTCCAACCGAGGGGTTGCCTCTTGTGTATGTGATACGAGGTGTTATACCTATATGTTATGGGATCTCCCTCTAAGGATAAGGGAATCTAAACGTTGGACTATGTCCTATTACAAATGCAAAATTGATATTAGAGTTTAGTGTAGTGTGAGCCTTATAGATGCTCCTGGCCGTGAGGCTGTGTGCGGTGTCTTGTGCATCTTAGAGGTCTAGCTAGAGAGTCAGTGTCGGGCCCATTTTAGGTCCCGACATCATGAAGGGAGTGGACGAGTGATAGAAGACTACGGCAATGTTCTAATATTCTTAGGCAATAGACACACCTAGAAGACCATGCTGGTCGACCTAGATGCCATCTCCACTATCTTGAAAGGAGACTCACAATTTATCAATTCCTATAGGTCATTAACAAAGTATATCCCTTGCTCCGAGGATGAGTGTAATTGGATGCATGTGCTAGCCACCATCAATCTACCCTTCTTAGATGAAGAGGAGGATTATAAGTAGGCTGCTAGGGCAATCGGTGAGTCCCACAAAGTCGCACCATCTCAGTTACCAAGGAGTAGGATCCCACCATCAATACCACTCCGCATGATGGCGGCCAAGAGCTCTAGCAATCAACCAACACCTATCCCCTTCCAAATCCCATCTAATAGACTTGAACCCCAGGGGATTCTTGAATACTTGACAAGAGAGCAAGCTGATAACCCAGTTGCCAATCTCAAACCTCTCAAGGACCTCATGGATGAGCAGAAGTGGCAATGGACCAAAGTGCATGACTTGAACCTATTATATAATTGGACAATAATCACATATGAAAAGAAGGCTAAGAGTAGAAGCCTATGAGATGATGAGAAACTTGGATAACAAGTATGAAGATTGCTACTCTACGCATGAGGAAACTGAGGAAGATGCCAAGACAATAGAGTATGATATGGACGGCCAAGTGATAAAAAAAATACGAGTAGAATCCAACCCACGGAAAGCCAACATATTTAGGATTGAAAGAGGAGTCGTTAGGATGGAATGGGATTGGCCACCTAGATGTAATAGACTATAAGCAAGCTGGATTAGTTCAACCAAGTACCACACCACTCTTTAGAACCAAATCAGCCTCAGAGCTATGACCACTAGGGGAAACTCCTTCTTCTAGCAAGGGTTGTGATTTTAACTCTGAATCAAAAGTGAGCTAGCCAAATGCACCAAAGGGGACCTACTAGTCCACCTAAGGCATCATAGGCTGTTAATCCACTACTCTACATAGAGCACATGGTCAAAAGAGTAGTGGCAAAGGAAGCCTACAGTTTTCTGGATGGCTTCTTAGGCTACAACCATGTGCATGTATACCTTGATGACAGACATAAGACAACGTTTGTGATCGAATGGGATGTATTTGCCTACATAGTCATGCCATTAGGACTAACAAATGCACCAGCTACCTTCCAGCGCCTCATGTGCACCATCTTCAAAGATATGGTTAGGCGAGAATTGGAGGTATTCTTTGATGAACTGTGTGTCCAGTCTAGTTGGAGGGAACACCTAGATAAACTTTGCGCAGCCTTTGAGTAGTGTAGGTTGTATAATCTCTCCTTGAACCCCTTGAAGTACGAGTTCTAGGTAAAACATGGATGTATTGTAAGGCACGTGGTATCTAAGAACAACATTGCCACCAACTTCTCCAAAGTTAGGGTCATTGTTGATTTACCACCACCCACTAACTACAAGGGAGTTCAGTGCTTCTTGGGGCACACAGGGTAATGTCGACAATTCGTTCTAAACTACGCATTGATTGCTAGACCCCTTTACAAATTGTTGATTGCATTTGAGTGGACTGATGAATGCCAACATGCTTATGAGGAACTAAAGAAGGCTCTTACAACTGCATCGATCCTACAAGCCCTAGATTGGAACATAACATTCCACATGTACATTGATGCATCAAAGTTCACTATGGGAGTTGTTTTGTGTCAACTTGGTGAACATAATCATGATTATCTTGTGAGCTTTGCTAGTAGAAAACTCATAGATATGGAGATGAAATACTCCATGATAGAGAGGGAAGGCCTAGCTATGGTGTTCACTGTGAAGAAGTTCTGTCATTATCTTTTAGCTACACCCTTCATCTTCTTCATTGACCATCAGGCTTTGCTTTATTTAGTAAACAAACCTTATGCTGCTACAGGATGCATATCTAGATGGTTACTTTTGCCTTTAGAATTTACTTCTCCCTAGTTGTACATAAGGGTAAGTAGCATTGCATGGCAGACCATATCTCCTGCATACCCACAAAAGAAGCTGCTAACTTGGGCATTGTAGATGAATTACCAAATGTGTACATTTTTACCATGCCCAGTGAGAGAGACCTGTTCAGGGCCGTTTCGACCCCATATTGGTAGATGACATAGTCCAAATCCTAGAGCATGGATTGTTTGAGAGACCTATAGAGAAGGCTAGGCTAAAGTGCCTTATCCTCAAGGTTCATGCCTATCAATTAATAGCCGGCTAGCTGTATAGACTAGGATAGGATGGATTATTATGAAGATGCATGTGTGAGCATGAGATGCATGATGCACTTGTTGAAGCGCATAGTGGAATTGCTTGAGGACACTTTGGCACAAACACTATAGCATGCAAGGTGCTACAATTTCAACTATGGTGACCCTCTCTATTCCATGATATAGCTAAATTTGTGAAGCATTGGAATGAGTGCCAGACAACCAAAGTCCCAATCCTTAAGGACAAGATAGAGTTGACCTCGGTAATAGCATCACAACCCTTTGAAAAGTGGAGAATTGACTTCATTGGGCTGATCAATCCTGTAGTGCAATACTCAAAGGTGAAGTATACAATTGTGGTGATAGATTATCTTACGAAATAGTTGAATCTTGGGCCACTAGGAAGAATGATGCTAGGACCATGGCTAAGTTCCTTTGGAAGCAGGTGATCTCATGATTCAGTTGCCCCATTGAACTAGTTAGTGATCAAGGCACACATTTCATTAATGAAGTGATTGCCCATTTGCTATCCACATTCTTGATCATCCATAGGAAATTCTCACCCTACTACCTGAAGTTTCCTATTGTGGGATTTAGATTCAGACTATGTGTGTGTCAACGATGTTGCCTTGGGTGATAGTGGTTCTAGCTATTGTGGTCTATGGATCCACTCTTTTAATGCATTCCAAAGTGAAGGGCTTTGCTTCAGTATCAGTCCTCATTGTAGGGACACTAGCAGTAAGGTCAAAGCAGCTAGTAGTCCAACATCCAGCCTCTCATGCACACATTTAGCCAGAGAGGGGTAGTACAAGAGAGATGGGATGCAAAAGAAGCATGGACGGAACACCTAGTGGAGTTAGAATGCCTCTCTGAAACCTGACTCCTGGTAACCCATGCACTGATCTACAAAAAGGCGAGACACAAGAGCTAGTTTGATGAACATATCAAACAACATGACTTTAAGAAAGGTAGCCTAGTTCTCCTATACTCTATGAGGGGCCATAAGTAAAAGATGAAGTTCATAGGATTAGGACATTTCAAGGTCCGCAACATTAGTCGAACCGGAAATGTAGAGCTTGAAACTCTAGAGGGAGAGAGCATAGGCTTCTTTAATGGTAGTTGCCTCAAGAAGCCCTACCCACACCCAAAGCCACTGAGCACAACAACTCAAATGGGTACCCAAATGAAAATTGCAATCGTCTAGGAGCCAACCTGCACAAACTCATAATCCCAGAACCTCATGTCCTAGGCATAAGGGACAAAATTGGCACTACAAAACCCGACAAACGGTCAAGCCGTGATGGGTACCCAAAGCCTATTGTGCGCTCAAGGCTACTACGAAAGCAATAATTGGATTTGGTTGCCCAAGTCCATGAGTGTCACACATGTCCCTCAACCACTTCCTTTCAGCCCATCTTCATGAGACTATAAGCCAGCTAGGTATGAGAGCTGAAATGATCCAAAAGGAACCAAACCCATTGAGCACATCAATAGGTCTATTGACCAAAAATGCAGCTCATTGCATTTGGGCTGACTCAACTTGACACTTCTACTATTCCAACTACTCTACAAGTAGAAAGCAACATATGAATTGAGCTGCAAGACCAACTCATTGCACAAGTGGCTGATAGACACCCCATTGACTAGCCCATGAAGTAGGCATCAATAGCTAAGTTATCAAGCCCAACCAAACCCCAACCTCCTACATGCCTTATACCCTCCAATAAGTAGAGATATATCCTTACTTTGGCCTTAGACCTAGCCATGAATATGGGGGATGACCTCATCACTTGCATTAGATGCTTGGATGCCACCTTCACCACATTTACTAAATGCTATGAACAGTTGGATTTAGGCCTCCTCGATGAGCCATTAGCCATGGATGTACTCTCCTTTGCTATGCAAGCTCTCAAACAATGATTGCTCACCTCCTATAGCAAGAGCAAAGTCTCTACAACAATGCAAGAACTAGAAGAGCTAAAACGATTAATCAAATCTAACTCTTCCTTTCTGCGAAAATGGTATGCTCTCTATCTCCAATGGAAACAAGAGACCTACCAAATTATGACCAATGCCGAGCAGAGATATGCAATCAAAACCTCTAAGTATGATCTGACCTATGTGGCTACTACCTCATTCAAAGTATTGGACATCATGTGCAATTGACCTTTAGAAGAGCATGTTATGGCCCATCACTATTTGGATGGCTGAGGAAGAACTACATATTGCTAGCAAGACGAACTCTGGTGACTTCTTAAAACTGATGTCCTGACCTACATTACACACGTAGGCATTAGGCCTCAAAACATGGACCACCATGCCCACTTAGAGTATAACTCACAATTCTATGCTTAGCTCATGAAGAAATAAAGTAGATCATGTAGGTGCTTACTGCCCTTAACCCTTCATTCTCCAATCCTAGGAAGGATCTTTATCATTTCTAGGGAGAGGGGATAAGGTGGAAAAGAAAACATGACTTGAACTTTAGAACTTCAAAAGCAAAAAAGGACGAATAAAGTGAACTTGTACTTGAGGAAAATTTTAAATGGAATTCGTGCTTGGAATGTGTGGACTGCTTGAAGTAAAAAAGTTTTCCCTTCCATACTAGAACATTGCACCATTCCATAGTGTTTTTTCGTAATCTTTTTCTCTTCATGCAAAACATACTCTCAGCCCAAGCTTAACTTCTTAATGGAGTAGCAAAGTAATTAGCTCATCCCAATCAGGGGATTCAACTCTCACAAAAATAGACGTATCAAATGCTTTATACTCTTTACCAAGTCCATTCAATGTCACTACAATCATATCATCCTCAGACACTGAAGATCCAATGGTGGCAAGCTAATCCGCTATGTTCTTGATCTCTGTAGTGTAGGTGTGAATGCTTCAATCATTCCTAGACATGTTATTGAACTGTTACTTTAGCCGAATCTTTCTTGCATGTGTTACATTTCCATAATTCTTCATGAATATGTCCCATGCATCCTTTGGAGAACTGCATCCAACAATCTGTATGACCATAGCATTTGATATACATAAGGAAAACCAATGCAACACCTTACATGCTCTCTGAGTCCATAGCTTATGAGCCCATTTTTGATCATTTGTCGGATTTCTTTCATGCATTTCAGGTTCAGCCTCATCACCTGTACATAAGTCCCAATAACCTCTACCAACTAAAAAATTCTTCATATGGAACTTCCATAAAGAAATTTTTTTGTTGTCTAGCTTTTCTTCCACAATTTGAGTGATATTGTGAGTGCCTTGTGGTTATTCTTCTTGTGGTTATTCTTCTTCATCTTAGCCTTGTTCGAATTCTGGCCCTTCTTCTCTTGGTGGTTCCATTGGAGCTGCAGTAGGTGGTTGAGGTAGTTGTTTTAGCTCTCTAAACCCTAACTCCTTCAGATCCTTTGTCGAGAGCCCAACCTACCTCCTTCAATACTCTTTAATGAAGGCCATATCTCAAGACTCGTATTGTAAGATCTAGCTTCCTCCATAGCCCTTCCATGGTATCTTCATCCTTGGCTTGTCTCACATGCAAGGCTGTGTTCAAATAGCCCTATTATTGGACCTTAAGACCTACCTCCATTGCTTCCACCCTTGCTAGTGTCATGATTGGTTTGCTTCTTCTCTTGGTGGTTCCGTTGGAGCTGCAGTAGGTGGTTGAGGTAGTTGTTTTAGCTTTCTAAACCCTAACTCCTTCAGATCCTTTGTCGAGAGCCCAGCCTATCTCCTTCAATACTCTTTAATGAAGGCTATATCTCAAGACTCGTATTGTAAGCTCTAGCTTCCTCCATAGCCCTTCCATGGTATCTTCATCCTTGGCTTGACTCACATGCAAGGCTGTGTTCAAATAGCCCTATTGTTGGACCTTAAGACCTGCCTCCATTGCTTCCACCTTTGCTAGTGTCATGATTGGTTGCTTTCTACCAAGACAAGGCATTCAACAAGATCTACCTCCATTGCTTCCACCTTTGCTAGTGTCATGATTGGTTTGCTTTCTACCAAGACAAGGCATTCGACAAGATCTTTGAGTCTTCTAGAGCAGTTTGTTCCTACCACGCCTTAGCCTTTTCACTCATCCTCTCTACGCCCTGATTCTGGTACTAAGACAACATCATGACCATCTATTCTTGCTCCTTCAGATTCCAAGCATTTCCTCTTTCTGCTATTTGAGGTGGTTCAGCTGCTTTGCTAGTCATTCTCATTCAAGGAGGGCAATCTAAAGTTGATTTTTCATCTCTATTAGTCTTTTGATTGCCACTTCATCTCTTTGTGCCTTGGCCTCACACAGTTCGTCCTTAAGTAGCTCTTCCTTTTGTTGTTTCTCCTTTCTACACTCTGCCTAAACTTGGGTTCTAACCCTTTCTAGATCCTTAGTTTCTCTTTAGCTGGTCAAGGTACTCTTGCATCTACTTGTTCTGTTGGTAGGAGAATTGAAAAGTCCTCCTCCACTATCACTTATTCTCCACTTCCCTTACCATGGGCTCTTTTGCAACTTTCTCCTCCATTTTTCCTTCTATTGACTGTTTGGCTTTCAACTCTTTCCTCAAGTCACTTATCTGCCTTTTCTAAATGGCTATTTGGCATGTTTTTTCAAGTTGGTAGGTTGAGGATGTTTCCTTTTTAGTTTCTAGCTCCACTAGTGTTGCCTTCCTCTCCACTTTTATTCTTTTTACGTGGCCTAGCAGCTCCTAGACGTACTCATCGTACTATGTTGATCATGGCATGGCCGAGGATATGGACATGGTTGAGGCTTCCACCTTGGTCTTATTTGGGTCCTTCTTGGACTTAGTATCCACAGTGGCATGCCTCTTTGTTCTTGGTATGGGGGCTCCTCCACTTGGTGCTGGTCCTAGACATTGCACCGCATTGACTAGGTATTGCACCCAAGCTATCACATTGCTTTGGTCCATTGTGGCATCTGGGGAAATTCCAATGCAACCTTCTCTTTGCCTTCCACCCACGGGTCCTCCTCTGGCCACTTTTTTTGCTATAGAGCTGGTTCCAAGCGGATCATCTAGGCTTGTTTTGGCTAGCTCTTTGGTGCAGGAAGGTTACTCGACCGATAGTCTGATGATAAGAGCCATTTTCTCATCCTCTTCTCTCCTTAGCCTTTCCTTGTTTTCTATTTGCTTTTTTCCTCATTCCTCTTCCTCCCTTCTTGACTCCTCTTCCACCTTTCTTATTCGTTTCTCTTCCCCTTCTTGTTTCTTTCTCTGTTCATTTTCTAATTCCCTCAGTTCCTTTTTTGCGGCTTCTACTTCTTCCTGTTTTCTTCTGCCCATGGTTTTCTTCCTCTTCCCTGGGATGCTCAACTTGATTTTTCTTTTTGCGCCTTGGCTTGATGGGATTGAGCCTTCCTTCCCTTCCTCAACTAATGGTTCTCTTACTTGAGGTCTCTCATTGTTAGTGGGCCCGCGGGTGACAACAGTGGCGATTTATGGACTAGTGAGTGCTCAAGGGTTTCTTCTACTATTTCATGTCTTTACAAGCCCCCAATGGCCTCCTAGATGATGGTAGAGTATACCTCCCAAGCCTATGTTGGAGGCCTTAGCTGTTGGATTTTTCCTTACCATCTTTGCTATGGAAGTTAGAGATGTTAGAATATCAAGCTCTCGTTACTCTTAAGTTAGAATATCAAGCTCCCGTTACTCTTAAGTTAGTCTATCTTTATGTGTGTGACCGACACATTCAATAAGTCGGTGTAGTCAGTGACTTAACCATAGTTAGTCTTGGTTAGTCATACGTATGTGTGTAAGTCTCTTTCAGTTAGTATGATGGAAGAATAGTGGAAGAAGAATAACAATGATCTGAGGCTCATCTTCCTCTCCACTTTGTCTCTCTCCCTCTCTTCCAACATGGTATCAGAGCTTGAACGCTTGAAGCCTGAAGGCTCGAAAGTGGCCATTTGACATCAAGACATCAGATCTGAATAAAACATAATCAAAGGAGATTATGCATGCAGCCCATTTTTTTGCAGAAGCTATATCTTGCTATAGAAATGGTTTTTGGAGAAACAACCCAACCCTCCTGACCGTTTTGACGTGATCTACAACTTTGCAGAAGAAAGTTTTTTCAAATTCTTGACAGATTTTGAGATATTCAGCACAGACCTGTGCAGAATGGTTGTTTACTGCTGTAAACAATAGGTGATTCTAGGGCACTGGTGGCTTTCATCCTAAAAATGTATATGCCCTTATTATCATGCATTTAAGCATGATATTGGAGTGTTAAAAGCTTAGTTTTGGAGCTTTTTTGCAAGTTGGAAACAATGAACTGGTTGTTGTCTTGAATTTGGAAACAATATACCTATAGGGTTGAAATATCTGTGATGCTTATTTGCTACTAACAAATGCTTGGATCATACCACTTGAGTGGTAGATGCTTTTTGGAATATTGTGAGTGCTAAAAGTCCAAATTTTGGACTAATTTGGTGCTAGTTATACCAGGGTATTGACTGGTTATTGTCTGCAGGAAGGATACCTATCATCTTCACTTAACATACATGCAATATATTCTGACCGATTGGACATGTATCAACTTCTACATAGAGCGGCAACTGAATGAGATATTTTGGGGCTGTTTTGAGGTCTGAATACTCTTGTTTTAATAGAGAAAATACTCTTGGTTATAGCAGTGGGCTGGCTATATTTGGTACTACTACTTGCATACAGTACAAACATTGGTACTTGTATGGATCTAGTTTGTTGCTGGGATGTTTTGCCACTACCATAGAATGTTTTGAGCTGATTTGAGCTTGGTTTATGCTCAATTGACCGTGTTTTTTCATTGTTGGAATACAATTTATAGCAAGCATGTTGTCAGGAAAACTATCCTGAATTGCAGGAAATTGTCCTGAATAGCAAGAAACTAGTCCTGAACTATAGGAAAAGGAGTGAGATACTTACATGCTGTATACATCACTGAATTCCTAAGCTGCAACTATGGCAAATGCTAAAGGCACTAAAAATATCACTCAAATTGTGGGAGAAAAGATGGAGTATACATCACTGAATTCCTAAGCTGCAACTATGGCAAATGCTAAAGGCACTAAAAATATCACTCAAATTGTGGGAGAAAAGATGGACAACAAAAATTTTGCTTTATGGAAGTTCCGTATGAAGATTTTTTTGGTTGGCAGAGGTTATTGGGACTTATGTACATGTGATGAGGCTGAAGCTGAAATGCATGAAAGGAATTCGACAAATTATCAAAAATGGGCTCATAAGCTATGGACTGAGAGAGCATGCAAGGTGTTACATTGGTTTTCCTTATGTATATCAGATGCTATGGTTATACAGATTACTGGATGCAGTTCTCCAAAGAATGCATGGGACATACTCATGAAGAATTATGAAAATGCAAGAAAGATTGAGCTAAGGCAACAGTTCAAGAACATGTCTAGGAATGGCAGAAGCATTCAAGCCTACACTATAGAGATCAAGAACATAGTGGATCAACTTGCCACCATTGGATCTTTAGTGTCTAAGCATGATATGATTGTAGTGACATTGAATGGACTTGGAAAAGAGTATAAAGCATTTGATATATCTATTTTTGTGAGGGCTAAATCCCTTGATTGGGATGAGTTGATTGCTTTTCTACTGCATGAGGAAGTTAAGCTTGGGCTGAATACATGTTCTAGTACATCTCAAAGCAGAGACACTGTTCTTTACTCTAGCTAGCATGGTAGAGGCAATAGAGGCCGTGGCTCTTTTTGAGGTTGAGGAGACACTCAAATGCTTATGGACAGCATCAGCATAATGCCTGGCATGGCATAAATACATAGGGCTAGTGTGGATCTGGCAGCTTTAGAGGCATGGGGAGATCACCCCATCGTAGAGGTGGTGGATGTGGTTCATGGCAATCAAATGATCAGTCAAATAGAGATAAGGACTGTCATTATTGCGGTAGATATGGACACATTGCAAAGGATTGTTACAAGAAGCAAGGAGATATAAAGGCAAAGGGCAAACAACATGGGCACTATGCATCTTCTAGCGGTGCTCATGGTGAGTAGGTTGACAGATTGTTTGCCATGCAACATGTGTCTAAGAATGCATCTATGCAGAATAGAGATGAGAGATGGTACATTTATTTAGGGGCTTCAAATCATATGACACCCCATGGAGAATGGTTTGATGAGATGGTTGCAGGTTCACATGGTTATGTGTGTGTTGGGGATGACACCCAACATGACATTCAGCACATAGGAATTGTTTCGTTGTTGATGCCTAATGGTAAGAAAAAGAGCCTGCATGATGTACTACATGTACCTACAATAACCAATAATCTTTTTTCAGTTGGATAGATGGTAGAATGTACAAAAGTTGATATCTATGGCACAAACGGATTGGCCATGTGAATGTACAAAAGTTGATATCTATGCAGCAGAAGGAGATTGTGCTTGGACTACCTAAGTTCAAGTATCATGACTTTGGACATGTATGTGATGCATGTCAATTTGGAAAGCAGACAAGGTTTCCATTTATGAGACATGTATGGAATAGCTCACGACCGTTGCAATTGGTACATTCAGATATATGGGGTGCGTCTTATAATGCTCCATTTGGTGGTGCTCATTACTATGTATTCTTCATTGATGATTTTAGCAGGTATACTTGGCTTTACATACTGAAACATAAGGATGATGTGTTTTTTGATGCATTCAAGGACTTCAAGAAGCATGCTGAAAATGAGTTGTAAATTTCATGTCTTAGATCAGATGGAGGTAGAGAATATGTCTCTAATTACTTTGATAGGTACCTTGCTAACTTGTAGCTATACATACTGCAGCAAAATGGTGTAGCAGAAAGGAAAAATAGGATACTAATGGAATAGACAAGAGCTATGCTGAATGAGAAGAGTTTGCCAAATGGTTATTGGGATGAAGCAGTAGTGACTGCTATCTATGTACTGAATAGAACCCCTATAACAGGGATTCATGATGTAACTCCATATGAGAGGTTGTATGGTCATAAGCCCGACATTTCACACTTGAAGGTATTTGGCAGCATTGCACATGTGTATGTTCCTAATGAAAAGAGGAAGAAATTGGATCCTAAAGCTGTCAAGAGTGTGTTCCTTGGTTATGCACAAGATCGAAAAGCTTACAAGTGTTATGTACTGTCTACACATGAGACATTGATTAGCAGAGATGTTGTTTTTGATGAGTTGGCATCATGGTATGGTAATCTTGTTGCAGTGGCTATTGATGGATCAGCCAGCACTAGTAATGCTGAAAATACACCTACAGTGAGTATATCTATGAGTGGTTCTACAGGTGATGGGTCACCTACATTAAGTCATTGGTCAGGACTCTTGCGGAGTCATACTCATACGTCCACTAACATGGATATGTCATTGAGGGGGAGATTGGATAAGGGAAATGAGAATATGCTTGAGGATGTGACAGGTCCACTTATAGTAGGTTATGAGTTATCTAACAGTGACAGTTTGGATAGTGAGTTGGGCATTCCGTCTATTATGATGCCTGGAGCAAGGCAGAGTCATTATGTACTGCCTCATGAGAGGCAAGCCCAGAGTGAGCCACAATTTACAGAGATCTGAGAGAGTCAAAAGACTAGTTTACAAGTTTAAATACACTCGTTATTCAGCCCACCATTATGCATATATGGCTAGTGTGACAGGTTACAAAGAACTTACAAAGTTTGATGATGTAGTTACAGATGATAACTGGTGTGCTGCCATGGATGAGGAGTATGCAGCCCTAGCTAAAAATGAGACATGGGAATTGGTTGAGTTTCCTGAAGGCAAAGTCCCCATTGGTTGCAAAAGGATGTACAAGGTTAAGTGCAAGTCAGATGGCTTGTTAGAATGCTATAAGGCCAGGCTGGTTGCAAAAGGGTATGCACAACAATATGGCCTTGACTATGTGAGGAGACTTTCAGTGTAGTGGCCAAAATGGCAATAGTCAGAACTATCATTGCTTTGGTAGCATGCAAAGACTGGAAATTATGGCAAATGGATGTCAAGAATGCTTTCTTGAATGGTGATTTGGTTGAAGAAGTATATATGGAGCAGCCTGAAGGCTATGTTCACCCGGACTTTCCTACACATGTATGTAAGCTAAAAAGGGCTTTATATGGACTGAAATAGGCACTTGGAGCATGTAATACTCGGATCAATAACTATTTACAGCAACATGAATTTAGATTGGGTGATGCAGATCACAATCTGTTCACGAAGAAGGCATATCATGGATATGTGTTTCTAGTGGTGTATGTAGATGATCTTATCATCATTAGAGATGATGAAGATGGCATTTTTGAAATTAAATCATGTTTACAAGCTGAATTCAGAGTCAAAGACCTTGGTGAACTAACATTTTTTTTTTTCGGGATTGAGGTAGTCTCTACGCCTCAAGATATATGGTAGCTACAGAAGCAGTATGCTCATGACATGTTACCGAAGTATGGTATGACTGAATGCAAGCCTATGGAGACACCTCTTGATCAAAATGTCAAGTTGTAAATTGATGTTGGGAATGACATAGATAATGTGACCATGTATCGATAGATGGCGGGAAGCTTGATATACTTGACTATTACCCATCCTGACTTATGTTATGCAGTGGGGCTGATTAGTCAGTTCATGTAGAAGCCTCACAAACCACATTTAGATGCAGTCATGAGGATCATGAGATATGTAAAGGGTACTATAGATTATGGGCTATTTTATGCATATGGAAAATCTCTTGACTTGACAGGGTTTCCTGATGCTGATTGGGCTAGTTATGCCTGTGACAGGAGGTCAACTAGTGGTTATGCATTTAGATTGGGCAACAATATGATCAATTGGCAGAGTAAGAAACAGCCTACTATTGCATTGTCTAATACAAAAGCTGAGTACAGAGAAGCAGCCTTAAGCGGCTTGTGAAGCAATTTGGTTAATGAAATTGCTGAAAGACTTGGAAATACAGCTGGAAAGTAGAGTGAGATTGCATTGTGATAACCTCAATAGTGTTATGTCGGCTAGCAATCCTGTCTACCATGCCAAGTCCAAAGATATTGAGGTTCACTAGAAATGGTTCTTACAAGGCAGATTGACTTGATTCATGTGAAGACTGAAGACCAAGTAGTAGATATATTTACCAAGTCTCTTGGTAAAGAAAAGTTCATATACTTCAGACATCTACTTGGAGTTTATCAGATGGTTTGAGCTTGAGGGGGAGTGTTAGAATATCAAGCTTCTACTACTCTTCAGTCAATCTCTATTTGTGTGTGTGATCGACATTAGCTGGATACAACTGTACATGTGTGTGACATTCAATAAGTCGGTGTAGTTAGTGAATTAACCACAGTTAGTCTTGGTTAGTCATACCTATGTGTGTAAGTCTCTTTCAGTTAGTATGATGGAAGAATAATGGAAGAAGAATAACAATGAGCTAAGGCTCATCTTCCGCTCCACTCTGTGTCTCTCCCTCTCTTCCGACAAGAGACTCCCCACTTGCTGCTTTGGCTCTTGTGGCTAGTGCTTTTGTTGAGGATTCCATGGTCTTACACATGTACCCATTCCAATTGATCTCATCTAGAGACTTGGCCGCAAGGCTCTCAAGCAATGGCACTCCAATCTTGCTCATCAAGGCAATGTACCTCTAGCTGGAGAATAGAGAATGCACTATCTTTGCTTGCAGCCTAATGTTAGAATCAGGGATGTCGACTAAGCTAACTCCATCATTTGTGTACACTTGGGCCTTGTCCATCCCTAGCATACTCTAAACATCTCTTTTGGGTCACCTTTGAAGCTTGTTGATCATCCCTAAAGCTCTTTCTATCATTTCAAGGTTCAACTCCACTTCTACTTTGCAAATCTCTCCTCCAGTCTCACTGTCAATGGTGCCACCATTCTTGTTCGCATCGAAAGTTTGCATGAATTCTATGCATTTTCTATAGTCGATGGCTTGGGCCCCGACCTTCTCCATATATCTACCAAGGTTACCCTAGTCGACCATCTGTTTCACTACTTGCTCTTTCACCACACTTTCTAAGTTATAAATGCTTCTGAAATTAAGCTGATTGAAGGCCCTTGTTTCCATTGTTAGGCCGTATTTGTTCTATTCTTCTTCTATGAATGGGAGCTTGCTTCCTTTGTCATGCTTGGCCATGTCAGGTTCCTGCCATGATGGGACAGCTCACTATTAGTTTTGTAACGTTCTAATTTTATTTTCCTCCTTTCACACATGAACTACTTCTAATAGGGCATAGGGATAATTTTTATTATTAAATAAATGCAAAAATTTTCCCCTCTCCTCTAGCCAATTGTCGAGCTGGAGGAAGAGGGGAATAGAATGTAAAGCAAGCTCCTTGCTAGAGATTGCTTACACTCTGAGCATGCAGCTCGATGCGTGGGGGAGGGAGAATCTTATTCCCTCCCTTATATATTTGAGGGGGCGCAGGCTGAAAGCGACGGCCAGAGATGGGGAAGAAGACGCACTGCGCTGGCATTTACTGTAGAGTGGGAGAGAGAAGACCCTATGGTGATCGTGAAGGGGAGACACTGCCCTTTTATGCCATAGGTGGTGGCCCTGGAGGATTCGTGAGGGAAGGAGTAGCTAAGGAGTTTGCCGCCTGTGCCAAGGAGGAGCCGCCTGATCTACGCCAGCCACCGCTGTTGCCTGATGTTGCAGTCCGTGCCCCAGCCGTCAAAACGCCGCCAAGTCGACGTTTGTGTTTCCCTCCCCCCCACAACCCCCCCTGCCCTTGTGGCTTAGAAGCTTAGAAGCTTCTTGGGGGGAAGCTTCTAAGGGGCTTCATAAGCCCCCTTTCCCCCCCAATAAAAGTTGACCTTAAAGGTCTTACTCTTCCCTCCCCCCCCCCCCCCCCCCCCCCTAGCCCCCTTCCTATGGTTTTTTAGGACTACCCCCCTTGAATTTCCTAAAAGGGTCTTCATATGGTATCTTTAACCCTTATTTCCCCCCCATATAAAATACCCTCATGTGCCTCTTTTAAGGCCTTTCCCCTTCTCACACAAAATAACCTCTTGAAGGTCATACACACTTTTCCCCCCCCTTTTTTTCCACCCCCTCAAAAGCTTTTATCTTATAGGTTTTTTTTTTCATAAATTCCCCCTAAGGGTCCCCATTAGGCCCCTTTTTCCCATGTAAAAACGAGCCCTACTCGCGGAGGGTTTTCACAATACCCCCTTTCCGGATTTTAGACCCCTTTTCGTGGTTCTTCCCTCCTCCACACACCCATCCCTTCAAAGAGTCTCTACGAAGGGAAGCAAAAGGAACTTGTAAAGGACGGTGGAACTTAAGAAGGAAATTCGCAAAGCAACATCTACGATGGAAAGGTTACACTCGCAATGCCTCCTAAAAAAGCCCAAGCCGCAGCCGCAGGAGGATCATCTCCTGACATCCACGTGGACATCTCACCCCAAGTCCAGGTTTTCATTCCTAATTTTTATTTGGTATTGTTATAATCGTGCGAGGATAATTGTTGGAAATAAGGATGTAATTTTCATTTCAAATGCTTTAGAAAAGATTGATATGCATTTCTAGCAAGTAGCTTTGTGCATTACAATGAATTACAATTAGATTAATGTTCATTGTATAAAACAGAATTAAAATAGTATACTTCATTTAAACATGGAAGTATAAACTGCATATCGCATTATTAACCCATATCCTCTTCGCAATGAATCATCATGGGAAGTGCTAGGAATCCTCAAGAAAGTGCAAGGCAAGAAATGATTCTTACGATGCATAACTCTAGGAAACTGCATAAATTATCAAGTAAAAGGTTGCTTGTTTAGCATGAATTTTGTTTGCAAGTTATAGGAAGATTAGTTGGAATTAGCCTGACCTTAAATCGATAATTAGGATTTAAAAAATCAATTTACGCGTAAACAGCGAGTCATGTGTTTATGGAATGATAACGTAACTATCTTCAAGAGTTAAACAAATTGGCATAAACCTAAAACACCTAAACCGGGGAGTACTTGTTAGAATGAGTTAAATTCCAAGAAATTCACTAGGAAATTAATACGTGACCTAATCGTACGTATTGCTAAAACTGTAACTCCTATACCTTAAATACTTGCCCACATTACAGTGAAACAGATTTGGGAAGTGAACTAGGGTTTGTCCCTAAGAATCTTACGAGACGGAACTTGGAACCCTAGGACTGACGACGTCAGCCTAATGTAATCAGGAACAGATTGTTTCGTGACTCCATTCAATGAGTAGAATAGTCTCATAGTTTGATGAGACACTTGCGCAACAAGTGTGGAATCACATGATCTTGTGATTGGATCACAAGGGAATAACCAATTCTCGCAATAAGGTTGGCAGGTCCTTACGCAAGTTTTCTTGTAAGAGGATGAATAATCATCCTAATTTAGTATCTTTCTTGAGTAAAGATAATTGCTTGGAGCAAAGGACAAACCAATAAATTGGTATAACATATAAAATTAAGGTATTGACCAAGTTGGGTTAATAGGGTACGCCCTAACCCAGGATATAGGGGATCTTGCCAAGTCGCAAGTCATCCCGGATCGAGTGTGGGATGCATTCGAAAGGAAGGACTCATTCCTTAGCAGTTTGCCAACAAAACGACCAATGGATATGTTTGTGCTTGTTACAGATTTAAGAGCACTGTTTGGCTTTGTTTGATCAATGAATTAAAAGATAAATGGATATCTAATACTTCAGGTTGAAGGCCTGAAGGAAGAGGCAGCTTCAGTTACCCCCGAGACTGCCTGCCTGATGCTAACCAAGGGGGCTGTTAACCTCGCCGGGAAAGTGGACCGAACCCACCGTGAGAGATCTCTCCATTGAGTGCTACTTGGAGCAGGAGGATGCTTGGGTGCCAGGGGGGGCTGTGGCCGTAAATCCCTCGCCTTCCGGGCCCTGCACAAGAGGCTAATGTGACTCGAGATTGGATCTCGAGGCCCACATACTAGTCTACGGGTGGAAACTTGGATTGGTAATCCCTGTGGATTGCTGGATAGCATTCGGGCGGATTGTGGATAAGCCTACGGGCTGGACTTTTTGTATTTCAAAGATAAATATGATAAACTATTAATAAGGAACTGTCTGATATTGTTTTTCTATGTCAAGTGATATGATTACGTGAAAGAACTAGTGCCTAACGGGCTAATTAAAGAAGCTGATTGTTACATGTTCAACTAAATGTGTTAGGTAATTAGACAATTAAAAACAACTCGAGGAAAGTGCGGTGGATGTGGCCATAGGTCCATCCTACGGATGGGTGGTCCCAGTTGGTCGGGAACTTTTCTCGAATCACAATGGACAGCCAGAAGATCGTCAAAGAATATGAACAACAAATGCGTTGACCTAGAGTTATGACTGATCCCGATTTACATTGTTTTAGGGGAACAGAATGGGACTATGCCTTATGGCAGAGAGGTTGAGCTTTGCATCCCTCTCGTTTCCCATTCTCCTTGAACTAAGTGCAGTGTGAATTTGCTTCGGACCTGACGTTTCTGTGTAAAGTAGTTCACTTGGGTCCGACGCTAGTTGCCATTAGAAAATGACCAATAAGGAAAACCCTAATTCAGGTCGATCCTAAGTGGGAACGGCCGGAATACTTCCGCTATGTGGCAGACGTGGAAAGCCCTAGATCGCAAACCCCGTAACATTCCATGGGAGTGCCGGGTGGAGCTTTCTAGACATCCTTTCCGATGGACTGCTAAGACGTGTCCTGAAGATACAAGTGGACACGTTACAAGTTTACTTGAAACAACTTTTTGCGAAAAGATCAGGGTGTTATGAATATATACTATGGAAAGATGAAGTGCTCAAGTAGAGAATGAAAATCTTTGCTTCAATCAGTCCATATAGTTCCACCCAACATCTCATGAAAGTTTTACTTAAGTATGAATTGAATTTTATTAGTCCAATTTGTTTTTTTAAAGTTTGGTTTAAGGTTCAAGTCGTGTCTTCTTTTCTGCCTTACCCCCTCCCCCCCAGGAGTGATGAAAAATGCTTCCTAGGATTGGAGGAGGATGAGTGAAGGGCATGAAGTGCATGCTTCCTATGCTTTACTTTATCATGAGCCAATCATAGAATCTTGGGTTATGCTCCATGTGGGTGTGATGGTCCATGTCATGAGGTGTAATGCCTACATGTGTAATGTAGGTTAGGACGTTAGTGAGGAAGTCACCGGAGTTCATCCTTCTAGCAATATGCAGTTCTTCCTCAATTCGATCAAAATAGGGGTGGGCCATGACATATTCCTCTAAAGGTTGTTTGCACATGATGGCCAAGACTCTGAATGAGGTAGGAGCCATATAAGTAGGGTCATACTCAACGGTTTTGATTGCACATCTCTGCTCAGCATTGGTCATGATTTGGTAGGCCTCTTGTTCCTATTGGAGGTGCAAAGCATACCATTTTCATAGAAAGTAAGAGTTAGAGTCGGCTAGCTTTGTCAGCTCTTCTAACTCCTAGCTTATTGTAGAGACTTTGCTCCTACTAGCTTGATTTCATGATCGACTTCCTTTGAGGAGGAAGTTCTGTTAGCTCTTCAGGAAATACGTCTACGTATTCCTTTAACCATGAGGGTTCTTCTCTAGACTCCTGATTCTGATCTAGCTTATTAAGCTTAATCAAATAGACATGTAGTCCCTTTCTAACTCCCTTTATTATCCGGGATGTTTTGGCCAGTTGAATTTTTGGCATACCAGCCTCTCCTTGAGTTGTGATCAGTTCTCTTTCAGAATTTCGAAAGCAGACTTGGCCCTTTCCACAGTGAATGTGGGCATCATTAGGTTTAAGCCAATCCATTCCGAGCAAATACTCGTGGACACCTAGGTTCATAATCCTGAATCTGACCGAAGTCGACTTACCACCCAGTAGGAATTTCACCTTAGCAGTTTCCTTGGTACAAGTGACCTCATGACCATTTGCTAATTCCACAAGTAAGGTAGGTGCATCATTTGTGGCTATTCCTAATCTTTTTGCATAGACTGGTGAAATGAAGGAATGCGTACTGCCATAATCAATCAAGGTTTTGAAGCTTTTACCTTGATAATCCGATGGGGTTTGAATCACCGACAATTTGGCGATTCGGGCCTTTCTTGTGAAGAGCAGCATGAACCGTTGCCCTCTCAATGTTTGCTTCCATGGATGGGTCTTCTTCATCACATAGCTCCTTGTTGGCAACATTGGAGATTCTCCCTCTGGCCCTAACGGTGGGTCCTTGGCCATGGATGGTTCCTTGGAATGGTCCTTGACGTTGTCCTCTGCTAAGCTTGGGACAATGCTTTTTAAAGTGACCGGGCTCGTTGCAATGGAAGCAATGGAGATTGCGACCATTTCCTTGGGTAGGAACAAAATTATTGACAGTGTTGGTCCTAGATTTCTTCCTTTGCCCCTGATTTTGGCCCTGCGCTCTCTTAGCCTGAGACCTGTACACTCCCTTGTTCTGATCCTTGTAAGACCAAGTCTTGTTATTTCTTGGATTGGCATGCACCTTCTGTATGGGTGCAGCTTGAATGAGCGCATCCTGTAGATCTGTTGGGCGCATTGATTCCAGGTGGGTGTTTACGATGGGTTTAATCCGGTACAAAACTTTGACACCTGTTGTGTCATGTCCATTTGTGGCGCGTACTTCAAAAGAGAGACGAATTTTGAATAGTAAGTATCAAGAGATAGTCCAAGCTGCTTTAGTTCGTAGAATTTGTTCATCTTCTGCGTGCGGTAGGCAGGTGGTAGATATCTCCCTTGCACAGCTCTTTTAAGCTTCTCCCAAGTAACGGACCCTTCCAAGATCCCTTGGTCTATGCACCATTACTTCTTACCAAAGTCTTGCTTCGCTGGTAAGCTTCAGTTTGGCGAGCATAGCCTGGTTAGTTGGTGCAGTACCTGCTGCTTCGAAATAATCCTCCATGGATTCGATCCAGATCTCGACATTAGTTTGGACAGTCCTTCCCTTACCATCAAATTCTGGTGGCTTGATTTGTTTGAGAAGAAACTTCTTCTCTTGAATTACAGTCGTACTTGGTGTAGGGGTCGGACTAGGAATCTGCACTTGAGGTTGTGCATGGGCATTTAAAATTCTTTATGTTAAAATCTTGCTAAACGTTTCTCACATTACATTACATGCCCAAATCAGCTTTTAGCCAAGTGACTAATCACTTAACTTCTTTACCAACACTCACAGCCCTCTCTTATTCATTCATGTGGGCATAGCCCTTTCTAAGTACAATTATTTTTTGGAAGATGGAACAAGCTGATTGGCACATCAATTTGGGGAGAATAAGATTGTGTTACATTCAGGTACGGGAATTGAGTAATAATATGGATTGGGGTCATGGATTTTCAGGAATAGATAGGTCATAGGAAGCTTGGGGTATCCTTTTCTTTGATACCCGTTCTTCTCATAACGTCCCAACACCTTGATTTTGTCGGCAGGGATTATTCCAGTCACTTCCTCGTACACATACTTGTTCTGCTTAACCTTTCGATCACCGACATGTAGGGTTGCGTTTGCGTGAGCCTCAACAAAGATGAACAACTTCACAATCTTTAAGTCCTCCATCCACTTGATTCTCTTCAAGTTGGTCTGAAGGTACGCAAGTCGGTGGGCAGCTATGTAATAAATTCTTGAATCACCCATCCATCTCCATTCCACATACAGGGGTGAAGGATTGTAGATACGGTCTAGGATATTCATCATACCTAGCCTCCGTCGGTAATCTGAGGCACGCATCGCAGTCATAAACATAACCTGGAACACCAAGAATTTGTTCCATGCTTCGCGACTCTGCAAGCCAGCATCCGTAAGTAAGTAAGGAAATGTTCTTAACTGCAACATTGCTCTACTTCCCTTCATTAAGTTTTCTTGTAAGTATTAGATCCTCGTTGGTTGGCTCTGATACCAATTGTAACGTGTCCCCCTGTCCACTTGTAGGACACATCTTAGCAGCCCATCGGGAAGAGAGTCCAGAAAGCGCCGCCCGGCACTCCCACGGAATGTCACGGGGTTTGGGATCTAGGTCTTCCCGAGTCAGCCACGAAGCGGAAGCATTCCGGCCGTTCCCACTTAGGATCAACCTGAATCAGGGTTTTCCTAATAGTCAAGTTTCTAGGAAATAGCTAGCTTCGAGCCCAGACGAACTACTTTACGCAAAAACATCAGGGTCAAAGCGGATTTATACTGCACTTGGTTCAAGGAGAATGGAAAACGAGAGGGATGCCTCTCTGCCCGTAAGGCATAGTCCCATTCTGTTACCCTAAAACAGTATAAATTGAGACTCTAGCTTTCTAGATTCTAGGTCATCGTTCTCTTATTGTCAATTCCTTTGAGAAAAGTTCCCGGTCAACCGGGACCACCCTTCCATAGGACGGACCCATGGTCACATCCACTGCACTTTCCTCGGGTTGATTTAGTTATCTAATTACCTACCACATTTAGTTTGACACGTAAAAGTAGCTTCCTTAATTAGCCAATTAATCAATGGTTCCTTCACGTAACTTAGGCACTGACATAGAAAAACAATGTCAAACAAGTTCCTTTTTAACAATTGATCTTATTTATCAGTCTTTGGAATACATCATATAATCCAGCCCGAAGGCTATTCCATAATCCGCCCAAAGGCAATTCCAGCAATCCTTAGGGATCGCCATTCCAAGTTTCCACCCGTAGACTAGTATGCGGGCCTCGAGATCCAATCTCGAGTCACGTCGGCCTCTTGTGTAGGGTCCGGAGGCAAGGGATTTACGGCCAGAGTCCCCCTGGCACCCAAGCGTCCTCCTGCACCAAGTAGCACCCAGAGGCCAAAATGCAAACAACAATGTTGAATGCTACTACTGTGGTAAAATGGGTCATATGGCTAAAGACTGCTATAAAAAGCAAAATGACATCATGAATGGAAAACTGCAACAAGGAAATTATGCATCTTCTAGTAGACAGGGTGATGACAGAAATGAGCATTTGTTTATGGTGCAGCACATGAACAATTCTGTGACAAGTGCAGAAGAAAGCAACGATGTGTGGTATGTTGACTCAGGTGCATCAAACCACATGACAGGTCATGCAGAATGGATGGAGGATGCAAGGAAAATAGAAAAACCAGGATTTGTGGAGACTGGTGATGATACTGCACATCCGATTGTGCAGATTGGAAAAATTCCTTTGTCTATGCAAGATGGGAAAAAGAAATACCTGTCCGATGTATTTCATGTCCCGAATATCACCAAGAATCTGGTTTCTGTTGGTCAAATGGTTGAACAGGGCTTGCAGGTCAGATTTAATCCTCATGGATGCTTTGTTGAGGATATGAAAAATAAAGGTCGCTTGATAGCAAAAGGAAAGAAGAAGGGCAGAATGTTTACGTTGGATGCAGACATGTCTGAATTGAGTGCAGCAATGTTTGCACATGGGACCGGTGTAGTTGTAGATATTGATATCTAGCATAAACGCATTGGTCATGTTAATGTACAGCGACTTAAATCAATGCAAGCCCAAAATATTGTTGCAGGATTGCCTAGATTCAAGGTTGCAGAAATGCATAAGGTATGTGAAGCCTGTCAGTTTGGAAAACAGGCAAGGAAACCATTTCCTAGACATGTTCAAGAGAGTAAGAAGCCATTGGAATTAATCCACTCTGATGTGTGGACTACTAAAGCTGCATCTCTTGGAGGCTGTCATTATTTTGTCACTTTTATTGATGACTATAGCAGAAAAGTTTGGGTGTATTTTATGAAAAAGAAAAGTGAAGTTTTTGGGCATTTCAAAACTCTTAAAGCTATGGTTGAAAAAGAAACAGGTCTGCAAATAAAATGCCTAAGGTCAGATGGAGGGGGAGAGTACCTCTCAAATGAGTTTGCAAGGTTCCTGCAGGAGCATGGCATAAAGCAGCAATATTCATGCAATCATACCCCACAACAAAATGGAATTGCAGAAAGGAAAAACAGGCATATTGGAGAGGTATCTCGTGCCATGCTCAATGAAAAAGACCTGCCAGATTTTTATTGGGCTGAAGCAGTTGCTACAGCAGTCTATATAATGAACAGGACTCCCACTGCAGCAATACATGGGGTGACTCCAGAGGAGAGGTATACTGGTAGGAAACCAGATATTTCTCATTTGAAAATTTTTGGTTGCATTGCCTATGTACATGTGCCAAATGAGTTGAGATCCAAGTTGGATCCAAAAGCTGAGAAGTGCATCTTTATTGGTTACTCTCTGCAGCAAAAAGGGTATAGATGCTATAACCCTTCTACTCGTAAGTTTATAGTGAGCAGAGATGTTGTTTTTGATGAGATGAGTAGCTGGTATAAACCAGTAAATGTGATTGATGATGTAGATGCACAAAATGGTAATGCTGCACAGAATTCACAGCAGCAATCACAAAATATTAGTGGACCTGGAGCGTCTTCTAGCAGTGGTTCACATTCTTCGCCATGGACAGGCAGATTGAGATCAGGAGAATCTTCTCAAAGCAATGCAGATAGTGGTATGCAGGTATCACGAAAAGGAAAAGAGAAGGTTGATCAGCCCATGTTTGATGTGAATGCAGGTCACTCTTATGTGGATGGTGAATCCAGTGGCTCAGAACAGAGCATTGATGATGAGTTGGGTATCCCCTCTATTGTTACACCTGGAGTAAGGAAGACCAGGGATGTTTTGAGAGCACCTGGGAGTGAACCCACTTTGCGCAGGTCTACCAGAGTTAGGTATCCTGTGGATAGGCTGAAATATGATGGATTTACAGCCATTCACTATGCATATATGGTCAAGGTGATATAGGAACCAGAACCCACTTCTTTTGAGCAAGCCATGGGAAAAGAAAAATGGAAGAAATCCATGGATGAAGAAATGGATGCCTTGGAAGCAAACGCTACATGGGAATTGGTACCTTTGCCTAAAGGTAAGAATGCAATTGGTTGTAAGTGGGTTTATAAGGTGAAGCACAATGCTGATGGTTCTGTGAACAGATACAAGGCAAGATTAGTAGTCAAGGGGTATGCACAAGCATATGGCATTGACTATGAAGAAACATTCAGTCCGGTTGCAAGGATGGCAACCGTAAGAGCAGTCATTGCTATGGCTGCATCAAAGGGATGGTCTTTACATCAGATGGATGTAAAGAATGCCTTCTTGCATGGTGATTTGCAAGAAGAGGTCTATATGGAGCAGCCACCAGGTTATGTGCATGCTGTTCATCCTGAGTTTGTTTGCAGGTTGAAGAAAGCTTTGTATGGCTTGAAGCAAGCACCTAGAGCATGGTCTGACAAGATAGGACAGTATCTTGTCACTATTGGCTTTCAGATTTCCAAGGCAGATTTCTCACTTTATGTGAGAAAAACAGAGAAAGGTATTATGCTACTTGTCATTTATGTTGATGATTTGATTATGACAGGTGACAGTGATGAAGATATCCTTCATGTGAAAATGCTATTGAAGCAGAAGTTTGAGATGAAGGATTTGGGAGAGCTGCGTTATTTCTTGGGCATTGAGGTGATTAGATCACCAAGTGGGATACAGCTCTTGCAGAGGCAGTATGGATTGGACATGCTGTCCAAATATGGGATGACAGGCTGTAAGCCTATTTCAGTTCCTTTGGAGCAGAATGTGAAGCTGAGCGCAGATGCAGGTGAGCTTCTGGAAGACCCTACTATGTACAGACGCATAGTAGGAAGCTTGATTTATATGACTATTACCAGGCCAGATTTGAGCTATGCTGTTGGATTGGTAAGTCAGTTTATGCAGGCTCCAAGGAAACCACATTTGGATGCGGCTAGACGCATACTCAGGTATGTGAAGTCCACATTGCAGTATGGACTATTTTATGAGACTGGGGTTCAGATACAGTTGCATGGATACACTGATGCTGATTGGGCTGGTAGTATTTCTGATAGATGATCTACCAGTGGATATGTGTTCTCTTTTGGGAGTGCTGCAGTCACTTGGAGCAGCAAGAAACAGCCTACAGTTGCCTTGTCGAGCACAGAGGCTGAGTACAGGGGTGCAGCAATGGCTGCATGTGAGGTAGCTTGGTTGCATAAGCTACTTTATGATATGCATCAGTCTAGAGATGGGCCAGTTGTCATTTATTGTGACAAAATGAGTAGTATACACTTGGCAAATAACCCAGTCTATCATGCTAGAACAAAGCACATTGAGGTGCATTATCACTATGTGCGAGAGAGGGTTTTACTAGGTCTTATTGATCTAGTTTATGTCAGCACAGAGGATCAGGTAGCTGACATATTCACGAAGGCATTGGGCGCAGAGAAGCTGTGCAAGTTCAGAGACCTGCTTGGTGTGCAGGAATTGGGATTGAGCTCGAGGGGGAGTGTTGAGATATCGAGCTCCACTCGTGATATGCCAGGGTGACCGTTGTGTATTTATATCACCGACTTGTCAGTTGCAGATGCGGTTGGTACACCGCCCCTGAATAATAGCTACATGATAGCTATCCTTATCTACTCTAGTTCGTGGCTCAGTTAGTATGCCACCTTAGTTAGTTGAGTTTGGTTTTTGAGACCCATATCTAGGGTTCTTCTATTTCTTTGTACTTGAGTTCTTTTGGCTTACACAACTAAGAAGAGGAAAAACTGTTTTCAGCCTCCACCCGTGTGTGTATTCCCCCATTGTGCAAGCAAGAAAGCTACAAGTGAGACTCCTTCCTTCTCTCCCACAATCTTGACAGTAAATTCATGGTCGTTGTTCATATAGAGGATAATCTTAGACGCCCATTGAATGATGTCCAAATCATCGCATTGCATGGAAAGGAATTACGAACCTTGCGAATTGCATCAAAAGATGGTTGCATTTTAGGTTGGGTTAAGTACTAAAGGAAGGATTAATTTTATGTTGGAGTCATGGTATTCGCTCATGCACGGAGTCCTTCTATCAAAGTTTGAATGCATCTTCATTGAAAATATTAAAGCTTTGATTCCTTTGCATCATTATAGTTTAGAGCGAGGGAAAGAAATGATCATTGTAAACCTTATAGTTACATTGAAGGAAAAGGTTTATATAGTCTCAAAATCACAAGTTTGCATGAAATGATACATTGCATACATCTTGCAATTCCTTGCATCTTTTAGGGAAAAGTACTTGCAATTTAGAAGGAAGTATTTGCATCTTTAAAAGGGATGATTGTCTCTAATCGTGGGTTAGTTAAATCAACTAAGTAATTCGCGTATAGTTGAGTTGCTCACACGAAAATCATAAAGGTACGATTAGATTGCATATGACGATCACCTCAAAGTGCTAGGTAGGATTAAGTTACGTTAAAAATTCTGCCTAGTATCACACTTGGGATGCCGATTCAAGACTTTCAATCCCAAAGATCCTACCCACATTCATAGAATGTTAGGGTTAGCTAAATGCCTATGCAAGAACGATCCAGGGTCCTCACCCTAATGATCGGATGACCAAATGCTAGATTTCTACAAGGAAATTAGGAACCCTAGGGCCAAGACGTTATCAGCCTAGTAGGGTTAGGGTTGGATTGGGTCAAGAGGACTCCCAAACCCTACATCTTGACCGAAGGTATTCTTGACCAAGAAATACCGTGTGATGGGAAAAATAATCCCACAAGATAGGCGCGACACCTATGCAACAAGTTGCAACGTTGCAGGGTTTTGTGTTTAAATCACAAAATAGATTTGCCACTCCTTAGAACAAGGTTGGCGAGTTCTAAGTACAAGTCTAATTTTCTAGAGGATGAGTAGACATCCTGCTACATCACCCTTCCTTGGGCTGATTTGCCAAGTTAGGGAAATTATGAATTGCCTAGCAAGCAATTGACCAATCAAGTGAGGACAACTGGGTTGTCCAGGATTTATTGACCTTAGTGTAAGGAAACCTAAGGTAGTGACAATTTGGGTTAACAAGGTATAAACCCTAACCCAAGGAAAAGGGGTAAAACAAGCAACGAAACCCTTGGGAATCTTGCCAAGTCACAATTGATCACACGGATCAAATGCTGGATGTATTCGGAGAGAAGGATTCACACCTTAGCAGTTGGCCGTACAAACGACCACTGGAATGTTCTTGATTGTACACTTAGGAGCACTGTTTGTACTTCTTTGCTCAAGAAACTAAAGCTGAAAAATAACTAATGTTTCAGGTTGAAATCCTGGAGGGAGAGGTAGCATCAGTTACCCCCGATTGTCTGCCTGACCCTAGCCAAGGGGGTTGTTATCCGCGCCGGGTATGTGGACCGAACCTACCGCAAGAGGTCTCTCCGGTTGCCATCCACCACGACCTCTTTGGCTCCCCCTGCCTCTAGAGTTACCACGTCCTCCTCCATAGGACTGGTTTTCTTGAGTTTGCTGCATATTCTGATTTCTACCACAGCCTCCAAATCGGCCTCCTCTACCTCTGCCTCTACCTCTTCCAGCATTTGAGTAGAAGACAGCTTCTTTTGAAGTTCCTCTTGAAGAAGATGCACCACCATTTCTCTGCTCCTCAGAAATTAGAAGAGCAATCAACTCCTCAAAATCAGGAAATCTTTCACGGACAGAAATGGATGTTCGAAACTGTGCATAATCCTTTCCTAGACCATTCAAGGTCACAGAAACTAAATCATCATCTTCCACTGGCGACCCAATGGAAGCAAGTGCATCTGCAATCTTCTTCACCTTCATGTGGTAGTCATTGATGCTCATATTTTCTCTTTGCACATTATGCAACTCTTGCTTGAGCTGCATTTTCCTGGCTTGAGTATTTGTACTATACATTTTTGACAAAGTATCCCATGCCTCCTTTGGCGTACTTGCATCCTGAATATGCACAATCATAGAGTCTGAAATACTGATAGACAGCCAGTACATAACTTTCCTGGCTCTCTCATGCCATGCTTTAAATGCCTGCATTTGCTGTTGATTGGGAACATCAGGAAGAACTGGTTCTTCTTCATTTCCTGCAACAAATTCCCAATATCCTTTTCCCATAAGGAAATTCGTCATTCTAAACTTCCATGCTTGGAAGTTGTTCTTGTCAAGCTTTTCAGTGACAATCTGTGAGAGAGAATCAGATGCCATTACAGAATACTGCAAAAAATTCTGTCACTGCAAAAAACACAGCTTCACCCTCACAAGGGCAAATCTGCAAAACTGGCGAAAGTGGTATTTGACCACACAGTCACTTCCTAGTGACGATTTTGCATCAACAGGCAACAGGGATGATTCTGTAACTCCCAATGTCTCTGCACACAAGCATACGATGCAATCTCTGTGGTAACTTTTCACCGACCTGTAGAACAGTGGTCGCACAGCATAAAACAGGGCCTTTTCCTGAGTGCGTGCAGAAAACTTCTGCCTTCAAAACAGGCCCCGAAATGGCCTCAAATCAAAAAAACAGGGTCACCAGGGGCTAAAGCCTTCTCCCGCAGCATATACTGCCCTCTTACTTCACCGCGAAGGGCGTCTCAACCTGAGACAATGCACTCCTGCAATTTTCGGCTGTGCTACCTGCAGAGATCTGCTCTCAAAACAAAAAATGAAAGCAACACTGCTCCTCTTACCAGAACACCGCGAGCTTGGCTTGCTTTCTTGAGCTCCTTACCATGAACAAGGCTCTGATACCATGTCAAGATTGTGGGAGAGAAGGAAGGAGTCTCACTTGTAGCTTTCTTGCTTGCACAATGGGGGAATACACACACGGGTGGAGGGTGAAAACAGTTTTTCCTCTTCTTAGTTGTGTAAGCCAAAAGAACTCAAGTACAAAGAAATAGAAGAACCCTAGATATGGGTCTCAAAAACCAAACTCAACTAACTAAGGTGGCATACTAACTGAGCCACGAACTAGAGTAGATAAGGATAGCTATCATGTAGCTATTATTCAGGGCGGTGTACCAACCGCATCTGCAACTGACAAGTCGGTGATATAAATACACAACGGTCACCCTGGCGTATCACGAGTGGAGCTCGATATCTCAACATTTACTTCATAAGTGCATCATGCGACATAAGCTCTATCCTTCTTAGCACGATATCATCTTCTAAGTTATGCATTATACGTTCAAGAAGATTGCAACTTGAACATGGAAGTGCAAACGATTTCAAATATTCGACATGCACTAAACTTTGTAAATCGAATGAATAAATGCATTTATAACTTCCCTATGAAAATTAAACATGCCTAATGCATCCTTTCATGCAAAATTAATTTTTAAGAACCTGGGCACTGAGGTTCAGGGTGTTGTCCACACGTGTACTCGGGGTGGAAGCTCCTGCGTGTGCGCCTATCGCCATTTTCTTAGGAGCCATTAATGAATCAAATCCCGATTCAGCAACTTCCTCTTGGGTCTCTCACACGTTACGAAACTCTTTCTGCCTGGGGTTCTCTTCTTCTACGCAGGAATGGGCCTTACAGTCGCAGTTTTTGAAAAACCCGAGAGCATGGGTGAATAAGGCTTAAGGAGGCCTTTAATGGAAGTTTCCAAAGAACCTTCCAAGCTTATGTGACAGGAATTTACGTGGAGAGAGAAAATAATAATGGAGAGGATGACGATGAAGGAGATGAAGAGGATGATGATTATGATGATGATGGCGATGATGGCAGGGGCGCGGCAGCAGCGGCTTGGCAACATCAGTCTTCGACAGCAATATGGCGGCGGGCAGCACCCCGCAGTCCAATCTCCCTCCTCCCTTCAAGCTTAAGGGGGGGGGTCATATAGAATAAGGGGGGGGGGGGAGATAGCCACACATGTGGCTAGCTACATGCCTCCTCCCTCCCCCATGCTCTCCACCACTCAAGGTCCTCTCACACTCCCTCCATATTCCCTCTTCCTGCCATGGATCGATTGAGGGGGAGGGGGTTATTATTATTTTTTTGCCAAAATTTAACCATTATCTCCCTTTTTTTCCCATGAAGAGTGTTCCTGCGTGGGCTTGTGGTCTTCAAGCCACGGCTCTTGTGCCCCATGCGGGCTAGAGTTTGTTGATGCACGCGGAGTAAGTGCTTAGCCAAGGGTCTTTTGTCACGGGGAGATTATTTTAAACTGCTTTTTGCGCGGGGTGTGCAGGGTCTAGGGCCGATTAATATTTCATTGCAGAAATATTACACTATAAATGACACATTTTATTGTTATACACACGTCTTTGCAAATCCACGTTTCTTAGCATATAGAGGCCAATACAAATGAATGTTATATTTGTATATGAGGCTAAACATTGTGTGTATTTAAAATTGCATGAGATAAAATAACATGCCCATCTTAGAATATAACATAGGGTGATATATACATGCTTATTTCCATGTCTCTATGGGTGCCTTACTATAGCATGGTATATTTATGTACTATGCTTTTTTATATGACAAGTAGAGGAGGGCTAAATGATGGGGCTAGTTATGTGTAGAGATTTATGGTGCACTAGAATTTAAGATCTCTATTTTAAGGTTAAAGACCCTTGCACTTTTGGAAAAGTTCAAAGAAGAAGAAGGCACTATGGGGATATGAGTGGTTTAGAATTCATGAGTTAACTATGTTCCTTTACATGATTGCCATATTAACTATGTGCATTCATCATATATGGCTAACCTATGTGTGAAATGACCATAGTAAGTAGTGAGGACGTCTATAAAAGTTTATGCATTAGATCCAAGTGGCGATATGTGCATGCAAGGGGGATCCATATCCTTTTGATATATTTGTTGGCTTTGCAATCATATTAATATATGGCAATTAGAGAAGTAAAGTAAACATAAATGCATAAAAGTACCCACCCTTACCTGCTCGTTGAGGAAGATCTAGGAGTAGGTAGGTGCCACATAAAGGGACCTACCCATTGGTTGGTTCACTTCTATGCACACCTTGAAAGAGTGTCCTTAGCTGAAGATGTCAAACATAAGTTCTAGAAAATCTTTTTCAATGAAAGATGTTAGGAATATCCATGGTTTAAGTTTTTCAAAATCATTATTTGAAAAATATTTATTATAAGCTTGATAGAGGCCGATGCTTCCTAAACTGGGTTTATTGAATATATGCAAGAGTGAATTCATGATAAACTTATCTTGTGTGCCCAATTTGAAGGTCTACTACCACTTGTATGAATGAACCTTATTGATTCAAAGGGGAGACTATTTCTCTTGCTAAGTCTTCTCAAAAGTTGACCATCTTTAGATATCACTATTTCCAAATTGAGAAACATTGTATAAACAAAAATGTGGTGGCCATCATTGATCATAATAAACTTATTGTTTGAATAGTCAAGATCAAAAAGATCTTTTGGATAAGTATATAACATAGAATCATTGTTTTTGAATGTGGTATTGAAGAATATCATGGGGTTTTTTGAGACATTGATGAGAAGATCATCATAAAAATGAAAGCAATGTTGAAAAGACTTTAGAATATCCCATCTTTGTTGCCTAGCTAGTCTTTGGAAAAATGTATAATCACATTAGAATAAATATAAATTGCACCATAGAGGTGATTAAGACAAGCCCATTGGTATACTATGGTTTTTCCCAGTGATTTTCCAATTAAAAGGATATAAGTATGGATGATAAGACAATTATTTATGAAAGTGACTTCTTGGAGGTTGAAGGAGGAAAATTTTATATCATTGCCCCAAGAACCACAAGAAAAATCTATTGGAAAATTTTGAAATGAAATATAAGAGGCTTTAGCAAATTGAAATGCCCAAGAGGTTAATGATGATAGGGTATTCTTTAAACCTTTCGGCCCTTCATGAGGGATATATTCACAACATTTCTTAATGTCAAGGGAGCACAAATTAAAGATATTCTTTGGAAGGTTTATAATGAGTTAAATGGACAAGTCAATAATCCAACATGATTGGATAAAAAGGCTTGTAGTCAAAAATATTTTTTGATTGAAGGTTTCACTCATAGCTTGAAGCTTTACCTTGTAGGCATTTACTAGTGTTGAACATAGAATAGTTATTTTGGAGTAGAGGAAAAATGAGGATTTATAAGCCATCTAAAATATCTTTGTGCATCTTGAAGTTGGCCATTAAAAAATGGAGTGATATGGAAGTGGGTGTGAATTCAAGATTTAGCTAGGATTGTAGTTATTGAAGAGTATTGAATGTTTTCTAGAAGAAGAGGCACATGGATTAAAATAGCACCATTAATCCTTTGTTCAAGTAATTGAAATAAAAGCTTTTTACACATGAATGAAGGATTATTTTGGTTCCAAACTTGAAATGAAAAAGTAGAAGTAAGTGCATCAAAATGAAGGGATTCATCTACTTGAGGATTTCAAGCATTCGTAAAATGCTTAAGTTTGCTACAAGTGAATTCTGATAAGGATTGGGGAATCTACAAGTTAGTTATTTTACAAAATGATAAGGAAGCATCAAGTAGGGATTGCATTTCAATTTGAATATTTGGTAGCCATGAGGGGATGTGATTAAGCCTTAATTTGAGCAACTTTTGAAGAGAAGGATTCTCAATGATATTGAGATCAGCTACAACATATTGATATTCTTGAAAGTAGAATTTAGAATCATAGAGAGGACATAAAAATGTAGAATCATTTCATTCAAGAAGCATTCTTTTGGACGATATAATATTTTCTTAAGAGAGGGGAGTAAAGTCCATTCAAAGGTGATAGATGACCAAACCGAGTGAGGGAGAGTTATACCTTACGCAAAAAAGAGAACTCTCATAGAAGGGATTTGAAATGCATTCTTTTTGTGAGTACATTTGGGAAACAAACACGGATTACCATCTTTCCACACCTTCTGAGAGAAGTGACTTCCTTCCCCATGAGGTTTTCTAATTGGAGAAACCTGCATCAGTCATACAATAGTTTCTTAATAGTATTGCTACACTCATCCAATGTAATGCCTTTTCATTTTAAGTTGGTAGATGTAGAGCTCCATGCAAATGGTTCATAGAGAAGAAGAGGAGGAGGTGTACGAAGGGTGAAGAGGAGCCGCCGTCGCGAAGAGGAGCCACCAAACCCTTCTTCGAGTCTTTACGGTGAGTGCATTGTCCATTCTTGCTTTGCTTTTGTGTTTTCTCTCTCTCTATTTTATTTGTTTTTTGTATAATTTGTGTATATTGAGAGAGAGAGAGGAAATGAGAGAGAAAGAGAGGGAGAGGGAGCGGGAGGGAGAGGAAATGAGAGAGGGAGAGGGAGAGGGAGGAAATGGGAGAGGGAGGGAGAGAGAAAGAGGAAGAAGGAGAGGGGGAGGGAGAGAAAATGAGAGAGAGAGGGATTTTTATCTCTCTCTTTTACTTGTTTTTGGTATAATTCGTGTGTATTGAGAGAGGGAGAGGAAATAAGAGAGAAAGAGAGGGAGAGGGAGAGAGGGAGAGGAAATGAGAGAGGGAGAGGGAGAGGGAGGGAGAGAGAGAGAAAGAGAGGGGAAGGGAGAGAAAATGAGAGAGGGAGAGGGAGTTTTCTCTCTCTCTTTTACTTGTTTTTGGTATATAAATTCGTGTGTATTGAGAGAGGGAGAGAAAATGAGAGAGAAAGAGAGGGAGAGGGAGAGGGAGGGAGAGGAAATGAGATATAATTCGTGTGTATTGAGAGAGGGAGAGGAAATGAGAGAGAAAGAGAGGGAGAGGGAGAGGGAGGGAGAGGAAATGAGACAGGGAGAGGGAGAGGGATGGAGAGAGAAAGAGAGGGAGAGGGAGAGGGGGAGGGAGAGAAAATGAGAGAGGGAGAGGGAGTTTTCTCTCTCTCTTTTACTTGTTTTTGGTATAATTCGTGTGTATTGAGAGAGGGAGAGGAAATGAGAGAGAAAGAAAGGGAGAGGGAGAGGGAGGGAGAGGAAATGAGAGAGGGAGGAAATGGGAAAGGAAGAGGGAGAGCGAGGGAGAGAGAAAGAGAGGGGGAGGGAGAGGGAGAGAGAAAAAGGAAATGAGAGAGGGAGGGGAGAGAGAAAAAGAAATGAGAGAGGGAGAGGAGAGAGAAAAAGAGAAAAATCATTAAACCTAATAGGGGAAGAGAGAAAGAGAGGGTGAGGGAGGGAGAGGAAATGAGAGAGGGAGAGAAAGAGAGAAAAGGAAACGAGAGAGGGCGAGGAGAGAGAAAAAAATGAGAGAGGGAGAGGAGAGAGAAAAATCCTTAAACCTAATAGGGAAAGAGAGAAAGAGAGGGTGAGGGTGAGGGAGGGAGAGAAAATGAGAGGGAGAGAAAGAGAGAAAAGGAAATGAGAGAGGGAGAGGAGAGAGAAAAAAATGAGAGAGGGAGAGGAGATAGAAAAAGAGAGAAAAATCATTGAACCTAATAGGGAAAGAGAGAAAGAGAGGGTGAGGGTGAGGGAGGGAGAGGAAATGAGAGAGGGAGAGAAAGAGAGAAAAGCAAATAAGACCTTACAATAAGCTCATCCTAGGCTCGTAGGGGCTAGGCCGATCCTCAACAAACCTAAGCGATATATGGTTAGAGAACCCTAGCACACTTGCGCCTCCTAGCATAATGTTCTTCCTACAAAGAGACCTCTCATACATGGGGCTTGTCCTAGCCTCCACCACGCTCAAACTATCCCCTTGGTGAAGGGATCTAGCCACTAACCTTGGGGGAGGTTTAGTGTATAACCAAATATCCACCTATGAGGGCACAAGAACTTTTGTAGAAGTATACAACGAAGGCAATCAGCCTATCAGTTAGAAAAACATTCATTTTTTATAACGTAAATCCAAAAATAACTTTGGATATTCCATAAAAATCATTCTCTTCTTAAAAAGATAAATACAAAAAACTAAAACAGCATCATTCTAATGCTTCGCAAAAACTAAAACAGCATCACCGCAAGATCTCTTAGGAAACTCATCTTCAACTATCAATTTTAATTAAAAAATATAATATAAAATCACTTGCAAGAAAGGATACTCTTTTATCATTAACCCTGTTTCATCCTTAGAATAGTTATAGGAACAAATTTCTACTCTAATAAGCATATATTTGAGCATAATAACTATTTTAAGGTTATTTCCATGAGTAGTAGTATATATGTAACCATCAAGCTATAGATCATGCTTTGGTATCTGTGGAGATCCCAATCTCATGCCCTCATAGAGATTGTAGTGTGCAATAGTGTGGAGAGAAGGTGGGTGAGTTGTAAATGGTAAAGGGAAATTCGAGTCGTGGTCGTGGTCGTAGTCGTGGTTGTGGTCGTGGTCGTAATCGTGGTCGTAGTTGTAGTCGTAGTCAATTTGTGCTTGTGTTCTCCACAGTGTGTTGGCTATGGGTGTCAAATGCTCTAGTCAAATCTCTCTCTCTCTCTTCTCTTTCTTCTCTCTCTTCTCTCAACCATTCTCTCTCCCTCAATCTTCCCTCTTTCTCTCTTCCTATACTCTCACTAAATCCTTCTCTCTTCCCATCTCTTTTCTCTCTCTATCTCTCTTTCTATTTCTATCTCTCTCACTTCTCTCCTCTTCTTCTCTAACTTTACTCTCTTCCTAACTCTTATCTCTCTCTTCATCTCTATATAAGTAGTCATAGTCGTAGTCGTGGTCGTGGTTGTGGTCGTGGTTGTGGTTGTGATCGTGGTCATAGTCATGGTCGTGGTTGTAGTCGTGGTCATGGTTGTCGTAGTCATAGTCATGGTCGTGGTCGTGGTCGTGGTTGTAGTCGTGGTCGTGGTCATGGTCGTGGTCGTGGTCGTAGTCGTAGTCGTGGTCCTAGTCATGGTCGTGGTCGTCATAGTCATAGTCGTAGTCGTGGTCATAGTCAATTTGTGCTTGTGTTCTCCACGGTGTGTTGGCTATGGGTGTCAAATGCTCTACTCGGATCTCTCTCTCTTTCTCCTCTCTCTTCTCTCAACATTCTCTCTCCCTTAATATTCCCTCTTTCTCTCTTCCTATACTCTCCCTAAATTATTCTCTCTCTATCTCTCTTTCTATTTCTACATCTCTCACGTCTCTCCTCTTCTTCTCTAACTTTACTCTCTCCCTAACTCTTGTCTCTCTCTTCATCTCTATATAAGTAGTCGTAGTCGTGGTCGTGGTCATGGTCGTAGTCGTAGTCGTGGTCGTGGTCGTAGTCGTGGTCGTGGTTGTGGTCGTCGTAGTTATAGTCATGGTCATGGTCATGGTTGTGGTCGTAGTCGTGGTCATAGCCGTAGTCGTAGTCCTGGTTGTGGTCATCGTAGTCGTGGTCGTAGTTGTAGTCGTGGTCGTAGTCATAGTCGTGGTCGTCGTGGTCATAGTTGTGGTCGTGGTCGTGGTTGTAGTCATAGTCGTAGTCGTAGTTGTCGTAGTCATGGTCGTGGTTGTGGTCGTGGTCGTGGTCGTGGTCGTAGTCGTAGTTGTAGTCGTAGTCATGGTCTTGGTTGTTGTAGTCATGGTTGTGGTCGTGGTCATAGTCGTAGTCGTAGTCATGGTCATAGTCGTAGTCGTGGTCGTGGTCGTGGTCGTGGTCATGGTCATAGTCGTGGTCGTGGTCGTGGTCATGGTCGTGGTCATGGTCGTGGTCGTGGTCGTGGTCATGGTCGTGGTCGTAGTCATAGTCGTGGTCGTGGTCGTCATAGTCGTAGTCGTAGTCGTGGTCGTGGTCGTGGTCGTGGTCGTGGTCGTGGTCGTGGTCATGGTCGTGGCCGTGGTCGTGGTCGTAGTCATGGTTGTGGTCATGGTCGTGGTCGTGGTCGTGATCTTTATCGCAGTCGTATCCATGATCGTTAAAGAAAATGAGAGAGGGGGAGGAAGAGAAAAAAAAAGAAGGAACGAGAGAGAGGGAGAGGAAATACTTATAGCATAATAAAGAAAGAGAAAAAGAGAGAGAGATCGAAGGAGAGGAGAATAATTTAAGAAAGAAAAAAAGAATGATAACGAAAACAAATTGTTTGTCGTAGCGTAGACAAAATGGAAAATGATGAAGGTCTTGTTGTTCAAGATCGCGAGGCGTATCTTAATCAGCGTGTCCCATGTCCTTGCTCTCAATGCAAGTTGGCAATTAGACGAAAATGTCGATTGTCTATAGAACACGTACGATGCTTCGGCGAGTTTCAATCTGAGGTCATTGATCAGGCGATTGTGGATTTTCAGCAAACGGTAAGAAAAGATAATATCAATCATGCATTGTCCTCGCAAGCTAATTGAATACCATGTACAAGAAGATTGGGTGTGGATGGCAAATTTTCTATCCAGGGAGGTGACGTCTCATCCCAAGGAGGAGTGCACCATTTGTGGCCAATTAGAAGAGTTTGTGGGCGTGCGATGGATGGAGTGTATGAGCCAATCCACTACTTGGAAGGCACTACCCAATCTATACCATCAATACCAGAGGAGATATGCAGCCTTCCAAACCTACCTACAATCTTGGAGCCACATTGACTCTATCTTCCTAGGCTTTGCCCGAGAGCCAAGGAATCTTTGGCTCGGTCTTGCAATGGATGGCGTGAACCCATTCGGTCTATGCTCAACTTCTTACAGTGTGTGGCCTATAGTCCTTGTCAACTACAATATCCCTCCATGGCTCTCTACGAAAAAAGGACATCTCATCCTTAGCTTACTCGTCCCTAGCCGCTACAAAGTCAAAAATATGGACATGTACCTTCGTCCATTAGTCGATGAGCTTAAGATTTTGTGGGAGGAGGGGATCATAGTGCAAGATATGAGCAAGTGCGATGGTCAACGGTCCGCCAATGTGGACAATGCATGACTTTCTGGGATTCGGAGAGTGCTCAGGTAAATAGGCTTTCGTTCTCGTTGGTAATATCTATATTTTATCTCGTTCAAGTTTGTATTCACTAGATAGAGGTGTTGGAACATGTCTAGTTACCTCAGGTTATCATGCATTTCCATTGTGCGGGCCATAGTTAAACTCCCGAAGGTCACGAACCATGAAGAAGATGGTATATTAAGGACACGCCACTTTCTTGCCAGAGAGTCATGAACTCAGGGAAGGTTTTCTTGGACGACCTCTAACATGTATGAATGATGCAAGCTAGTATGAGCTGAAAATGATCCACGCGAAGTCACATCCAAACGGAATGCGATGGTTCTTAGTTTTCTACGAGTTGCCATATTTGACCCACTTATAGATCAACCACTTGTTGGATCCCATGCATATTTTCAAGAACGTGGGCAGCTTGCTATGGGACCACATCACAGGAAAGAGAGACACTATAGGGGCACAAATGGATTTGAAGGAGGTAGGCAAGATGGAGGCACTTTGGCCACAGTCGAGTGCTGATGGTCGCCAATACCTACCTCGCACTCCTTGGGTTTTGTCCACTAAAGAAGAGCGCATTGTGAAGCAAGTAGTCAAGTTTATCCGCACTCCAACGTGTATGATGCATTCTCTCAGGTCTACATTTTCTAAAGATAACTAATTATTAGGGCTAAAATCCCATGACTGGTGATCCGGGTTTTTTACAACCCGGATTACTACCACAAAATTTTGGCCAAAGCCCCTATCAAGAGCCTACCATATCACTCTGGGTTTACTCTTCAAGCACTAGGTATGCTACATTGCTTCTCGATTACGATAACTCTAGCAAATGGGGGGAACAAGTTCTTAGGAGGCATGTCAATGTAAAGGGTAAAAGGGATGGTTATCTTAGTGAAGATGAAAATGGATTACACCTAGGAGTTGAGTGAATGCATAGATTTTTCAAAGGACTAGCCTCCAACTACACATGGGCTCCGTCTGCATCACTAAGATTTGGAATCTATCACCATCATTAGAGGACACCTCACCCTAGCACACAAGTCAATATCCACATCATGGTATCATTTGAATCTTACACAAAAGCTTACAAACATGGACCCCTTTTGTCACATGCTTATATGTATTTATATACATATGGGGGACTAAAGTCAAAGCAGCTTTTGGAAAGCCTTTTTTATAATCTCAATAACTCCCAAGAAAAAGCTAATTTCAAGAAAATTCCCGCGAAGGCCGATCGGTTTCAACCTGGTCTACAAAGTTGCAGAAGAAACTTTTTCCAAATTCCTCACGGATTTGAAGTTACGAAGGCGCAGACTGCTGGCTATATGCAATTTTCTTCTCTCTTTCACCACACCAACTTTCCACTCTATCCTTCTTGTAAATATATTAAAATAATGTGCTTTGGGCACCCACCTCTTGTAATCTAGCTCCATTTCTCTATGTTGTCTACCACCACCCTTGGCTTCTTGCATGATGACCAAGGTGGGGACTTGTCCCATTCACTATGCTCCATATTTTCAAAGATGCCATACATCATCTAGGATTATGTTAATCAAGAAGATTAGCTTAATCTAATCCCTCATGGAGGCTATATAAAGAGCCCATGGAGAATGGAGGGGAAGAGGGATAATGACAAGTCCATGAGAGCATTCTAGAATACCCTCATCTCTTTGAGGGAAGCTATGAGTGAGTTCTTTTATTATGTAGCATAATGGCAAGCTTCCTCTACCTCTTCTCCTATTATCTCCCTCTCTTCTCATCTTCTCATTCCATGTAGCATAATGGCAAGCTTCTTCTATCTCTTCTCCTCTTGTCTCCCTCTCCTCTCATCTCTCTCTCTTATATTCCAATATGGTGTCTAGTACATGTATTCTCTCTTGTAAATTTGTGTCTTGGTTATCTTGATTCTCTTTGAGAAAGGGGGAGGAGGGAGAATGACAAGTCCATGAGAGCACTCTACAATACCCTCATCTCTTTGAGGTAAGCTATGAGTGAGTTCTTTTATTATGTAGTATAATGGCAAGCTTCCTCTACCTCTTCTCCTATTATCTCCATCTCTTCTCATCTTCTCATTCCATGTAGCATAATGACGAGCTTCTTCTACCTCTTCTCCTCTTGTCTCCCTCTCCTCTCATCTCTCTCTCTTATATTCCAATGTGGTGTCTAGCACATATATTCTCTCTTGTAAATTTGTGTCTTGGCTCTCTTGATTCTCTTTGAGAATAGGGATGTCCTAGCCCATCCTCTCTTTGGCTAGGTGGTGCCCCTCTTTAGTTCTCTTAGTGAGGATTGGAGGTTGGATGGGTAAGAGGCAACCCGTTCATCATTTCAGCCCTCATTTTTGGTGCCCCCGCTGAGGAGTTCTCAAGCTATGCTCTACAACTTCCATGAAGAAAGAAACATCTAAGGAGTTGTCCTCTTCTTCAACGAGTGTTTGTCAAGAAATCACTAAGGAGGAATCTTCATCAAACCCTATTCAAGGGATTCGCCGCTCAAGAGTACCGCAATGGTCTCCAAAAGAAGCTCAAGAGAAGAAGGATCTTTATCGACAAACGGCACGTATGCGGGTAAAGCAAGTTAATTACACACATCCTTCTTTGCTTCATGAGAAATCTTGCTCTCATCAAGTCTCTACGTCAAGGCATTGTGTTGAGTGCTTGGTGTCTAGTGTAAAGACACTCCCTAAGGAGCTTCGTCTTCAAGTGGTGAAGGCGCTTTCAAATTCGGGGATTAACAAGTTTTTGGAGGGTGAGTTACACATCAATGGTGTGCGGTATTGGCGAGAGGCTACATATGGTGATGCGCTTCAACTACTACTAGCAAGAAGACTCAAAGTAATTGAAAAGATAGCTATCGAAGCCTATGAACTTTACAAGGCTGATGATGGTCACACAAAAGCTACGCTAATCAGTGGTGAGCAAATCCTTCGCATCTCTCGAATGGTGGGATCTAAGAGGCCATAGCTTCAACGACACGCTTCATGAAAGTTTGTAGTGTAAATTTGTAGTTAATGCATAAATGACTACTCCTACTTTCTACAACTTTCAATCGGTTCAAAACATTCGGGTGGATGTGTGCATTAGTAGAAAGATACATTTTCAGCAAAGGTTGGTCTTCTATTTTGGAGCTGAGAGGTTGAGAGAGATCTTGTTGTCTCCTGATCCCATAATACTCCCTATTTTGGATTATAACATCTCCTTTAATGTGCACATATTCATTCTACTCTAAGTGTATCCCATGAACCATAGGGACTTGTATGGACCTATCCGTCCACTTGCTAGACAAACCGTGCATATAATTGTTAGCACAAAGCTCAGGTTTCAAAATGTTATAAGGGTCTTATTGGGCCCTCGTCATCTTGCTGAGATTAATGCATCTGTAAATCCATTTATTCTACCCTTAATAAGATATGACTTGGGCCTAGACGTGTTCATCTTTATTTTGTATTGAGCTAGGCCAACATCTTCCTATCATGGCTTTTCCAAGTTTTTTTGGGCACAAAGGGGAGAAATCTCTAGACTTTTTGAATGACTTAGAAATGGCCTTCCTAGTCACAGGCCGGGATGACGAAGCAACCAAAGTACGGGCCTTTCCTTTAGTTCTAAAGGGTGATGCTCGAGTATGGTATCAAGCTCTCTCAGAGGCTACAAAGGGTAATTGGGAGGATCTCAAGACCGCATTCATGCACAAGTACCAAGATACAGAGCCACCTGAAGATATTTGGAGACAACTCTTAGATCTTCGCCAAACCATAGCAGGGGAGTACCAAACCTATGAAGGCATGTTTATAAAATTGTGGGATAAATGGACAGCCTCTTTAGCCGAGGGAGAAAGAGTACCTGATTGCCTTAAGAAAGATTGTTTTCTAGCCGGACTCCATCCTCTACTAAGGGAGAAGGTCAAAGGAAAGTTTCCCACATCATATGAAGAATCAGTCACTTATGCGAGAGAGAAAGATAGAAAATTGAAGTATCAAGCCCAATTGAAGGGGGGAGTTGAGCCCATACAGGTTTTACCAACCATGCCAAGGCCTAGAGAAATAGCAGAGGCCCCACCTGAATCGGAGATACCACAGCAAGAGCTCCTACAACGCATTACTAATCAACTTGAAAGCCTTTCGTTAAATTTGGTGCAAGGAGTACGACCCCCTCCCCTCATAAATGAAGGCAATCGAGGTCCAAGAAGACAAGAAAGAGAGTATGTTTGCTATAATTGTGGGGAGACTGGCCATGGTATGTACTTTTGCCCTCATCCCAGGCGTTTTCCAGGAAATGGGTTCCAACCAAGAAGGAGGGGACAACAAGTGACACCACCTAGGGAAAGGTTTGTTCCACCGAATCCAAGGCCTCCACCACCGGTTCAAGTTCTCCAGCATCCTCGACCACTTGCAGAGGTGCCGCCCTTGCCTGTTCAACTGCCAGAGAATCATGATGTTAGGATAATTAGTTTAGATGAGAGTGATGTCAAAGGAAATGACAAAGTCGTAGAGGTTGAAGCAATGCCGGTGAAGAAAGCCCGGAGAATTGAGAAGATGGAGCCTACACCACCAAAGGAGGTTGAAAATATGGAAGAGGAGGCAGAGTCATCAGTGGCTGCAAAGACACGCACCAGTAAAAAGAGGAGGGCTCGCTCACGCCGACACATTGAGCCAGATGATTTTCCCTTGGGTAAAGGTACTAGAGCTTATGATTTGCTTGCTGATGTGAGGAATCAAGGGCCAAAAATTTCATGGCCACAATTACTACATCTATCTCCAACAGTGCGGCGACAATGGTCAAAGATGGTAAGCATTAGACCCATGAAGAATAGACATGTGAATGCAATCCAGGCTAGAAAGATGAAAGATATTGTACCTCTAGTGGAAGCCGAAATCAATGGGCAGAGAGTGTCAAAGACATATGTGGATGGAGGTGCAGAGATTTGTGTCATGACGGAAAAGTTGATGCATCGTTTGGGATTAGAGGTAAATGAAACTACTAAATTTGGGGCCAAAATGGCTAACAATGTGGTAGTAAATTGTTTGGGAGTTATAAAGAAAGTCAAGGTAAAGGTGTGTGGAGTGCAACTGGAGCTTGACATGTATGTGATGCCAGTGAAGGGGGATGGCTATCCGCTCATTCTTGGGCGACCATGGCTAATGGGAATGAAAGCCAGACAAGATTGGGAGACAGGGGCTTTAGAGCTCAGGCCACAAAAGGGGCTGCATAAAAAATGGAAGAGCACTATCTACAACATGAAGGAGGGCCGACAGGAGGATCTTGTGTTAGAAACCACCGCTGATGAATGGAGTTCCAGCGAGGGTTGGTCATCTATGACAGAGGGAGAGTCTTCTAATGAGAAGGAAGAAAGCTCTCTAGAAGTGATAGGGATTACATTAAAAGGGCCATCTAGTAGTGAAATTCCGCAGCAGCTTCCAAAGGTCAAGAAGGAGGGGTTAGAAAAAATGTTGGCTAAGGATCTATCAGTTGAGGAGAAGGCAGCCTACATGGAAGTGGTGATAAAACACTCTGCACTTTTTATTTCTGATTATGAACACATCACAGGTGTGACAGCAGTACAACATCACATTAATATAAAAGAGGGAGCACGGCCAGTGGTGCAGCGACTACGACGATTGGGAGTAGTTCAACAAAATGCTCTACTCACTGAGGTGCAACGACTTTTAAAGGCAGGCTTTATCTATCCAATAGGGGATTCAGAGTGGGTTTCACCTGTGGTGGTGATACCCAAGAAGAATGGAAAATGGAGGATTTGTGTGGATTACAAGCCGCTAAATGCCGCAACTAAGAGAGATCACTTTCCTCTTCCCTTTCAGGATGAAATACTCAACGAGGTGGCTGGGCATGAGAGATACACTGTTTGTGATGGGTATTCAGGTTATTTCCAGATCCGAATAGCTGAGGAGGATCAACAGAAGACCACCTTCATTACACCTTGGGGTTGTTTTGCTTACAAAGTAATGCCATTTGGATTAACAAATGCCCCAGCTACCTTCCAGCGATTCATGAATTATGTCTTCCAGCCATATTTTGGGAAATCCATCAGGGTCTTTATTGATGATTTTTGTATTTATAGTTCTAAGGCTCTACATTTAGGGAAGGTGGATGAAGCTTTCAACCGACTCGCACAAATGGGGGGGCAGTTAAACCATGAGAAGTGTCGCATTGGCGAAAGTAGTGTAACTTTGTTAGGGCATGTCGTAAGTGAGAGGGGCATTGAAGCAGATCCAAACAAAGTTAAGGCCCTATTGGCAGTGCCATCACCATCTTCTGTGAAGCAACTAACCTCTTTCATTCAGAAGGTGCGATATATGGGGCGGTTCATTCATCTCCTCTCCCAATTAATATTTCCACTGCAACAGTTAACCCACTCCGAGGAGCTCTTGTGGAGTGACGAAAGCGAAAGGTGCTTTCACGAGGTGAAGAAGGCTCTTAGAACCCTTCCTATAATTTTACAGCCTTGTTGGGATCAAGAGTTTTTTGTCAACCCGAGTTTTGGGGACAATGCTCTAGGGGCAGCACTAATACAAAAGGATGCTAAAACTGGACTAATGAGACCGGTTTACTTTTCTAGTAGAGTAATGACAGCATCAGAACGAGGGTACAAGATGGTCGAGCTGATGGTTTTGTCTCTAATGTTTGCTGTAAGAAAGTTTCGTCCTTATCTTCTCCCTAGGCCATTCACAGTGATCACGACAGAAGAGCATTTTCCCTATGCCTTACAGCACATGGATGTTTCAGCTAGAATCGCTAAGTGGGTGATACAACTCCAAGAGTTTGACTACACCTTCAAGGTGGAGGATTCTACTCGAGCTTGCCTAGCTGATTTGTTGACCCATAGATGCCATCAAAAGAAGGAAAAGGAGAAGGGAAAGGTAAAAGAGGAGACACCTCCTCTTGAGGAGCCGCCACGGGTGGAGAATGCCCATGCCCTCTACTTCGATGGGGCCTACAAGCGTATTAAAGACAGAGCGGCAGCAGGAATAGTGGTGTTCAGTCCCGAAGGTGACAAACTTTATGGAGAAGGTATCAGCTTGGAGGATGTCCATTCTAACAATGAGGCAGAATATCAAGCCTTGCTTTTAGGTTTGAAGTGGTGTCTCTCACATGGTATCACTCGGCTTAATGTTTTTGGGGATTCTATGCTCATTGTTAAGCAAATGAAAGGAATCTGGGCTTGTAAAAATGATAACTTAGCAGTGAAAATGAGGGAAGCTAAAACTCTCATGAGAAAGCTACAGAAAGCCCAAATCTATTTTGTGCCAAGGCGCACAAATGGCGACGCAGATGCTCTAGCAGCTGAAAAATTGAAAGAGGCAATGGTGGGCATCATTGCCGTAAAGCTTCCCTTGTTTCAAGGCAAGTTTCAACTACAAGATGTGCTTTATTTTCTTGAGCAAGGTGAGGCACCTACACATATGAGTAAAAGTGAGAAAAGGTGGCTAGCTACTAAGGCCACTAAATATCGCTTGATAAATGATGTGTTGTACTGCAAAGGAAAGGATGCAGTGCTTAGAAGGGTGCCAACAGCAAAGGAGATTATAGATGTGATTAAGAGCTGCCATGAAGGGGTTTGTGGCGGACATTTTGCTCAAGAAATAACCAGCAGAAAGATTCTCCAAGCCGGTTTTGTGTGGCCTAGTCTACATCGAGATGTGCAACATTGGTGCCGCACTTGTGACGATTGCCAAAAGGCCGGACCAAGGAAGCTAGTGCATGAGGAACAAAATCCCATAACTACATATGGCCCATTTGAGAAATGGGGGGTTGATGCAATAGGGCCACTCCCACGAACTCAATCTGGCAAGGAATACATCATAATGGGAGTGGACTACATGACGAGGTGGGCAGAGGCTTCAGCAACTAGTAGGATCACAGCCCAAGAAGTGGGAAAATTTGTGTTTGAAAATATTTGTTGCAGGTTTGGCACACCTTTGGAAATTATCTCTGATCGGGGTCCTGGTTTTAGGGCGAACCTAGTAGGGGAGCTAATGGAAAGGCTAAAAATCAAGCACAGGCATTCTACTCCCTACTATCCACAGTGTAATGGTTTGGTCGAAAAAGTAAATGGGCTAATTTGTAAGATAATTACCAAGCAGGTACACATGCACCCCAAGCACTGGGATAAAAAATTGAATGCAGCTCTTTGGGCCTACAGGACTTCATTTAGAACCTCGCTTGGCTATACTCCATTTCACCTCGTCTATGGCCAAGAAGCTTTGCTTCCTATAGAGGTGGAACTGGCCAGTTTGCGTGTTTTAGTAGCGAGTCAAGAGAAGAATCAAGATAAGAAGTTAGAGGAAAGGATCTTGGATCTAGAGAGGCTGGAGTTAGATAGAGAAGCAGCAGTCCAACACTATTCCATGCAGGCTGAAGAGAGGAGGAAGACCTTTAATAAGAAGCTGTCTAGCAAACACATAAGGGAAGGATCACTTGTGCTACGCTATGATAACCGCTTCGATAACAGAAAGGATGCTAAACTTGTGTTTAAGTGGGAAGGGCCATTCATGGTCATAAGGAGATATCCAAATGGCAGCTATAAGCTAGGTGACATGGATGGGAAGGTTCACAAGACAAGGGTAAATGGATGGCGACTGAAGCCTTATTTTCAAAGAAATATGAACACTTTGGAGCAATCATTCAATGAAGAGCCACCAATGAGGGGGTGCAGTCCTCCTTGCTCTATTGGACCATCATTATCAAGCTAGAGGCATGAATACCTCTAGCCTAAGGGGAGGGCTAATGATCCGGGTTTTTTACAACCCGGATTACTACCACAAAATTTTGGCCAAAGCCCCTATCAAGAGCCTACCATATCACTCTGGGTTTACTCTTCAAGCACTAGGTATGCTACATTGCTTCTCGATTACGATAACTCTAGCAAATGGGGGGAACAAGTTCTTAGGAGGCATGTCAATGTAAAGGGTAAAAGGGATGGTTATCTTAGTGAAGATGAAAATGGATTACACCTAGGAGTTGAGTGAATGCATAGATTTTTCAAAGGACTAGCCTCCAACTACACATGGGCTCCGTCTGCATCACTAAGATTTGGAATCTATCACCATCATTAGAGGACACCTCACCCTAGCACACAAGTCAATATCCACATCATGGTATCATTTGAATCTTACACAAAAGCTTACAAACATGGACCCCTTTTGTCACATGCTTATATGTATTTATATACATATGGGGGACTAAAGTCAAAGCAGCTTTTGGAAAGCCTTTTTTATAATCTCAATAACTCCCAAGAAAAAGCTAATTTCAAGAAAATTCCCGCGAAGGCCGATCGGTTTCAACCTGGTCTACAAAGTTGCAGAAGAAACTTTTTCCAAATTCCTCACGGATTTGAAGTTACGAAGGCGCAGACTGCTGGCTATATGCAATTTTCTTCTCTCTTTCACCACACCAACTTTCCACTCTATCCTTCTTGTAAATATATTAAAATAATGTGCTTTGGGCACCCACCTCTTGTAATCTAGCTCCATTTCTCTATGTTGTCTACCACCACCCTTGGCTTCTTGCATGATGACCAAGGTGGGGACTTGTCCCATTCACTATGCTCCATATTTTCAAAGATGCCATACATCATCTAGGATTATGTTAATCAAGAAGATTAGCTTAATCTAATTCCTCATGGAGGCTATATAAAGAGCCCATGGAGAATGGAGGGGAAGAGGGATAATGACAAGTCCATGAGAGCATTCTAGAATACCCTCATCTCTTTGAGGGAAGCTATGAGTGAGTTCTTTTATTATGTAGCATAATGGCAAGCTTCCTCTACCTCTTCTCCTATTATCTCCCTCTCTTCTCATCTTCTCATTCCATGTAGCATAATGGCAAGCTTCTTCTATCTCTTCTCCTCTTGTCTCCCTCTCCTCTCATCTCTCTCTCTTATATTCCAATATGGTGTCTAGTACATGTATTCTCTCTTGTAAATTTGTGTCTTGGTTCTCTTGATTCTCTTTGAGAAAGGGGGAGGAGGGAGAATGACAAGTCCATGAGAGCACTCTACAATACCCTCATCTCTTTGAGGTAAGCTATGAGTGAGTTCTTTTATTATGTAGTATAATGGCAAGCTTCCTCTACCTCTTCTCCTATTATCTCCATCTCTTCTCATCTTCTCATTCCATGTAGCATAATGACGAGCTTCTTCTACCTCTTCTCCTCTTGTCTCCCTCTCCTCTCATCTCTCTCTCTTATATTCCAATGTGGTGTCTAGCACATATATTCTCTCTTGTAAATTTGTGTCTTGGCTCTCTTGATTCTCTTTGAGAATAGGGATGTCCTAGCCCATCCTCTCTTTGGCTAGGTGGTGCCCCTCTTTAGTTCTCTTAGTGAGGATTGGAGGTTGGATGGGTAAGAGGCAACCCGTTCATCATTTCAGCCCTCAACTGGCATAAGATATGTTAGGTTTGTACTACGAATGAATTGTAATTGGCGTGCACATTTTGCTATTTGGAGTGTAGCCATTGTTCATAATGCTTTCTCATTTGTGGCAGTTTGTATACCGATCGTGATTGCAGGATGCCTTACTTTAGAAATACGCGGGGCCATTTACAGGTTGTTGAATTTAGTGTAATGGATCTCACAGAAGGAGATTAAGACGTCCTCTATTGAATCCGCGAGGCGGAGAGCAGTGGAGATGGTCTGTCTCTTTGAGAAATACCTGCCTATCAGCATGCTCACGATACAAATCCACCTTCTTGTGCATCTTGTAGATGAAGTGGAGATTGCTGGACCTATCCATACGTGATGGATGTTCTTCTTGGAGGCTTCATGAAAACCCTGAAAGGCTTTGTGCGACAACGAGCCCAGCCAAAAGGTAGCATGGCTGAAGGTTGGTTGGTATTTGAGGCGCTAGTGCATATTTCACAATGGCTACCAACGGTGGATCCAGACAACAATATGCTATGGTCGTTGAAGGAAGATGGTAGATTGACCGGAGATGTGGTGGTTGGAAATGGGGCAGAAAAAAGAATGGATGCTGCAATGGAGGAGAAGGTGAATCGCTTTTGTATGTTACACTATGCCTCTATGGAGACGTGGCTCGCTAGGTACCAACAAGGTAGGCAAGATAGAGAGGAAGCACGATCTGAATTTCGACGTAGTATGTGCCATCGACCGATTCGATATCCCGAGGGCATGGAGGAGTTGCCGCGGTTCATGTCAAATCGATTGTTGCGTGGAGCTTTGACCGCAACATCTCGCGAAGGGGTGAAGGTCTCAATGGAGGAGTGGGAATTCTTGAGGGAATGTAGTCCAAAGGTGATGACGTGTTTAGGATTTGTTGTATCTATATTTTATATGCGACAACTAATTTGAGTGTTTCAATGTACAGTACAAAATATATAGTGCAGCATGGTCACGCGGATGACATTTTCGCGTGGAGCGTATTGACAAAATGTGCTCCACAATGGACTGTGGTATCATGGCAAGGTTTGAGCAGGAGAGCCAACGACGAGCAACAGATCCAAACATGGTTATAGATGAGATGGAGTATTTTAGGAACTTGCAAAGTATTGTTACAGTGGACTACCATAGCTTCTCCATGATACTATTTGATGTGCAGTGGTTCAAAGTGGTACTTGAAGGAGCTGGAGCAACAGTTCAACGAGGTCCATTTGGATTTCTCGAAATAGTTTTTGAAAAAAAGTGGACGGATTTGCACGACACCTTTGTGTTGCTGACCCATTGTGAACAGGTGCATGAACTCATTTGTTTGTTAATTGTATTACGACATGGTACATGTCACAATAGTTTAATCTCTCTTGTATGTGTTTGTGAACAAGTAATCTTCTATCCAAACCCTCGACAACCTCAATGGTGGTATGTTATACCTTCAGCTCCCCGAAGTGCAAGAGTATATGATCAAAGCGATGTTCCGAGCATAGGTGAGGACAATATGCAAATAGAGGGGTCGATATTGTAAGGGGTGGAGGTCACCAAAAGCTTGGAGCATGTAGAAGAGCCAACATCGACTAACAATGATGGAATTACATGAGTCTAAGAATTCTTTGAGAATGAGGTGGACTCATTCTTTTGTGGTGACATGTCTATTGACCTTCTAGTGTATGCGGAGTTGTGTCAGGAGATTGACATGGGACCATATGATACTTCATACTTGGACCATCCACTTACTCAATTCGTTGACTAATCACTTATAAGGATACATAAGATATGCATTTTAAGTGAGATCATTTTTTTAGGATTTATATTATCGTGCTTTGTATGATTTAAATTGATTGTGCTAACATCATTTTTTGTCTATGTAGGTGACCTTTTCAGGATGAGTCGAGGGATGAGCGATGAGGAGTTGCATGATATCTTCACGCGCATGTCTCCAGATGAGATGGCGAGATTCAGAGACATGGCAGACCAGGAGCTGTCTCAGACATTGTCAGGCCACTCTACTAGATCTACTTCGACGCGATCAGATGCTTCGGCTTCGAGCATACAAGGTCGACATTGCAGACTTGGGCCAGAGGAAAGGAGTGCTTCAGGGTCTGAGGGATGCTGTAGAGATATGGAGGCAGTGACCCCGCAGTCAGCACAGGATACAGGTGCAACTCCTTGCTCTCGTGGCGGTTCCAGGGAGCGTGGCTCAGGTGGATGCTGTGGAGATACGAACACGGTGTCTCCATCTCGTCGTTCTATTGGAGTTGTGTCACCTCCAGGATTTGTCACACCTGTGGGGACTTCTACTCCAGTTACTTCGGCTTTTGCTCAGCCGTCTACAAGTGGCACCCCTATGGGTGTTACTCCAATAGATACTACCCTGGTCAGTACACCAGATGTACAGGGGTCTCCTGGATATGCCTAGGAGCGTGGACACAAGTGGGAGAGGACCCATCTTAGGCATACCCCAGAGGGATATGCTTATCTTGTCGATGATAGGTCATGAGCCATCATCATGAATGATGAGGGGAGGAGGGTGATGGCTCGCACGTGAAATACTTGAATGCAAGCTTTGGAATGAAGGATGTATCTATCCTTGGGCATGTAGATGCTAGTTTCATAGGGACTATGAACTCTAGGAAGTCTATGGTAGGTTTTATCTTCACATTCAAAAGAGGTGCAGTCTCATGGGTCTCTCATTGCAGCCACTTACAACCTTATCTATATGTGAGGTTGAATATGCTACAACCACTGAGGCCTTCATATTTGAAAGTTAGCCAAAAGAAAAACTCTAATTTAGGTGAGTGGATGGTTGAAATGCCTAAGGTACTTAATGCAACCATGGTTGGTATCTTGGTGTATGCTATGGTTGCTACATGTATAAATATTGCTTATGCAGTGGAAGTAGTTAGTCGGTTTATGTCACCCTCACAAGAAGCATTGGGAACTAGTGAAGAGTATCATGAGATACTTGAATGGTAGTAAAGGTATCTATATTTTCTTTGGAAGGAAGGATGTATCTATCCTTAGGCATGCAAACAAATACCCATTGTTTATGCAATTATTGTACAATCATGCTTTAGTAAAGATAATTAGGAATCAGGGTAAACTAGGTACCCACTAAAACTTTTTATGTGCTTATGTATGTATGTATGTATGTATGTATTTCATATTGCATTGAATTTGCATAATTACTTTCTCTCATGAGGGAGGAACCTTTTGCAAGAGCTTTATTTGATCTTGCAAAAGGTAATTGATAATTTATATGAATAATATATATTAAGGATTTGAGATTGAAGAAAAAGAGTTTCTTTTTTCCGATTTCAATAGCACCTCCTTTGTATAGTCTAACTCTTCCAAAGGATTCTAAAATATAGGTGTGGATCATCAAAACTATAGTAAGAGAGAATTTATGTAGAGCACAAGTTTTGGCTTAGAAGATATGGTCATTATAGAGCTCACCAACACTAGACTAAGAGAGGATTTATGCAAAGGATAAGTTTTGGCTTAGAAGATCTGGTCATTACAAATCCAATGAGTCTAACAAGGGCTAAACATTGAATATGGTATTAAAAAAATGCACTACAAGGAGATATCCAATATCACTCTCCTTGTTTGCATGTATAAGGGATGTGATGGTTTTATAGGTTAGAAACTAGGATTTAGATTCCTTCTTGTTGCAAAATCTATAGGATAGGTAGTGCTTTCATCATAATAATTATCAACATGGGTCACTCTTGGCATAACTAGTTGGGAAACAAACTTTGTGCATGCTACCTACTCTAGATGTGGTTGCTAATGCATTGGAGAACTATTAGTCTTTAGATGTTGAGATGTCCCTTTAGTTAGTGCCACTCGTCATTTATGAAGAAAACATGGTGCATCTATTCACTTTAGAGAGTCTACTAAAGCTTTTCTAGCTACACTTTCTAGTTTCTAAAGAATAGTAATTAGGAAAGTCATAGTTACCATGCTAGCAAGCTTAGATGTGACCGATTCTTTGTTGCTCACTTTTCCAATGGGTGTACTTCTTGCTTGCTTTAGAGGTTCTAGATATTTGTTAGTCTTACAAGCACCATAAAGATTAAGCACAATAAGTCATACTTACCATGCTAGTAAACATAGATGTGACAGACTCTTTGTTGCTCACCTTTCCAATGGGTGTACTTCTTGCTTGCTTTATAGGTTCTAGAGATTTGTTAGTCTTACAAGCACCATAATGCTTAAGCACAATAAAGGTTGAAGTAGTGATCTAGTACTTTATATTTGAGTAGTTGGGGTGGTAAAGAATTGGAAACATTAAGGTACACACCTAGGAAGTTTGATAATGTGTGAAAATAGGAGTTTGGATCCTCTCAATTATCAAAGAAAGTTAAAAACATTACTCAAATATTTATTTTGGCATTTACTGGAACAACTTAAGAGTAAGATGGAGCTACTAGTCAAATTTCACAAGATTTTCTTCCATAAGATTGGTTGAATGAATGGTCATATCATGTTTTGGAAAATTCCAAGTATGATTTGCACAAGTAACCCAAGTAATCTCAAATACACCACCTAAATAACCTATGGCATTACCTATAACATGTTATGACATTGGTAGAATCATTGATATGAGAAATAATTTGTGTTTAAAATATAATCATTATTTCATTTCCCTCAAGAATATTAGTTTTTAGAAGAAAATGGCTTGGACATGGTTGTTAAGGACTTCACCTAGGATCATAACACACACACACACAAAGAGAGAGAGAGAGAGAGAGAGAGAGAGAGAGAGAGAGAGAGAGAGAGAGAGAGAGAGAGAGAGAGAGAGAGAGAGAGAGAGAGAGAGAGAGAGAGAGAGAGAGAGAGAGAGAGAGAGAGAGAGAGAGAGAGAGAGAGAGAGAGAGAGAGAGAGAGAGAGAGAGAGAGAGAGAGAGAGAGAGGAACAAGAAGAAGAAACAAATTTTCACAAGTTTAAAGGACTTCCTAGTTATCTTCTCTTTTATTTGTTTTTCAATTAATTGGTTGCACATGCATGCCTAGAGCCCAACATGGGACCTACTACTATAATGAAGGGGCTAGTACTATGGTCTTTAATAGTTTCCCCTTCCATTATCAAGGGTGATTTGATGAAATCCTTTTGCATAAACTTTCATTTTTATAAGATGAGACAAGGAGAGAAATTTGAGTGGTGATCATTCTTTATGCATTAGGGCCCTTAATCACTACATGAATGTTGTCTTCTCTCGAAAGTCTAGGAACATCATCTTCTCATGAAAGTCCAAGGACATGTTCAAACCCAAATTGGATAAGGAAATCCTAGAGTGGATGGTTGCTTGTCCTACCTAGATCCCCTACCCAAGGAAAAGTAGCTCCAAATATGTGTTCACAATGGAAATTGAACCAATGACCTTTAGAATAGAATACCTTCACTAACTACACCCTTGCTATTGGCACCAACTTTGCATATAATTTTTTAAATATTTCATAATGTAAGAATTTGCACATGTTTGCCATTTTCTCCATATGTGTCACATGCAATATGTAAGGCCCTTTAGTTTGTAGAAAGACACACCAAGTAGTAGCACTTCACTAGATCATTTTCATTTTAGTTGACCAAAAATCACCCATAGAAATATAGTAGGCGTGAGACAATATAGAGGTATGCACCATGTGGTAGCTCTTTGCTCAAACTTTGTAGTGGGCCAACCACCTTTAATGCAACCATGGAATATGTATAAAGGATAGTGTAGATAGTTGTTGCTACACAACCCCTCGGGGTGCACCTATAAGAAATCATCTATATGATGTGTGTTGAAAGGGTATTAAGAAATACCATTTATTTACATGATATCATGTTATAAAATAACCCCTTTTACTTTACTAAACTTACAATTTTTTTTCAGATTGTAATTAAAACATCCCTTTTGTAAATATAATCCTGTAAGTTCTATTAAACAAAATTCCCTTTCTTTTGAACTCATGTGGTATCTTACATATTCTATAAGGTGCACCCCCCGAGCGCTACCCCAACCATTTGGAGTTGTATGTAACCACCTTAAATTGGGGGAAGTAGGCCATAGTGTAGGCGGCCATTGCATTAAATTTCCACTTATCTTCTATCGTCCTATAGCTCATTGGTTATTGATGACTTTTATTCTATTTACAATGTAAAAGGACCCCTCTAATAAGCATTGAACTATATGATTGACAAACAATTCCCTTTAGTTGGTAAAAAGTGAGGCACATAGCAAAATGTATCTCCAAACCTATCTTGCACGCGTTTTTAGTGGTATGGAAAAGGAGGAAATAGAGTGAGAGATGCTAGACTCAAGAGGAGGACTTGGTAGCTTGGGATATGAGAAACAATACCTAGCTATGAGGCTAAGTTTGCCTAAGGAAGTTGCCTAAGGATGAGAGTGTCTAAATTGCCATTGCTTCTCACCTCTCTTTATTTAGAAGTTTGTTGTGCTTCATCAAATTGTAGAAAAGATCATGTAGCCATATAGGAAAGTTGACATAGCCATGAGAGTTACTTTTAAGAGCAAAAAGTAATTTTAAGGACCCTCGATACAATCTTGATGCTCTGAAGTGAGGGTAAACTTCAACATCTTTAGAGGTTCATGGACCATTTTATGAATGTCACATAAGTATAGATGTGTATGCATTAAGACAAAGTCCTAGCATTTGTGTGTGTATACTAGTTAGGAAAGATCACCTATAGTGGAGTAAGGGACATTAAGCTACTAAGGCCATTTGTATGAGTAAAGCTAGAATGTGTGAATTAATACATGAGACAGCCCCTTCTCAGCCTATGTATAGAAAAATGTAGGTTGCAAATGCCACTACTTAGATGTCATATGATGGTGTTAGGGGATTGAGATTTTCAAAGTGCTAAAGGTTTTCCTTGGTTCCTTCAAAAATGTAAAGAAATAATTTAGTGTTAATATCTTGCAACCCTATAGTGTAATGGCAACAAGGCTTATGGTAAATTTTTTTGGCATTTCTTCATTTATTTCCTTGCATTTGGTTTGTGCTTTTTGTAGTCACACCATAAAGATTGTGTTGCATTCTCAGAATTCTTGTTTTCCCTTGAAAGCCGCCCTACATGAGAAGGGGCTCTAAGAATGCATGCTTAACTCGTGTGAATTGAACACCATATTAATTAGAATAATGCAATAGACAACTACAAAAGACATGGAGCCTCTTAGTAAATGCAAGCAAACTAGTAATATTTTCAACATTTTTTAGTGTCTAACAAGTTAGAAAGAAACATATACAATGAGCAAGACACTAATCTTTGCACGGTTATTTTCTATAGTGATGTGAATATGTGAACAAAACATTATTAATCTATAACAATGGAAAAAGATAATGGCTTGTTAATTTGATAGTAGCCGTCAATTGATTCATGAGAGAGAGAGAGAGAGAGAGAGAGAGAGAGAGAGAGAGAGAGAGAGAGAGAGAGAGAGAGAGAGAGAGAGAGAGAGAGAGAGAGAGAGAGAGAGAGAGAGAGAGAGAGAGAGAGAGAGAGAGAGAGAGAGAGGGAGGGAGAGAGAGAGAGAGAATAAGAGAGAGAGAGAGAGAGAGAGAGAGAGAGAGAGAGAGAGAGAGAGAGAGGGAGGGAGAGAGAGAGAGAGAATAAGAGAGAGAGAGAGAGAGAGAGAGAGAGAGAGAGAGAGAGAGAGAGAGAGAGAGAGAGAGAGAGAGAGAGAGAGAGAGAATAAGAGGACATATGCTATGTTATAACCGTGTATCCTTGTTCAAAATACATGAGATGGATCCATAAATACGAGTTCTACATTCATCTCAATAACTACTTGAGCAACTACGATACTGTATAATCTTTATATGAGTGAGTAGGATACCATATTAGAATCTTTATACATGAAAGTCCATCAAAAACCTTCACTAATGAAGGTGTGAAGCAATAATTATTGTGCCAAAAAACATGAGATGCCCCATAACTAGGTGGTTAGAGAGTCTTGACACACCATAACAACCCTTAAGGCGTGATACCTGCATTGAAAATGTGATACATTAGCAAGATTGAAAAGCTAAGCATTCTTAAACTAATGTGAAGAAGAATCTAGGAAAAAGCTCCCTTTAACCATGCATGCTTTCTTTGTAACAAGCTGTAGATTGCCAAGTAAATACTTTGTTAAATTGTGTTGTAAAAGGTGAGAAAATTTCCATGATTTGGTACATTGATTCACCTAAGTGCAAAGAAATGGCTCAAAAGGCAGATATGAAAAGTGATAGATACTTGATTTTATGACTTTTGTAAAAAGGCTTGTTGTTGAGGGCAATGCTTTTTTTTAAAATGAAGAAGAATTATGTGTATGATTAGTTAAACAACAAAGAACAAGTATAATGATTGAATTAGAACATATGTTGATGCATGCATGGTGCAAGTATACAATAGGTCTTTAGTGAGTGTAAACAAAATATATTCTTATGCCATTCAGAGTTTTGTGCTCAATAGTGACACATAGATCTAGAATATTTTGTGACCTAGGAGTCGAATCACACTCTTTTTGCATAGATTTAATTCAACATAGCCCATGCAGCTATAACTTACATTGCAAGACTATGAAATGTTCTTGCTGTAATGTTAAAGTGCGCAATGGGAACACACTCAATATAAGCAAGTGTACTAAGAAAATAAGGCTAAATCAACATGCACAAGAGCATGGCCTTTTCATTATAAATATTCTTCCCTTGGAAGTAGCCCACTGAACTCAAGTTAATTAAGAGAAAAATTTTCAAAGAGATAAATAGCTTTTATAAGGAGATGCTTGAATGAGTTGTGTATGTGTGTTTGTGAAGTCAAGTGGCTACCCTAGTGGTAAGTGGCGTGCCTTATTAATTAACCCACTGCACACTCTCTTGTTTGTGGGGTGATGATTATGGGATCACTTACGATTGCCACATTGTCTGCCGGAGGAGAGGCCGAAGTCGACGCTGCACTGGGAGGAGAGGAGGGCGAGGGCCGAGGGGACGTCGAAGAGGAAGGGCTTGTCGGCGCGGAGGAGCTGGTCGAGGGACTCCATCATGAAGTCGCAGATGCAGTCGTCGCCCAGCGGCAGCGACGCCCGGAGCCCGTGGCAGCACGCCGACGTGGAGTTGGCGCAGCACGACGCCTCCTGCGGGATGGCGAACGCCGCCGGCACGTAAAACTGCTGCAGGCACGGCGCCAGCTGCCCCCGCACCTTCGCCATGTCCTCCTGGCTGCACCCCCCTTCCCCCCTCACCCTCGCCACCATACAGCTCGTATTCATCATGAGCAATATCACCCATACGATCATCGTCCCCCATGAGTATAACGCCCTCACCATCGCCATCCCTGATCCTCTCGTCATGATAATACCACCCTCTAATCGCGCCGGCCTCCTCGATGCCATCGCTTAATACCCAGCTCTCAGCCCTAATGATCACCTACTCCCACAATAACAAGTCTCCTACACTACTCCAATAACAAGTCTCCTACACTACTCTAGTCTTCTTTTCCTTCTTCTTGTCGTAAGAGGAAGACCAGAGTAAGAACTCTCATACCCTACACTAAGAGAAAGAACATGTTTTGCCTTTCCATCTCATATATACTTCTCCCACAACAACAAGTTCGAGGCACATGTAGCCCAATTAGAGGAAGGTTACATGATAACTTGATCTAAGAGGAAGACCATATGTTACCTTTCATCTCACATGCTCCTTCCCGTAGCACAAAGTTTGAGACACTAGTCTAATTAGATGAAGACTAGTACAATATGATGACCTCCATCTCATATCATAACCTCCCACAACACAAAGTTTAAGATGCTAGTCCAATTAAAGGATCGAGACTATATGACAACCTTTCGTCTCCTTCCATAACCTCTCACAAATTCAAAATCTGGATGCTACTCTAATTAGATAAAGACTATATAATAACCTTCCATCTTATGTCCCAAACCCCATTCCCATTTAGAAAAGGTCTTACACACTTAGACTTGTAGGAAGTATATAAACACTTAGTGTAAGAGGAATAATGCATGTTACATTTTCATGCCATAAGTACTAGTAGCACTAGAAGTTCCAGTCATTCTGTCCTCTCTAGGGGAAACTATATGTTAAATACTACTACACCCCCCTCCTCCCCTTGCTATCATCAATATCCCATAGATCTTCACACAAGCCTCTCATATTATCCCCTCCCATCCTCCTTGACATCACTTACCTCTCAAAGGTACTATTGGTCACATCTACTACCACAATAGGAAGTTTCATATGGTTAGTTTACCCTAATAAGAAAGAATATGTGTTGTCCTTTTATATCATGTACTAGATGAATAGGTCTCACACACTAGAGGGAGAATGCATGGTATCTTATTTCAAGAAGAGTCTAAGATATATGTTCATCTCATATAGTAGAGGAAGTTGAGGTCTCATAATTTTTGTTACTATTATCATTATAATGAGATTATAATGGGATAACATGTTAGTATATCTTCTCATCTCATATACTAGAGGAAGATGTCTCAAATAGCAGACAAAGAATGTGTGATCCTTTCATATACTAACAAGAAGGAATTTTATGGTTCTTTCTCAATATCTCTTACACTAGAAAAAGTGGTTTCACATACATGATATATTTCAATCTCACATACTATGTGTCTTTCATCTTATGTAAAATATATTTTCAACTCATTCTGGAGGATACTTTTGCATGTTGGAGTATGCTTCCACACACTATAGTATAAGCTTCCCTTGTCCCAAAAAGGATGTGGTTTATACAATTTGATTTAGGGCCCATATATTGGGCTTTCATAATAATTACATAATGCAACAATTTTCTCTCATATGCCACATAGAAAGGATGGTACTTTAAACATAAAGTTCTTGAGGGTTCAAAGTATTCAAAAGTTGGAAGAACTCAAAAATGAAGAAAATAGTAGATCATATATTGTAAAAAAGGAAAGTCTAATATCAAAGGAAAGGATGACATCATTGATATGCACAAAGAAAACATCTTTGTTCTTGAGAGGCTCATTGACATGAAGAAATGGAAATAGACTTGTAGAATTAACATATCAAGTTTATAATGATGGCATATGATAGTTATATCCATTTATAAGCTCATGGATCACTGCTTTGTAAAAGAATTTTTGGGGCCCTCCTTTAAACCTAATGAGTGAGCTAGTCAAAACATTTTTGTCTTTTGCCTTTTCCCAAAAAGCAAATAAAGGAGGACAAGTAGTCAACTCAACATGACTTGCACCTTTGATAGGAGACAAGCTGCGAGGTTTTCTAAACTTCCATAACAAACAAATATCTACTTTGGTATAGTTTTTAATCATTAAACCTAAGTCAAATCTTATTTCACTCTCAAAAATTGTGTATATGGGTAGAGTTTGACTTCCAATTAAGTGGAGTTAGGACTTCTAGATTAATGAGTTTTGGTGGATTATAATGTCTATGTTGGCCACTAAGTTGATAGGTTGCTTCTTTTCAAAATGCACTAGCACAAAGCTTGAGGACAATCATAGTTTCTTTGGAAATTTTTTATACATATTCATGATTCCAATTATGATATGACACTTTTGAATATATACACTCAAGGTCAAGTAGATTCCTTGCAATGCTTTATACATGTTCATGATGTTATTATCTTACATGACACTTTTGAGCGCATGGACTTAGGTCAAATTATCCACCCATAATTGTCTTGTGCTATACAAGGAGCATACAAGGTACCACATTGCATGATTTAAATATATGATCTTGTAGTAATTTTGGCACAATTGGTATTCATTCATTTTTAAGAAAATGGTCATTCTTATATATAAGAGTTTTATTTCTCGCTAGATTGAAGGAGATGATGGTTTACACATGTACACGCATTTGGTACTATGATGATTGGTAGAATAGTGCACCTTGCATTTGTAGATTGCTTTTATGCTTTTTTCTGTTTATGATGTATGTAAGAATATCAATTGTTGTATATCAAAGAACAAAAGAAGAATGATCAAATAGCACACATGTATAGCTATTGAGTCCCAAGATACTCATGGAGTCATTAAGATATTTGCATATCACATGAGCTCAAAATTTAAAAGATTTTGATTTATGAAAGTTACAAAAATGTCTTAGGGAAGAGGGTGATCTTAATATATTGGAAAAAAATATAATTAATGAAGGAAAAGGGTGTACAACATTGTATTGGTAAGTTATAAGTTTTAAAAAGGCATTGATGCACATGAATATATGATTTATGCAATTTTTTCTCTTTGTGTGTGTGTGTGTGTGTGTGTGTGTGTGTGCACATGCGTTGTCATGAGAAGTTTGGTCTAAGCTTTGAAAGAGAATGATTACCTATACCTTGTGAAGTTTTATGCTTTGCCTATTGGACATGAGGAGATAGGCTTATGGGAGAATTTATTCAGAGCATTGACTTAGGTTATACAAAGTCTTAAGTGTTTGGCAGTCATCTATGTGGATAAGTCAAAATGGAGACTTGGTAAGTCAAGGCTACAAGCGACATAATGTAGGACTTGGGAGGGGCAACTTATCAAAACTTGGCAAAGGGGGGAAAGTGGAGTAAATTTGAGTTTTATGGGCAAGTGTGGAGAAAACAAGTGCATTTTTGCTAGATGGAGGGCTATTCTAGTCGTGGATAGAAAGAGGTAGAGATAGAGCATTAAAAGGGAAAGAGAAGATAAGGAGATAGAGATTCAACATGAAGGTGAGCTGTTGTGTATCTTGAGAGGAGAGAGGTGAGTTCTTGGTCATCTATATGCTATCTAGAATAGGGATTTATAGGAAAGAGAATAGGGCAACTCATTGTCCATAGAGATTTAGTGTTGGCTCCATCTATGCAAAGGATCCTACTCTCCACTAGTAGGAAATGCTTTGTACTTATCAAAGACTTAATATTGGGAGGGTTTGAAACAATATTTGAGTCTTTCGTTACTACTTTAATGAACAATAAAAAATCAGGCTGTATTGGTTCCAATGAATAGGGATGCTTTGTACCTAACAAAGACATAGCTTTGTAAGATTTCGTAGCAACTTATAAGTATTTACATGTTGTTGTAATACACATTAAAAATAGGGTTGAAGTACAAAAATTAGGACCATACAGGGTTTGATGCATCTTTACCCATGTCTACCAATTGATATTGCTTTTGAGTGATGGTATTGGACTTCCCGATAAAAAATTCATGCGTTTGTATTGAGTTTTGATACTTTTTCCTATTGAATAAGTCTATGTACATCAAAATTTCAATCTTTTCTTATTGGGGGTCAGGGTTTAGGTTAAAAAATTGGTTTTGAGTTGATCAATTGTCTCACAGAAAGGGTTGATTTGATAAGAAAATTTTGCACCTCATAGAAATACAAAGGATTGGCTTTTGACACCATTTGGTGTGAGATATTCCTTCTTTCTCTATTCTTTTTCTCTTCAACCACTACTCTCACCCTTGTTTCAAAAATAATCATGGTTCTAGCTTTCATCCTTTTATCCCTCGACATTTAATGAACCCGATGTGAAAGCCATTGACAAGGTGTAACATGGAAGATACATCAGGATTGGGTTCAGGTAATGTTATTCAATAGTTGATGTAGAATATGAATAGGATTTTGTAGGCACAACTACGATAACAACAATACCAACAAAGGATGTGTGATTATGCCAAATTAGAGTCGATTGTGGTAAAGGATTTGTAAGTTGTAGAGTAGGAGATAAAACTGTTTAATCGTTGGAATGTATCAGCACATTTGTATTTTTATGCATTGAAGATGGAATTCTATGGGGTGGCTCAAATTGCATGGAGACAATATTTTGTGTGACTCACTATGTAGGAATTAAGGGCATGGATTACAAAATTATATGTGCAAGTTATTGAGTGGCATGAGTTTAAGAAGGTATTTAGAGAGGAATTTAACATAGAAGATGCCAATTCAGTTACTCACATGACATTTCAAGAGTGGGACATGAATCCAAATAAAGGACTCCTAGCTATGGAATTGGTTCAAGAGTTTCAAAGTAGATTTGAGAGGTCGAATATTGTAGAGTAGCATGCTCTTAAATCCCAAAAAATTGAGATTTTTTTACATGTTACAAATTATAATTTGCAAGAGAAGCTAAATGATATGTTGGAATGTCAATTTGCTGAAATGGGTCTTAAAATTGAATGGCAACATGTCAAAGATGTTATAAATGCACTTGTAAGAAGCACAAAAGAAAGAAAGGATTACAACTTGGGGTCTTTCCTACTGCTTTTGGTAAGACTAGTGAAACTTCAATTAAACCACTTGTATCTATGGTTTTTTCTAAGTAAACCTATTGTTCTAATAGTAAAAGGGAATTTTATGGATGAATTATTGTGAAGATAATGTGTGACCTACAACTCAAGGTCATATAGTTGGATGAAAAGGGATGGGCAACAATCCCTAAGATTCCGAATGAGGGCTTTGTGCTTAGATACATGTGGTGTAATAGTCCTCAACATGAGAGGCGATACTATGAATCATATTGTGATGGATTAGAAAGGTAGTTTATCTGTTGGAAGGATAGAAAAGTTGTTGAGATTGCAAGCTCAACACATGCAAACATTGATGATGGACCACTTGGTTAGATGGGTCTGCACATCTACACTTAGCACATTAGTGGTCATTATGATTCTGATATGACCATTGACTTATCAATTATTATATTTAGTTTCTTGCACCTACCTATAACTAGCATAGTTATAGTGCTAGTTGATTAATATAGTCAATTATGCACTATTTGACCTAATAAGCCACTATTCCTTTATGTTGTACCTTATTTTTACTTTGTGTACATTGTATAGTGCTTGAGGGGGGGGGGGGTCACTCATGAATATATATATATATATATATATATATATATATATATATATATATATATATATAAATATATATATAATGTGAGTTCAAAATAAGAGATTTTTAAAATACCATTTTTATACATTTTTTACATATAGAAGGGTGTCAAATAAAGGGGTTACTTACAGATTGAATAGAAAAGGGTTGTGTTTTATTCAAGAAAAATTCATAGATTAGGATATTTATAAATAGGCCATGAATGCACATTATGTAGAGAATATATATATAGTGAACCCCCTGAGGTATAGTGCTAGTCGATTAATATAGTCAATTATTCATTGTTTGACTTAGTAAGCCACTATTCCTTTATGTTGTACCTTATTTTTACTTTGTGTATATTGTATTGTGTGTGAAAAAGGAAGAAGAAACCAACAAAGAAATATTTTGGCCTCTATCTGTCCTCTTGTATTCTTGAGTGAGCTTCTTCTTATATGTGTATGGTGTGTGTTTGACATAGCAACTTAAGCAAGCCTCCCCATCATGCACAATGTTGGACATGGTATCAGTGCATCACCACTAAGAGAGGATGGTTTTGATGGCCAAAGTGAAGAAGAAGAAGCAATGATTTGAGCAAGCAACCAATGGGTAAGAAGCTCTCCCATTCTTCCATTCTTCCTCTTGGGTAGAGCCTGTGGAGCCACTAGAAGCAGAGCAGAGCAAAAATCTCAGATTGCTGTGAGATTTGATATACAAGAAGAGCATCGTATATTTTTTAGATTAATCCTTGAGGAATTTCTCGCTGCTTTTTGACCAGCTAAGATAATTTGGAGTCTCGTTTTAGACGCACAAGGTTTCAGATAATAGTTTTAGGGTATGCTGCGATTTTGGCTATATTGACTGAAAGTGGGTACGCATGTTATAGATTTTGAATCTATAAGTTCTCAACTGTTTTCTAAGAAGCAAACACAAGTTTTATTTGTAAATATGTAAAGAATATGTTGAAATATTTTTAGTTTGAAGCTATTCATACTACTTTCTATATTATGAACACAACTGTCAAGATTGTGGGAGAGAAGGAAGGAGTCTCACTTGTAGCTTTCTTGCTTGCACAATGGGGGAATACACACAAGGGTGGAGGCTGAAAACAGTTTTCCTCTTCTTAGTTGTGGAAGCCAAAAGAACTCTAGTACAAAGAAATAGAAGAACCCTAGATATGGGTCTCAAAACCAAACTCAACTAACTAAGGTGGCATACTAACTGAGCCACGAACTAGAGTAGATAAGGATAGCTATCATGTAGCTATTATTCAGGGGCGGTGTACCAACCGCATCTGCAACTGACAAGTCGGTGACATAAATGCACAACGGTCACCCTGGCGTATCACGAGTGGAGCTCGATATCTCAACACTCCCCCTCGAGCTCAATCCCAATTCCTGCACACCAAGCAGGTCTCTGAACTTGCGCAGCTTCTCTGCGCCCAATGCCTTCGTGAATATGTCAGCTACCTGATCCTCTGTGCTGACATAAACTAGATCAATAAGACCTAGTAAAACCCTCTCTCGCACATAGTGATAATGCACCTCAATGTGCTTTGTTCTAGCATGATAGACTGGGTTATTTGCCAAGTGTATACTACTCATGTTGTCACAGTAAATGACAACTGGCCCATCTGTAGACTGATGCATATCATAAAGTAGCTTATGCAACCAAGCTACCTCACATGCAGCCATTGCTACACCCCTGTACTCAGCCTCTGTGCTCGACAAGGCAACTGTAGGCTGTTTCTTGCTGCTCCAAGTGACTGCAGCACTCCCAAAAGAGAACACATATCCACTGGTAGATCGTCTATCAGAAATACTACCAGCCCAATCAGCATCAGTGTATCCATGCAACTGTATCTGAACCCCAGTCTCATAAAATAGTCCATACTGCAATGTGGACTTCACATACCTGAGTATGCGTCTAGCCGCATCCAAATGTGTTTTCCTTGGAGCCTGCATAAACTGACTTACCAATCCAACAGCATAGCTCAAATCTGGCCTGGTAATAGTCATATAAATCAAACTTCCTACTATGCGTCTGTACATAGTAGGGTCTTCTAGAAGCTCACCTGCATCTGTGCTCAGCTTCACATTCTGCTCCAAAGGAACTGAAATAGGCTTACAGCCTGTCATCCCATATTTGGACAGCATGTCCAATCCATACTGCCTCTGCAAGAGCTGTATCCCACTTGGTGATCTAATCACCTCAATGCCCAAGAAATAACGCAGCTCTCCCAAATCCTTCATCTCAAACTTCTGCTTCAATAGCATTTTCACATGAAGGATATCTTCATCACTGTCACCTGTCATAATCAAATCATCAACATAAATGACAAGTAGCATAATACCTTTCTCTGTTTTTCTCACATAAAGTGAGAAATCTGCCTTGGAAATCTGAAAGCCAATAGTGACAAGATACTGTCCTATCTTGTCAGACCATGCTCTAGGTGCTTGCTTCAAGCCATACAAGGCTTTCTTCAACCTGCAAACAAACTCAGGATGAACAACATGCACATAACCTAGTGGCTGCTCCATATAGACCTCTTCTTGCAAATCACCATGCAAGAAGGCATTCTTTACATCCATCTGATGTAAAGACCATCCCTTTGATGCAGCCATAGCAATGACTGCTCTTACGGTTGCCATCCTTGCAACCGGACTAAATGTTTCTTCATAGTCAATGCCATATGTTTGTGCATACCCCTTGACTACTAATCTTGCCTTGTATCTGTTCACAGAACCATCAGCATTGTGCTTCACCTTATAAACCCACTTACAGCCAATTGTATTCTTACCTTAGGCAAAGGTACCAATTCCCATGTAGCGTTTGCTTCCAAGGCATCCATTTCTTCATCCATGGCTTTCTCCCATTTTTCTTTTCCCATGGCTTGCTCAAAAGAAGTGGGTTCTGGTTCCTGTATCACCTTGACCATATATGCATAGTGAATGGCTGTAAATCCATCATATTTCAGCCTATCCACAGGATACCTAACTCTGGTAGACCTGCGCAAAGTGGGTTCACTCCCAGGTGCTCTCAAAACATCCCTGGTCTTCCTTACTCCAGGTGTAACAATAGAAGGAATACCCAACTCATCATCAATGCTCTGTTCTGAGCCACTGGATTCACCATCCACATAAGAGTGACCTGCATTCACATCAAACATGGGCTGATCAACCTTCTCTTTTTCTTTTCGTGATACCTGCATACCACTATCTGCATTACTTTGAGAAGATTCTCCTGATCTCAATCTGCCTGTCCATGGCGAAGAATGTGAACCACTGCTAGAGGACGCTCCAGGTCCACTAATATTTTGTGACTGCTGCTGTGAATTCTGTGCAGCATTACCATTTTGTGCATCTACATCATCAATCACATTTACTGGTTTATACCAGCTACTCATCTCATCAAAAACAACATCTCTGCTCACTGTAAACTTACGAGTAGAAGGCTTATAGCATCTATACCCTTTTTGCTGCAGAGAGTAACCAATAAAGATGCACTTCTCAGCTTTTGGATCCAACTTGGATCTCAGCTCATCTGGCACATGTACATAGGCAATGCAACCAAAAATTTTCAAATGAGAAATATCTGGTTTCCTACCAGTATACCTCTCCTCTGGAGTCATTCCATGTATTGCTGCAGTGGGAGTCCTGTTCATTATGTAGACTGCTGTAGCAACTGCTTCAGCCCAATAAAAATCTGGCAAGTCTTTTTCATTGAGCATGGCACGAGATACCTCTCCAATATGCCTGTTTTTCCTTTCTACAATTCCATTTTGTTGTGGGGTATAACTGCATGAATATTGCTGCTTTATGCCATGCTCCTGCAAGAACTTTGCAAACTCATTTGAGAGGTACTCTCCCCCTCCATCTGACCTCAGGCATTTTATTTGCAGACCTGTTTCTTTTTCAGCCATAGCTTTAAGGGTTTTGAAATGCCCAAAAACTTCACTTTTCTTTTTCATAAAATACACCCAAACTTTTCTGCTATAGTCATCAATAAAAGTGACAAAATAATGACAGCCTCCAAGAGATGCAGCTTTAGTAGTCCACACATCAGAGTGGATTAATTCCAATGGCTTCTCACTCTCTTGAACATATCTAGGAAATGGTTTCCTTGCCTGTTTTCCAAACTGACAGGCTTCACATACCTTATGCATTTCTGCAACCTTGAATTTTGGCAATCCTGCAACAATATTTTGGGCCTGCATTGATTTAAGTCGCTGTACATTAACATGACCAATGCGTTTATGCCAGATATCAATATCTGCAACTACACCGGTCCCATGTGCAAACATTGCTGCACTCAATTCAGACATGTCTACATCCAACGTAAACATTCTGCCCTTCTTCTTTTCTTTTGCTATCAAGCGACCTTTATTTTTCATATCCTCAACAAAGCATCCATGAGGATTAAATCTGACCTGCAAGCCCTGCTCAACCATTTGACCGACAGAAACCAGATTCTTGGTGATATTCGGGACATGAAATACATCGGACAGGTATTTCTTTTTCCCATCCTGCATAGACAAGGGAATTTTTCCAATCTGCACAATAGGATGTGCAGTATCATCACCAGTCTCCACAAATCCTGGTTTTTCCATTTTCCTTGCATCCTCCATCCATTCTGCATGACCTGTCATGTGGTTTGATGCACCTGAGTCAACATACCATACATCATTGCTTTCTTCTGCACTTGTCACAGAATTGTTCATGTGCTGCACCATGAACAAATGCTCATTTCTGTCATCACCCTGTCTGCTAGAAGATGCATAATTCCCTTGTTGCAGTTTTCCATTCATGATGTCATTCTGCTTTTTTATAGCAGTCTTTAGCCATATGACCCATTTTACCACAGTAGTAGCATTCAACATTACTGTTTGCATTTTGACCTCTTTGCCATCCACCACGACCTCTTTGGCTCCCCCTGCCTCTAGAGTTACCACGTCCTCCTCCATAGGACTGGTTTTCTTGAGTTTGCTGCATATTCTGATTTCTACCACGGCCTCCAAATCGGCCTCCTCTACCTCTGCCTCTACCTCTTCCAGCATTTGAGTAGAAGACAGCTTCTTTTGAAGTTCCTCCTGAAGAAGATGCACCACCATTTCTCTGTTCCTCAGAAATTAGAAGAGCAATCAACTCCTCAAAATCAGGAAATCTTTCACGAACTGAAATGGATGTCCGAAACTGTGCATAATCCTTTCCTAGACCATTCAAGGTCACAGAAACTAAATCATCATCTTCCACTGGTGACCCAATGGAAGCAAGTGCATCTGCAATCTTCTTCACCTTCATATGGTAGTCGTTGATGCTCATATTTTCTCTTTGCACATTGTGCAACTCTTGCTTGAGCTGCATTTTCCTGGCTTGCGTATTTGTGCTATACATTTTTGACAAAGTATCCCATGCCTCCTTTGGCGTACTTGCATCCTGAATATGCACAATCATAGAGTCTGAAATGCTGATAGACAGCCAATACATAACTTTCCTGGCTCTCTCATGCCATGCTTTAAATGCCTGCATTTGCTGTTGATTGGGAACATCAGGAAGAACTGGTTCTTCTTCATTTCCTGCAACAAATTCCCAATATCCTTTTCCCATAAGGAAATTCGTCATTCTAAACTTCCATGCTTGGAAGTTGTTCTTGTCAAGCTTTTCAGTGACAATCTGTGAAAGAGAATCAGATGCCATTATAGAAGACTGCAAAAAATTCTGTCACTGCAAAAACCACAGCTTCACCCTCACAAGGAAAAATCTGCAAAACTGGCGAAAGTGGTATTTGACCACACAGTCACTTCCTAGTGACGATTTTGCATCAACAGGCAACAGGGATGATTCTGTAACTCCCAATGTCTCTGCGCACAAGCATACAATGCAATTTTTACAGTAACTATTCACCGACCTGTAGAACAGTGGCTGCACAGCATAAAACTGGGCCTTTTCCTGAGTGCGTGCAGAAAACTTCCGCCTCCAAAACAGGCCCCGAAATGGCCTCAAATCAAAAAAACAAGGTCGCCAAGGGCTAAAGCCCTTACCCACAGCATATACTGCCCTCTTGCTTCACCGCGAAGGGCGTCTCAACCTAAGACAATGCACTCCTGCACTTTCCGGCTGTGCTACCTGCAGAGATTTGCTCCCAAAATAGAAAATGAAAGCAACACTGCTCCTCTTACCAGAACACCGCGATCTTGGCTTGCTTTCTTGAGCTCCTTACCACGAACAAGGCTCTGATACCATGTCAAGATTGTGGGAGAGAAGGAAGGAGTCTCACTTGTAGCTTTCTTGCTTGCACAATGGGAGAATACACACAAGGGTGGAGGCTGAAAACAGTTTTCCTCTTCTTAGTTGTGGAAGCCAAAAGAACTCTAGTACAAAGAAATAGAAGAACCCTAGATATGGGTCTCAAAACCAAACTCAACTAACTAAGGTGGCATACTAACTGAGCCACGAACTAGAGTAGATAAGGATAGCTATCATGTAGCTATTATTCAGGGGCGGTGTACCAACCGCATCTGCAACTGACAAGTCGGTGACATAAATACACAACGGTCACCCTGGCGTATCACGAGTGGAGCTCGATATCTCAACAACAACTCCCAAAACTCTAGTTCATGGGATGACTCCCAAAGAGTTGTTTATAGGCAAGAAGCTCAATGTGTCACACTTGAAATTGTTTGATTGTATTGCATATGTTTATGTGCCAAATGAGTTGCAAAAGAAGCTTAATCCAAAGGATGAAAAATGTAATTTTATTGGATACTCATTAGAGGAGAAAGAGTGTCGTTGGTATAACCCTATCACATGTGAGTTCAAATTGAGAAAGGATGTTATTTTTTATGAGTTGAGTAGTTGGTATTCATCTAGTGGTGATGCATTGGATAATGGTGATGATCATGATAGTTATGTGAAGAAAGAAATGCAAGAATCACATAGTCTTAGTGGACCACAAACATCATCTGGTACTACATCTAAGTTAGCCCTTGGTTTGGGAGACTAAGGAGCAAACCCACATCTTCATGTGCATATTCTTCTAGTATTACAAGTAAAGACAAAGGGAAGAAAAAGGTGTTAGATATGGTAATGATGCATTTGCTAGTCATTTGGAGTTTGGTGGAGATTCTAGTAATTGAGAGAGTTTGGATAATGAGCTTGATATTCCTTCAGTCTCATGACACCAGGTGTATAGAGAGCAAATGGTATATAAAGGCTCCACTAAGTGATCTAGTGGTACATAGGTCTAGCAATGTTAGGTACCCTATTAAAAGATTTGGTTTGAAGGTTATACAACTCACCATTATGCTTATATGGTAAAGATGGTTGATGATATTGAGCCCACTTGCTTTGAGAATATTGTTGGTTATGCTCATTGGGATGCAATAATGGATGAGAAGATGGTTGCATTAGAGGCCAATAAGACTTGGGATCTATTACCATTGCCTAAGGGAAAGAAAGCTATTTGATGTAAGTGGGTCTACAAAATTAAGCATAATGCAGATAGTTCTATTGGTAGGTATAAAGCTAGGCTGGTTGCAAAAGGCTGTGCTCAAACATATGGCATAGATTATGAATAGACATTCAATCTAGTTGCTAGGATGGCAATTGTTAGACCATGTGATTTCTTTGGTAATAGCCAAAGGTTGGAGTGTGTAGCAAGTGGATATCAAGAATGCCTTCTTGCATGGTGAATTGCAAGAAGATGTGTATATGGAGTAGCTAGTAGGTTATGAGGATTTAGAGAATCCCACATATATGTGAAAGTTAAAGAAGATACTCTATGGTTGAAGCAAGTTACATGGTATAGAAAAAAGCAACCTATGATTGCTTTATCAAGTATAGAGGCTGAGTAGTGCTATGGTAGTATGTGAGATAATATGGTTGCAAAAGTTTTTTGGTGATTTGGATTACAATCCATACAAACACAAAGTTCTACATTAAAGGTTAGGGTAGTATACCCCTTAGACGCTTGTGGCCGTGAGGACATGAGGGGTGGTTTTTGGGTGTGTAGTAGAGGCTTGACTAGTGCCATAGAGCCAGTTTTGGGCTCGTTTTAGGTCCCGACAATTTGCATTCAGCCTATTGAAATAGACTATGTAAACCTGAATATTGTGGCTTCAATGGTGATTTTTACTATTCCTCATGTACTATGGAATTTAAGGCCAATTCCAGTGCCTCAAAGTGATTTGCCCAAGTTAATGGAGCTTCTAGATGAAAATATATGCATGAAGATATTGGAGCCATCTTCAGCCCCATACTCAAATTGATGGTTTACTGTGCCCAAGAAGAATGGTGCATTGAGCTTTATTCAAGACATGTAGTCGATCAATAAGGTGACTATAGGAAATGTTGGTGTGGGGCCTATAGTTGATGAGTTTGTAGATGCTTTTGCTAAAAGAGCTATTTATTCTTTGGGATATTTATACTTATCTTAGACACCCTTAGGCTTGTTATGGATTACTCTTCCATAGGGTACAACAAACTCATAAGCACACATGATAAATGCAATGAATAAGGTGCGCAAGGATTTCAAACCACACCTTGCTAGCCTTTTTGGATGATGTGCCAATAAAGGGTTGTGTTGCAAAGGATGAGAAGAATGAAAAACTAGATGCTCATAGGTGTAGAGAGTTGCAAAACATACAGCCAATTATGAAAAGATATTAGCTCTCTTAGAATAAGTGCATATGATTGTGGGTCATATGTGGGTCACATGATTATGGGTTGCATGACTATTGAGGATGCCTTGATTGTGGGTCATATGTATGGATCATATGGTAGGAAGCCTTCACTAGTAAAGATATATTATGTTGATAGAATGTAAGAAATATGTGCTAGTGTTTCAAAGGTTAGAAGGTTTTTGAGAGCATGTGTCTTTTACCTTATATGGATCCCTCGTTTTGCATGGTGACAAGGGGAAGAGATATGCTATTACGTGTGGTGTAGAAGTCTTGAATGAAAGACAATGAAGGTACCCACAAGTGAAGAGAGAGATTTGGGGCATTCTAACAGTCCTCAAATGTAACAAAGAATTTGTTATAAGTGCTCATGTGGTCATTGAAACAAATTGCTTGCCATTATTGGGCATGATTGCAAGTTGTGCAACATCGAAAGAGAAAACAAGGAGAGAGAGCTCTGTTATGAAAGTGGGTTACTGGTGTATCTTGGGAGGGGAGAGAGGAGTTCTTGTTCATCTGTATGCTATAAAAAACATGGATTTATAGGAAAGAGAATAGGGCAACTTGCTATCCATAGAGATTTAGGCCTCTTTGTGATGTTTCAACTTTCTCAACTTCCCATGCATTAAATTTGAAAATATTATACTATTAAAATAAGTGTCTTGAATATAATAATCTATATCTAGTGCCTCAACACCTTTCGAGATCAATACGACTGCAAATACCTCAACACCAAAAATGCCATGTGTACGGCTATTATGGCTAGATAAGTCCACTTTAGACTGTACATGTTTAATGACTTAGGCAAGTCAAGCAAGTCAATAATTGACTCAAAGAAGACTAAGGTAAAGAAAAGAAGCTTTGAGATTTTAAAAAGCTTAAGAAAAGAAGGAGATGACGATCAAAATGTGCCCCCCTCCCCTTCTTCACAAATTTGTCGTCATCTTCCTCTCCTCTCTAGATTTGGCAATTTGAAAGACAAAGAAAATGACATATGATCACCCAAAAGCTAAGCAAATTAGTCATGGTATCTTTGGCAGCATCTTCGGATGTCAAAGAACTAATCTCTAGCATCATATTGCATCTCAAATGCTCCCAAATAGTTGGATTGGTATGATACCCTCCATAAAGAACTCCTGTTCTTGGCCATGACTCATTAGACCCCCCTCTTTTCAATTAAACTATAAATATGGGGTATCAGAAGCCATAGAGGACATCAGCTTTGAATCAAGAGAGGAGACTCTACTCAAATCAAGAGAGAAGAGAAAAAGAGAGAAGGCAAGAGGAGAGAAAGAGAGATAATTCTTATTGCAAAGATAAGGGAAATACTCAGCCACCTTTCCATGTCAAATCCCATCTCTTGTAAAATTGAGACTCTATTTGATTTCTTCTCAAATTCCTATTGTCACCATCTTGATCAATAAAATCTAGATGATGCATAGCTCCATTATCAAAGTCATCTCTACAATTCCTTGATCGAACACCATGGACCCAAAGAGAAAAATTGCAAAGGCCATGGAAGCAGGAGCTGCTAATAATGCTATAGGTAGTACAACCACTATAAATGGAATGGCAAGTACCGGAATTACAAATGAAGCCACGAACACCAACAACAACCAAGTGCTTGTCGTAAATCCCTAGGTGCCATATATGACTAATATTTTAAATATTAAACACGACAAATAGATCATCATCTCATGAACTAGTAAAGGAAAATAGTAACCATGATAGGAGTGAAAGTAAAATTTTGTATATAATCTCATGGGTACAAAAATTACTGAAGAGAATGTTTACCTTGTTAATCGCTCCAAAGGATGAATTTAGATTTCTCTTTTAAAAAGGATTCCCTACTAAAATCTAAGCGTGACACTATGATACATCCTTTATGAAGTAACTTGGATTCTGAGAGTAGATATCTAGGAATCTATGAATTTTAAATCAAAATTATATTAAATGGATGGAACCTTCGATCGATAAATACAAATTCTAATTCTTAGAAAAATCTTGAGATAGATTTATTAAAATACTTTTTGTAATAAATTATCCAAGGTTTTTAGACATAGTGAGTTATCACTAGACAAGGACCAACAAAATTTTGTTAAAAAAATAAAAAAGATCACCATGGAAGCTTTTATTTATAGAAGTCCTTTAGCAATCTTAGAAGGATTACTAGGTTGTCCCAACACTAGAGGAGGGAAGTTTAGAAAGTAAACGCCCTGTTAAATTTTATCTTGGGCTAGATCCCAACAACGGGAAGAGTAATACGAGAGGATTACTAGAAGATATTGCCAGTTACGCTAAGTTTAGTCTTGATATTATCATTTTAGGAAAAGGGTTTGTCTTGGAAAAAAATCATTAAGATTGTTATGTGTGATACACTTGAAATAAGTTGTTTGTGGTTGTAAATTAGGTTCTGATTGTTCTTAAATTATCAAGAAAAAAGATGGATAATCAAGCATAGATCAATAGTTGAGGCAGTATTGTGTAGACATAGAACACGATTAAGGAAGTGTTTCTTGATGACGCAAGACCTCCCTAGGGTCAATATAAATAAAACCTACTGGAAGGGTTTTTGTTTTCGTGTCGGTGATGAGTATGGACTAGCCATGACATGAAAGGTCCTGTTGTAGGGAACTCTACTTGGACAAGAGGAGATAATGATAGTAGAGGGTTGTGGTCACAAATTCCTTAGACTCTTACAAACTATCAATTATCCTTCAAGCCCATATAGTATTTTGGAAGTCCCGAAACTAGTTTAGGGATTGAACTTGGTGCAAATAATACCTTCAGGTTGATATTATGTCCAGTCTTAGGATAAGAAGCATTATAAAAAGATATTTTCTTAAAGGAACTATTTGAGAAAAATTTGCTTTACATTGTTTTTGTATTGTGAAATAAAGATGTGTAACAAACTTGTGCCAGAAGATAATCAAAGAAGCTATCTTTATATGTCAAACCTAAAGTGATCATGTAATTAGGTAATTAAAAATACTCTATTGAGGGAAGCTGATGGATGGGTCCCGATAGGTCCAGAACTACAGCTCGGTGGTCTTGGTTAGTCGAGAGCTTTTCTTAGGAAACACAATATTAGTGAGTTTGGGAATGTCCCAATTTCCATTTTTTGAATACTAAAAAGGTGGCATTCGGATAACATGCCCATAAGTTTCTCAAAACCATATGATGCGACCTATCATTGGAAAGCGCTTGAAAAATGGAATCTATTGAGCTACAGAGTGCTCAATTTGGAGTTATAGTGTTCAAGTTATGACAAATCCAAAGATTTGACCACATGTCCCAAACTTTTGGGAAATTCCCATATTCCCCAATATGGTGTTAGGAAGAAAAATTATGTTAGTAAATAGGCAAACAAATGGTCACTAGGTATTAGAAAAAACCTGACATGTATCGTTTTAGGGGATTGGAATGGGATTTTGCCTTACGAGCATAAGGGTTGACATGTTGCACTCCCCTTAATCTCCCATTCTATTTGAACCAAGTGCAATGCAAGCCCGCCCTCAGTTCAAGTAATCCTATGAGAAGTGGAAACTTGAAATACTAATGCTAGCTGACCAATAGGTGACTTGACCAATATTAGGAATCCAAAACTCAGGTCGATCTTCGTGGGAACGACCGAAAACTTCTATGGCAAGGTAGGCTCAAGCAAGCCTAGACAACAAACTCCGAGGTATTCCATGGAGTCTTGGATAGCAGGATATCTCTTGATGGACTACTAAGAACATGCCAATGAGAAAGTATATCACAGTTGGTATCAGCATACATTAATATATGATATGATGAAAGTAAAAAAACTAGCAAAGATTTGTAATTACAACTTAAGATACCATTGTCTTAAGTTTTCTTAAGTTGTGAATTCTTCTCTTTGTTAATATACGTTTTTGATTTCTAGTAGAAGGACACACCTTGGGAATGATTCTTGATTTTCCAAATCATGTTTATGTCATCCATGCACTCATCTAGTTTCAGCTGGAGAAACTAGATGATGCAAATATTAGATGAGATATGCAATCCTTTGCCCTTGTATTGTGAAAGATGATAGATGTTAAACAAAAGGTACTGCTACATTGATGCAAATTGTCTTGCTTACCTCTAGAACCATTTAAAGAGGGTGAAATGGAGGGAAACCCTTAAGGTTGCCAAGACTTATCTATTCTATGAGGCTAGACTAAACTCAAACACATTCACCAGAGAACGACAAGTCAAATTAAATTGGTATATCTACAAGGAGATCACAAGGATTATAATCGCTATTCGAGTTATGGTTATAGGTTGCTTTAGTCGTTGCTGCAACTACAAGAAAGATGGATTACTTGATCATCCCCTAAAATATAGATTTTCGGATATCAATTCCCAGAACCTTGATTATTATTTAATGGATGCATCGATGTGTCATATCTAGATTGTAATAGAAAATCCTCTTCCAAAAATAATATAAGCCTTTGAACTACTCAAATAATGTATTCCATTTCCACTTATGTAAGGAATTATTTTTGTCCATCTGTTTGTAATCAAGATTGGTTGTCACTTTAGCACAGAGAATAATGGAAACATAATATCCATTTTGTTACAATTTTTCAAAATTTTTATGAAATTTGATAAACCCTAGTGGGAATAGGGCTATTACAAATTAATAGTAGTTTATTTCAAGATAATGAAGCTTGGAAGAAATTTCTTGTACTTCAGGCCATGTGAATATATGCCATGCATTTGTTGGATTACGAATGGTGAAATAATTCTATGAGTATCTTAAAAAGAATGTACGGTCCTTATCCTTCCTATCCAGAATGGCATTGGAGGAAATACGTGATGGATTGTTACATTGAGGCTGATAGTTTGGACTATATCAAGATCTTGGATGAATCCAATGGATGGAGAACTTAAAGCTCATTGAACTATTTTTCTTTGATGATTCTGAACAAAATCCCATTCTTCATATTAATAGCTGACTAGATCGCCAAAATCATTATGTATATGAAAAACTAACTAAGTTCATTTTAATCGATGGATTTGTTATTCTAGGAAGTGACACTCATCATAACTACTGCACAAAGAATGATATCTAGACCTTTCCACTAAATTTTTCATTGGTCTAAATCCATCCTTGAATATGTGTCTTGAGTCAATGAGACTATCATATTTACAGGATGCATTGATTCGAGCGGCCCCAATAGTTCAAGAGATGGGGCAAAATCCAAGAAATGTGATGGCCCCCTAGAAAGCTCCCCCAAATAAGTGGGCAAAATGAGTATATGTAAAGTCATTGTATTAATTAAGGTTTTGGAGCAGACATTTATATATTCTTTACCCTCAAATTACTAGTATAAAAGTCACATTATCATTTCTCTCACAGTAGTTTAACCATCAGCTATTTAATAACCTTATTTACTTACTTATAATTCCTTAAACATTACTATTTAACCTCTCCAATTTGAACTAAAACCCATAGTATACAAACTCCAATGTTTTCAAAACTTTAATAAGAGAAATAACTCACTTAAAAACTCTTAATTCATTCTTACATTTTGTTAATACTTTAATACAATCACTAATATTCACTAAGTACTATTTTATCCCTGAATGGTGTAACTAACTTAATGTGGTAATAAAACCAGTTCCCAAACCACTTTGTCCACTGACGTGCATGACATTGCAATTTCCAAGCAAGAATTCAACCAAAAAGAAAACCATAAGAGCTGCTAAGAAACAAAAAACCTCTCAAAGCAAAGAAATGCCATGTTATTCTCCTTCTAGATATCCATGACAAAGACTTTGCTTACTCTTGCAAGACTAGCACTAGACCACAACAAAACTAATGTAGGATGCTCCACAAGATAGAGTCTCTAGGGCAAAACTGCTAATCTTCCATGAAAGAAGAGACAATGTGTCTAGCTACTAACTGGTTATAATAGATAATATAATTATTACTACACCTCTATCTCCTTTTATTAGAGGTTCGTTCGTTTGTTTTATGTGTTGCATCATTGCATAGGTGTAGGGTTTTGTTTTTTTGTCATTTTCAATGTATAAAGCAATAAAAATGCACTAAAACATACAAACAAGTGCTGATATGAGGCTATACCTTATGCTTCAACCTTGCTAAACATTCATGGACCATCAGCATTATTGCATCCAAATTCGTCATCAAAACTCACCCCCTTTCTCTCTTGAATTCAACCGCATGAACAACCATTAAGAGGAGAAAAGAGAGAGGAGAGAGAAAGACTAAAACCAGCTTTTTCAATTCTCCACCATATTTTGCAAGATTGCAGCCATCATGTTCCTCTCAGGGAGTAGATCAGCAATCTCCCTTTCTCTCTCTACATCCCTTAGACATCAAGAGGCATGAATCGTGGAATTGAGGGGGTGCAAAAAAATTTGCGCCCCTCCCCCCTGTCATGTGAAAAAAACGTTTTTTTTTCTTCATTATAAGCTTAAGCTTTTAAAATTTAAAAAAACTAGTTCCAGCTTTTTGGTTTCACACTTGCCACATGAAGTGGCTTTTTGGGTTTCCCAGGCCCGAACGAACTCGAAATTGCAATTCGACTGGCCAACCAGCTTCGTGCCATCACGCTCCATCATCTTGGCCTTCCTTGTATAGTTTTCGACTCCCGAATCTAGTAGCTACTTTATAACGCCAACCCTTGCGGGGATAAAATGGGGGACCTCTAATCGACAAACCGAGACTTGCGTTGGATTCCTGACGTTGAATGCATCTAGGAAAACTCCAGCTTGACCATCCACCACCATTTGATTTTTCATGAAAATTGGCTTGTTGACTCGTCCCATCAATGTTTTTGCTTTAAAACAACCCTCGAACTGCTTCCAGATCGATGGCTTAAAGTCAGCTTCTAAAATGCAACTCTCAGACACCTATGTTGTATTATGATGATGATGCCTCGACTCCACTCCATGATATACTGGAGATTTCTAGTGATGCGCCTGATGATGCTTCTGATATATCTCATGTGAGGGAACTAGGGATTCTTTAGGATCATCCTGTATGTTGTGATTTACCTTATGAGGATTTACGGTATTGTGATATTTTTTGTTTAGATTTTTTGTTTTCTTAGTTTGTTTAGTTTGTGTTATGATTTACATGACTTTTAAAAAAACCTACTAATTAAAAACAATCAAAACAAAATATTCAAAAATGATTAACTTTTAATGTAAGGTTTCATCTGTTTGTCAGCTTTTCACACATTGTTTTAATTAACTTTCACTTAGTTAGGTAGTTATAGATGCACACACAATTGGGTTTACCTTTTAGTGTAAGTTTCCTTTTCAATTAGCTCTGGAAACCATGAAGTTACGATGCACTCTTATTAGGTGTTTCTTACCTTCTTTTGTTTGGAATTTTTTGTTACTGTACTTTCTCTTTTTAGTAGTTTCATTTTGTTATGATAAGAATATTGTAGTTATGAATGTTAAGTTCGAAAGCGAGGGGGTTCTTGACTCATGCATAATTGTGTATTTTCCAGTTTGAGCTGGCTGATTAGAAACTCATTAGAATATATCGCCTAGGGATTTGTTTCATTTCTTGCTTGGATTTGTTGAGTAACAAACCATCTCTCCGTGAAATTTTGACTAATTTGTCAGTGTGATGAAGTTACTTCTATTGAGCCTTATGAGGTTAGCCTGGATGTCAACCGTGGATGTCAACTGACTAGTTAGAATAGCTCTCTTGATTAAGTTTCTTGAGGAGGATTATTGAGCTAAAATGCTTGAAGGCTCAATGTTGAATAAGGACAACGTAAGTACTGTTTTTTTTCTTTAACTTAAAGTATACTTAACCCAACAAACTCAAGACTTGGAAAAAAAAAACAAAGCCATAGAAAGAATGAGAAAAAGAAACTCTCAAAAGAAGATATCCATCGCCTCTGAGGTCCTGTAGGCTGTAGGGATTTTCTTGACGAATGCCCTGCGTTCTCGATGCCTTGCATCTCTTTGGGGTGGGACCTTTTAAGCATGACTGAAAGCAAGTCTCAAGAAAAGAAGTTTCTTCTCAACAAGTTGTACAAGCCACCAAAGTTTGATGGTAAAGGGAGGGACATTCCAACTGAGACTGAAACATGGAAAGAATCTATGGAAGACTTTTTTACTGCCGCAGGGACTGCACTGCTAATCAAGCCATGATCGTCAAACTGAAACTCAGAGGAGATGCCTGTCTTTGATGGAAACAATGGTGCAAGGACCAAAGAATGTTTGAAAGTGCTATCACTTGGGATAAAATTAAGGATGCGGTACGTGAGAGATATCTTCTGCCCACATATCAAGCCCAAAAGATGAACGAGTTCTTCAATCTAAAGCAGTTAAGCCTAAGCCTAGAAGCCTACTACTCCAGATTCGTAACACTTCTAAAATATGCATCTACGATGGATGTTTCACAGCAAGTATCCAGAATTTTCAATGGTCTAAATCCGCCCTTGAATATGTATCTTGAATCAATGAGACCATCAGAATAGCAAGATACATTGATTTGAGTAGCTCGAATAGTTCAAGAGATTGAATAAAGGCCAAGAAATGCAAAAATTTGGAACAAAAATAGTCAGAATAAAGAAAACTTCCAAGATTATGCAAAAAGATCCCAAGGGCAATACCGACATGACAAATGATTTTTGATATCGAGAAGTGCTTAAAAATAGCCAAAATAGACTTCGTCGAAGGCGGCAGCTGTAATCAGTACGATTCTAACAGAAATTCCCCTAAAGTGCTTTAAAGACCCACCGAGTGACAGTTGAGAAATTTTCATAATTTCTCAGCATGCCAGATGAGACTCTCTGAGATGCCCGATGTGGGGGACTTCGAGACGGACGCCCAGGAATTTTCAGACACCAGACATGGGAGGAGTGCCAAAAATTGGCCAACCTTCTTGGGAATCAAAAGGGTGTGACCCTTGGGGGTTCCCTTTGGCGGGGTCCCCCTTAATTTTTGATTTCATGGGGGGGGCTGTTTTTTTCAGCCACGTGAAGAGGATGAAGGCGCCATGGATGCAGGAGGCGACGTGTGAGAAAGAGGGGCTATGGGGAGGTTGCAAACAACCCCCCTTCTGATCATATCCCTAATTTACATCTTGTCTTTGCTCTCCATTGCTATCTTCGGCCTCTGAAATGGCTGCTGAGATGAGGAGGTGCAAAACCAGTCTTTCTCTCTCCTCCCTCTCTCTCCCCTTAAGGGGCAGTTCATGCCCATGAAGAAGAATGAAGATCGATTAAAGGATGCTTGCATGGCATGAACCAGATTGCTCCAAGATCAAGAGGAGGCTGAGAGGAGATGTTTAGCATTGAAGATTTTCTACTGGTCGGTCCATTGGCAACTTGAAAAAATTAATTACAAAACCCGCAACATGCAAATAAGCGGTATGCCTCATTTTTACAAAGGAATTTTGCTTCTTATTGATGTTTGATGGTTGAAATGGAATTCATATGGAACAAAAATTTATTTGGATATTTTTTTCATAACGATTGAGGGTTGTGCATAAAAAAATTGCAGACCCATAATGATAAATAGTTGTAATAATTAAATTATGGCCCGAAAAGTGCATTTTTAGTATAAAAATGAAGGTTTTATTGGTTTCTGGTGGAAAAAAGAGATGCACATGGGATAAAATTCTGAGATAAAACATCTTTCAGATTTCATGATCAGTTCATAATCATAAATCAGAAAATAACCTATTTTTATACACAAATAAATAGAAACAAATAGCCAAAAATGGGAAAACATAGGATTTTTGCGTTATAAAAATCTAGAAAACTGTGATTCATGGTTGTGGCTGTATAACAAGGCTAAGGCATGAATTTTAGCTTTATTTTGGCTTTGCTTATGTGTCATAGTTCATGGTTTTTCCATTTAATGCAAAAAATACATACAAAATAATACCCTATACCTATGCGCAACAACGCAGCATAATCTAAACGTTAGGGGGAACAGGTGAGGTTAAGAGATTAAAAAGACTAAGAGGATTTGAATTTTTGAAAAATTTGATTGTGCATTCCATTTAGAATTGTGATAATCCAGTTTAAGGGGCTAGTAGCATGAGAAATCGGTGCTAGTCTCCATACATCGAAGCATACGTTTAGTGAAAATCATGAAAGGGTTGTTTTTCCTACATCATAAAATGCTGATTGGATAAATATTGTTTGTGCACTAGGATCATATGCACTATGCATGATGCACGACATGGTATCAGTCTTTGTAATATTTTCGCTACGAAATATTCAAGATCCAAAATCTTGCGCCAAAGTGGTTCAAAATAACCTCCCGCAACGGAAAAACCCTTGGCTAAGTGCTTACCCCGTGTGCTTCAATAAACACCAGCCCGCGTCGTGTATGGAAGGCCGTGGCTAAAAACTTGTAGCCCACACGGGAACACCTCTTTAAGGGGGAAAAAAGGGATAATGGATAATTTTTTGTAAATTTTTTTAAATAATAACCCCCTCCCCTTTAGCCGATGCATGGCGGGGGAGAGGGAGTGTGAGAGGACCTTGAGTGGTGGAGAGCATGGGGGGGGAGGAGGCATGTATCTAGCCACGTGTGTGGCTATCTCCCCCCCCCCCCCCCCCCCCCATTATTCTATATGACCCCCCTCTCAAGCTTGAGGAGGGAAGAGGGAGAAGATGTCGTGTTGTTGCTGCATTGTGGAGGGAGCGCCACCATCATCGCTGCCTGCTGCCGTTGCCAGGCTGCGTTGCCGTCGCCATCCTCACCACCATCATCATCATAATCATCTTCGTCATCATCTTCCTCCTCTCCAATCATTCTTCCCCCCACGTCATTATGTCTTGGACAGAAGCTTAGAATCTTCTAATTTAGAAGCTTCCGAATAAGGCTTCCATAGGCCTTATTCACTCGTGCCTTCCCGAGGTGCTTTAAAACCGCGATCGCAAGGCCTGTGTCCTGCGCGAAAGGGGAGATCTCGGACTGAGAGACTTCAAAATGCGTGAGTAATCTAAGGAGGAGTTGCTGCGATAAAATTCACTGCATAAATGGCTCCTAAGAAAAAGTCGCGAGGCGCACACACGGGAGCTTCCAACCCGAGTACTCATGTGGACAATGCCTCGAATCTTGATGCCCAGGTCTTAATTGTATTCTTGTATGAAAGGGATGCATTAAACATGTTGGTTTTTAGGGAAATTTAAAATGCATTTACTCGTTCGATTCACGAAGCTTAGTGGCATGTCGAGCACTTGTATTTGTTGCACTTCCATGGTCAAGTTGCATTCCTGAATGCATATTGCATAAGTTATACGATGGATTTGTCTAAAGGTATCCTTGTTGCCTTGCAAAAAGAACAACGCATATAACACATAATACACTTAGGTAATAATTTCCTACTTTCGACTCATGTGTGAGATAATTTTAGATGCCCATTGAATGATGTCCAAAGAGTCGCAATGCATGGAAAGGAAATTATGAACTTTGCAAATTGCATGCGAGGATGGTTACATTTTAAGTCGGGTTAAGTGATAAAAAGGAAGGATTAATCCAATAATGGTCTCATGGCATTTGCTCATGCATGGAGTTCTTTTATCAAAGTTTGTATTTAGGAAAGGATGCATCTTCATATTAAAGCTTGAATTCAATGCATTAAACATAGGGTTTATAAGCATAGTTCTGAATGTAAATCATCGTCACATAAGGCAAGGAAAAGAAAATATCACTAAAGATCCTTTAGTTGCAAAAAGGTCTACGATCTTGAATTTGCATACTTGCATGGAATGATGCATCCCACTTCTCTTGCAGTTACTTACATCTTTTAGGGGGAAAGTACTTGCTAATTCGAAGAAAGTATTTGCATCTTTAATGTGAAGATTATTTTTACTCGCGGGTTGGTTAGATCAACTAAGTAATCCGCATATAGATAAGTAGTTTTACATGGAAATCGTAAAGGTACGATTAGATTGCATATGACAATCACCTCAAAGTGCTAGGTAGGGTCAAGTTACATTAAATTTCTGCCTAGTATCGCACTTGGGATGCTGATTTGAGACTTTTGATCCTAAAGGTCCTGCCTACATTCACGGAATGTTAGGGTTAGCTAAACGCCTATGCAAGAATGATCTAGGGTTCTCACCCTGATGATCGAATGACCAAATGCTAGACGTCTGCAAGGAAGCTAGGAACCCTAGGGCCAAAATATTATCGGCCTAGTAGGGTTAGGGTTGGGTTGGGTCAAGAGGACTCCCAAACCCTACATCTTGACCGAAAGTATTCTTGACTAAGGAATACCGTGTGATGGGAGAAATAATCCCACAAGTCAGGTGCAACACCTACGCAACAAGTTGCAACGTCGCATGGTTTTGTGTTTAAATCACAAAATAGATTTGCCACTCATTAGAACAAGGTTGGCGAGTTCTAAGTACATGACTAATTTTCTAGAGAATGAGTAGTCATCTTGCTACATCACCCTTCCTTGAGGTTGATTTGCCAAGTTAGGGTAATTATGAATTTCCTGGCAAGCAATTGACCAATCAAGTGAGGACAACGGGGTTGTCCAGGATGTATTGACCTTAATATAAGAAAACCTAAGGTATTGACAATTTGGGTTAATAGGGTATAAATCCTAACCCAAGGATAAAGGGTAAACAAGCAACTCAGCTTACGAAACCCTTGGGATCTTGCCAAGTCCCGATTGATCCCGGATCGAATACTGGATGTATTCGGAAGGAAGGATTCACACCTTAGCAGTTGGCTGTATAAACGACCACTGGAATGATTGTGATTGTATACTTAGGAGCACTGTTTGTACTTCTTTGCTCAAGGAACTAATGTCGGAAATATAACTAATGCTTCAGGTTGAAAGCCTGGAGGGAGAGGCAATCTCAATTACCCCTGACTGTCTGCCTGACCCTATCCAAGGGGGTTGTTAGCCGCGCCGGGTACGTGGACCAAACCTGCCGCGAGAGATCTCTCCGTGGGTGCTACTTGGAGTAAGAGGATGCTTGGGTGCCAGGGGGGTCTGGCCATAAATCCCTTGCCTCCGGGTCCTGCACAAGAGGCCGACGTGACTCGAGATTGGATCTCGAGGCCCACATACTAGTCAATGGGCGGAAACTTGGAATAGCGATCCTTGAGGATTGCTGGAATTGCCTTCGAGTGGATCATGGATTAGCCTTCGGGCAGATTATGGAATAGCCGTCGGCTGGATTATATGATGCATTCCAAAGACTGATAAATAAGATCAATTGTTGAAAAGGAACTTGCTTGACATTATTTTTCTATGTCAATGCTTAAGTTACATGAAGGAACCGGTGATTAATTGGCTAATTAAGGAAGCTATTTTTGCTTGTCAAACTAAATGTGGTAGGTAATTAGACAACTAAAGCAACCTGAGGAAAGCGCGGTGGATGTGACCATGGGTCCGTCCTACGGAAGGGTGGTCCCAGTTGGCCAAGAACTTTTCTCAACAGAATTGACAGCAAGGTAACAGTGACCTAGAATCTAGGAAGCTAGAGTCCTGATTTATGATGTTTTAGGGGAACGGAATGGGACTATGACTTATGGGCAGCGAGGTAGAGCTTCGCATCCCTCTCGTTTCCCATTCTCCTTGAAACAAGTGAAATATAAATCTGCTTCGACCATGATGTTTCTGCGTAAAGTGGTTCGTCTGGGGGCTCAACTCTAGTTACCTCCGAGGAACTTGACCATTAGGGAAACCCTGATTCAGGTCGATCCTAAGTGGGAACGACCAAAATGCTTCCGCTTCCTGGCAGACTCGGGAAGACCTAGATCGCAAACCCCGTAACATTCCGTGGGAGTGTCGAGCAGCGCTTTCTGGACTCTCTTCCTGATGGGCTACTAAGACGTGTCCTACAAGTGGACATGTGGACATGTTACAATTGGCATCAGAGCGAACCAACGAGAATCTAATATTTACAAGGGAACTTAATGAATGGAAGTAGAGAAATGTTGCCATTAAGAACATCTCCTTACTTACATATCAATGCTGGCCTGTAGAGTCACGAAGCATGGAACATATTCTTGGTATTCCAGGTTATGTTTATGACTGCGATGCATGCTTTGGATTATCAATGCAGGCTAGGTATGATGAATATCCTAGACCGCATCTACAATCCTTCATCCCTGTACGTGGAATGGAGATGGATGGGTGATTCAGGAATTTATTACATAGCTGCCCACCGACTTGCGTACCTTCGGACAACTTGAAGAGAATCAAGTGGATGGAGGACTTAAAGATCGTGAAGTTGTTTATCTTTGTCGAGGCTCACGCAAATGCAACCCTATATGTCGGCGGTCAAAAGGTCAAGCAGAATACGTATGTGTACGAGGAAGTGACTTGAGTAATCCCTACTGACAGAATCAAGGTGTTGGGACGTTATGAGAAGAACAGGTATCAAAGGAAAGGATACCCCAAGCTTCCTATGACCTATCGATTCCTGAAAATCCATGACCCCAATCCATATTATTACTCGGTTCTCGTAGTTAAATGTAACACAATCTTATCCTCCCCAAACTGATGTGCCAATCAGCTTGTTCTACCTTCACAAAAATAATTATACTCGAAAGGGCTATGCCCATATGAATGAAATAGAATTTTTTAATTACTGTTTGTCATGGCTGTAAGTGTTGGTAACGGAGTTAAGTGATTAGGTCACTTGGCTACAAGCTGAATAGGGCATGCAATGTAATGTGAGAAATGTTTACCAAGTTTTTAACGTAAAGAATTTTAAATGCCTAGGTGCAACCTCAAGTGCAGATTCCTAGTCCAACCCCTACACCAAGTACAGCTGGAATCCAAGAGAAGAAGTTCCTTGTCAAGCAGATCAAACCACCTGAATTCGATGGTAAGGGAAGGACCATCCAAACTGATGCGGAGATCTGGATCGAATCCATGGAGGATTACTTCGAAGCAGCAGGTACTGCACCCGCTAACCAAGCGATGCTTGCCAAACTGAAGCTTACCGGCGAAGCAAGACTTTGGTGGAAGCAATGGTGCAGAGACCAAGGGATCTCGGAAGGGTTAGTTACTTGGGAGAAGCTTAAAAGAGCCGTGCGAGGGAGATATCTACCACCTGCCTACCGCACACAAAAGATGAACGAGTTCTATGAACTGAAGCAGCTTGGTCTATCCCTTGATGCGTATTATTCAAAGTTCGTCTCACGCACCACAAATGGATATGACACAACAAGTGTCAAAGTTCTGTGCCAGATTAAACCCACCCACCAACAGACCTACATGACGTGCTCATTCGAGCTGCACCCATAATACAGGAGGTGCAGATCAAGCCAAGAAATAACAGGACTTGGTCTTACAAGGATCAAAACAAGGGAGTGTATATTCTCAGGCCAAGAGAGCGCAAGGCTAAAATCAGGCACAAAGGAAGAAAGCTAGGGTGAACGCTGCTAACAACTTCTTTCCTACCCAAGGTAATGACTGCAATCTCCGTTGCTTCCATTGCAACGAGCTCGGTCACTTTAAAAGGCAATGCCCCAAGCTTAGCAAAGGACAACGTCAAGGGCCATTCCAAGGAGCCGCCCATGGACAAGCAGCCACCGTCAGGGCCAGAGGGAGAATCTCCAGTGTTGCCAACCTGGAGCTGTGTCATGAAGAAGACCCATCCATGGAAGCTGACATTGAAAGGGCAACAGTTCATGCCGCTCTTCGCAAGAAAGGCCCGAATCTCCAATTCTTGGTGATTCAAACCCCTTCGAATTACCAAGGTAAAAGCTTCAAAACCTTGATTGATTGTGGCAGTACACATTCCTTCATTTCACCAGTCTGTGCAAAAAGATTAGGAATAGCCACAATAGATGTACCTACCTTACTTGTGGAATTAGCAAATGGTCATGAGGTCACTTGTACCAGGCAAACTGCTAAGGTGGAATTCCTACTGGGTGGAAAGTCGACTTCGGTCAGATTCAGTTGTACTCGTCTTCTTTGACAATACCCTAGTCTACTCCAAGCAGGAAGAAGATCATGAAGCCCTGCTTCGCATTGTCCTTGAAACAATGAGGGCACACAAGCTTTATGCCAAGAAGAAGAAGTGTGTGTTTTTCAAGCGACAGATTGAATATCTGGGATTCATTTATCAGCGGAAGGAATTTTTGTAGTGTTTATCACAGCACAGAGGAACGGAAAATGGAGCAGAAGTGCGGAAAAAATGGAAGGCTAGAAATTTGAATGATTTAAACGACGGTGTCGCCTCAAAAAAAGAAAAGAGTAAAAGCGCGCCATTAAATATGAAGGCGCCCTCGAATCTTTGTAAAAAGAGCATTGGGCTCACTTCTGTGCAAATTGTATGCATTAGTGGAAACGGGATGAGTTGGAACGGTGGGAAATAGGAAAAGAGGGCCTAGGCTAATGGCCGGCCATGTAAAAAAGTGTGGATGACTGCCCAAAAGGTAGGGCATGTATATAAAGTTCAAAAGTGAATGAGAAGCTCATTCTTGGGTGTGGCTAAAGCTTCTTCTTCTTCCTCTCTTGCTTCTTACCTTCATGCTTGTGCTTGAGTGAGGGATTGAGGGAGTGTGAGGGAGTGAGTGTGTGAGAGTGAGGGATCGTGGAGAAGAAGCTCCCCATCTTCTCCCTTCATTGTTCCTTCCCTTCTCCTCTTCTCTTGTCTCGCACGGCTATGGGGGATGGAGCTTGATGGAGGGGGCTTGAGGTTGCTTGAACTTGCCACAAGGATTGTGGAGCTACCAGAGTGTGAGAGAGAGGAGGGGACTCGAAGGAACATCAAGGTAAGCTCACTACACTCGCAAGGTAGGTATTGCGCATCGGCTATGTGAGAGGTAGCCATGCTCACTCTGCTTGAAACGCTTGATCAATAAGCAGTCCGTAGGTCTCGGGGTAGAGCTTCGTAGCTCCCCTACATTTTGGTTCCATTGCCGGAACCAACGGAATCGAGCCTTGACTGCCACGCACATCAAATCGAGCATGGCAGTAGGGTTTGCAGCCTGAATCAGTGCTCAAGATAGTTAGGAGGATTAGGAGGTTTTAATCCCTGGAGCAAGTAAGTATTTTGATTTGCTGCTGAATGTTAGAGTAGAACCATCTGTCATTATTTCTATTTCTGATTTCTGTTGCAATAGGTTAAGGGTAGGATAGGAAAAAGAAGGGAACAGAAGGGTTCTGCTGCTACTAGAGACAGGGAAGTTGGGGCATAGATTCAGACATCTGGCTGGAGGAGTGTATGAGATTAATCTCTGAGTCTACAGCAGACTGAGGGAGGTAATAAGGGGCCCAGGAGACCAGGGGAGGCCACCTTTGACACCCTGCCTTCTGAGAAGACTATGAGCCTGAGAGCCTGGGAGAGAGCAAGAGTCGGACAGTTCGACTCCCATAATCGAACCAGCCGAAAGAGAATCGGACCGTTGGTCCGATTTCACTCTTATATTCGGACCAGTTGAAAATCGGACCGTTGGTCCGATCCGACTCTTATATTCGGACCAGTTGAAAATCGGACCATTGGTCCGATCTAACTCTTATAATCGGACCAGCCCATCAAGTCAGGCCACGTGTCCTAGTCTCGGACTTGAGCCACTCGACCCATTGCAGTGGTCGGACCATCCCCGTCTAACTAAGGAAAGTCGGACTTGAGTAAGACTGGACCCATCCGTCCGATTCCCAGAATCGGACCAGTCCGTCTGATTCCCAGAATCGGACCAGTCCACCAGAGCTTGAATAGAAGGTTGTTCACCTAGGCCACAGTCCAAGGTACCTTGCTCACATCTATGATCCCCCAGGGAACCTAGTTTAATCTTGGAAGCTGGAGACTAGACAAGGTGACCGAAGATTCACCCTGAATAGCTAGACACCGGGCGAACATAATTTGGAATTGGACGTGACATTCGGCAACCAGCCAACCAACTAACCAACCCTAAAGCAGAATAGGGAATGCAGCAGGGTCTTTTTGTAAGACTTTAGATTGGCCAGGACCTACGCCTAGAGCCACATCAGGCTACAAATGTAGGCAGTAGGGTGGAGTCTGCATTAGGCATTTAGTGCATCCTCACCTCACCTTTTGATTTCATCACCTAGGGTACACTACAAGAAAAGGAAAAGCTTGCTTCCACACTGAGCACTAGAAAGCACGAAGCACAAGTTGTGGATAAGATTAACGACGGTTTCCAGTAACAAGGAGCTCAACAGGAAACATAATAACATCAAGGAACCCACTACTAGGAGAGGATCCCAAAGCATAGATGGCTACTAGAGAATCCCATCTGTAGGGCCTTAAGAGGACACGAAGATTCGAAAGACAACATAGAGAATCGGACGCTGCCAGAGTTACTCAAGTTGATCGACGACCGGTGAAACTTGTTGAGTGTTGAAATGACTTGTTTTTTGGCTGATTTTTGTTGTTTTTGAGAGCTGAATGGTTGATTTTATGGGATGATTGGTTGATTTGGAAGTGGTTTGAGAATGTTTTGGATGATATTGATTGTGTTTTGGAAGTTCATGATGTTTGTTGGTGGTTCTGTGATATTCTGATAGGTTCTGAATGGTTCTGTATACCTTCTGTTTTGTTCTGTTTTGGTCTGTTTTGTTCTGATTGTCTTCTGTAAGGAGGGATGAAGTATTGATTGATGAAGAATGAGATATTGTGAAAGCTTATTGAATGGTTTGTGAGAGTTTGGAATGGTTTGAGAATGAGTCATGTGGTTTTGATGATCTTCTGTAAGCTTCTGTAGGTCTTCTGTAGAGCTTCTGCTTCTGTTCTGTTTCTGTTCTGTTCTGTACTGTAGCTGTTCTGGTACTGTTCTGTAGACTGTTCTGTATGCTTCTGTAAGTGTTCTATGGAATGTATGTGTGACTTTGGGGAAAGTTTTCTAGCCTTGGAAAGAGGTGAATACAAGTGCAAAAGAGCTGAAAGAAGTGGAAGAAGTAGCTGCTGAAGACTCAAGTGAAGACTAGAGTGAAGTGACAATAGTGAGCTGTGAAGAGACACTGTAGTGGCTCTGGTGACCCTTCATAGACATACCTCTTGGGAGGGGTATCCACGACCTAAGAGTGATTATTGAGAGTAATTTTGAGAGATTGTAGTGAGGATATGATGTATTATTGATGGAGTGAGATAGAGAGAGTCAGAGATAGCCAATTCTACTCAAACAGAGTGATTGTATATGAGAGATTGAGAGAGAAGACTAGGAAGATATTGAAGATGAATACTATGTGATGTATTTCCATTCAAAGATGGTGTATTTCTTTGTTTTCTTTGTTCTATTGATGGATTTTATGAAGATGTTGAAGAATATGGTTGATTCTATTAAATCCGTGGGAGATCTACATGATGCTGCATGAAGATTTGTGGTGCCTGGTGTTCTTTTCTTCATTGTGATCATATGAAACATGATAAACAAGCTTGTTGATGTTACAAGATAGATTTTCTTGCAAGATAATTCCCTTTTCCTTGGTGTTCCTCTCGGGGCTCCATGTTTTTGGTGCGCAGCCGGGGAAACTTGCCATCAACAAGCACCAAAAGAGGCTGAAAATGAAAGAATTGGCATTGCCAAGAAGAGAAGAATTCAATGGATGTTTGTAAAGTTCCTTCTTCCACTGAAGAGTTGGAATCACTCATAATCAAAGCCACTTTCCACAAGAAGTTCATCCCACAATGGCGGAAACACATCACCATCATGATGCATGCTCTATGTGGTGGACAGTTTCCTCTTCCTGTTGAAGCAGCAGAAACTTGCATCTTGGTGGCAAACTGTTTGGGAACGAACTGAAGAGCAGAAACAGAGAGAATGACCATCCATGGAAGATTTGGCATTCATTGAGAAGTTTCCAGATAACATCAAGTGGGAGATTGTGAAGAAGCTTCAGGAGTCTTGGTCTGTAGAGGTTCACAAAGACAAGAAGAAAAAGAGTTGGAATTTATTCGTGGACGCTCAACAACAAGATACATGGGATGCTTGGTGTACTGATAATCTTCTGTTTGTTCAATTAGCAACCCACTGGAAGCTGGTAGACAGAGTGTTTTTCACAACATACACTATTGAAACCATCAGAAGCTGGCATTACTATGATGATGGCACCACCACAATGCTCAGACGTATGCATTTTGACACCTTCAGAACCGAATACCTTCCCCTGTGTAGTGGCATGAAAGCAAAATTCAGGGACGTTGAAAAGAAAGAAGTAGAAGAAATGTTGGCAAGAGAGTCCTACAGAGACTGAGGCCTTCTGTTAACCCTCTGTGGAGCACTAACAACATAGTGGAGCCAACCCCCTGATGAATGACGCAATAAAAAGGCAAGCGTTAGAACGAGTCCAGAGGTACGTGAGAAGAGAGAAAGCAAAAATCAAGGCTGAGAACGAGCTAGCAGCAGAAGCCGCCTTTGACGCCCTTGCGGAACTCTTTACAGAAGTCCCAATGGCACATCAAGCCCTTCCTCCTCCTGCTGGAGGTCCACTTCCAAGCCAGATCCGTCCTGGAAATATTGATGACAGACCAGCGAATGTAGTCCCATTGCCAGTTTTTAAGGGAGAGTACAATGAAGACCCCGATCTTCATGTAGCAGAGTTTATGGTAGCGTGTGTGGCTAACAATGCCAGAACCCCTGAGCATTGGTTGGCAATATTCCCCGCCACTTTCAAGGGTGCGGCGTTTTAGTGGTATGAGAGACAAGCAGCAGGAACTTTTGGCACATGGGACGACCTGAAGTTGGCCTTCCTCACTAAATTCAGGCGTGAAGGTTTTGAAGAGCGGATGAGAGAGGAATTTATGAACCTAAGTCAAACCTCTGGAGAAAGAGTAGAAGCCTATGTCTCACGAATGGAATCCATCCTAAAGAGATGGACTAACCATAATTTAGATGATGGGATTCAGAAGGGGGTGTTTCTCAGAGGATTACAACCAGAAGTCCGTAAGTTTGTGGAGCTGCAAAGACCAGCCACACTGCAAGCTGCAACAGAAGGTGCAAGACTGTACGATGAAGTGGAAGCTCGATTGGCGATGAATTCAGGAAGAGGAGTCCTACCTCCTCTGATGCCAGGAATGATGTACCCACCAAATGCAGTTCCAGGGACTGTTCCCTATCCCTACCAACAGATGCCCTCAGTATCACAGTACAGTGCACCAAATCCACAGTGGCCACAATCCATGCCTCAAATGGTGGTTCCACCACAACAACCATGGTCTCAACCAATTTCCTCAATGCCAAATCAGCAGCAACAGTGGAACCCTACCAACTGGAGTCAACAGCCAACAGTTCAAACAGGAGCACTGAATCAGAACCAGAACAGAGACCCCTCTGTACCAGCCCAACCCGTTTATGCAGTGATTACAGAGACTCCTCAAAACCCTCCTTCCAGTACGTCCGGAGGAGAAAGCTTGAAGGATTATTTATCCAACTCAGTTGCAAACATTAAGAAGGAGTTGATGGATGTGATTACAGAGCAACTACAGACGTTGAAAGTGAATACCGCTAGCATATCCAACGTTGCAGGAGCAGGAAGAGATGTGATGCGGTCAAATACTTGGTGTGGTAAGTGTCATCAAGCAGGCCATTTAGCCACTGAATGTACACGGAAACCAACCATCCCTGGAGCCTTCTGTTCCTACTGTTTGCGGAAGAATCATACAGAGGACATTTGCTCTCTGAAGGAGATGCATGATAGGAGAAGAAAGGAAGAAGACGCAAGATTTAACTTGTTGGAATCCAAAATGACAACACAAGATATTGGACCCAAGCCTAGAGAGTTTGGTCCTAATTTCGGACCCAGAAGATTTCCCTCTCAAAGTTACAGAGGAAGACAGTCTGGCGGTGGTCAGAGATCAGAAGTGGAGTGTTACAGATGCGGAGAAAAGGGACACATCTCACCAAATTGTCCAAATCCTCGAAGGTCAGTGGATTACAAGCCCTTATGCAGTCGATGCAAAGGAGAAGGCCACACTGCAAAAGACTGTCCAAGCCCAACCCCAATGAAAAACAGTGCTACTGATAGTCCGGTCAAGGCCCAAGAGCCTACCTCCAATTTGGTAGAATTGGAAGTTGCTGCCATCACGCGTGCAAAGCAGAAGGAACCACCTATCCAGAAAGAAAATAACCCTCCTGCCAGAACAGTGAAGTTCAATCTTCCACCAGAAGAACAGAACAGAACAGAGCCTAACAGTGCCGTACAGAGCCCTACAGTGCCACAGAGAGTTACAGAGACAGTTACAGAGGCAGGACCAGAGGTCCAGGATACAGAAGAGGAGGAAGTGCCACAAGTGGCAGAAGAAGTTCCTGTAATTCCTCTGATGGAAGGAAGAGGGAAAATGAAAATGGGTGTTGCCCCATTCCCTAATCGGTTAGAGAAGCCAGTGGATCCTATTAAGGAATACGATCTGGTCAGAGATCTAGATACCTTTAAACCAAACCTCACATTCCGACAATTATTGATGTTGTCTCCCAGTTGCCGGAAAAGATTCAAAAGTATACTGACAAAAAGACGTGGTTTAAGGATTGCTCCCTCAACAGCAACAAAGCCCAACAAGGCTTTAGAGCCTGTAAAAGAAGTGGATGTGGCTAATGCTTTCCTAGATCCGGGTACTCCAGAGACTGGCGCGTGGATAGAAGGCTGCTTTATTGCAAATGCACTGATTGATGGAGGTTCATCAGTGAACATTATGACGGATGTTACGATGAAGGATCTAGGCCTACAAGGTGTGCAACCAACCCAATGGCTCATCAGACTGGCGGATCAGAGTAGAATCAAGCCTTTGGGCATTCTTCCATATGTGAAGACTACAGTGGCTGGAAAAGATTATTGGCTAACCTATTTGGTGGTGAAGCCAAACTCTTATGGTACATCCTATCCCCTGTTACTGGGCAGACCATGGCTTTTTGAAGCCCGAGCAAGGACGGATTGGTTCAAAGGAACCTTGACCTTGGGCAGAGGACCCAATAAAGTGGTGCTGAAACTGTATGGTTTTCAAAAAGGACATGGATCCACCTCCTTGGAATTATCTTCTAACTCCCCTAATGAGGCTACAGATGGAACATCAGCAGACGAAGATGCTGTCAAACAGATCCTTCCCAAGAAAACAGTGGCACATTCCTTAACAGTGGATACTGTAGGCCGACTTCCAACAGATGCAAAGCCCTTATCAATGGGTGAATACTTCCTGCCTGAACCAGGAATGACTTCTGAAATCACTTCTGACAGTGAGATAGAAGCATGGATGTAGTGCTCTCCCTGTTACATGGCCATAGCAGAAACAGAGACAGAGGCAGGAGAGGAAACAGAGAATCTGTTCTTCTGTTACAGAGCTCCTACAGAGACAGAACCAGAAGCAGAAGCAGAGACAGAAGCAGAAGCAGAGACAGAGACAGAAGAGGATGGATATGATATGGACGAGGAAGATTATGAAAGTGAGCCAGAAGAATCTATCCCACCTACAGAGGATACATTCGAAGAAGAAGTTCCAGAAGCTTCAGAAGCAGGCGAGCTCATGCTATGGGACAGAATGGTGATGGTACCATTTGGTCTAGTAAATGGATCTTCTCATATGCAAAACCTTTATAAGGAATGGATTAAGAAGAACAATCCGTCTTTCAAGAGTGGCTCCTGCTGTCCTAATCCATCCTTGCCAAAGAAAGATGATGATGATGCACCGTGCCAACAAGCACCAGTCCCACAAACCCAACAGAAATCAGAGGGTCCCTGTTATGTGACGTTCCTGGATGTGTCATCTTCAGAAGATGAGTCTTCAAGCCAAGAGGTAATTAATCTTGAAACCAAACCCGAAACGACTCTAATCCCATTTCAACATCTCAAGGAGCAACCTAAGTCTCCACCAAAAGAAGAAGTTGGTTCTAGTGGGACATCAGAAGAGGACACCACTCCCTTGAAGGAGTCGGATCTCTACCCAGAAGCAGTCCGCGGGGCCTTCATCCGTGAAGTGGAAGGTGAAAGGCAGTTAACCTTTGTGGATTCAAAAGGCACTGAACGCCACTTGAAGGTGGGTAGCAGTCTCCCAGAAGAGGAGTTGTCAACCTTGTACAACTTGTTGAAAGAAAATTTGGACGTGTTTGCATGGTCTTACAAAGACCTAAAAGGGATTGATCCCACAATATGTCAACATCATATTGACTTGGAGCCTGATGCCAAGCCAGTACGGCAGCGACAAAGGCGAATGAACCCGAATTATTCCACATTGGTGAAAGCGGAGCTGCTGAAGCTTCTAGAAGCCGAGTTCATCTATCCAGTGGCAAATAGTGAATGGGTTTCACCCATCGTGGTTGTACCCAAGAAGAATGGCAAATTGCGAATATGTGTGGATTTCCGAAAGCTTAATTCCAAGACGAAGAAGGATCATTTTCCTATCCCTTTCACAGACCAACTGTTGGACACAGTGGCAGGACATGAGCTTTATTCCCTTCTGGATGGATTCAGTGGATACAACCAAGTCCAAATCGCAGAAGAAGACCAATCCAAAACAACCTTCACCACAGAATGGGAGACCTATGCTTACCGAGTGATGCCATTTGGGCTCTGCAATGCCCCTGCTACTTTCCAACGAGTCATGATGGCTGCATTTCAGAATCATCTGCATGACTTTATCGAGGTATATTTGGATGACTTCTGTGTCTACAGTTTGATCAGTGAACACTGGGAACACCTGGAACAATGCTTTGACCGATGCCGGGAGTATGGGATTTCCCTCAACCCCGACAAATGCATCTTTGGGGTTTCTTCCGGAGTTCTGTTGGGCCACATTGTCTCAGCACAAGGGATATCAACAGACCCTGCAAAGATCGAAAAGATTGCAGCTCTGACAGCACCCACCAACCTCAAACAGTTGAGGGGATTCCTAGGCCATGTGGGTTACTACAGAAGGTTATAGCCCATTTTGCGACAAAGGCAACTTCCTTGCACAAGCTTCTGAGGAAAGATGCAGAGTTTACTTGGACGGAAGAATGTGACAAAGCCTTCCACATTCTGAAGCAGTGTTTGATAGATGCACCCATTCTGCAACCTCCTGATTGGACGAAAGAGTTCCATGTACACACTGATGCATCAATTGAAGGCTTAGGTGCTGTCCTCTGCCAGAAGGGTTCCTCGAAGTTGGATCAACCGATCTATTATGCAAGCCGAAAAGTCACTGATAGGGAACGGAACTATACAGTGACCGAGCTGGAGTGCTTGGCAATGGTGTTTGCCCTAGAGAAGTTTCGCCATTACCTCCTATCTACCCACTTTAAATTTTATGTGGATCATGAGGCCCTGTCCTTCTTGATGAACAAAGCAGATGTGAAAGGACGATTGATGAGATGGCTCCTTTTATTCCAGGAGTTCGACTTTGAGGTGATTACTAAGCCTGGTCGTTCCCATGTTCTGGCTGATCATCTGTCGCGTATCCCACAAACTGTAGACGAGGAGCAGGATGATCCAGACCTCCCTGATGCTTCCTTATTCTTGGTAGAAACTGTCACTCCCTGGTATGCGGACATTGCCAATCTGCTGGCAACCCAACAGTACCCTCCTGGTATTTCTAGTCGGGAAAGGAAGAAGCTCATGCTAGAATCAGCCCCCTACACCCTGCTAGGCGGTGCACTGTACAAGAAAGGCAAAGATGAAGTGCTCAGAAGATGTGTTGCAGGAGACGAGATTGGGATTGTTCTGAAGGCTTGCCACGACGAGCCATGTGGAGGTCACTTTGCAGGAGAAGCTACAGCCAGGAAGGCTCTGCTAGCAGGATATTGGTGGCCTACCATTCATAAGGATGCCTATGATTATTGTAAAAGATGTGATGCGTGTCAAAGAATGGGGAAACCCACGAAGACAAGTGCCATGCCATTGCAACCTATCCTTCCGTTGAAGCCGTTTGAGAAGTGGGGCATTGACTTCGTAGGTCCGATCGACCCTCCTACTAGAAGGAAACAGAACCGATACATCCTCGTATGTACGGATTATGTTACAAAGTGGTGTGAAGCTAAAGCCCTAAAGCGGGACGATGGTAACAGTGTGGCCCTGTTCATGTACGAGAATATCATCACCCGTTTTGGTAGTCCCTTAGAGCTGGTAAGTGACAGAGGCACTCATTTCCTTAACAAAGTCATGGAAGAGTTGACAGAGTTGTATAAGATCCGCCATCGCAAGTCCACTCCTTATTACCCTAGAGCCAACGGCCAAGTCAAAGTCACCAATCACATCCTCTGCTCGATTCTGACAAGAACAATTGCTGCACATCGTCGTGATTGGGACGATCGACTTACAGAGGCCCTCTGGGCGTACATAACCTCCCATAAAGCAGCAACGGGACAGACACCTTTCCAGTTGGTGTATGGTACAGAAGCTGTTTTTCCTGTTGAATTGGAACTGCCCTCTTTGAGAGTGGCGATCAAAGAGCATTTGGGGGATGATGATTCACTGCAACGCCGTCTCCTGCATTTGGAATGTTTGGACGAAATTCGCAGGATGGCTCTACAGTGCATGGAAGCCACGCAAGCTCGACGCAAGGCTTACCATGATAGTTTCATCAAGCACAAGGAGTTCAAAGAAGGTGATTTGGTCCTAGCCTATGATTCACGCTTTGGCAAGTTTCCTGGCAAGCTCCAGCAGCGGTGGATGGGCCCCTATAAGGTACTTGCAGTCAACCCTAATGGCTCTGTCCAAGTGCAGACCGTTGATGCCTCTGATGATCCCTTTCTGATCAATGGATATCGCCTGAAGAAGTACTTCCCTCTTTGGGGATCTTGACAATTATGGACACTTGATCCTTTCCCTCGTTGGCGCAGCACTGTACTTCTTATGATGCTACTTCTGATAGCCATTCTTCAGCCACTTCTGATGAGGTGGACGCAACCCTTTGTCCCCTCAAAACCCCCTTCCAGCCTTGATCTCTTATCCTCTATTTTCCACCAGCCCTTTGTCCCCTCAAAACCCCCTTCCAGCCTTGATCTCTTATCCTCTATTTTCCACCAGCGACAGTGGCGAGGTGGGTTCTGACAAATGGTCTTTCTACCATTCCCTTGTTCATATAGAAAAAAAAAAAAAAAAACAAAACAAAACATATCGGTCATGGGAGAAAAGGACTTAGGTCCCTGTCATGCCGACCTATTCTTCGAGAAAAGGTGGAAACACCCTCGGGAATAGGGAAAAACAAGAAAAAACAAAGAAGAAGAAAAAAAAAAACAAATCTGTTATGAGAGAAAAGGAAGCAATTCCCTGTCATAGCAGGCCTCGTTCCAAGAAAAGGTGATAAACACCCTTGGGCGAGAAGCTGGCTGTGGAAAAGGTGGTAACACCCAACAGTCCAGAAAGTGGATTTATTAATTGATATCCCTAGGATCCAATTCCGAAGCTGCCTCCCTTGGTACGCTGTGTCCTGGGTCTTTCTGCAAAGTGACTACCTGTCCTCTAGCAGACGCTATGTCCTGTCCAATACAACGTTCGATTTGATGGCTACCTCCCTGGGTACGCCTCTTCAACAACTGATGACGCGATCTTCATCGACAAACAATCGAGTGATTTGAGCTTTCATCCTAACCGGATGGGGAAGTGAGTATGGTTGCCCTCTGTATCTATCAACAACGAGTGAGACAGGAGGTGGGACGAGAGACCAGTCTTTTCCCTTCAAATCAAATGCGAGGTGAGACGTGTGAATGAAGTGTTGCACGCACGGGATGGGCCTCTCAAAGCACAAAGCACGATTTGTTCTGTGCACTGCACTATAAGGCTCCCTGGCCTTCATTCTCGCACCGTATGCCGGCACAGGGCGGGATGCACTGTTGCACCATCAACTGCGCACAAGGCATACACCCTTTGCACAAGCGACTGTGAGGATTACATCAATGGGTTTCAGGAAAAGGCTGCCCTCTTGTATCTATCCACAGAGCGTGAGACAGAGGGTGGGTTGAGTGTGACTGGAGTTTCTTCAATCAATTACCGAGAGGTGAGATTGAGGGACGTTACGACACTTGGAGTCAGGTATGTTCCCGTTTCCCTGTGCACCCACGGGATGGGTCTTTGCCATCCTCACAAGACACGTCACCCTGTTCTGTACACTGCACTGTAAGGCTCCCTTGCCTTCCTCCTTGCACCTATGCCAGATGGGTTAGACGCACTAATGCACCATCAACTGTGCACCCTGGCATACTCCAACTGCACCATTCCCCCCTTGTCGATTCCTCAACCCGGTATGAGATATGGGTCTTAATCCTTATTCTTCAAGAGATATTAGTCATGGGGCGAGTGACTGTTCTTTCATTTCAATTGAGTGATTGTGAGTTGAGTGCAATATCCCTCATCATCGACGAATTTCCTGCGATTCCTTCCATCAGCTACCTCCCTGGGTGCTGCGGCGTGGTCCCTGCCATGACGAACGTGTGCTGTGAAGATGCCTTGGTCCCTCCAGCGCCGACAACAACACTGGACGTGCCATCGATACTCAACCTTGATTCTTGACGCAACGGGCCAAGTTTTTCTAACCCTACAACTTCTGTTTCTTAGTGATGTTCATGTTTTAAGTGTGGGGAAGTTAGTGGATGGTCTGTGGCGTGGTCCTAGGTCCCTGTTGCTCGGTTAACCCTATCCGTTAAGGTCTTAAGTGTGGGGATGCGTCCCTGCGCGTCTCCCGTGCATATTTCTCTGCATATGCCTTAACCTGTTCATGCATGAATGCCTTGCCTTGCTTCTACCCTAATGGGATCCCTTCCCACCCACCCGGTTATGTTCCGCCCACCCTTGGGGCTGTGTCCCTGCAGTTTTCCTTCATTCCTTGATTTTGAGGTCCTGTCATGTGAATGCACCCTACGTTCACCATAGTCCAAATCCAACCTTATAGCCCTGTTCCTCCCATTGAACTGACCATTTTTCCTTTTTACCTACCCCTGTTCCGGTGCACGGTTTTTGAGTTATTACTTTTTGAAGCATTTTACGCAATTTAGACGGTTTTCCATGTGAACGTGCTTTTTTTGCTTCCGAATCATGCTCTGATGTCATAGCCCTGACCAACGCTTTTCCCCTGACATTTTTCCTTTTTATTCCGCATCATTTTGCTACACGGTTTGTCCGTTATTAATTTTCCGGTTTTTTAAGACTTTTTCATGCGTATTTTTGACATTTTTCCATGTGAACCTGCCCTATTTGCATCAGACTTCCAATTTAATTTGACAGATGTGTTCTCCATGTCTTCCCCCACCTTTTTCCTTTTTCCTCCACCCTTTTTCGACTTCCGGATTTTTACTTATTAAATTTTAAATGAGTTTTCGGGAGTATTTTTGGAGTTTTTCGCATGTGAACCCCTCCTACTTCCACCGGAACTGCGTTTTAACGTGATAACCCTGTGCCACCCTTCCTGCGGACATTTTTCCTTCTTACTGCATGTCATTCCGGTGAATGATTTGTTCGATATTAATTTCCGATCCCATTTTCGGGTTTATTTTTTGGGTTTTTCCCATGAGAACGCGTCTTATCTCAGTCGGAATTATGTTTTGACGTGATAGGATTGTTGGGCACATCTTTCTGCACAGTTTTCCTTTTTTCTGCACCTCACTCCGATGCACGGATCTTTCGATATTAATTTTTAAATTGCGTTTTTGGTTCGTTTTTTGTGTTTTTTGCACGTGACCGCCCTTTACCCCTCCCGGAACCCCCGTCCCGTATTTTCCTTGTTTCCCCCCTGTCGTCCTGCCCACTTTTCGTTTTTACGCTATTTCGTTTTGACGTCCGGATTGGGAGTTATTAATTTTTCTTTATTTTTACGTGTATTCGCGCGCCCGTTTTACGCATGAACGCGCCCTTTTTCGATTTTACGAGTCTCCACGCGCCCCGGTCGTGTCCGCCTAACCCGTACTGTCATCCCAGCGTCCTTTCAATCCTGTCACGGCAAATTTTTTTACCCCGCCCCGCGCATGTGCGCGGGACGGGGGTACCTACCCTTGTCCCCACCCTGCCCACCCCCCTACCCTACCCTTGTCCCTACCCTTCCCTACCCTTCCCCCCACCTGCCCACCCCATGGCCCCCCCCACGGGCCCCCCCACCCCTTTCCCCTAACTACCCACCCCTTCCCTCCAACCGCCCGTCTCTCTCCCTCTCTTTCTCTCTCTCTCTCTCTCTTTCTTTCTCTCTCTCCTCCTACGTCCTTCACCTTCTGCCCTTCCCTCTCCTCCGTCACCTTCTGCGCTCTTCCCCTCCTTCACCTTCTGCCCTTCGCCCCTCCGTCGCCTTCTTCTTCCCCACCCTCCCCCACTCCTTCTTCGTCCCCCAGCGCCTCCCTCCCACAGCGCCACCCTCCCCCACTCTTTCGTCTCCCTCCCACAGCGCTACCCTCCCCCACTCCTTCTTCGTCCCCCAGCGTCTCCCTCCCACAGCGCCACCCTCCCCCACTCTTTCGCCTCCCTCCCACAGCGCCACCCTCCCCCACTCTTTCGCCTCCCTCCCACAGCGCCACCCTCCCCCACTCTTTCGTCTCCCTCCCACAGCGCTACCCTCCCCCACTCCTTCTTCGTCCCCCAGCGTCTCCCTCCCACAGTGCCACCCTCCCCCACTCTTTCGCCTCCCTCCCACAGCGCCACCCTCCCCCACTCTTTCGCCTCCCTCCCACAGCGCTACCCTCCCCCACTCCTTCTTCGTCCCCCAGCGCCTCCCTCCCACAGCGCCACCCTCCCCCACTCTTTCGTCTTCTCCCCCGGCGGCGTTTCTCCCCCCCGCGCGCCGCCCTCTTCGCCCCCCAGAGCCCCCCCCAGCGAGCCTCCTCGCCTTCTCCTCCCTCCCCCTTCTGCCGCCGCCCTCGTTGCCCCCCGGACAGCCGCCTGTCGACCGCGACGCCGCCGCCGAATTCGCTGACGCCGCCGCCGACTCCGCCACAGCCGCCGCCGACTCCGCCACCGCCGCCGACGCACCTCCCCTTCCTCCTCCTCTTCCTCTTCCACCTCCTCCCTCAGGCTAGTAACTAACCTACCTAGTTAATTGACTAATCTAACTAGGTTAAAACTAACCCTAGTTAATTGACTAACCTAACTAGGTTAACCTAACCTTAGTTAGGTTAACTAACCTAATCCCACCCATTAACCCTAACCTAACCTTAGTTAGGTTAACTAACCTAATCCCACCCATTAACCCTAACCTAACCTTAGTTAGGTTGACTAACCTACCCTGACTAACCTAGCTGACTGACTTACCTGACTAGACTTAGGTAGACTAACCTGACTTATCCCACTAACCAGACTTAATTGACTTATGCTTAACTGACTTATTTGATTAATGTGATTTAGGTGACTTAATTAATCACTACATTAATTTTTCCATTAAAAAATTTCAAATTTTTTTTAAAAATTTCCTTTTGCCTTTTGACAATTTTTGGAAATTTGTCTGCTGGAAATTGCCTACCCTATAATTTCTGAAAATTCCACATTTCCTAAATTTACCCCTAAATTGCCAAAAAATGTAGAAAATTCATTTAAAAAATTGCAAAAAAATTCTAAAAAATTCTAAAAACATTCTAAAAAATTCCCCTCACCTCCCTTGCTCATTTTCCATTTATTCAACCATAAATAATCACAACTAAAAATAAAAAATAAAAATAAAAATAAAAAAAAACCAACACAAACCAAATCAACACATCTGCTAAGGTGTTGTCATTGTTGTTTCATCAGTGATCTTTACTTTTCCTTTACTGGATTCCCTTCTTTTGGTGGACTCTTCCGTGCGCATTTCTGCATTACATACACACCCCTTCCAGGTATTTATTTTATGTGCTTTATTTATTTTTATTTTCCCCCTTAATCACAAATTAATTGTTAAAATGAACCCTTTAATTCACCCACAGTTTCCACGCGCATTCGTGCTAAAACACACATACTTTTAAATTAAAATCAACCAGCCGTTCACTTAGCACGCGCTACGTGCGCTACAGAGGCACTTTAAAATTTTAATTAAAACGAACCAGCCGTCACATGAGCACGCGCTGGCAAAAAAGCGCTCCACATCACCTTAATTTATAATCAATAAATTGCATTTAGAGACCCAGTCGGGAATCGAAGTCCGGGAATCGAATAACTGCACCGCTTAACCTAATAATTGGTAATTAAATTTATAATAAGGAACCGCCGTTTTCTTGCTAAGGTTTATCACCTAATAAAAATTCACCCATTTTTAATAATTTATTAAAATCAACCCTTCATTAAATTAATTCCCCCCTCACTGCACTTAATTCCTTTTTTTTAATGAAGCGTTTCGTGGGATGGGTATGCGCCGTCATTAGAGTTATTTTCCATGGTCCAGTCTTGGTTTATCACAGATATAGTATTGATATGTGTCGGATATGGTATGGTTTTGGTTTCCTGTCTTAGTTATGGTTACGGGTACGGTATGCAGTTTTTTTCTTTTATTGCCTGATACGCGGTTCAGGGTGTTTGTCTGCTGCATCGCATGAAGCTTTCGGTCGCATTTGTCTCGAGGTCATGTCAAATTTTTTCTAGGATGTGGTTTGCTTGGGGTTAGTAGGTCGAGTCAGTTTTATTGGTAATTCTCTTATCCTTGGTTTTTTGTTTGTTGCTTTGCAGGCATTCTCCTTGATTGTCTGTGATTGTGGTGTGTGTGTAACCATCTGAATGGCGCCTTCTCATGCTCCTCCCCCTATCCAGTACGTCCCATTAGTTAGTAGGGATTACTCGTCCCTACTTACTTTTGAGCCCCTCACGAAGGCAGGACTTGCTGCTTTTGTGGCCACTCCTTTTCCATTACTTCCAGAGGATCCGTCCGTATGTGATGAGTTCCTGGCCTCTTACAACAAGAAGACAGGCGTAGTCCAAGGAATGTCTATGACATTGACGTCTCGAGGCTTAGGGAAGGCTCTATCTTTACCCTTCAAAGGAGAACCTTTTGTGACCACTCGTCAGCTCTTCTCTAATGAAGAGATTCTCAAGCTGTTGCAGAAGCAGACAAGGGAAGTCGTTGATATTAAGAAAGTGATAAACTCTTCAGGAGTTTCGTTTTCTATGATCACTGATCCCGTATGGAAGACGATGTGTCAGTTCCTTCAGGACAGGTTTATGCCTGCCAAAACGCCATCCCACTATTTGTCCAAAGAGCTTTTCACAGCTTCCAGGATGGTGTTGAAAGGAGTTGCTATTGATTGGAGCACTTACCTCCTTACTAAAATGGATCAGCATTTTGTTAAAGTCACGAGAGGTAATGTTACCAATGTTACCTATGGATCATATTTGTCTGCCTTCTTGACCTATTCAGGTTTACAGAAGACTGTGCCTCCACCTCCTCCATCAGATCCAGTACCTCCTCCTCCACCTTCAGAAGAGTCAGCACCTATTGACATTGAGGATGATGATTCTCCGCCTCCCCTGGTCATACAGTGCAAACGCTTGAAGAGGGTAGCGGATAAAGCCCCTTCTGTACTTCCCTCAGTGTCTATCCCTGCTACTTCTGGCAGTGAACTCCCTGGGTATCTCACTTCCAATAACTTGTTCAGAGCACATCGCGAAGGATCCTTGGAGATCTCCGTTCCCTCCCTGAACAGTCTCGTCTCAGGAGATGCCATTCCTTTCCTCTGCAAGGATATTCAAAGTTCCATTGAGTTGTCAGTGACAGCCTGTGTTCAACAGCTGTACGCATCTTTCTATGAAGAGCTCATGCAGTCCAAAGACCAGTTGCATAAGGCAACATCTGAGTTAGCTTCTGCTAAGGATACCCTAGCAGATCTATTTAAACAAATGGAACAGCAAACCCAACTGGTTGCCATCCAAAGCGATGAGATTTCTTCATTGAAGACCCACTTATTCGAGGCTCAGTCACAGGTTACTAGCCTTTCAGCAGAGAAGGAGAGGATGTCCAGCGAAGCGAAGGAATTCCAAGCTATCTTAGATGACAAGCTTTCAGCTTTACAGATGGCTAATGACACAGTGGCCAACCAAGCCTCCCAAATCCAGCAGTTGCAAGATCAGCTTGCAAAGTCCCGCTCTGTTCCTCCAAGCCCTCCTGTTCCATTAATTCCTTCTCTTTCACAGCAGGATTTGGCTGCCCTACAGAGACAGGCTACTTTGTGTCCTCTATTCCAAGACAAAGTGGAAAGATTGCAGTCCAGAATGGACTTGTTATGGTCTACCTTTGAGCAGTTTCAGGAATATGTCTTACCTGACCATTCTTTCTTTGTCCACTACCACTTACAGAAGTTGGTCTTCTACATGAAGCTTTCCACGATGGATTTATCTTTTCCAGAGGATGGCTGGAGTGGGGCTTGGTCTGCTGAGTTGTTGACAGAGGTAGTCAGAATGGTCTTTGAAGATTCTGTCACGCCAGATACCATATTGATGTTATACATGTATCTACGAGGAGATTTGTTAATTCCAGATGAGGTAGATATGGCATGGTATGTGGGGGATGTGGTCTTACAGGCTGTTCTATATGTCAATCATTTGGAGTTGCGCATAGCTGATATGTTCCAAAGTTATTCCTCCAAAGTAGCTGATTGTCATGATAATTCGTGGCATCCCATGATTGATTCGGTGGTCTTCAATCAAAGACAAAACACAGCTCCTACCTTTGTACAGAGTACTAACCAACTGAGGATGGATCTCTTAACCTATCTTTCCAAACATAATCCATTTGATGCTACCTTCTTTGATGCCTATCATAGACGATCTCTCTTAGGACCTTCTGTTCCTACCCTCCTCTATTACCAACAATTGGCTCACCGCTATGCTATATATTTTTCCCTTTGTCAGTCTAATTCCACAGTAATTTTACCACTTCTTTTCCAACCTTCAAATTTCCCTCAAATTCCTATTTTCACATACTGTTCCTTTATTGAGGATAGGGTATTTTCCCCTTCTCCACCCTGTTCTTCACCCCTCATAAATGTACCCTCCACATTTCCTATTTATCAGTTAACACCTTTCCTTAGTGATTCCTTTCAAATTTCTGCCACTCCTTCTTTAACCTTTTCTTCATTTTATGATTTTTCCTATCCTTCCCTTCATCCACTTTCCCTTATTCCACTACCCTCTCCTAACACTTCCATATCTCAACCACCTCAGTTGGTTAGTGACTGTGACGGTTTTGATAATCAGATTTCCAGAAGAAGGGGATGGAGTTCGGATGATTGCCTTACAGGACCACAGATTAATTGGCCAGTAATTCCAGGAGAATGGACAGCTTCCAGTCAAGCTTATCAGAATTATGTTCATTTTGCTCAGCAGTATTCCCAGTCTGCAGATCCCTCAGTGAGATTAACTGCTCACTTTGCTTGGTACCTGGCGTATATGCATAGGCACTCTCATACTGATTCAAAGCCTATTCCAAAGTTGTGCATGAATGTCAATGTTAGCATTGATTCCCAACAGCTGGAGATACTGTATTTTCATGCCCTCTGTTTGCCTAGCAGATACTTGGTTCTGTTGGAAAGGATGTGCTGTCTCCAATTTTTTCAAAATCCTCCTAAAAACTTTATAGATGAATCCTTATCTATGGATCGATTCCGACAACATCAATCTTTTAAGAGGGATCATCTTCATTGATACCTTTCCAATGTATGGTGGAAGCTTTTAATGAACAACTCTCTTTTTGAAGAAGTCATTCAGATGGTTGTGTTGTGTATTAGTGTTTGTGTTGTGAGTTCATTTATGTCAAACGAACGTGGTGGTTTCCTATTGGATTTCGTGTACGAGCTATGTTTTGGATATTTGTAGAGATGGGGTCGTGGATGGAGAATTGAAGCTGATGCAGATGACGAAGAAGAAAACTTTTATATCCTTTACAAATTTGTGATGATTTTTAGTTTGATAAGAGGTATTACTGTATAAAGAGTTTTCCTTTCTTTGTATTTTTATATCAGAAACAGGTTATAAGTTGGGGTCGTGGTGGATGGATTCTTTTTGAAAAGATATTGAAGATCAAAGTTGAGCTTTTCTATGAACTTGTATTCCCTTTTTCCTGGGTCGCGAGGACGCTTCCTTATTAAGTGTGGGGATATGTTGAGTGTTGAAATGACTTGTTTTTTGGCTGATTTTTGTTGTTTTTGAGAGCTGAATGGTTGATTTTATGGGATGATTGGTTGATTTGGAAGTGGTTTGAGAATGTTTTGGATGATATTGATTGTGTTTTGGAAGTTCATGATGTTTGTTGGTGGTTCTGTGATATTCTGATAGGTTCTGAATGGTTCTGTATACCTTCTGTTTTGTTCTGTTTTGGTCTGTTTTGTTCTGATTGTCTTCTGTAAGGAGGGATGAAGTATTGATTGATGAAGAATGAGATATTGTGAAAGCTTATTGAATGGTTTGTGAGAGTTTGGAATGGTTTGAGAATGAGTCATGTGGTTTTGATGATCTTCTGTAAGCTTCTGTAGGTCTTCTGTAGAGCTTCTGCTTCTGTTCTGTTTCTGTTTTGTTCTGTACTGTAGCTGTTCTGGTACTGTTCTGTAGACTGTTCTGTATGCTTCTGTAAGTGTTCTATGGAATGTATGTGTGACTTTGGGGAAAGTTTTCTAGCCTTGGAAAGAGGTGAATACAAGTGCAAAAGAGCTGAAAGAAGTGGAAGAAGTAGCTGCTGAAGACTCAAGTGAAGACTAGAGTGAAGTGACAATAGTGAGCTGTGAAGAGACACTGTAGTGGCTCTGGTGACCCTTCATATCAGACATACCTCTTGGGAGGGGTATCCACGACCTAAGAGTGATTATTGAGAGTAATTTTGAGAGATTGTAGTGAGGATATGATGTATTATTGATGGAGTGAGATAGAGAGAGTCAGAGATAGCCAATTCTACTCAAACAGAGTGATTGTATATGAGAGATTGAGAGAGAAGACTAGGAAGATATTGAAGATGAATACTATGTGATGTATTTCCATTCAAAGATGGTGTATTTCTTTGTTTTCTTTGTTCTATTGATGGATTTTATGAAGATGTTGAAGAATATGGTTGATTCTATTAAATCCGTGGGAGATCTACATGATGCTGCATGAAGATTTGTGGTGCCTGGTGTTCTTTTCTTCATTGTGATCATATGAAACATGATAAACAAGCTTGTTGATATTACAAGATAGATTTTCTTGCAAGAGAATTCCCTTTTCCTTGGTGTTCCTCTCGGGGCTCCAAAACTGGAAGTGGAAGCAATGTCAGGATCTCAAGGCAGACAAGGAGAGGACCGATTGGACTCGGGAGAATTCCCAGTCATGGTGCAGGAGTTAGTCAACGAGTATGACTTGCTGGCCAGGATGGTAGTTCAGGGTAGGCTAGTAGAGGAAGTGGTAGCAAACCTAGAAGAGAAAAGAAAGGCGATCAGAAGGGCGCTAGAGAGCATGATTTCCTATAACCACGAGCAAAAGGCTAGGAGACTCCAACAAGACGTGGATATGTACGAGGCTTGACGCATGCTAGCCCTGGCTGGAGCAGCAAAAGCAGGACCATATGTGGAGAGAGAGCGGGCAGTGGAGGCTGACTTATCATTAAGTGAACTTGTAGCCAGGCGGCTCATAGACAACACGTCCGCTGAGCAGGGCGCAACAGCCTTAGCCACAGCCTTACTCTCAGGATTAGGGGTCACACAAGGGGCAATCTAGGATCCCTGTAGTGGCAAAACAACTGGACAAGTATGAACCTAGCAACGACCCATATAGCTTTGTGGAGCAGTTTGAACAAGTTTGTGAAGCAAATGACCTCACAGACCCTGCACAATGCTCCCAAGATTTTGGGCTGTGCTTAGGTGATAAGGGGATGCAGCCGAGCGCGGGAACTTTTCCCATCTTAAAGACCACTTTATCAAGAGGTTCCCTGAGGCAGGATACTCCAACAACCTCATTGTCCGCTTGATGAATGTCAGTCAGAGGGAAAAGGAGGACGTGAGAGACTACGTCACACATGTACATAGCCTCTTCAAGAGGATCCCGGCCAATGAGTGACCTAACGAGAAGGCTGTGTCTACAGTGTTCATAAATGGAATCTGTAGCGAGGAACTCTACAAGGCCTTGGCTAGTAACTCCACCCTACACAGAGATGTGCTAGCTAGGGTTTTTGATGAAGCAATAAGGGTGGATGACCAGCTTAGGGAGCGAAGCATGAGGAACACCAGTCGGGACAGTACAGGCCAGAGGGCTTCACAGTGATCAACGACATCAGGTGAGAGAGAGAGCTCTAGCGCATGGGATAAGGGAAAGGGAGTTGACCAAGGCCAGGACTTGGCTGAGGTGAGGATGGAGCTTGCACGTTTGCAAGAACAAATAAGGAAGCCTATGCAAAATCACGTGCAGTGTATACACTGTGGTGGAAACCACCTTCCAGCTAATGTCAAGATCCTAGATCTAGGCCGTGTTCGAACTGTGGTAGGTTTGTTCATAACTCATTGCACTGCAGATTGCCCAGGAGGTTTCCATATGCGCAGCAATACAACCCTCCTTACCTCGGCAATAGGCCATCTAACTTCCTTGGCAAGGGAGCCCAGCTAGCACTTCAAGCACCAAACGACATGAGACCAGCCATCCCTAGGCTAGAGATGAACCCAACAGGCATACCCAGACCACCAAGACCCCACGTAACCCAACCACCGAGTGACGCTCCTATTCACTATGTGGAGGAACCTAAGGAAGAAGAGAGCTACGTAAACCCATACATCTCCTATGACGAGGAAGGCAATCCAGTCTTGATGGATTATCAACCGGTGCCGGTGATGGCGCTGGGAAGAGGAAGAGGCAGAGGCTTTGGAGGACCAAGCCAGGACCTAATCTCATGTTGGACCTGCGGTCATCCGGGCCATATCTCATCATGCTGCCCAGAAAGGGAACAAGCAAACCAGGACAAGGCTGACCTTCGATGCACCGAATGTGGGATCACACACCTGTTTCTTGACTGCCCTAGGCAGAAACCATCAGCCAGTCTGGCCAACATGCCCTCCATGCCCTTGGGGATATTTGGGGTGGAGACCTTTGGTGGGGAGGACACACCCATCCCATTGCATGTCATGACGCGAGTGCAAACAAGACGAATAGGCATCTCACTGCCTAGGCCAAGTAACCTGGATGCAGCATCGTTGGGAAAGAAAATCCAGAGGAGAAGGAGAAAAAGAAAAGATGCAAGGATCACTTTTAAGAATGAGGAAGCTACAACCTTAGTGGCGGGAAAGGGGGTCACAGATGCTGAGGCAGAGACCTCAGCCCCCAAGACGGCGGAACTAGGTAGTGCCAAGGTGGGGGAATACCCTCATCCCAGACGGCAACTCAAGGCTATAGCCAAGGTTAAGGAGTGGGTCAAGGATGCCCAAGAACACCTTAAAGATGTAGAACCCATATTGGAGGATCCAATGGAGGACCTTTCTAGTGCAAGCACACCCGATTCACTATCGCGACCACAATCGGGGAATGCGCTAACACCACGAGAGATGCCACAAAGGCAAGACCAGGGAGAAGGTTGTTAAAAAGCTAGCCACGACATGTGGCCAAAGAGTGGTGACCAAGGAGGAAGCCAACTACCCAGCAACCTCCTCACCACCTTAGTAACCACCCCAGTGACTGTGAGCTTAGGAGACTTACTTTGGCAGCACCCTCCATTGTGGCAAGAATTGAGGCACTGGGTGGAGGGGAAGGGGGAGCATGCTGCCACTGACTTGCACGAGCAGGACGCAGTCACGCAAATTCCAAGCCTAACACTGCACTCAGCTCCAAGGTCACTGCACATCAACGCTTTATGGGAAGGCACAGAGATGCATGCAGTCCTACCTGTTTTAGCCTTGGGGGACGCAACACGGAAAGGGATTGTAGACACCGGTGCTGAGGTCAGTGTCTTGAGCCACGTAGTTCTACAGGCCTGGGGAAACCCACCTGTGGAAGAGGCTAGGTTTAATGTTACATTGGCCAATGGAATGAAGGTCAGACCATTCAGGGTCTTAAAAAACTAGCCAGTGAAGGTCGCAGGAGTGCAGTTTTCAGTAAATTTCATTGTCATGAAGGGTGTGGACTACAACATACTGTAGGCTGGCCATGGATGAGGAATGCACGAGTGGTTGAAGACTGGGGAAAGAACCTCATATTCTTGGGGAATAGGACGGAAGTGGTAAGGATTGAGATGGACACATGGAAGACTACCCTAGCCAACCTTGATGCTATCTCGACCATGCTAAAAGGTGATGCCCAAGCATGCAAGCCCTATGGGACACTGACCAAGTACATCCCCTCTCCTGAGGACGAGAGGGATTGGATGCATATCTTGGCAACCATTGACGTGCCATTCTCAGATGAGGAAGAGTTGTATAAGCAAGCTGCTAAGACACCAAGCATGCCAGCAAAGGAGCCCACTGTGCCACTTTGCATGATGGCGGGAAGCTCACGGGATCCAGGGAGACCAATCTCGTTCCACACCCCCACTAACAAGATCGAGCTTTAGGGAATCGTAGAGTACCTGACCACTAAACTGAAAGGCAACAAGGCGGCTACTCTAAAACCCCTAAGCAATCTCTTGGCTCGGCTTGAATGGGAATGGACCAAAGTTCACGATCTTAACCTATTATACAACTGGGCTGTAATCACTGACGAAGAGGAGATCGGAGAGGAAAACCTAGGGGATGACGAGTAGTCGGAGGGGCAAGATTCCGGTGATGAGAAGTACAAGCACTGTTGCTCTGAGACAGACGAGAGCGAAGAAGAGTTTAACACGATAGATTATGACACTGAAGGGAGAGAAATCGAGCAGATCGAGGCAGAATCTAGGCCAAAAAGGGAAAGGGCAGGTAGGAATGGAAAAGGAGTCATGTGGATGGAATGCGATAGAACCTGGCTGGAGCAGGTGGGAGCCATGGATTATGAGCAGGCAGAGGTGGCAGAATCGTTGATAGTCCCAACACTGAAGACGGATTCACACTGAACTACGACCCCCGGGCGAAACCCCTTCCTCAAGCAAGGGATGTGAGTTTAACTCGAAGTCTGAAGTCAGTACAGAGAGTGATCCCAAAATACCCCAACCCTCTAAGGTCAGACGCACCAAAGGGGACTTGCCAGTCCACTTAAGGTGCAAGCAGATCAAGGAGGGAGCCAGGAAGCAAACTAGAGACTCAGAAGTAGAGAGGCAAAAGAAACCGCAGGACCTCCCCAAACACTTCACAAAGTTTAAGAAGGGTGATAGAGTGGTGGTTTTGCTAGGAGCAAAGAGACAAGGGCAAGCCAGTGAACCAATTGAGGGACCCACCAGGATCAAGGAAGTCGACCTGGCAGGGGAAGGCAAGAAACCTCAACCTATGTTCATTGCTGTGACGACCTGACCAAGGAGGAGGAGGCTAGACTGGTTGCTCTCCTGCGAGAGTATGTCGATGTGTTTGCCTGGTCCTTGGAGGAACTGAGAGGAGTCGATCCTAGGGTTGTGACCCATAATATTCCAATGGTCCCAGAAGCAGTGCCAACGAAGCAGCGACCTTACCCTATGAATCTCAAACACGCCCATGCGGTGAAGGAAGAGATCGATGAGCTCATGAAGGTGGGATTTATATATGAGATCGAGCACACAGATTGGGTATCGCCCATAGTGATCGTTATGAAAAAGAACGACAAGATTCGAGTGTGTGTGAATTACAAGAAGGTGAATGCCGCTATGAAGAGGGATAACTACCCCTTGCCATATACCAAGCACATGCTGGAGAGAGTAGCAGGCAAAGAAGCTTACAACTTTCTGGATGGTTTCTCTGGCTATAATCAAGTGCACGTGCATCCTAACGACAGGCACAAGACTGCCTTCGCCACGGAGTGGGGTGTATTCACCTACATCGTTATGCCCTTTGGACTAATGAATGCTCTTGCAACCTTCCAACGATTAATGTGCATGATCTTCAAGGATATGCTGCGACACAAGCTGGAGGTGTCCATAGACGACTTATGCATACACTCCAGTTGGACCGAACACTTAGAGAGGCTGTGAACCGTCTTCAAATGATGTCGGTCATACAAACTCTCGCTGAACCCCTTGAAGTGCCATTTCTGGGTGAAGCACGGATGCATCCCAGGGCATGTAGTGTCACGAAATGGCATTGCCACTGACTTCTCAAAAGTCAGGGCCATGCGAGCACGAGATGCATGATGTATTGAGAGAGGCGCATGGCGGGATAGCTAGCGGGCACTTTAGTGGGGACACGACCGCCAGTAAGGTATTACAATCCCAACTCTGGTGGCCCACCCTATTCTGCGATGCCGCTAAGTTCGTCAAACACTGCGATGAGTGCCAGAGGACTAAGGTGCCCATGCGTCGTAATAGCGCGACAGCCCTTCGAAAAATGGGGCATTGACTTCATCAAACCTATCAGTCCAATAGCTCAATACTCCCAGCAGGCATGCTACATCATTGTGGCAATGGACTACTTGACAAAGTGGGCGAAGGCACGAGCCACTAGAAGGAACGACGCTAGGACCACTGCAAAGTTCCTGTGGGAACAGGTCTTTTCACGGTTTGGTTGTCCAATCGAACTAGTAAGTGATCAAGGCGCACACTTCGTTAATGAAGTAATATCCCACCTGCTCTCAACCTTCCTAATCATTCATAGAAGGTCCTCTCCCTACTACCCTCAGGTAAATGGCCAAGCGGAGTCCACAAATAAAATCCTGGTCAACGTGCTTACTAAGGTAGTATCCACATCACGAAGAGACTGGGATAATAAACTGATGGCTGCCTTGTGGGCTTATCAGACAGTTGTCGGGCAAACGTCCTTTAGGCTGACCTACGGGACGGAGGCCATTCTACCTTTAGAATTCTTTGTCCCTAGCTTAAGAATAGCAGCACAGGAGCATTGGGAGGGAAGAGAGGCTTGGACTAACCGCTTAGAGGAGCTAGAGCGTCTCATAGAGACTCGGCTTTTAGCCACCCACGCTCTAATCTGTGAAAAGGCATGACGAAAGCTGTGGTATGACAAGCACGTCAACCAGTGCAACTTTGATCAAGGGGATCTCGTACTACTCTACTTGGTGAAAGGGCACAAACAGAAAATGAAATTTTGAGGGCTGGGACCTTTCTGAGTGCATGCAATTAGCAGAACGGGCAATGTCGAGTTGGAGACGCTCGAAGGGGAAGGAATAGGCTTCTTCAATGGCAGTCGCATGAAAAAGTACTATCCTCCTTCCCATCCGTTGCACAAGCCACCGATGCACGAAGCCCCCGTCACTGTCTGCATGGCCATAATTACCGAACTAACCGATCAAGATGAAGAAGCAGTAGCACCCGCCTACCTTCGAATCACGGTCACTGCAAAATGGACATATTCTTTTGATACCTTGATCGACGAAGGGGCCGACCATAATGACTTGACACACGACCATTGGACACGCATTGGTTAGCCTAAATTACAGCCCACAAGTGCAAAACTTAGCCCATTTGGGGGCAACACTTACCCTCTCTTAGGGAAATGCCAAGCAGCTGTCTTCGTCGAGTCTGGAAGTATCCCAATCGTCTTTTATGTGTTACCAAACACTAAAGGAGCCGGTGATAAATCACTACTAGGGCGCACTTTCAAAAACCAGACAAACTGCAATGTGGACTACAACCTAGACCGCATTCACCTGACCGTGGGCAATGTGCGCATGGTAACTACTTTCAGCAAGGGCCATCTTGCGCCTTCTACAATTGTAGAGCCACCAATAGAGGCCCCCATGGCCAAGCCTAAGGAGAAGGGCATGGATATCTTACCCCGTGCCCCAACTTCCAAAAGCAAACCCACCCAAGCCATCCACATGGCCAGGGAGCCCACGCACATATGGGTGCCAAAACGGCGAGCGCCACCTCCTGGTAGACCACAGAAGCATGCTGCTAAACGCAAAAACTATCAGTTGCGGCCTAAGAGGCAGCCCAGATGCCATCGACATGGGCACACTGCCACACCACGATGGATATCGAAAGATCTCCTGTGAGCACAAGGATACTATGAGGGCAACCCCTGGATATGGGTGCCTAAGGGCAGACACCCAAAAGGATCAACTTTGAGCAACCCCACTCCAGCTGGACAGACCAGCACATGAAAAGCACAAGTCGCAAAGAATGCAAGAGAGTGCTTTTCGAATCCAGAGATGAAGCAGTTGATGTATGCACCCATGCACAAAGGCAAGCCTTTCTCAGCACCGTGCTACATGTCACCCAAGCACAGGGTGATGATTCAGTGGAAAGGATGAGAAGGAAACTGGAATTGACTATCCGGGCGCTAAGGTACGGCCTTCAGGAACGGGAGCTCCCCACCAACATGGGACTCACTAGGGAGCAGCAATTCCACTACCTGCGCAGTGCCGACCTCTCCACTGTTGAGCTCAAGGAACTGGGGTTCGAAAAACAGGAGCTGCCCGCACCACCACCGCAAATGACCCCAGCTGTGGCCGAACAAGATACCGAGGAGGGCCCGGATTCAGACCAAGAGGCCGACGAAGAACAACGAAAAGGGCCTAGTCCCCCTCTACCAGACCTCCCACCAGACGAGCCTGAAGATGCCCACATGCCGAAGTGCATCGTGGCAGCCACAAGAAGGAGGCAGGAGCTGGCAGAGGATGCACAACGCAGAGCGCGGTCACTACCTAGACAATTCTGTGACGAGCCAATACCACTATGAAGGGACCCCAACCCCATCGATTGGCCTCAGGAATCGGTCATCTGGCATGATCGGGAGTTCCAGACGAGGCTTTTTGAGCTGTCATTTTCCTATCCATGCTCGCTGGACCGGGCGTTGCCGCTCAGTATCCTATCCAAAATCAAGGATCTAGCCAATGACCTAGCAAACAAATGGGTGGAAGAAAGGAGTCTAATTATAACCAGGTGGAGGCAAGAGCTTGTAGATTACTAGCAGGACAAGGTGAACGGATTCCCAAATCTGTCCAAGGCTACGAGGCGCACCCGAAGTGGCGGAGGAGGATTTGGGATACCAATTTTGACGCTTGGACCGCCTTCTACAGCTCACTCCCCGAGGAACGAAATGACCCCACCTACATGCCCTACCCCCGCGGGCATGGAGTGGACTATGACCGCACTATTCATGGGGATTTTGATTTTCCTAAAATATATAATGTAAATGCCCAAACTCCCGAGGAATGCTTAGTTTTTAGACTAAAGGATATCCTTCCATCCATCACCTGTTTCCTCACGGACTTCTCCTCCTGCCCGGATCCTGCCTTCCTAACCACCTGCAATTATCTTAGGTTGATCAAATTCCTATTAATACAAAAGCCTACCGCTGAGGAAGCTAACCTTCCCCCCTCTTTTTTGACATCAATCTAGGAATCGATAGTAGAGCTATGACTAGATTAATGATGAGGGCAACCCTCCTTTTGCTTAGAACTCTTAGAAAACATGAATGACACTTGCTTCACAAGGTGTAACCATCCCTTTTTGTCATCCACACCTCTGAAGGCCCGAGTTGCTATTAAAGAATACCTCTAAAGCCATGCCTTTCTATCCCAATGTCTGCGACCGACCACCCCGCCCTTCGGCATGACGGTGATCGGCACTAGCTAAACGCCTTCTATGTATACCATCTTCCAAAAAAAAAAAAAACACTTTGCTCACCACACCTAGGGTTCACCCCTAGCCCCTCTCCCCACTTCACGCTTAGGGCACACCAAGGGCAGGACTTCCAGACCTGTCACCCTAAGCTCTGCACTGCACCTCCAACAACGCATAAACTGGGTCCTCAAGTGTGAGACATTACCAAGGGCTTGCCCAAGGTTAGACTCATCTCCCAGTTCCACTGCACATGCACTTACACCTCACCGAGAGACAGACACACCCCTTAGGGAGAGCACGTCCTTCTCTTGCAGGTTGTTTTAACTCAGTCGGGGCCTACCATTGGCATAGACCTTGGAACCCTGTGTTTATCCACGGTTACGGAGCCCCGGTTTTGTGACAGTCATCGCCAATGCTAAATTCCAACTGGGTAACAAAGGCCGAGCACCTTCATGAAGATCAAAGCCAGTCGTAACCTCTCTTGGAACCCTGTGTTCTTCCATGGTTACGGAGCCCCGGTTGTGACAGTCATCGCCAATGCCAAATTCCAACTGGGTAACAAAGGCAGAGCACCTTCATGAAGATCAAAGCCAGTTGGAACCTCTCCAAATCATCAGGAATCAACACCCCATCATGTCTCTTTTCCAGTAGCACCTTCTTGATCATGGTCATCTGCCCACCAATTCCACTTAGCACCACTCCCAGCGTTGCTACTGCTCCCCACCCCAGTGCCATGGGACTGGCACTCCGCTAAGAGGATGCTTGTTCACTTGCACTAGGTTGTGTACTAATGCAAGGAGGTCATCCTATAGCATATTCTTCTAGGAAGCTAAAGACCCATGAAAGGAATTATGCCACCCATGACTTGGAGCTATTAGCAGTTATTCATGCTCTCAAGCTTTGGTGACACTATTTGCTTGGCAACAAATTCTCTTTGGTCACACGGACCATAAGAGCCTTAAATGGATCTTCACCCAAACTGACTTCAATATGAGGCAACGTCATTGGATTGAGGTTCTACAAGAATATGACTTTGAAATCAAGTATCGGCCTGGCAAAGAGAATGTAGTCACTGATGCCTTAAGTTGCAAGGCATTCCTCAACTCTCTTATTATGGAGGAACCCTCGATGGCAGAATCATTGGCAACTATGGTGTCAATGCCTAGCAACCCTAGCCTTGAATTAGCAAAGGAGGAAGCTAGCCATTACCCAGAATATCTGAAGACGATGAACAAGATTTTGGAAAATGACCAAAACCCCAAACTTAAGGTCAAATATCAAGAATTTTTTGTCAATGAGGGGCATGTCTACTTTAGGACAAGATTGTGCATACCCTTAAGTAGGAAACTCAAACAAAGAATACTTTGGGAAGCACATGATTTGCCCTTTTCAGGCCATCCCGGATATATCAAGTCCCTCAACACAATCATGAAAAGCAACCATTGGGAAAGGCTTAAGGGAGATGTGCTCAAATATGTCATGGAATGTTTGTCTTGCCAGGGCATTAAGGCAGAACATGTCAAAATGCTTGGAAAGCTACAACCTCTTGGCATTCCCCAGATGAAGTGGGAATTTATCAGCATGGAATTTGTTGTTGGATTACCTTCAGTCCAAGGAGGATACAACTCAATTATGGTCATAGTTGACATGCTCGCTAAGGTTGCACACCTCGTTCCAGTCAAGAAAAACTACAAAGCTTTAGATATTGCCAGATTATTCATCAAGGAGATATTTAGACTCCATGGTTTACCTAGAAGGATTGTTAGTGACCACGATTCCCTCTTCACATCTCACTTTTGGAGAGGGATATTCGAGGCCATTGGGACTCAACTTTGCTTCAGTATAGCCTATCACCCTCAAACTTATGGCCAAACAGAGAGAGTCAACCAAATCATTGAAGACATTCTTAGGGCATATTGCTATCGCGAACCCAAGAAATGGATCCAATATCTACCATTGGTAGAGTTTGCCTATAATGCTTCTTACCAACAAAACATTCAAATGACACATTTTCACGCATTATATGGGAATGATTTCTATACTCCATTGAATTTTTTAGACCCTACCTTAAGGGTAGAAGCTTCCAAGAAAATTCTTGAGGAGATGGATGAGCAGGTGAAGGCCATCAGAAAAGATAATAGAGCCACCAAGGATAGGCAGAAAGCCTATGCAGATCTAAATAGACAAGAGCGACTCTTCAAAGAAGGAGATATGGTTTTTATTAGTGTATGACCCAAGAAGAGTTCCTTATCACTGGGAGAATTCAAGAAACTAAGTCCAAGGTATTGCGGACCCTACAGGATCCTCAAGTGTTTAGGGCGGCCCAATGCTTACAAACTCTAACTCCCTGAGAACGTAAAGGTTCACAATGTATTCCATGTTAGCCTACTAAATAAATATGTATCCAATCCTAGCCATGTACTCAATGATCAACAAGTTGTAATGCCAAGCCAAGGAGTCCTTAAGCTCTAGCCAGATAGAGTCCTAGACACTCGAGAAAAGAGATTGAGGAGTAGAACCCTCAAAGAGTACCTCTTCCAATGGAAGGACTATCCGGAAGAAGATGCAACATGGGTTGACAAGAGTACTCTCAACCAACAATACCCCCAATTCCTTTCAAGATGAGGACATCTTGATTCCTTAAGGGGGGAAGGATGTAACAGGGCGCCGCTGTATAACGTCACCCCCCCTTTTTATCCTGCCACTGTCGCCATCAACTCCCCCCCCCATTTTTTTAACTCCAAAAAAATAAAAACAAATTATTATTATTACTAATTATGCCTCTCCTCCCCCCTATTGATGCCGTTTTGGATGGCAGAGGGAGGGGGAGTTGAACTAGGAGAAGACAGAGGAAAGGGAAATGATGACAGGGAGTGGAGGAGGAGAATTTGACAGATAAACTGGAGTTGAATGAAGTGTGGACATAGGTCGAGATAACGACAACTAAACCTTCTGTAATGCTCCATGGCGACGAGCACGAGGACCATAGAATGGAGTTAAGACCTCGTTGCCTTCTCTTCCCCCCCAATTATTACCACCTCACCCTTATAAAACCCCCCCTCCCTCCTTAAACCGGTAGAGGAAACTCTCTTCTTTTCCCTTACTATTGTCACCCTTCCCCTTAATTTCCCCCCTTTTCCTTGCAACAAGCAGAAATGTTATTCTTATTTTCCCCTTGCTGCTAATTTGAGAAAGAGAGAAGGAGAGGGAGAGGTAGCGAAGGAGAGGGAGAGAGAGAGAGAGAGAGAAGAGGTCAAGGATGACTCCTCTCAAGGGCGAAGGCTCGGGTACCCTCTCTTCCCATCGCTCCCGTAACCACTCCATCAATTGCCTTTAAAGTGGACAAGAGATGGCAAAATTCAAGACAAAGCATAGGGGACTCTAGTACCAAGGAGTCTGTCGAGAGAGGTGAAGGTCGCTTTCCAGCTCTAAAATGGCCCCAAAGCGTAAGCTCCCCCAAGTAACTGGAAAAGCTGCAACTACGGGAGAAGGATCAAGCAAAGACACCACTATCAACACGAACGGTTTATCAGGCGGAAACACTAACTTGACTCTCCAAAACCAGGTACTGCTACCGTGTCTAGAAAACTGAAATTGAATATTTAAGCATAGGCATCATTAGGGAAAAAGTCATACCTCACATCGGGTAATTTGCATGTTTTGAAAGGTAGCCAAAAAGGGTTTAATAATCATGAGTTGTCGGAAATAGATTGAGTATCTATGGTTATAGCGAAAACAAGTCAAGTATTAGGATCTAACTTTTGCAGATTCATCATAGATTGTAAAGGTACATAAATATTCCGTATAGGTCAATTGTACTCCATAGACCATCATAGATAATTAACTTGCATTTACAATGAATGCATGTACACTCACATTTGAGTAATCAAGTCATGCATTTTGAGTTGCATAAATGTAAGGGATTTCTATGAATGGGGACCTCGCATCTCATTGACAACTCAGGGAAGACTTGCATTGGGACTTGCATGGCATCATGAATAGCCTCAATTGCACCACATAATGGGATATGCATCTAAAAAGGTAGATTAAGATGCTCATGTGAAATGTCGAGCTTATTTAAAAGGAATGGTTTGGTAGATGAAGTCCTTGCCAATAAGCGAAGCCAAGATTTAGCTCAACCTAGCTAGGACCTTAGTCGCAAATAAATCGATTTGTCCTTATCACCATATTTTGACTTGGAGTCAACACGCTCTTTGGTCTCTAACCCAATAGCCAACTGCGATGAACCCAAAACACGCTTAGGTATATCATTTTCAAAATATGAACTATCCCAAATCTAACACAAGGAAGCTTGAATGTAGTACCCACAAGGAGAATGACTATTTGCCAAGCTACATTCGATACTCGTAACTATTTCAGAATGGTAAATAGACTTGGTTTACGCTTGACTTGCAAGAGGAGTAAATACAAGTTCTTGTTATCTTGAAGGGAGGAGACCCTAGGGTGAACTTAGAACTCGATAGAGTTCTAAGATGGAAAAGATGATTACCAATTGACCAAACAAAACCCTAGACCAAGATCTTAAGATAGGGGACCAAAGGATAGTAACACCCAGGGAAGCATCTGAAACTATAGTGTAATTGCTCTACCCTAATACATAGTAGTGAGGTTAGGAAGAGGGTATTCTCTATCCCTAAAAAAATAATGGAAAATGACACCTACGCAGGAAATATCGAGAAGGGTGATATCAACATCAAAGATGAGGACTCCACCTTTGCAGATGTCCTGAGAGCACTCACCTTCATTGATTGTTTGTGTCTGTAAATCTAGAGTCAATGTGTGCAAAAGGAATGTATGATTCAAGCTCACAAAAGAAAATTTGATTAATGAATCAGGTTGAATTCAAGAAGGGCACGCCAAGCTACCCCCAGCTAGCCACCAACCCTAGCCAAGAGGGTTCCAAATAAGTGTGACGGGAATGTGGACTGAACCCGCCACCCATGAGAGGTCTCTTTGTGGGTTAGTTTGAATGTAGGAGGATGCTTGGATGCCAGGGGGCTTTGGCTATAAATTCCCTGCCTTTGGGTCCTACTCAAATGATCTATGTGACTCAAGATGGATTCTCGAGGTCTTGTTACCAATGCAAGGGTGGAAACTTGGAGGAAATAAGATGCATCCCCACGGATTGCGGAATCCGTCCTTTTTGGACGAGACTTGTATTTCAGTTAAGATGATAATATAAAGTTTACTTCCAAAGAACTTGCCTAGATTGTTTTTGTGTCAGCGCCATAAGTTACACAAACGAGCCCTGTTTTCTAAAAGGCTTAATTAAGGAAACTATTTTTAAATGTCCCACATAAATGTGATAGGACCTAATTAGGTAACTAAAGAACGCCCATTGAGGGAAGCAAGTCCTACGGCAGGGTGGTCCCAGAGAATTGGGAGGCTTCTCACCGGTTTCTATCAGCATTCGACCTTTAGGAATCATTAAGTTGGAACTCGACTCATGCCATTTTAGGGGACTGAAATGGGACTGTGCCCCAGAGGCGAAGAGGTTGAGCGACGTATCCCTCTCGTTTCCCATTCTCTTTGAACCAAGTGCGGCATGGATCTGCTTTGGCTTGGGTATCTCTACATAAAGTAGGATGTCCAAGATCCGATGCTAGAATGCTATTAGGAGACCTTGGCCTCTAGGAACTCGGATTTTAGGTTGATCCCAATGGGTTCGGCCATGAACGTTCCGTTGTGAAGCGGACTCGGGAAACCCTAGGTGACAAACCCCGGAACATTCCACGGGAGTGCCGGCAACGATGCTTAGATTCATTTCTTGATGGACCGCTAAGAACGTGCTTGGATAGCCATTAGGCGAGCATGTTACAAGCATTTGATTAGATTGACATCTCCTTTTTTTAATTACATTATTCTAATTGTTATAAGGGTTAGTAAGTTAAATACTAACCTTAATAACTCATAACTTTACTAACTTACTAATTAACTCTACTTAGTAATAAACTAACTTACTAACTAATGTATAAATTAATTTTACCAACTAACATTTAAGATTAAAATTTTTATTAGAGGCACAGGGATATTATAGAATAGGCCACCATGTTGTCCTAAGCCTTCAATAGTTAGCCTTACTAGCTCTAATTGAACAAAAACTAGTTGCATAGAGAGTAAAATCATTTCTTCTAGGATATCGTGATCTCCAACTCCTATTATCACTCACCCTCCAAGCGATGCGCCAATCCATTGCATGGAGGAGCCAATCAAGAAAGAGTAGTTTATAAATACCTATATGACTTATGATGAAGAGGGTAATAAAATCCTCCTAGAATTCCTACCTATTCCAATCAAGATGCTAGGGTGCATAAGAGAAAAAGGAGAGAACGATGAAAGACAAATGGAAGATAACTATGTAAGGCAAATGGTTCAATGTTGGAATTTTCATGGTGCTAGGTTGCAAAAGGAAACTACACTAGAAAAATGGTTCAATGTTGGAATTTCCACCAACTAGGGCACTTGTCAAACGATTTCCCAAGGCAACCTTATCAAAAAATCATGTAAACCAAATATGCAATGAATGTGGCATTACTTATACATATCATGACTGATTTAAATAGCAAACATTCAACAATAGCCAAAATGATTTAACAAGACATTATATTTCAATTCAAATGGTAGAAACCACCAATCTTGACCCCAATGATAAAGAGTCTATATCACCTACCTATCTTAGGGTCAAACTAATCATGAGATGAGAGTACATTATTGATGATCTCATTAATGAAGGAGCAAATTACAATACCTTGACATATGGTGCATGGACTATAATCAGACAACTTGATCTTGTGTCAATTGATGCAATTATCAAACTTTATAAGGAATCTCTATATTTTCTCCTAAGAAAATGTAAAATTTTAATAACATAGAAATTAAAGGCATACCAATCATGTTCCCTTCTAAATCAAGAAGATATGGGAAGGAATAGGTATCTTAACATTTGGAGATGTGAATAAGGATCAAGCTTATAATAGTCATGTGTTAAAGGGCCAAATCCAAGGGCCAAAAAGATGATAGAATACCCAACTAAAAGAGGTGAAATCTTGAAAAGAATACCCATGTATAAAAGTTGAAAAGTTGAATAGAAGCTCATTCTGATATGTGCTAACTTATAATCAAGTTAACTCTTTACTTCTTGCTTTATGGTTCTTACTTACTATTGAGAGAGGGAGTGAGTGCTATTGTGAGAGAGTGAGGGATGAGTGGTGAAGTGCTTGACGAGTCCATTGTTCTCTTTCATATATTTCATCCTTCCTACAATGACAACTTGAGCTTTGGAGAAGGTCGAGATGATGTTTGGATCAAGAGCTTGGAGAAGAAGGCAGCAATACATGGATTATGAGACCACTATCATCACCACAAGGAGGTTATAACAATGAGAAAAATTGAGTTGTGTCTACAAAAATCTCAAAGATATTAATTTCTTTTTCTTGGTTGTGAGGATAGCTAATAGTTAGGAGAAGGGAGGTGAGTGACTAGATGAGAATTAGTTAGCCTTGAATGGTGCAAAATTCTTGAAAAAGTAGGATCTTTGCATTGTTCCCAATGTTAGCATCACTTTGACCTAACATTTGGGGCCAAAGTATTGGCAAGATTTGCCTACTCTTTCTTTGTTTGACCAAAATGTTGATAAGACTAGGTTCTCATGAGGAAATTCTTTTAGCCATTGTACTGATTAGACTGGTCCCAATAGCTTGATCAATGTACTTCCTATAGGGACCTTGGTGAGTGCTTTCACTTGCATGAGATCATTGTTTGATCACTTGGCCACATTGATAATAGTTGGGCATTCAAGGGAGGATTCAAGCCTTGGAAAATTTTAGCCACTTCTTCATCTATGTCCAAGATTGGAGCATAATCCTTGAGAGTAATGAAGTGTGAATAGTACACTTCAAGGACCTACTACTCCAAATTAAAAAAATTCATTCATCTTAAGAGATTTTTATGTTAGAGTGTAGATATTTGCCTCATACTAATTTCATAATCTTATCCCAAGTAACTACAATTTTGAAGGCATGGCTATGTTTATACCACTACTTCCACAATTTGTGAGCATCTTGGACTAGCTTGAGTTCCACCATAGGCAAGTGTCTTTAACTAGCTTGTGTGTAGCACTATCATTGTAACTTGATTGGTGATGCTAGTTCCTACTACTACAAAATATTCTTCTATGGACTCTATTTGAACTTTAGTATTAGATCCCACATATTTTCCTTTACCATCAAACCCAAAAGGCTTGTTTTATCTCTGAAGGAACTCCTTCTCCTAATGTTCAATTGTGTTGGAAACTTGTGGAATATCCTAAATAGAACTTAACTCATACTAAGAGTTACACAACTTGAACGATTCTTTGTTATGAATTTGGCACAAGAGACAAAAATTAATTTGAATATGTCAATTGTGATACAAGTGAAAAATTGCTAAGGAATGTCAAAGAGTCATTTTTATTATTCAAATTCAAATACAATGAAGACTCAAAGGAGTTTCTTTTTTATACCATAATGAGATACAATGAGTTCAATTGTGGAACTCTCTAATATCTATCATGACATAGGTGGGTGGTTTTGCGAAGCTATTGAGAACTAGGTATTGAGTTTGTAATTCTAGAAGTCCCTCTTTAACATAGTTTTTCTGTCATCATCAGGATCTTCCTTATATATAGCAACTCATTCTGGGGACATCACATGAATCACTATTCATAGATGCAGCATTTTTGGTGGACTATTTGTCCCCTAAACTATAAAAGGGAATTTACTTTGTCTTCTTCAAATATGAATATCTTTACCACATTAAGCTCCTATGTCCAATAGAATCATGTAAGGTTAGGGTAGGTGGCTTATGTCAATGAATTTGTAGGTCCATGTCTGCATCCATCAATGCTTGGTATAGAGGGGCAAAAAGTTGTAGATCTTATGGAGGATCATCATAACTTACTCCCTCAAGTCAAAATCTATAGAGTATCTCTGATCATCCATAAATGAAAGAAAACACCATGAAATAAGACCACATGTCTATTTTGTCATATCACACAATATAGGGAAAACCATATGTCATATAGGATATATCTAGAGTTCTTAAAGTAAAATTTTTGAGATACACTTTATGACTTAAACTCAAATTCCCAAATCAAATTCTTAAAAGTAGACTATATGCAGTCAAATATCATTGTTCCATTATTGAATCTTTTACAAAGCTCAAGTGGGTTTCAAGTAATATCAAGGCCTGCAGCAATGATCCCTAGGTTTTATAATATATACCTTTGAGGGTACTTTCTTTATATCAAGGATGGTCATAGTATTTGAAACACTATCTTTATATGGGCATAATACAATCTGATTAGGCTTTGTGGCCTTTAAAAGTTGGGAATAAATATATCGGTTTTGATTAACCAACTAACCATCTACCATGACAAGGATGTTAAGATTGCTTGTCTCAATAAAACTAAAAATCTCACACCCAATGTAATTCTTTTAGTATTTTTTCTCTTGTCACATCTTAGATCAAGTAATGTAATTTTTTAGGATCAACAAGTCTTGAGATCTCTAAACCCATCCATTATTTATGAATAGGTCATGCTCTTTAGCTTCATGATCACCTTAAGGGTAACTATGGCAACAAAGAATTAGAAGCAATAATTTGCTTGACCTACAAGCCAAGGTATACATAGCTTGGAATACCTCATCAATCATGAGGTATTCCAAGCTCATTAGTCATGAGCTAGTCAAAAAGGACCTGAAAGGAATCAAGTTCTTGGGTCATTTCTCAAGAAGCACAATCTACCTTCATCAAGAAAAATAGATAAGATCCTGGGTTTTTATTTTTTATTCTCATTAGGGCCTTGACATGACATGAGATATATCCACTTGGAAAACCTAGGGAGATAATGTTCAATCACTACCACCAAGTTGCTTGTCCTAAGTGACAACACCCAGATCCCATGGAGTATGTGAGTTTAGTTACCTAGGTCACTTCTAGATCTACTTTACAATAGGGAAAGTGTTAAGTTTGATCCACAAGGATCAACATGGGATGCCTAATGATTCAACTAAGTCACATATTAGTAATCTACTATCAAGCTAAAAGAGTTACTTGCGTGGTGTAAGTAGCACTATACTTGTTTCAATGAGAGTGAGAGACAAGGGGGGGTTAGAACATCACCCCCTTTTTCCATAAGACATAATCTCATCCCAACCTCCTAAAATGGTGCTATGCTGATTCCAAGATATAAACCCTATGAAAGTTATCATTCCAGCTCTAACATATTGAACTTAGTTAAGCACCTGACTTATTAGATCCACCCTTCCTTAGGATACTTCCATTGAGAAAGTAGTCCACCCACTTCCCACACATACACCCAAGGTATTCTTTAGTTTTCTAACTACCTAATACACTCAGGGTGGGGGTCACCCTTCCTTAGGATACTTCCATCAAGAAAGTAGTCTACCAACTTGCCACACATACACCCAAGGTATTCTTTAGTTCTCTAATTACCTTATACACTCAAGGGGCCACCTTATAGAAGTCATCTACATGGCGTGCCTTCAAATGATCCAAGATGGATATCTAGACATGATGTCAATGTTATGATAATTTTATAGTAGCACTATGACATAGAGATTTACACAAAATCTCTAAGATCCACATGTGCAAATCATATCCTACACGCAATGTGTAAGGTTCTTTGGATGTCATACATGCACAACCTCTTGTACTCATTCTATTTTGTTTATTCAACATTCAATGTTTAGCATTCTCAATTTTCTTCTCTCTCTTTCTCTCCCTTCTCTCATTGTTCAATGTCTATGATCAGTACATGCATACACTTCCACATCACTACACTATGACATGGTATTAGAGTTGATTCAGGGATGATCAAGCATAGATATATTTTAAAGTGGATTTTATGCAACAAAAAGGTTGTGTTTTTACTGTACGAGTACAAGCGGGAGGGCTATACATCAACACATGGTTGAAGCATGTAGACATGCATGCAAAAAGAGGCTTATTTGATGTTTGTTTGGGCAAGAACAATAGTCAAAGTGTGAAAATACTATTTTTAGCCTTTCAAAGCAAGTTTGAATTTTCATCACCTCCCATGATAAATTTCTTCAATAAATGACGAAAGAAAGTCTAAGATGGTTGTCTTTTTAGAGACAAAGAAGGGCTACCCAACACATATAATAAAGTGTTAGTAGAATCAACATCTCATGTGTGAGTTTGTGCATTATAGTGGGCATTTATGTATTTTATTACTATGATGTGTAGATTGGCCACCCATTTTATGGTACCAACATTTTATTGGTTAATCTATATTGTTGGATTGGCTAATTTATACTATTTATACTATTGGTGAAATCAACACTAATCTACATTTTAGTGTTGATTTATACTATTGGTGAAATCCCTTTAGCATTTATTCCAAACTATTGTATACTATTGCATTCAAAATTGGGCAACCTCAATTCTACCAATTCTGCCTGATTTATACCCTGCCAACCTGCATTTTGAATAGCTAACTTGTGCTTACTCTTTCTGCATATGTTGCCAAGCTAGGTGATCATTCTAATTTTTTCATGACTTAATTTTCAATATGTTATCTTTGCATTTATACTACAATGGTCCATGTATTCAAGTTTTGGCACTTTGTAGGGCTAGATAAAGGTGTTTTCAAGTTGTATAGCTACCTTATGGGCTGCAATGTTTTCATTTAATGATCTACTAGCTATGCCTTGTTTAATCTTTCTTCTATCTTTCCTCTATTCTTTGTGCAACTATCACTTATAGTGTGTGAACTCTTGAATAGTACTTCTTGGGCTGAGTCTTAGCAATATTCTCTCTCAATACCTATTTTTTACCACCATTTCTCTCCTCCTCTAAAATGGCACCTCCCTATTATTCTAATAATGATAAACTTAAAGGCTCTAACTATCCCACTTTAAGTGCCATGATCAAAGTTTGGTTTGTGCAGATTCTAAAAGTGCCTATGGTTTATTATTTTAGGAGCTATCATGCATCCTAAGCTGCCAGATCCTATTCAAGCTTATTAGGATCAAGAAAACTATGAGAAGGCAATTCATACTTGGGAGACTGATGATTCTCATGCCTTTTCTCTTCTCAAATGCATCTCTAAATATGTCCTCCTAATGGGTTACATCCTTTAGGACATCTTTAAAAGTGTGGGAGAAGTTACATGTGTTGTATGAGGCTCTGTCAACCTTGGTGACATCCATCAATTTTGAGCATATATTGTCCATGCGACTTGAGCATGAGGCATCTTTGTATTCATAGGGAAGGCTTCTGATCTGAGAAAATCACAAAAAAATATTTGTCTAATACTTTGTTGATTTTTTGTACATTTGGAGCTTTGAAATAAAGAAGAGGGTGGGAACAACCTCTTGGGAAATCCAAGAAATCACTGGATGAAAATATTTCATGGACCGGTTTACCAAGGGGGGGTGAAGAGTAAAGATCAATGGAGGAAGGTGAAGGGAAAATGTATAATGTGAAAAGGAAAGATATGAAATGGATTTGGAGCCATCCAAAGGACATGTGAGGCTCATAATGTCATGACTTTGGAGCCTTACGACAATTCAACCAAATGGGACCCTTATTGGAAGCATTAGTGGAAGAAAAATCAGGCACATGATGTTGTAAGATTTTTTAAAAATACTTCCACTCCGATACAAAAAAACTTTTCAACATGAAAGTTGTAGCGCGTGAGCTGAAGTTTTGTCTGGTATTTTTTTATAATTTTTTGGAGCTACGAGTCGGGAGTTATGGCCAAAATGGTGGATGCCAACTTTTTCCAACTGCAGTGGAGACCACCTCCCAATTTTATACACATCCATACTTTCTTCCCCACACTTAACACTTCCATAAAACATCATTCATTAGAATCCCAACCCTTTCCCCTCTCTTCTCCTCTCTCTCAAGCTAATAAACCATTAGAATTCCTCTCCTAAATCACCCTCAAATCATCCTTAATTGTAGTAGTAATGTATGAACTCTCATTACTCTCTCTCTCTATTATTGCTAGATATGATCTTATTTTATGAAGAATCTCTATATTTTTTTATAGGAGAGATCTTGGACTCAAGCTATGGGGGGGAGAATGGAGACAACTCACCTATGATGGTGGAGCTTGATTAAGTACAAATTGGTCAACAAAACATCTAGATGGAGCTTCCACATTGGTGGAACCGGCTTAATGCAGCTTTGGTGGTGTTAATTCCTATTATATCTTAACCTCCTCCCTAAACACCCTCAAGGCCTATATAAAGAGGCCTTCTCCTTTGTAATTTGTAAGAAGAGAGAGAGCAAAGAGGCCTCTTTCAGCCCTATTGAGCCTTCCCCATTCTCCCTCATGAGCTTATGAAATTCCTTCTCTTACTATAGCTTATGTATGCTCTACAATGTAATAAGCCCATGATATTGGTGTCCATATTGTGTATATTGGTTATGTCCCGAGGGTTCTCCATCTCTTAAGTCTATTGATTCATTTATTTTTTCGTAGTTCTCTCACTCTTACTCTCTCTCTCTCTCTCCCTCTCTTAGTTTTCATCTCTTCTCCCTCACAATCTCCTCTCCCTCTTACATAGCGTCCTAGTCCGCTCTTCCATGACTAGGTGGTGCCCTTACCTCATTCACTTTGTGGCAGAATGGAGTTTGGCATAGTATAGAGGCTGCCATACCGAATTTCCTTCGTCAGCTTCCATCTTGATATGGTGGACATTAGGAGGCTTTAGAGAGGGATGATAGGAAGAAGAAGATAAAGGCATGGTATTATCACTCTGGTAAGAAGGGACAGCTCTTAAAGGAATAAAAAGGTCTAGTAGAATTGTAGAAGGAGCAGGAGAAGAAAAAGAAGAAGGGTAAGGCCTCCTCTAATAAGCCATCATCCTCTTATCCTCTTCTAACTCTAATTCTAATTCAATATCTTTAGCCAAGGTAACAACTAAGGCTTTGAAGGGCCCCTCTTTTACAAAGAACCTAAAGGCCACAGAGAGAGAGAGAGAGAGAGAGAGAGAGAGAGAGAGAGAGAGAGATTATGGAGCACATAAGGAATGTCCCAAACTAGTTGGGCAACAATTATAAACCTACACTAGCTATGCCTTAGAATTTAGGTAATGAATCTTGGTCCTTAAGAAGCTCTAAATCAAACACAATCTAAAATCCCAAAATAATTTTTTAAAAAATAAAATCTCAAATTACATATAAAATCCAAGAGAAATAACAAACCATTTGATGCACAACGTATCACATTCACTTCAAGTTTGTTGTATATAGTAAATACCCTCAAACATTCCTCAATGAGCTTGTTCTCCTATGGGAGGACATATTTCTTTTCAAGTGCATATTTTTAAGCCAACATAAGTGGATAAAAATAACTTCATTAATATACATGGAGTCGTTGTTGTGCTAGCAAGAAAAAATACTCCATCATAATACTAGAAAATCCAATATAAGAGCCTTGACAGCATGTCTAAGTTTGCAATCCACCTTCATTAATCATAGGCACGTCCACATCATTTGCTACAAAATTTTTTTAATACAAATGCCTTTTTGTACACTAATGTTTCCTATTTCCAAAACATTTATTGAACTTAAGGTCTAGAAAAAAAACTATAAAGCATAAAAACACAATGCCAAAACTAGTGGGTTGTTACACACTCTTCTAAAGAATCTGAAAAAGGCATAAAATTGACAAGTATATTGCCACTTCATAGAATGGTCAAATCAACTATGTTGATCATAAACATGCTCCTACTCTCCTTGTTCCAAGTTTCCAGATTTTTCTCAAACTGAATGTTGTTCCACTCCATATGTAGAGGTATCACATGAATCTGCACATGGCCAAATTGGTTAAGAAGATAGATTGACTCCTTCGAGTTAGATTCATTGCTCTAGTATATTGAGTAGAATGGATTTTCCCAATTATCATTGTCCCAAAAAAAATAAGAAATTACATATCTGTGTGGATTATAGGAAATTGAATGCTGCCACTATCCTAGACCCATTTTCCATTGCATACTTCAATAGCATCTTAGATGAGGTAGTTGGGCATGAAATGTATTCTCTTTTGGATGGCTTCAATGGATAAAATGAGGTCCTCTTGAAGATCACAACCTAAGGCGACCTTTGTAATGGCATGGAGAATATTTGTCAGTATTGTGATGTGATTCGGCTTGAAGAATGCTCCAACAAGATATGCAAGAAATCTTTGGGCCCTATGTAGCCAACTTCATGAGATTATTTCTAAATGACTTTACTGTCTTTGGCATATCATTTCTACACTTTCATCATCTTAGATTACAGTTTACTAGATGCCAAAAAGTAAATCTCATTCGAGGTCTCAGTCTTAACCTCATGAAGTGTATTTTTTCTTTAAAGCTAGTGTTTTGTTGGGCCATGTCATTTTAGGAGATGGATTGCTATGGATCCCCAGAAGATGACTACTATTATTCAAGACATAGTTCCAAATTCCCCATCATCTACTGTGCTATAGTTTCTTGGGCAAATTTGATGGCATGGACGACACCTACACATCTAGGCATTTCTTTGAATTAGGTGGTCCACACTCCTAGATTGGCCTTCACATGGAATGAGATTGTGGATCTAGCATTCCAAACCATTCCATGTATTTGTGGATGCATTGAATATTGCAATCGATAGTGTGATTATGCACCAAGATTCTAATGGTGACCCATCTTTTATGCTAGCAAACAACCCTAATATAGGAAGAAAAATAATTCCATCACCAAACGAGAATGCATTGGAATCATTTAGTCAGTTTAGAAGTTTTGGCATTATTTGCTTGGCCATTCCTTTTTTTTTCATGTGAATCATTTTACTCTAGTTTACTAAGTTAAGTAGCAGAATGTCATGGGACACTTGGCTAGATGGATACTATTGCTCCAAGAGTTTTACTTTAAAGTGGTGCCTAGATTGGGAGTTGAGTATGTCATTGTAGATTTCCTCTCTGGACTAGATTTTTGAGAATTTTATTTAGGAATCAATTATGATTTTTTGGGTCGTCAACTCTTTTTTCTAGCAGTAATAGTCCAGAACTTGATCCACCTAACTAACCCAGCTTGGAATTGCTATGATAAAATGTTGTTCCTGCTGAACACACGACAAGTCTCATACCACATTTCAATGGACTACTACAAATTTTTAGCTCTTTACAACTGGTATTTTAAATCTCTCTTGGGTTAGCTTTACTGTAATATCCCCCGTGTCCCCCCCCCCCCCCCCCCGTGCCTCCCCCCAAAAAAATTTCAAAATTTTTTAATTTTTTTTAACTCCCTCTCTCTCCCCCTGTCGACTGCATGGCAGGGGGAGAGAGAGTGTGTGTGAGTAATGAAGGAGATGGGGGGATGCAGCCCCCCAGGTGGGAGGGGTGGCAGCCGCTAGACGGCCGTCTTCCAGTCCCATAAGCCACCTCCTCCCTCCCCCTCTATAAAAGCCCCTCGTGGGGCTAAGGCACAATGCCCCCCTACCTGTGGTCTTGACGGACGGCTGCAGCTCCTTCCCTCCCTCGTCAATGGATGCAGCTCCCCTTCCTTGCCTTTAGCAGTGCTTCCCCCCCTCCCTCGTCATCTGCAACGAAACCCCCCTCCCCCCTGATTAGAGAGAGAGAGAGAGAGGAGAAGAAGAAGAAGAAGAAGAAGAAGAAGAAGAAGAAGAAGAAGAAGAAGAAGAAGAAGAAGAAGAAGAAGAAGAAGAGGGAGAGAGAGAAGAAGAAGAAGAAGAAGAAGAAGAAGAGAGAGAGAGAGAGAGAAGAAGAAGAAGAAGAAGAAGAAGAAGAAGAAGAAGAAGAAGAAGAAGAAGAAGAAGAAGAAGAAGAGGGAGAGAGACAAGGAGAAGAAGAGAAGAAGAAGAAGAAGAAGGAGAAGAAGAAGAGGAAGAGAGAGAGAGAGGAGAATAAGAGAGGAAGAAGAGTAAGAAGAAGAGAGAGAGAGAGGAGAAGAAGAGAAGAAGAAGAAGAAGAAGGAGAAGAAGAAGAGGAAGAGAGAGAGAGAGAGAGGAGAATAAGAGAGGAAGAAGAGTAAGAAGAAGAGAGAGAGAGAGGAGAAGAAGAGAAGAAGAAGAAGAATTGTCGAAAAATACACCCCTCCCCTTCGTTATCTCTTCCTCCACTCAAGAAGAGGCAGCGAGGACCTTGCATAGGAGAGTGCAGGAACTCTATCACTCATACACGCATCTTCAAGTATGGCCCCGAAGCATAGTTCCACAAAGATGACCGAAAACCCTGCAAGTGTGGATGGAGGCTCGAAACAAGGTGGTACCGCAACCGCAAATAGTTCATCAAGAATCAATACCACGGGAATTGTGGCATCACTCCAAACCCAGGTTGCTCTATTATGAAATTGTAGGTTATAATCATCACGGTGAAGAATCATATTCACATGCATCACATTAATTGCGTGTTTGATAATTCCCTAGGTATGAACATAGTTGTGATGTATGTAACGAACAAGATAATCTCCGTTGTAGGATGACATCGCAATAGGTGAAATTGATTAGAAACTGCATCGTAAATTACCAAAAATTCTTGCATAAAGTGCATTACTCCTTGCACAAGTTCTTGCTTAAAATGCATTTCAGGGGACATTGAAAGAAACAAGTGCATCTCCATATCGCAAGATGGATTCTATGGTACATGTAATAATCTGCTGAAAAGATTAAAGTGCAACTAGGCTCATACAATGATCCCGTAAAGTTAGATCATTCAAGAAGGTCATAGATCATGTAAATAATTACATGGAGGATAATGTTAAGATTGCATGCATAGAAAGCACCTTCGCATGTGTGGCACAAAATATCAAATTGTAAGCATTGAAATGAAGGCATGGCATTACGTTGCGTGCTTTAAAGTTGTTGGGAAAATTCAACCTTGTTTATAATTTACCAACTGGGACTGAGATCCATGAATCCCATGACAAAGTCCTTGGTGACTTCAAGAGGGATAGGTAAAGGCTTAGTGCTTGCAATCATTATTAAGAAGGCTTAAGAAGATTATACTTAAGCCGGAGTAGGAACTGTTCTAAACAGAACCATCTCAACCAGCCATGGTCAAAGGGATAGGCAATCTTGATCAATTAAGATCAAAGATAAAGGTACATAGGTACTTCAAGGGACCTAGGAGATAACCAGCAAGTTGACCAACCGGGGACAACGGGGTTGTCCATGACCTATTTTACAAGGAGACCTAAGGTAAGGATAATTAGGGTCGGTAGGGTAAAAACCCTAACCCAAAGGAAAAGGGGAAACAAGCAACCTAGCTTGCCAAGCCCTTGGGAACTCGCCAATATTGAGATATCGAGCTCCACTCGTGATATGACAGGGTGACCGTTGTGCATTTATGTCACCAACTTGTCAGTTTTTGCAGATGCGGTTGGTACACCGCCCATGAATAATAGCTACATGATAGCTATCCTTATCTACTCTAGTTCGTGGCTCAGTTAGTATGCCACCTTAGTTAGTTGAGTTTGGTTTGAGACCCATATATAGGGTTCTTCTATTTCTTTGTATGAGAGTTCTTTTTGGCTTACACAACTAAGAAGAGGAAAACAGTTTTCAGCCTCCACCTTTGTGTGTATTCCCCCATTGTGCAAGCAAGAAAGCTACAAGTGAGACTCCTTCCTTCTCTCCCACAATCTTGACATGGTATCAGAGCCTTGTTCGTGGTAAGGAGCTCAAGAAAGCAAGCCAAGCTCGCGGTGTTCTGGTAAGAGGAGCAGTGTTGCTTTCATTTTCTGTTTTGGGAGCAGATCTCTGCAGGTAGCACAGCCGGAAATTGCAAGAGTGCATTGTCTCAGGTTGAGACGCCCTTTGCGGTGAAGAAAGAGGGCAGTATATGCTACGGGAAAGGCCTTTAGCCGTTGGCGACCCTGTTTTTTTTATTTGAGGCCATTTCGGGGCCTGTTTTGGAGGCGGAAGTTTTCTGCACGCACTCAGGAAAAGGCCCAGTTTTATGCTGTGCAGCCGCTGTTCTACAAGTCGGTGAAAAGTTACTGTAGAAATTGCATCATATACCTGTGCGTAGAGACATTGGAAGTTACAGAATCATCCCCGTTGCCTGTTGATGCAAAATCGTCTCTAGGAAGTGACTGTGTGGTCAAATACCACTTTCGTCAGTTTTGCAGATTAGCCCTTGTGAGGCTGAAGTTGTGTTCTTTGCAGTGACATAATTTTTTGCAGTATTCTGTAATGGCGTCTGATTCTCTTTCACAGATTGTCACTGAAAAGCTTGACAAGAACAACTTCCAAGCATGGAAGTTTAGAATGACGAATTTCCTTATGGGAAAAGGATATTGGGAATTTGTTGCAGGAAATGAAGAAGAACCAGTTCTTCCTGATGTTCCCAATCAAGAGCAAATGCAGGCATTCAAAGCATGGCATGAGAGAGCCAGGAAAGTTATGTACTGGCTGTCTATCAGTATTTCAGACTCTATGATTGTGCATATTCAGGATGCAAGTACGTCAAAGGAGGCATGGGATACTTTGTTAAAAATGTATAGCACAAATACGCAAGCCAGGAAAATGCAGCTCAAGCAAGAGTTGCATAATGTGCAAAGAGAAAATATGAGCATCAATGACTACCATATGAAGGTGAAGAAGATTGCAGATGCACTTGCTTCCATTGGGTCGCCAGTGGAAGATGATGATTTAGTTTCTGTGACCTTGAATGGTCTAGGAAAGGATTATGCACAGTTCCGAACATCCATTTCCGTCCGTGAAAGATTTCCTGATTTTGAGGAGTTGATTGCTCTTCTAATTTCTGAGGAGCAAAGAAATGGTGGTGCATCTTCTTTAGGAGGAACTTCAAAAGAAGCTGTCTTCTACTCAAATGCTGGAATAGGTAGAGGCAGAGGTAGAGGAGGCCGATTTGGAGGCCGTGGTAAAATCAGAATATGCAGCAAACTCACGAAAACCAGTCCTATGGAGGAGGACGTGGTAACTCTAGAGGCAGGGGGAGCCAAAGAGGTCGCGGTGGATGGCAAAGAGGCCAAATTGCAAACAGCAATGTTGAATGCTACTATTGTGGTAAAATGGGTCATATGGCTAAAGACTGCTATAAAAAACAGAATGACATCATGAATGGGAAATTGCAACAAGGGAATTATGCATCTTCTAGTAGATAGGGTGATGACAGAAATGAGCATTTGTTTATGGTGCAGCACATGAACAATTCTGTGACAAGTGCAGAAGAAAGCAACGATGTGTGGTATGTTGACTTAGGTGCATCAAACCACATGACAGGTCATGCAGAATGGATGGAGGATGCAAGGAAAATGGAAAAACCAGGATTTGTGGAGACTGGTGATGGTACTGCACATCCTATTGTGCAGATTGGAAAAATTCCTTTGTCTATGCAGGATGGGAAAAAGAAATACCTGTCCGATGTATTTCATGTTCCGAATATCACCAAGAATCTGGTTTTTGTTGGTCAAATGGTTGAGCAGGGCTCGCAGGTCAGATTTAATCCTCATGGATGCTTTGTTGAGGATATGAAAAATAAAGGTCGCTTGATAGCAAAAGGAAAGAAGAAGGGCAGAATGTTTACGTTGGATGCAGACATGCCTGAATTGAGTGCAGCAATGTTTGCACATGGGACCGGTGTAGTTGCAGATATTGATATCTGGCATAAACGCATTGGTCATGTTAATGTACAGCGACTTAAATCAATGCAGGCCCAAAATATTGTTGCAGGATTGCCTAAATTCAAGGTTGCAGAAATGCATAAGGTATGTGAAGCCTGTCAATATGGAAAACAGGCAAGGAAGCCATTTCCTAGACATGTTCAAGAGAGTGAGAAGCCATTGGAATTAATCCACTCTGATGTGTGGACTACTAAAGCTGCATCTCTTGGAGGCTGTCATTATTTTGTCACTTTTATTGATGACTATAGCAGAAAAGTTTGGGTGTATTTTATGAAAAAGAAAAGTGAAGTTTTTGGGTATTTCAAAACTCTTAAAGCTATGGTTGAAAAAGAAACAGGCCTGCAAATAAAATGCCTAAGGTCAGATGGAGGGGGAGAGTACCTCTCAAATGAGTTTGCAAGGTTCCTGCAGGAGCATGGCATAAAGCAGCAATATTCATGCAGTCATACCCCACAACAAAATGGAATTGCAGAAAGGAAAAACAGGCATATTGGAGAGGTATCCTGTGCCATGCTCAACGAAAAAGACTTGCCAGATTTTTACTGGGCTGAAGCAGTTGCTACAGCAGTCTATATAATGAACAGGACTCCCACTGCAGCAATACATGGCATGACTCCAGAGGAGAGGTATACTGGTAGGAAACCAGATATTTCTCATTTGAAAATTTTTGGTTGCATTGCCTATGTACATGTGCCAGATGAGTTGAGATCCAAGTTGGATCCAAAAGCTGAGAAGTGCATCTTTATTGGTTACTCTCTGCAGCAAAAAGGGTATAGATGCTATAACCCTTCTACTCGTAAGTTTACAGTGAGCAGAGATGTTGTTTTTGATGAGATGAGTAGCTGGTATAAACCAGTAAATGTGATTGATGATGTAGATGCACAAAATGGTAATGCTGCACAGAATTCACAGCAACAGTCACAAAATATTAGTGGACCTGGAGCATCCTCTAGCAGTGGTTCACATTCTTCGCCATGGACAGGCAGATTGAGATCAGGAGAATCTTCTCAAAGCAATGCAGATAGTGATATGCAGGTATCACGAAAAGGAAAAGAGAAGGTTGATCAGCCCATGTTTGATGTGAATGCAGGTCACTCTTATGTGGATGGTGAATCCAGTGGCTCAGAACAGAGCATTGATGATGAGTTGGGTATTCCTTCTATTGTTACACCTGGAGTAAGGAAGACCAGGGATGTTTTGAGAGCACCTGGGAGTGAACCTATTTTGCGTAGGTCTACGAGAGCTAGGTATCCTGTGGATAGGCTGAAATATGATGGATTTACAGCCATTCACTATGCATATATGGTCAAAGTGATACAGGAACCAAAACCCACTTCTTTTGAGCAAGCCATGGGAAAAGAAAAATGGGAGAAAGCCATGGATGAAGAAATGGATGCCTTGGAAGCAAATGCTACATGGGAATTGGTACCTTTTCCTAAAGGTAAGAATGCAATTGGCTGTAAGTGGGTTTATAAGGTGAAGCACAATGCAGATGGTTCTGTGAACAGATACAAGGAAAGATTAGTAGTCGAGGGGTATGCACAAACATATGGCATTGACTAGAAGAAACATTCAGTCCAGTTGCAAGGATGGCAACTGTAAGAGCAGTCATTGCTATGGCTGCATCAAAGGGATGGTCTTTACATCAGATGGATGTAAAGAATGCCTTCTTGCATGGTGATTTGCAAGAAGAGGTCTATATGGAGCAGCCACCAGGTTATGTGCATGCTGTTCATCCTGAGTTTGTTTGCAGGTTGAAGAAAGCCTTGTATGGCTTGAAGCAAGCACCTAGAGCATGGTCTGACAAGATAGGACAGTATCTTGTCACTATTGGCTTTCAGATTTTCAAGGCAGATTTCTCACTTTATGTGAGAAAAATAGAGAAAGGTATTATGCTACTTGTCATTTATGTTGATGATTTGATTATGACAGGTGACAGTGATGAAGATATCCTTCATGTGAAAATGCTATTGAGGCAGAAGTTTGAGATGAAGGATTTGGGAGAGCTACGTTATTTCTTGGGCATTGAGGTGATTAGATCACCAAGTGGGATACAGCTCTTGCAGAGGCAGTATGGATTGGACATGCTGTCCAAATATGGGATGTCAGGCTGTAAGCCTATTTCAGTTCCTTTGGAGCAGAATGTGAAGCTGAGCGCAGATGCAGGTGAGCTTCTGGAAGACCCTACTATGTACAGACGCATAGTAGGAAGCTTGATTTATATGACTATTACCAGGCCAGATTTGAGCTATGCTGTTGGATTGGTAAGTCAGTTTATGCAGGCTCCAAGGAAACCGCATTTGGATGCGGCTAGACGCATACTCAGGTATGTGAAGTCCACATTGCAGTATGAACTATTTTATGAGACTGGGGTTCAGATACAGTTGCATGGATACACTGATGCTGATTGGGCTGGTAGCATTTCTGATAGACAATCTACCAGTGGATATGTGTTCTCTTTTGGGAGTGCTGCAGTCACTTGGAGCAGCAAGAAACAGCCTACAGTTGCCTTGTCCAGCACAGAGGCTGAGTACAGGGGTGCAGCAATGGTTGCATGTGAGGTAGCTTGGTTGCATAAGCTACTTTATGATATGCATCAGCCTCCTACAGATGGGCCAGTTGTCATTTATTGTGACAACATGAGTAGTATACACTTGGCAAACAACCCAGTCTATCATGCTAGAACAAAGCACATTGAGGTGCATTATCACTATGTGCGGGAGAGGGTTTTACTAGGTCTTATTGATCTAGTTTAAGTCAGCACAGAGGATCAGGTAGCTGACATATTTACGAAGGCATTGGGCGCAGAGAAACTACGCAAGTTCAGAGACCTGCTTGGTGTGCAAGAATTGGGATTGAGCTTGAGGGGGAGTGTTGAGATATCGAGCTCCACTCGTGATATGCCAGGGTGACCATTGTGCATTTATGTCACCGACTTGTTAGTTTGCAGATGCGGTTGGTACACCGCCCATGAATAATAGCTACATGATAGCTATCCTTATCTACTCTAGTTCGTGGATCAGTTAGTATGCCACCTTAGTTAGTTGAGTTTGGTTTGAGACCCATATATAGGGTTCTTCTATTTCTTTGTATGAGAGTTATTTTTGGCTTACACAACTAAGAAGAGAAAAACAGTTTTCAGCCTCCACCTTTGTGTGTATTCCCCCATTGTGCAAGCAAGAAAGCTACAAGTGAGACTCCTTCCTTCTCTCCCACAATCTTGACAGCCAAGTCGTGAACGATCCAGGATTGAATGCTGAGAGCATTCGGGAGAAAGGAATCACACCTTAGCAGTTGGTCATACAAACGACCTTTGAGATGATCGTGATTGTACACTTAGGTACATTGTTTGAACTTCTTTGCTCAAGGAACTAATTCAAGGAAAAACACTTAATGCTTCAAGTTAAAAGACTGGAGGGAGAGGCAAGTTCAGTTACCTTCGATTGTCTGCTTGGCCCTATCCAAGGGGGTTGTTAGCTACGTCGGGTATATGGACCTAACCTGCTGCGAGAGGTCTCTCCGTGGGTGCTGCTTGGAGCGGAAGGACGCTTGGGTGCCAGGGGAGGCTCTGGCTGTAAATTCCTTGCCTCTGGATCCCGTACAAGAGGCCGATGTGACTCGAGTTGGGATCTCCAGGCCCATGTACTAGTCTACGGGCGGAAGTTGGAGCAGCAATCTTGTAGATTGCTAGGATAGCCTTTGGGCATGATACTTGATGTATCCCGGGACTATGATAAATAAAGATCAGATATTTGAAAAAGGAACTTGGCCTAAGTTACATGAAGGAACCTGTGTTTAAATTGATTAATTAAGGAAGCTGCTTTTGAATGTCATACAAAATGTGGTAGGTAATTAGATAACTAAGCAAACCGAGGAAAGTGCGGTGGATGTGACTTGGGTCCGTCCTACGGAAGGGTTGTCCCAGTTAGCTGGGAACTTTTCTCAAAAGACGTGATAACGAGACTATGAAGACCTAGTGTTAGTAGAGTTAGAATCCTGATTTATGCTATTTTAGGGGAATGGAATGGGGCTATGCCTTATGGGCAGAGAGGTTGAGCTTCGCGTCCCTCTCGTTTCCCATTCTCCATGAACCAAGTGCAACATAAATCCACTTCAACTCTATTGTTCCTACACAAAGTGGTTCATCTGGAGCTCGACGCTAGCTACTCCCTAGAGACTTTGCTAATAGGAAGGAAACCCTAATTTCAAGTCGGTCCTAAGTGGGAATGGTCGGACACTTCCGCTCGGGATAGACTTGGGAAGACCTAGATCGCAAACCCTATGACATTCCTTGCGAGTGCCAAGCGGCACTTTCTAGACTCTTTCCGATGGGCTGCTAAGATGTGTCCCACAAGTGGACGAGCGGACACGTTATATTTACCATCAAACTCTATCTAGAGTACTATAGTGTGTCGTTCTCCCCATGAAGAAAGATGTTGTGTTAGAAGAAACTCCTCAAGAATTGCAAGAGATCACTTTGCAAGTGACATCACTATCAGGAAAATGTAGTAAGTAGGATTATGGTGGACTACCATGCATGGTGATGTCCACAAGTTTGTCCAATAGTATCATTCTCTCCAATGGCTCAATCAACCCCTTCCTTAGGATCAGTTACCACTTCATCCAATCTTTCCATTGAAAACCTTTCAAAAATTGGGATTGGATTTTGTGGATCTCATTAAACCAATGGCATCTTAAACCCAAAATAGATATATCCTTAGTGCAATGGATTATTGCACTAAGTGGGTAGAAGCTTGGGCAATCCAAAACAATTCAGCCCCTGGAACAATGACTAATTTCTTACTTAAGAATATTTTCACTCGCTATAGTTGCATAGCAAAATTGGTAAGTGACCATGGCAATGACTCTATCAATAAGGTCAATAAACATATGATTATCTTCTTCATGGTCATTCATACGAAATCCTCTCTATAGTACATGCAAGCAAATTTCCTTGCACTGACTCAACCAACACGACCCTATGCAAAATCCTTACCAACTTGGTGGAGCAACACAAAAAAGATTGGGATGCAAAGTTTCCAATGGCATTATGGGCTTATCACACACGCTTCAAGGTGGCAACATGCATTTTTCCTTACAAGCTTGTTTTTCTCATTGAGGCAAAAATGCGTCTGGAGTTCATTATTCCCAGTCTCTAAATTGTTGTGGAAGATTGCCTTCTTCCATAGAAGTCCCTCCCATTCTAGATTGAGAAATTAGCAAAACTATCAGATTCAAAGTCCATGCCTACTATTAGAAGTCTAGTTTTGGTAGAAACACCAAGCAAATCATCTCTTTAAGAAGTGGCTCTTCGAGTGAGGACAAGTAGTGCTTGTCTTCAAGACTCGGATGGGAAAACTTCTTAGCAAACTGAAGATTAGATGGAGCAGCCCTTTTTGGATTTTTTATGTAACTCCATCTAACTCTTTTTACTTTACTAATTTACAAGGAAATCTCCTTCCACATTTGATCAATGGATTTTGATTGTGTCACTACTATGCAAATGGACTAGTGTGCCCTTTTTCAATCACTTCAAAGTGCCCTCAAGACCCAAAAGTGGCCCCTTCCATGCTCATCATCCTAATTACTCCTAGTTTGGTCTCAAAACTCCAACGATTACTAGATTCTAGATTGAATTTGATCTAGAATCCATGTAATAAGGTTAATTAATACCTTAGCTAATATTTAGCCTTAGGTCTAGGGTTAGATATAGAATGTCTAATTTGTAACTTGCCAATCATCTTTTGCAAATTGTAAATATTTCTTGTTTGAGGTTTCCACATCCCACCATCCATTGAGGTTGCATAATCTTTGGCCACTAGGGTATTGGGGTGGATTCCATGCCCCTCCATAGCATGAGAAGGATATCATACTGCAACTTTCATGAATGATTCTTAGCCATTGTGTCAAGTGGTAACATGATTCATGGTAGCCTAGCTACCTTGGCTATGGCTTTCTTAGCATTTTAGTGTATTTCTTTTATTTTTAGTATTTTACTTTATTGTGAGAATTAACTTCTTTATACTAGTATCAGAGCCTTGAATTTGATTCTTGGAAAGGTCGTCTTCAAGTCCAAATTTGGTTTACCAACACCATTTAAGATAACTAGGGTTCAAGATTTGGTTACAAGACTTAGTACATTTCAAATTATGACATGCTAAGGTTTCTTGTAGTTAATCTTAGCTAATTTTAGAGCTCATGGAGAATATTTGAAGTGGAAATGGCAAGTTCATGGACATTTTGGTAGCCTGTGGTCAAAAAGAGGTCCATTTTGGAGTTCTTGGTATACTTGGGGTTAATAAAGATTATGAACAAGCTTGAACATGGATTACTTTTCTTAAACAAGGAAAAGGAAAGACTTTAAAGAAGATGGTATGTATGGACCCAAAGAGAGATGTCCGTCAGAGATTATTCAAATACCTATTTAAATCTCTCTATGTATGTTGAGGGCATTTCTGATTTTGCAAAGCTGAACAAGTAATCTTTGGTCTTGGACCCGCCTTGTCATTAAAGGTTGGAGCACAACAACGAATTGGTTGAAAGATATTCTCAAAAATACAAGAGAGATGCTTAACAATATTATACACTATTAAAAAGTGGTATCACTATATCTATGGCAGCCACCATTTCAAAGGCAAAAGCGATCATCATGTGTTGAAATACTTTCTTTTGCAACATAATTTGTCTCCCAAGAAATGAATATTGTTGGCCACTCTTCAAGAATATGACTTTGAGATATCATATATGGATAGAAAAGATAATATGGTAGTGCATGCCTTGTCAAGAATATAGGTGTGTTCCATTTTCACTATTTTCACCATGTATAAAGATTAGATCCATGAACCAAATTCTTGTCGAGTATCTCATTAAGTGGAAGGGTTTGCCTATGGAGGAATCTTCTTACCAACATGCTTTCTATTTGGAACAATTTCCCATAGCTTCTTCAAGAGGATACTTCCCTTATTAAATAGCTTGATGTATTAAATTTATGTGCAAAAATGAATTATCTTATCTTCATCTAAATTGGATTTTGATGGCATGACTAGATACTACATATTATTCTCTACATTTCTATAGTTTTCACATGGAAATTGGACACTTCTACTTCAAGTTATGTCCAAAATTATACTAGAGCTTGTTTTGGATAGCTTGCAAAAATTTCTTCAACATATATACTTCTCCTCCATTTACTTATATGATCTTCTTCAACTTAAAGTTTTATTTTAGCATGAATCTGTATGTTTTCATGTAACATGCCTAAGTTGCAACACATTTTAGTAGTCCACCATCTGCAGTTTGATCTAAAAGATGCCACCTAGAACTCCCATTTAATGTTACTGGGTCTATCTGTTAGCAACTCCTAAGTCTACTTCGTAGTGAAATGTATCAGCCAATCGTGTTAGGATTGACCTAAATCTTCCTGGGTTTCTAATGGTCAAGTCTTTCTACAGCCTTCTAGCATCGGATCTATTTTGTGCAGAGCATCGGACTCATATCGCACTTGGTTCAAAGAGAATGGGAAATGCGAGGGATGCGTCGCTCGACCTCTCTACCCATAGGGTAAAGTTCCATTCCAGTCCCCTAAAATGATATGAGCTAGGGTTCTACCCTGCATTATCTAAGGTCAATACATCATCGCAATTTGAATGTTGAGAAGCCTCCCAGTTCTCTGGGACCACCCTGCTGTAGGACGGTCGGGACTCGTCGGGGGGTTCTACCCAACCACTTTCCTTGATAGCTTTAGTTTTCTACTTACCTAAGGGCAACATTAGTAGTAACACATACAAACAACTTTCTTAATTAACCTGTTAGTCACATGTTCCTTTATGTAATTTTATGCACTAACACGAAAATCGATCAGATAAATTTCTTGAAAGTAAACTTTATATTAAAATTTCAACTGAGATACCAATCCCATCCATGGGATGATTTCCGCAATCCATAAGGATGTGTCTTATTTTCCTCCAAGTTTTCGCCCTTGCACTAGTAACAAGGCCTCGAGATTCTTTCACGCGTCATATAAACCATCTGAGTAGGACCCGAATGTCCTTTACAGCTAGAGCCCCCCAACACCTAAGCATCCTCCTACAAAGAAATGTTTCTACAGAGAAACCTCTCATGACGGGTTCAGTCCACATTCCTGATGTGGCATGGGGATTTAGCACCTATCCTTGGGGGAGGTATAGGGCTCCTCAATTTTTATCTGTTCCAATACTTAATTCAATTAGGAGCTAATCTAGAAAATCATAAACAAGATTGATGACTTCAAGAAGTTATGACTTCAATCAATCATGCAACTTTCAAGTGATGATTAATCTAGTAGAAATCAACACCTGAATTTTACATAATGAACTCTTTCCCTTGGAATTTAACTAAGGGTATCTAGATTTTGGGGTCTCTAACTTCCTAGTTTAAGGTTTATTCTTGTAGCCAAGTTTCTTGTCCTTAAGTCAATTTCTTTAACTTAGAGTTATTTTTTATTTTTAAAATCTTCTATCAAAGCTTCTAGATTAAAACTATATCTTTGGCTAGTTTTTTTAGGATCTTCTTCTTAGTAAATTCGTCTTGAATTCACTAGTCTTCTTTTCTATGGGTTTAACATTAAAATTTCTCATGATTTCTCTTGAGTTCTGTTAGAAGACAGGCATAGGAACCCACTATAAGCAAGGGAGTATAAGGGCAGATGAGTGTGAATAGCCCTGGGGGCAGGGGAAACCCTAACCCTAGCTTGGCAGAGGCTATATAAACAGCCTATGGGTCACTATCAAGTGTGGAAGAGTGTACCCAAGTTGTACTCTAAGCAACTTAGTAAGCAAGATTTTATTCTTGTACTTTGAGCTCTCTTCTCCCTCTTGTGCACACATTCCAATGTTGCAACTCTGGTTTCCAACATGGTATCAGAGCCATCTCTAATCTCCTCAGCTTCCCTCAACCTCAGCTATCACTAAGTGCACATGAGCTATTATCTCTTTCATCTTATCCTTCTTTCCTCCATAGCTGCCTACAACCTACCTCCATTGAAGGACTTGGGGAGGACAAAGGAGGCCATATCTCCCTCTGATTTCTTCTAGGGACTTCTTGCCTATCCTAGGGTGAATCAACATCGCACAATAAACCTTGCGATTAGTCGACATCGTGGGCAGCATTTTCCAAATCTCAGAAACAACACAGTTTCTGACAGCGTGGCGTCTTCAGGCATGGCATGGGCAGTAGGCAGTGCAATCTCTGCCACCATAGGGCTTCCATAGCCCCCCTAATGGTCCATCTTCCCACAAGAGGGCTTTTGGAAATTCCACCCACAGAGAGAGATCTCTACCAAACCCTAACTGTGTATCTTGTGGCAGCCATAGCCAGCAAGCTCTAAGCTTGGCATTTTGTCACTTTTTTCACTCTGAGCTTCATTAACAGTGATTCTAATCACTGAAGCATATTGACTTTGTTTCAAGTACAATGAACAATGAAATCAAAAGGATGAGTGTCATTGTACTCTCCCCAGAATCATCCGCAACAAGCATTGAGATCATAGACCAACCTTGTCCAACACAAGCTTCATCCACTAAGACATACCACAAGGAGGAGCCTAAAGTCCAGTCTAGGTTTACTTCATTAAAACCTAAAAAGACTATTAAACCTCGGAAGAAGTTTGCACATAAGAAAGGGCCACCACAGTCATACTTTGAAATATTACATTTATATGATTTTCAGCCTTTCTCTTCATTGCAACTTTGATTTCAAATTGTCTGATTTGCTTCTGCATTCAGTGGAAAAATTGTAAGGGACTAGACACTGCCCTTAAAAAGGACATCTTGTAAACATCTTGTACTTAAAAATTGTAAGGGACTAGACACTGTCCGTCTTCAAATTCGAGAAAATGACATCTTGTAAACAACTGTTGGAAGAAGTATCCCGAGAAGATGAAACGTAACAAATGCAAGAAGACAGGGCATATCACTAGTAAATGCCCCAACACTCCTGATATACCCAAAGAATTGGTGGCCAACTATGCCTCCAATCCATCTGAAGATCGACTGTTTTTACTCTTTAAATCATCTACCTAAAACAACCTTGTAAGCATGATTTATAAAGGCATCCTAAGAAGGGGGGGAACATCTTACATGCTTTGTAATCCAATGTCACCCTGGCATTGAGGGGGGGTGTTAGAAGACAGGCATAGGAACCCATTATAAGCAAGGGAGTATAAGGGCAGATGAGTGTGAATAGCCCTAGGGGCAGGGGAAACCCTAACCCTCGCTTGGCAGAGGCTATATAAACAACCTATGGGTCACTATCAAGTGTGGGAGAGTGTACCCAAGTTGTACTCTAAGCAACTTACTAAGCAAGATTTTGTTATTGTACTTTGAGCTCTCTTCTCCCTCTTGTGCACACATTCCAATGCTGCAACTCTGGTTTCCAACAAGTTCTAGGTTTTATACTTCCCCTAAAAGTTTCTAGCCTATAATATGTTCTAATAATTTACTAAGTGAACATGCTAAGATTGCATCATTTCTTCAGAAACTTATCTTATTCCTATTGAATTTGAATAGATTTTTTTTTAAAAAACTTGTGGTATCACAATTGGTAAAGGATTGTTATCTGCCTGTGACTTCGTTAGTGACTCCCGTGCTGCTCGCAACTCCAACGGTTACTTCCACATTAGTAGGATCATTCGCGATTTCCACTTTTGAATTCTTTTTCTTCAGGGCCATGATGGAAATATGATTTGAGAAGAAGAAGAACACGGTAGTAATACCCGCTAGCAAAGGTGTAAGACTCATGATGGTTATTACGGGATTTAATGATGTAGGCCTCGTGGATGGTTCTTCTTGCTTCGTGAAGAGCAATACTTCTCTCTCTCACCTTGGCAAGCAAGGGTAAGAACAAGGGTAGCTCTTTCTCTAGTATAGAGCAAGAGGAAGACAATAGGTATGATCTCTCTCTCTCTCTAGTAGAGGCGATAGGGACGAGATTAGAGGTATGACTTCTAACCGGATTGATAGAATAGGATAAAGTTCTTCAGTGTCTTCTCTTCTCGATTTAGAGTAGAAGAGGATAAGAGACCTTCAACATATCCCCTTCCTTGGGTTGAATGGAATGATGTCTCTTCATCTCACAGAATAGAGTCTCCCCTATCCCGATTGGACTCTTGTCCTTGTCAAGATTGCTTGTCCTCCTCCCTGGTCATCCCCAAGCCCTCAATTTATAGTTTTGCAGGGAGGTAAAAGAGAGAACGCTTGCTTTTTAGCGTTTTTCGATGACATCATTCATGAAAAAGAGAGAACGCTTTCTTTTAGTGCTTTTAATGATATCATTGATGATGTCAAAGAGGGAGCTCCATTGTTGTAGAGTGAATATATGGGTGAGCACCGTGTGGTGCGTCATCGGGCGGCCGTCACTCCATGGCTTATGACTAAGGTGGCAACCAAGGCATAGACCTTGGCATCTTGGCCTTGGCATACTTGGCAACGGGCTACGAAGGCTTCATTGGCACCATTTTCTATGCGTGAGAAGCTCCCACTAGCTTCTTGTAGGAATATCTTCCCGGGAGGTGACCCATCTCGCCACTGTCATCACCCAAGTGCACTTAACTTCCAAGTGACTATCCACTAGGCTAGTTTTTTTGTTGTTCTATACTACAAACATAGTTTTAATAAGCTAGTCTTGGGAGGGTATCCCAAGTCTTTCTTCCATGAACTGGCATAATATACTTCATTAATAATAATTATTATCTTCATAATGAGAGTCAATTTCATAATTAGGATAAGTTTTTTTTAATGTGCAATATAAATCAATTTTATTTGGAATGTATATGCACATTAAAATAAACTAAGTAATGGGGACATTACAAATAACTCCTTTTCAAAAAAGGTGTTCCTAAGTACAAACACAAGCAAAAGAACAATATGTACTAGACAATTCTTTATTCTCTCTACCGAAGGAAATTTCAATTTGATCCAATAGCATCTAGTCTCAGCTTTATCCTGGTTATCGTCCGAGATTTCCAGAGATAACCTAATTTAATTTCCTCATTCTTTTGAATGAAGGAGTATCCTTGCAATATTGATTGCAATTTGGGACATTGGCTTTCCTACAATGAATCCCTACGTATTCATATGAACTAGGGTTTGTCGTGTAATTCATAAAGTTACTTAAGGACTTTGAATTCCTTTCAGCTTCAAGCAAGATGGGCCTTGAGAAGGATCCTTTCAACTTCTAACACTTTAGGGTTTTAAATTCTTTCGACTTTCTAGGAAACCCTACGTATTCTATCACAAGTTCAATCTATGTTTTCAAATTGTGAGATGCAATAGGATTTCCTATTATTTCAACTAAGCAAATGGATGCAGATGCATAAAATCTATCTGGCTTGATTGCAGTTTAATGTGTATTATTGAAACTTTTCATATATATATATTAGCATGAAATTTCCATGCAATTTATGTGCAATTCAACGGCTTCTAAGTGCAATTTTAATTAATCACCTAAGATGAATGCGATGAATAAAATTTTCCTAGTATGCTCATTATCTCGAAATATGCTCAATTAAGTTGTGATAATTAATGTAAATGTTCTTTTCTCCCAATTTTTTTTCCCTAATACAATGGGGTGCACTTGATTCATAAGAGATGTGTTTCCCATAATTGCGGTCCCTTAGTTCATAGTCCCGTTGGTGTGGTGGGAGTTTCAGAATTTGGAGAGATCTTTTGCTTGGGGGCCATCGTTCACAAGTGGATTCGAGAGATAAAGGAGGAATGAATTTTAGATAGGAGATCGTAAGAGAAGATGGCTTAGTCAAAGACCAAGATAGGGGGAATTGAGCTAACTCTCTCCCTCACAGCCTCTCGGGGTCTCTCTCTCTCTCTCTCTCTCTCTCTCTCTCTCTCTCTCTCTCTCTCTCTCTCTCTTTCTCTCTCAATCTCAATCTCTTTGAGGGGTATCCTTCTACCTCCCTCTCTCTCTCGCAACCTCTCGGGGTCTCCTTGTGTTTCTCTAACTACTCCCCATGCCTCATATTTATAGCTAAACAAGAGAAGAAGGATTGTGGCTGAGAAGAAGAGCTCTTTATGGAGGGGATCTTGGAAAAATCTGCAATCTGATGCTCAAATCACAATTCTGATAGTTCCGTTGGCTCCGAAAGGGGGGTAAAACTCCAAGACACTTACTTAGAAATCTTCTAGATCACTCCTTCTTCTTCTACATGTTCGAAGTGTAGTTTATTGCCTGTAAACTACAATCGCGACGCGTGAAATTTTGTCAATCCTTATTTTTTAATACTAAATCTCCAAAACAAGTTGAAAAAACCACTTTCTTTTTTTACATGACATCCTGCTCTAGAAATCTCCATTGCTTTTTAGGATATTTATAATAAGTAATATCTAAAATATCTAAAATATGCTAGTTTTGCCTTAAAAGCCTAATATTTTTGGACCATCGATGTTATACACATTAACACTAGTGATTAATATGGCCCATAACTCTCATTCATTTTGTAACTTCTGTGAAGGGTGCTACAATCCTTGTCAATCCGAAAAAAAATTCAAATTATGACTCTCGATTTTTTTATATTTTTAATTAAATAAAAATTGTTAGTTATTAATGTTTGACTAACTAACTTTCAAACTAACCAACTAATTTTTAATTGCATGGAAGTATTACATCCTCCTCCCCTTAGAGAAATCGAGATGTCCTCATCTCAAGAGAAACTATGGGTATTGTTGATGAATAGCATTCTCATCTATCCATGTAGCATCTCCTTCAAGATAATCCTTCCACTGGACAAGGTATTCTCTAAGGGTTCTACTCCTCAATTGTCTCTCCCTAGTATCTAGGATTTTGTTTAGCTGCAGCTTTTGGCTACAGCTCAAGGACTCCATGGCTAGGCATATCAATTTGTTGATCACTCAATACATGGCTAGGATTAGGCACATATTTCTTTAGTAGACTAACATGAGTTACATTGTAAACCTTTACATTTTCAGGGAGTTGAAGTTTGTAAGCATTAGATCCTAGGCTTTTGAGGATCCTGTAAGGCCCGCAATACCTTGGGCTAAGCTTCTTAAATTCTCCCAAGGATAAGGAGCTCTTCTTGGGCCGTACACGAATGAAAACCATATCCCCCTCCTTGAAGAGCCACTCTTGCCTGTTCAAATCTACATAAGCCTTCTGCCTATCCTTGGCGGATTTGATGTCTTGCCTAATGGCCTTAACCTATTCATCCATTTCTTCTAGCATCTTCTTGGAAGACTCTACCCTTAAATTAGGGTCCGATAAATTTAATGGAGAATGGCAATCATGCCCATACAATTCTTGGAAAGGTGTCATTTGAATGTTTTGCTGGAAGGAAGCATTGTAGGTGAACTTCACCAAGGGTAGATATAGGATTCACTTCTTGGGTTCGTGACAGCAATATGCTCTAAGAATACCTTTCATCACTTGATTGACCCTTTTTGTTTGGCCATCAGTTTGAGGATGATATGCCATACTAAAATAGAGTTGAGTCCCAATAGCTTCAAATATCCCTCTCCAAAAATGAGATGTGAAAAGGGAGTCTCGATCACACTAATGATCCTTTTGGGTAGACCATGGAGTCTGAATATCTCCTTAATGAACAATTTGGCAATATATGAAGCCTTATAATTTGTCTTTACTGGGATGAGATTTGCAACCTTTGTGAGCATATCTAATACAACCATAATTGAGTTGTACCCACCTGAAACTGGAGGTAACCCAACAACAAAGTCCATGCTGATAAATTTCCACTTCATCTGAGGGATGTCGAGGGATTGTAGCTTTCCAGGCATCTGGACATGGTCTACCTTGATGCATTGGCAAGATAAAAATTCCGTGACATATTTGAGTACATCTCCCTTAAGTCTCTCCCAATGATAGCTCTTCCTGACCATGTTAAGGGTCTTGGCATATCCTGGATGAACAAAGAAATGGGAATCATGTGCTTCCTAGAGTATCCATTGTTTAAGTATTTGGCTCGAAGGAATACATAATCTTGTCCTGAAGTAGACTAGGCCTTCATAGACAAAGTGCTCTTGGTATTTAACTTTGAGTTTGGGACTTTGGTCCTTTTCTAGGATTTCCTTTATCATTTTTTGATATTGTGGGTCATGTTTAGAGTCCTCCCTAGCCAATTCCAGGATAGGGTTGCCTAGCATTGACACCATGGTGGCTAGTGATCCAGCCATCAAAGGTTCTTCCATAATGAGAGAAATGAGGAATGCTTTACGACTTAAGGCATCAGCGACCACATTTTCCTTGCCATGTCTATACTTGATTTCAAAGTCATACTCTTGTAGCACCTCGATCCAGTGGTGTTTCCTCATGTTGAGGTCAACCTGGGAGAAGATCCATTTGAGGCTCTTGTGGTCCATGGCCAAGGAGAGTTTATTGCCAATCAAGTAGTGCCTCTAGAGTTTGAGGGCATGAATGATAGCCAACAATTCCAAGTCATGAGTAGCATAATTTTTCTCATGGGTTTTTAACTTCCTTGAGGAATATGCCACGGGATGACCTTCTTGCATTAGTACACATCCTACTGCAAGTGAGTTGGCATCTGTAAAGACTTTGAACTCCTTGCTCAAGTCTGGGAGCTTCAGAATTGGGGCTGCCACTAAGCTATGTTTGAGTTGGTCAAAGCTTGCTTGTTCAGTGGATGTCCACACTATGGCAACCTACTTCTTTAGTATATTTGTGAGGGGTGCAGCAACTAAGGTGTAATCTTTGATGAAGTTTATATACCATCCTGTTAGACCAAGAAAGCTACACACTTCCTTAATAGTGATTGATGGGGGCCATTCTTGTACATCTTTGACTTTGCAGGATCTGCAGAGATCCCCTCTTCTGATACAATGAAGCCTAGATACTCAATCTGCCGTTTGAGGAAGGCACACTTTCTCTTTTTGGCATAAATCTTATGCATCCTCGTGATTTCAAGACAATGCAAAGTTGAGGCTCATGGTCTTCTTCTTCCTTGGAGTAGACCAAGGTGTCATCAAAGAAAACAAGTATAAAATCGTCAAGGTACGACCAAAAGATATCCTTCATTAGCCTATTGAATGTAGCAGGAGCATCGGTTAATCCATATGGCATTACTATGAACTCAAAATGACCATATCTGGTGTTGAAAGCTATCTTGGAATAACCTCATCCCTGATGCGGATTTGGTAATACTGTGACCTTAAGTCAATTTTTGAGAAGTTTTTTTCCCCTTGTAGGCGATTGAGTAGCTCATCTATCCTTGGGATAGGATATTTATTCTTGATAGTTACTTGATTTAGCCCTCTGTAGTCGATGCATAGCCAGAGTATTCCATCCTTCTTCTTCTGAAACAACACAGGAGCTCCGCATGGCAAACTACTAGGCTGAGTGAGCCCCTGATCTAAAAGTTGTTTGAGCTGCTACTCCTTTAATACGATAGCTTCAGGAATAGACATTTTGTAAGGTCTTTTTGCAACTAGAATGGTGCCTATTTGATCTCATGATCAATCTCCCTTGGGGATGATGGCTCCATCAAGTCTTCGGGGAACACATCTGCGTACTCCTTCAGCCAAGAAGGTTCTTCTTTAGACTCCTTGCTTTGCTCTAGCTTATTCATCTTGCTCAAGTAGATGGATTCCCTTCTGCATTCCCTTAACTATCTGTGATGCCTTTGCTAATTGGATTTTTGGTTTACCAGCCTCCCCTTGAGTTGTGACTAGTTCTCCTTCAAAACTTCGAAAAGAAATTTGGCCCCTTCCACAGTGAATGTGGGCATCATTGGGTATTAACCAATCCATACCAAGTAAGCATACATGAGCCCCTAAGTTCATTACTTTGAATTTTACAATTGTTGGCTTTCCACCAAGTAAGAATCTCCCTTTGGCAATTGGTCTAGTACAATTGATTTTATGCCCATTTGCTAATTCCACAAGTAAAGTGAATGCAACTATTGTGGTTATTCCTAGCTTTCTTGCACAAGCAACAGAAATAAAAGAATGAGTACTTCCACAGTCAATCAAGGTTTTGAAATTCTTACCTGATTTACTCTTATCTTGCTTATGTTGTTTATTGGTTTACTTTGATACCAACTATAATGTGCCTAGGTCGCGACACATTTTAGTAGTCCATCGGGAGTTTGATCTAAAAGATGCCGCATGGCACTCCCATGGAATGTCACAGGGTTTGTCGATTAGTGACTCCCGATTCTACTCCACAGCGAAAAATATCGGCCAAACCTATTAGGATCCACTTGAATCTTCTTGGGTTTTTAATGGTTAAGTCATTCTATAGCCTTCTGGCATCAGGATCTTCAGATGATCTACTTTGCACAGAGCATCTAAACCAAGGTGGACTCATATTGCACTTGGTTCAAAGAGGGTTGCATCGCTCGACCTCTCTACCCGTAGGGTAAAGTCCCATTCCGGTCCCCTAAAATGATATGAGCCAGGGTTCTACCCTACATTATCTAAGGTAAATATGTCATCGCGATTTGAATGTTGAGAAGCCTCCTGGTTCTCTGGGACCACCCATCGAGGGTTCCACCAACCCGCTTCCCTTGATAGCTTTATTTTTCTACTTACCTAAGGGCACATTAGTGGTAACACATACAAGCAGATTTCTTAATTAACCCGTTAGTCACATGTTCCTTTATGTAATTTTATGCACTAACATGAAAACTGATCAGGAAAATTCCTTGAAACTAAACTTTATATTAAAATTTCAACGGAGATACCAATTCCATCCATGGGACGATTCTCACAATCTGTAAGGATGCATCTTTTTTTCTCCAAGTTTTCTCACTTGCACTAGTAACAGGGCCTTGAGATTCCTTCCCGAGTCACGTAGATCATCTAAGTAGGATCGAGAGGCAAGGGATTTACAGGTAGAGCCCCCTAGCACTTGAGCATCCTCCTACGAACACACGTTTCTATGGAGAGACCTCGCATGATGGGTTCGGTCCAAATTCTTGACGTGGCTATCAAAAACCCCCTTGGATAGGGTTGGTGGCTAGCTGGGGGTGCTCAACACGCCCTTCCCAGGTTTTCAACTTGAATCCAATTTGAAAGATTTTCTTCTAATCAATTTCTTTGTTAGATGATGTAATGTACCGTCGATTATGTGACGAATAATGTCTTAGTAGTTGCCCAGAGTTTACCTTCCAGTCATTGCCATCCATACTCTAACTAGAATGATCAAATTTTGTCTTACTAGTTAACCCTAGGTCTACTCTGTAGGGGAAGCATCCTGTCGTTACCCACAAAGGACCAACTTGAAGGTTCCTAATTGACCTAACAGTCACCTATCAACAACAAGCTCACATCTAGAGGTGTCCATCAAGAGGCTTTTTGTCTAAAAGGAGTGACTACCATTACCCTTGGTTCATGGAGTACAATGCTTTTTTCCAATAGTAAACTAAGGATTTATGAAATCCCTCACAGTGCTCTCGCACAGCCACCGCTGTACCTTTCCCCTAAGATAATTTACCATTCGAGTTCTGAGACCAAACCCTAGGTAAGTCAGTGAATTGGCCCTTCCTAGAGTTTCTTCCTAGAGTTTGTTTTTGGGAAAACTTCTTGGCTAACCAAGACCACCATGCCATAGGACTAGATTTGTCCATCCACCCGCTTTCCTCTATAGAAGTTCTTAGTTATCTAATTACCTACCACATTAGGTGAAACATATAACAACATCTTCATTAATTTAAAAAATCCTTTTATACACAGTTGTGCGTTTGCATAATTTACTCACTAACATACAATAAAAATAAAACAAATTCATTGATTATGTTCCATAATGTGTGTTCTCCCACCCATACAAGAGAAAAATTACAATTTCACGTGATGTCTCATACGATGCATATGCACGTCACCAAGATCAAATCCACCTATAGCTAGCGTTTTTAGGTGTCCCAAGTAGAACTTGGGCCATACAGGGGACCAAGTAGTTCCTCACTGCATAAAGCATTTACTAGCCAAAGTTTCACATAGCACCCTAACCACCTCCTACTTAATGAGATCCCTACTGGGAGACCTCTCACCATTGGAGCCGGTCCATGCTTCCACGGCGATTAAAAAACGTCCCCTCGTGGTATGGGGATTCACCACCTATCCTTGGGGGAGGTATAGGGCTCCTCAATTTTTATATGTTCCAATACTTAATTCAATCAGGATCTAATCTAGAAAATCACAAACAAGATTGATGTCTTCAAGTAGTTATGACTTCAATCAATCATGGAACTTTCAAGTGATGATTAATCTAGTAGCAATCCACACTTGAATTTCACATAATGAACTCTTCCCCTTGGAATTTAACTAAGGGCATCTAGATTTTGGTGTCTCTAACTTCTCAGTTTAAGATTTCTTCTTATAACCAAGTTTCTTGGCCTTAAGTCAGTTTCTTTAACTTAGAGTTATTTGCGGTTTTTAAAATCTTCTATCAAAGCTTCTAGATTAAAACTATATCATTGGCTAGTTTCTTCAAGGTTTCGTTCTTAGTAAATTCATCTTGAATTCAGTAGTCTTCTTTTCTATGGGGTTAACATTAAAATTCCTCATGATTTCTCTTGAGTTCTAGGTTTTTATACTTCCCCTAACAGTTTCTAGCCTATAATATGTTCTAATAATTTACTAAGTGAATGTGCTAAGATTGCATAATTTCTTCAGAAACTTATCTTATTCCTATTGAATTTGAATAGTTTTTTTTTTTGAAAAACCTGTGGTATCGCGATTGGTAAAGGGTTGTTATATCCATGCCCATGACTCCATCAGTGACTCCCATGCTGCTCGCAACTCCAATGGTTGCTTCCACATTAGTAGGATCATTCGCGATTTCCACTTTTGAATTCTTTTTCTTCGGGGCCATGACGGAAATATGATTTGTAGAAGAATAAGAACACGGTAGTAATACCTGCTAGCAAAGGTGTAAGACTCACGATGGTTATTACGGGATTTGATGATGTAGGCCTCGTGGATGGTTCTTCTTGCTTCGTGAAGAGCAATACTTCTCTCTCACACCTTGGCAAGAAAGTGTAAGAACAAGGGTAGCTCTTTCTCTAGTATAGAGCAAGAGGGAGAGAATAGGTATGATCTCTCTCTCTCTCTCTCGTAGACAGAATAGGGATGAGAGTAGAGTTATGACTTCTAATCGGATTGATAGAATAGGATAAATTTCTACTATGTCTTCTCTTCTCAGATTAGAGTAGAAGAGGATGAGAGACCTTCAGCGTATCCCCTTTCTTGGGTTGTTGAATGGAATGATGTCTCTTTGTCTAATGGAATAGAGTCTCCTCCTTTCGGATCGATGTCTCATCCTCGTCAAGATCACTCTCATCCTCCTCCCTGGTCATCCCCAAGCCCTGAATTTATAGTTTTGTAGGGGGTAAAAGAGAGGACGCTTGCTTTTTAGCATTTTTTTATGACATCATCGATGACAAAGAGAGAACACTTTCTTCTAGCGCTTCTAATGACATCGTTGATGATGTCAGAGAGGGAGATCCATTTTTATAGCGCGAATATATGGGCGAGCACTGCGTGGCGCATCATCGGGTGGCTGTCTTGTAGAAGAAGAAAAACATGGTAGTAATACCAGCTAGCAAAGGTGTAAGATTCACAATGATGATGATGGTTATTGCAGGATTTGATGATGTAGGCCTCATGGATGGTTCTTCCTGCTTTGTGAAGAGTAATACTTCTCTCTCTCTCCCCTTGGCAAGCAAGGGTAAGAACAAGGGTAGCTCTTTCTCTAGTATAGAGCAAGAGGGAGAGAATAGGTATGATCTCTCTCTCTCTAGTAGACAGAATAGGGACGAGAGTAGAGATATGACTTCTAACCAGATTGATAGAATAGGATAAAGTTCTTCGATGTCTTCTCTTCTCAGATTAGAGTAGAAGAGGATGAGAGACGTTTAGCGTATCCCCTTCCTTGGGTTGAATGGAATGATGTCTCTTCGTCTCGTGGAATAGAGTCTCCTCCTTCTCGATGATTGGCATCTTGTCCTTGCCAAGATTGCTCTCATCCTCCTCTGTGGTCATCCCCAAGCCCTCAATTTATAGTTTTGGAAGGGGTAAAGAGAGGACACTTTCTTTTTAGTGTTTTTTGATGACATCATTGATGACAAAGAGGGAACACTTTCTTTTAGTGCTTGTGATGACATCATTGATGATGTCAGAGAGGGAGCTCCATTTTTTTAGCATGAATATATGGGTGAGCATTGCATGGCATGTCATCGAGTGGCCGTTACTCCAAGGCTTACGACTAAGGCGGTGATTAAGGCATAGACCTTGGCATCTTGGCCTTGGCATACTTGGCAACGAGCTATGAAGGCTTCGTTGGTGCCATTGGCTGCACGTGAGAAGCTCCCACTAGCTTGTAGGAGAATCTTCCTGAGATTTCACCCATCTTGGCAATGTCATCACCAGGTACACTTAACTGCCAAGTGACTATCCACTAAGCTAGTTCTTTTTGTTGTTCTATACTACAAACATAGTTTTAATAACCTAGTCTTGGGAGGGTCTCCCAAGTCTTTCTACCATGAACTAGCATATAATACTTCATTAATAATAATAATGAGAGTCAGTTTCATCATTAGAGCTAGTTTTTTTTTAATGTGCAACATAAATCAATTTTCTTTGGAATATATACGCACAGTAAAATAAACTAAGTAATGGGGACATTACATTCTTCTCTCCTTAGAGAAATCAAGATGTTCTCATCTCGAGAGAAACTAGGGGTATTCTTTCATAAGGGTTACCTCATCGACCCAAGTGGCATCTTCTTTAGGATAATCCTTCCACTAGATGAGATATTCTTTAAGGGTCCTATCTCTAAGGATTCTTTCTTTTACATCCAAGATTCTATCAAGTTGAAGTTCAAGTAAACCCTTTCTCGGCATTACAACTTGTTGATCATCAAGAATATGATTAGGATTTGGTACATAGGACTTCAAGAGACTTACATGGAATACATCATGAACTTTTAGGGTTTCAAGTAGCTTATAAGCATTAGGTCCAAGAGCCTTTATGACTTTAAAAGGTCCATAGGATCTTGGGCTTAGCTTCTTGAATTTTCCCAAGGATACAGAACTTCTCTTTGGGTGTACACGGACAAAAACCTTGTCCCCTTCTTGGAAGATTTGCTCTTTTCTCCCTAGGTCAGCATAGGCTTTTTGCCGATCCTTGGCCGCTTGTATATCTTGCTTGATGGTTTTGACTTGTTTTTCCATCTCTTCAAGCATTGTAACGTGTCCGCTCATCCACCTGTGGGACACGTCTTAGCAGCCCATCGGGAAGAGAGTCTAGAAAGCGCCACCTCTGGCACTTGCAAGGAATGTCACAGGGTTTGCGATCTAGGTCTTCCCAAGTCTGCCCCGAGCGGAAGTATCTGGTCGTTCCCACTTAGGACCGACCTGAAGTCAGGGTTTCTTTCCTATCAGAAAAGTCTCTAGGAAGTAGCTAGGGTTGAGCTCCAGATGAACCACTTTGCATAGGAACAAACAAAGTCGAAGCGGATTTATGCTGCACTTGGTTCATGGAGAATGGGAAACGAGAGGGATGCGAAGCTCAACCTCCCTACTCATAAGGCATAGTCCCATTCCGTTCCCCTAAAACAGCATAAATCAAGATTCTAACTCTACTGATGCTAGGTCTTCACAGTCTCATTATCACATATTTTGAGAAAATTTCCCAGCTAACCGGGACCACCCTTCCGTAGGATGGACCCAAGTCACGTCCACCACACTTTCCTTGGTTTGTTTAGTTATCTAATTACCTACCACATTATGTTTGACATGCAAAAGCAGCTTCCTTAATTAATCAATTTAAATACAGGTTCCTTCACATAACTTAGGCACTGACACAAAGACAATGTCAAGCAAGTTCCTTTTTCAAATATCTAATCTTTATTTATCATAGTCCATAATACATCAAGTATCATGCCCAAAGGCTATACTAGCAATCAACAAGATTGCTGCTCCAAGTTCTGCCCGTGGACTAGTACACGAGCCTCGAGATCCCATCTCAAGTCACGTCGGCCTCTTGTGCGGGATCCGGAGGCAAGGAATTTACAGCCAGAGCCTCCCCTAGCACCCAAGCATCCTCCCGCTCCAAGTAGCACCCATGGAGAGACCTCTCATGGCGGGTTTGGTCCATAAGCCGGGCGCGGCTAATCAACCCCCTGGGATAGGGCCAGGTAGGCAGTCGGAGGTAACTGAACCTGCCACTCCCTCCAGGCTTTTAACCTGAAGCATTAAGTGTTTTGCCTTGAATTAGTTCCTTGAGAAAAGAAGTTCAAGCAATGTACCTAAGTGTACAATCACGATCATTTCAGAGATCATTTGTACGACCAACTACTAAGGTGTGATTCCTTTCTCCCGAATGCTCCCAGCATTCGATCCTGGATCGTTCGCGACTTGACGAGATTCCAAGGGCTTGGCAAGCTAGGTTGCTTGTTTTCCCTTTTTCTTCAGGTTAGGATTTGTACCCTATTGGCCCTAATTATCCTTACCTTAGGTCTCCTTGCAAGATAGATCATGGACAACCCCATTGTCCTTGGTTGGTCAACTTGCTGGTTATCTTCTAGATCCCTTGAAGTACCTATGTACCTTTATCTTTGATCTTAATTGATCAAGATTGTCTATCCCTTTGACCATGGTTGGTCAAGATGGTTCTGTTTGACACAGTTCCTACTCTATCTTAAGTATAATCTTCTTAAGCCCTCTTAATAATGCTCATAGGTGCTTAAGCTTTCACCTATCCGCCGTCACCAAGGACTTTGACATGGGATTCATGGATCTCAGTTCCATTTGGTAAATTACAAACAACGTTGAATTTTCCCAACAACTTTAATGCACGCAACGTAATGCTAGGCCTTCATTTCAATGCTTACAATTTTGATATAGTCCATACGATATTTTTTGCCACACATGCGAAGGTACTTTCTATGCATGCAATCTTAACATTATCCTCTCTATAATTATTTACACGAGCTATAACCTCCTTGAATGATCTAACTTTATGTGATCATTGTATGAGTCTAACTGCACTTTAATCTTTTCTGCAGTTTATTACATGTACCTTAGAATCCATCTTGCGGTATGGACATGCACTTTGTTTCTTTCAATGTCCTCTGAAATGCATTTTAACAAGAATTTGTGCAAGGAGCAATGCACTTTATGCAGGAATTCTTGCAAGACGTTTTTGGTAATTTACGATGCAATTATCTAATCAATTTCACCTATTATGATGTCATCTTACAAGGGAAATTATCTTGCTCATTACATACATCACAACTAAGTTCATACCTAGGAATTTATCAAACACGCAATTAATGTGATGCATGTGAATATGATTTTTCACCGTGATAATTATAACCTATGATTTAATAATAGAGCAACTTGGGTTTGGAGTGATGCCGTGATTCCCGTGGTATGGATGCCTGATGAACCGTTCGCGGTTGCGGTGCCACCTTGATTCAAACCTCCATCCACACTTGCAGGGTTTCCGGTCATCTTTGTGGAACTACGCTTCGGGGCCATACTCGAAGACGCGTATACGAGTGATAGAGTTTTCGCACTCTCCTATGCAAAGTTCTCGCCGTCTTTCCTTGAGTGGAGGAAGAGATTGAAGGGGGGAGGGCGTATTTTCGGAGATATCAAGAGGGGTATGTGACCTCTCTTTAAGGAGGGGGAAGAAGAAGCTTCTAGAAGCTTCTCTCTCTCTCTCTCTCTCTCTCTCTCTCTCTCTCTCTCTCTCTCTCTCTCTCTCTCTCTCTCTCTCTCTCTCTCTCTCTTCTTCTTCTTCTTCTTCTTCTTCTCTTCTTCTCTTCTTCTCCTCTCTCTCCCTTCTTCTTCTTCTTCTTCTTCTTCTTCTTCTTCTTCTTCTTCTTCTTCTTCTTCTTCTTCGTCTTCTTCTCCTTCCCTCCCTCTCTCTTCTTCTTCTTCTTCTTCTTCTTCTTCTTCTTCTTCTTCTTCTTCTCCTTCTCTCTCTCTCTCTCCCTCTTCTTGTCTGCGATGATCACGGGGGAGGGAGGCGGGCTATTCATGAGGGAGAGGAGGGCTGCGGGCTGAAACGGAGGGGGGCTACTGAAGGCCGACGATCCCCAAGGGGGAAGGGGGGACTTCCTTATATGGTGGGGGGAAGGAGGTATGGAGGGGAGAGACAGCCGTTGAACGGCCGCCACCCTCCACATGGGGGGGCTGCATGCCCCCCCTCTTACTCTCTCTCTCTCTCTCTCTCTCTCTCTCTCTCTCTCTCTCTCTCTCTCTCTCTCTCTCTCTCTCTCTCTCTCTCTCCCCCTTGCCATGCAGCTGGCAAGGGGAGAGAGTTAAAATTTTTTATAAAAAATTAAACATTTTTAGGGGGGGTCTCATGGGGGGGCACGGGGGATATTACAAGCATCTTCTTAGAAGCTTCAACCTTCAAGGTAGGGTTGGAGAAGTTTAGCAGAGTTAGGCATTCTTGCCCATATAGAGCTTGAAATGGGGTCATCTAAATACTTTGATGATAGGACGCATTGTAAGAAAATTCCACCAAAGGTAGATATTGTATCCACCATCTAGGTTCTTTGTTACAATATGACCTAAGTATGTCTTCAATGACCTGATTTACACGCTCTGTCTGCGCATCATTTTGAGGGTGATAAGCTGTACTAAAAAAAAGTTGTATACTGAGAGCTTCAAATAATCCCTATCAAAAATGTGAAGCAAATAGAGAATCACAATCATTGATAATTCTCTTGGGTAGTCCATGAAGTCTAAAGATTTTTTTGACAAATAACCTGGCAATATCTAAGGCTTTGTAAGCTGGTTTTGACCGGAACAAGGTGGGTAACCTTAGTCAACATGTCCACAATTACCATGATCAAGTTATATCCTCCTTGAAATGAGGGTAATCCAACTACAAAATCCATACTAATGAATTCCCATTTCATTTGAGAAATATCAAGTGGTTGTAGCTTTCTTAGCAGCTTAACTCGTTCGGCTTTTATTCATTGGCAACTCAAGCATTCTGTTACATATTTAAGTACGTCACTTTTGAACTTTTTCCAATGATAGTTTTCCTAACTGTATTGAGAGTTTTGGCATAGCCAGGATGTCCTAAAAATGGGGAATCATGATCTTCCCATAGTATCTTCTTTTTAAGTTCTTGACTTGAAGGAATACATGATCTTGTCCTGAAGTAGACAAGTGCTTCGTCAACAAAGAAGTTAAGATACTTTGTCTTAAGCTTAGAATTTTGTTCTTAATTTTGAATTTCCTTTTGTATTTTCTAATATTTGGGATCATTATTCACCTTCTCCTTGGCTAGCTTGATGATGGGATTGCTAGGCATTAATATCATTGTAGCTAGTCTTTGAGCTCTAAGAGGTTCTTCTGAGATAAGTGCATTGAGAAATGATTTATGGCTTAAAGCATTTGCAATTGCATTCTCTTTGCCCAGTCTATATTTGATCTCAAAATCATACTCTTGCAAGACTTTGATCCATGGGCGTTGCCTCATATTTAGATTTGGTTGAGTGAAGATCCATTTAAAACTTTTATGGTCGATTACCAATGAGAATTTCTTCCCGAAGATAATGTCTCCATAACTTAAGAGCGTGGATGTAACGTGCCTGCCTATCGACTATCCAAGCACGTTTTAGCGGTGCATCGAGAAACAATTCTAGGTGTCGCCACCCAGCACTCCCATGGAATGTTTCGGGGTTTGTCGCCTAGGGTTTCTTGAGTCCGCTTCGCAATGGAATGTTCCCAGCCAACCCACTAGGATCAACCTGAAATCTAGGTTCCTAGGGTCAACCCAGCCGTAGGACGGACCCGTCAGGGGATTCTGTCCACCCGCTTCCCTTGATAGCTTTAGTTTTCTAATTAGGTCCTACCACATTTATATGCGACATTTAAAATCAACTTCATTAATTAATCCTTTTATGACACAGAGTTCGTTCACGTAATTTACAACACATTCAGAAAAACAAAACAAGCACTCCTTTTAATCAAACAAGTTCCTTAACTTATCTTTAAATTAATCTTTGTCTCCTGCCCATACAGGAGAATTATGTATCCCTTCTGTCCAACTGAAGTACCCGGTCCAAATCACATGGCATCAAAATTTCCATCCTTTATCTAGAATAGGATCTTCCAACGTCCCAGACGTTGGGCTCACAAGGATCTCCAACTCCATTCTGGATAGGCAAGGGGTATCTAGAGCTCCACCTAACCCACAAGCGGTCTAGGAGTGAGATGCCATTTCAGTGGGGTTGACCTTTTCACCACTCGACCATCAGCCTGTGAATCGAGCAGTGCCCTTTCGGGATAATCCGCGATGCAATATTGGAGATGATCCACGTGTGTAAAATATCTTTCCTTAATTAATCCAATTAAAATTCAAGCACAACCAAAGCAATCAGCCCTAATATCATCTTCTAGGAAAACATTCCTTTATTCCCATGGCAACTTGTCATTACAGACCCCTGCCATGCATTTGCCATCAACACAAGCCTTGGAATATTTATCCAAATCACAATGCAACAATCCCTTGATTGAAAGAAAAACATTTAGGGTGTTGTTCAATCAACCAACAAAACTAATTGTTTCCTAAAAAATACAATAATAGACATGATAATAATTCCATCGCATATTCGCTCTCCCCCTTGGGGCCAAAGAGTAGAATTTACTAACCCCTAAGGCATATGCTAAAGGTTCCAATACTATACATGACGTAAGTCCTATCATTCCAATGTAAATTAATCAATCTAGCAAGAGCATTTATGCCTCTTCTCTAAGTGACAATTATCTTTTAGCATTTCCCTACTATGCAACATTTTATCTTGGATTTATCTTCCTTTCTCCTAAGGCAAGGAATCACATATCATCGATGTAAAGTTCACATAATCTCTCCCATGTATGTACCATCTATATGCATTTGCGAACCTTAAACAATATTATCCTTGGTAAAGATTAATCAAAGACTCATCGATGCTCAATACTTTAGTGTCCCATATGTTGCTTATGCTATGCATGGATTCATCACATAGCAACTAGGTGCAATTTAACTCCCTTTGATACAATCACTTCATAAGCTTCATCTTTGAATATTTGAGATGTGATTTATCCTTTTCAATGACCTATTCTAGCACCACAAGGTACGGAGCCTAATGTATCTCTTGCGAGCATTAAAACAAGCATCTATCAATTTGAAAATGCATTACTTACGACCGGTACCGCAATTGGATTAACAGTGATGCCTTCGCCCCCAAGCTTTGTTGCTAGTTGTAGGATTGCCATCCGCATGCGACATTCTTTGCTTGGAGGCCATCATCCACAAGTAGACTCAAGAGATTAAGAAGGTGGAATAGATTCGAGATGGGAGAGTGTAAGAGAAGATGGTTAAATCGAGGATCGAGATAGAGGAAAATTGTGTAGCCTCTCAGTAACTCTTCTCTCTCTCTCTCTCTCTCTCTCTCTCTCTCTCTCTCTCTCTCTCTCTCTCTCTCTCTCTCTCTCTCTCTCTCTCTCTCTCTCTCTCAAGCTCTCTCTCACAATCTCTTGGAGGGGCATCCTCTCTCTCTCCCTCTCTCTTGTAGCCTTTCAGGGTCTCCTTATCCTCCCTTGTGCCTCCCCATGCCTCATATTTATAATGAATTAGAGAGGAGGGGATAAGGTTGAGAACAAGAGTGGAGGGGCTCTTAGAAGACTCAGCGATTTGATGCTCAGATCATAAATCTAATGGTTTCATTGGCTCGAAAAGGGGGATAAAACCCCAAGTCACTTGATTGGAAAGCTTTCGGATCACTCCTTCTCCCTCTTCCTATTTGAAGTATTATCTACTGCCTGTAGATTGCGATCAGGACGCGCATGATTTCGCCAGTCACTTTTCTTTATTTTTCTTTTTATAAAATCTCCAAAACTAACTAAAACATCACTTTTCTTTTCTTTTAAATGACTTTCAATTCTATCTTTTTAGGATAATATCTAAAATATAAGAGTTTTTTTTGCCCAAAAATCTAATATTTTCAGACCATCCAAACTATACACATTAATAGTAGTGATTAATATGGCTCATAAGTCCCATTCACATTGTACTTTTCGTGAAGGGTGGCTATGGTCCTTACCAATCCGAGAAAAGTGTTGGATTTACGACTCTCAATTTTTTTAAATATATTTTTAATTGAATAAAAATTATTAGCTATTAATGTTATTTAGTTTTTACATTAGTTAGTCTTTAGTTAGTAATCTTACTAACTTATTAATTGACTAACTAACTTTCAAACTAACCAACTAACTTTTATTGCATGGAAATATTACAGTGGATAATTACAAGTAATTCCAAGTCATGAGTAGCATAATTTCTCTCGTGAGTCTTCAATTTTTTGGAGAAATATGCTACTAGATGTCCTTCCTACATGAGTACGCATCCCAAAACAAGAGAGCTCGCATCGGTCATCACCACTTCAAATTCTTTGCTAAGATCGGGTAGTTTGAGGATCGGGACTGTCACTAAACTTAGCTTGAGCCTATCAAAGCTAGACTGTTCAACTTGGGTCCATTTAATGACAACCTCCTTCTTGAGTAGGTCGGTAAGGGGTGCACCAATTAAGGCATAATTCTTGATAGAGACCCAATATCATCCTATTAAACCCAAAAATCTACGAACTTCACTTATAGTGGTTGGAGGCAACCAATCTTGGATATTTATTATTATTTTGTATGCGCATGGGCGCACAATTATGTTATTTCTTCTTGGACATTGTATTGGGCATGCCAGACTCTTTGGGCACCGTCCGTTAGCTTTATTCCTATTTTGTGTTAAAGCAAACTCAAAAGCTAAAAGCTTGCTATTTTGTAATTTGGGCTATTATTTGAGCTTGAAGATGATTAATACATAAAATACATGCTTTGTGGAGCGCTCACACAAGGCATGGGGGGAGATTGCACCCAATTGGTCTCTTGTTCATGTCGTTCATGCTTTTTACATTGAAATTTGTGCAAAAAGTAGAGTTCTATTGTTCTTGGGGACCTTCCGGCAATCACTACGCGAGCGTACAGTATCCGATCTGCGCACCAGTGGTATCAGAGCGAAGCTGAGATCAAGAGCTTCCAATCGCTACCCATTTTGTGCGAAGGCGGAGCTCTTGGAACGATCGGGCTCTACGGTCAATCTCGTCACGAACGGTCGATACAGGCAGATTCCTAGCGATCAAGAACCTATGTTTCCATCATCAGACTGCGAAGGACCAGCTTGCAGAGGCGAAGGACCACTCCTATCTCTTCTTCTTCAAGTCATCAAGAATCAGAGATAAGCTCTCTTAATCTCAAAAGTTTTAAAGCCTAATCAAGCTTCATAAGCTTGGTTTAAGCTTAAAAAGCTTAACTTAACCAAATCGTCAACGTCTGGTACAAGAATATGCCCGCAGAATTTTTGGCGTCAGGAAAAACGGCCCCCCCCCACGATTCGACGTTTTTGTGATTAAGCTTAAAGCTTAATCACTTAAGCTTTCAATCAGTTAAGTCATATCAAATCTCCAAGTCACACACAACCAATCAAATTCTGCAAGTCTATCAAGTCGAAGTTCTGCAAGTTACATAAAGCAACCAAGTTCTGCAAGTCTACAAACTCTGCAAGTCACATAAGTCCGGTACTCTGCAAGTCTGACAAGTCACCTGAAGTCAAAACTGACTTCTGTTCAAAACTCATAGAAGGGTTGTTCCTGCGCAGAAACTCCGAACTGCAAAGTTGTTCATTGGAATGTACTCTACGCATATACAGGTTTGCTGAAGCAATTTCAGCATACGAAGAAGGATAAAACGCAGATTTTTCAAAGATTGTGAAAGTCACATTCAAAAATATATAAGCCTTGTATTCCCGAACTTGAGCTACGCTCATCCCGCTAACTTGATTTTGAGAGTGAGAGGTCTTTTGAGTTTTACAGGATGACGGAACCACATATGGATAATTTAATGGCTGAAGGCGACCTACCTGAACCTACGATGGAGCAAAAGCTGGACTTAATTATGATGCAATTGGATGAAGAACGATGGGCTAGGCAAGCATTGCAAGTTCAATTGGCAAATTTACAAAGATCGACTACCGACAAAGAGGAACCTCAATCTGAAGATCTTATTCGACGTACCATCGACGCGACTCTCAAAGCTCAAACCATCCGCAAGGAATCAAAGATAAGTAAAAGAAATTTCAAATTCCGTACTTTCAATGGCACTCGAGAGGGAAAAACTGTTCTTGCATTCATTAGTCAGTTTGATGACTACTTTCATGAGGAAACCTATGCAGAAAAAGATAAAATCAAGTGTGTCACTAATCATTTAGTGGATAGAGCATCTCTTTGGTGGACCGTGGTTCGTAAAAGTATAGATTGTCCCACTACCTAGGAGAATTTCAAGAAGAAGTTTATACAGAATTTCCTTCCTCCACAATTCCATGAAAAAGCTATAAAGCAATGGGATCTTCTTCAGCAATGGGATCATGAGCCTATTCCTCAGTACATCGAGCATTTTTGGAATGCATTACTCCAGTTACGCATGCTTGAAGACGTACCTGAAGCGACACACAAGCGCAAGTATATGTCTGGACTCCTTGGACATTACTATGCTGAAGTTAACATGTTCAAGCCTGCTACTCTTGAAGATGCAATTTCATTAGCTCATGACACTGAAGACAAGCTGCGAGGTAGAGACAAGCGTCCACAGCAATTCCAAGCCAATGATAACTATGGATCTAAGCAATTCAACTCAAATTTTATAAGATTTAATCAAGGTCGTTTTACTTCATCATCTTTCCGTAAAAATTGGGCAAAACCACCTGCTTTACCATCCAATACCAACCAAAACCCTAAGCCTATTGCACAGTCAAATCCTAATGTCCCTAGACTTCCCGCCATTGCAAACAATGTAACCAAAGCCAAGCCTATGGTATGTTATAAATGCCACCAGCCTGGACATCTAGTAGCAAATTGCCATTCGAAGAAGCCACCTGTCCATATCAACTACTTGGAGCAATGGAAGAAGACGAACATGAAGATATACCTAATTTCACGGAAGATAAGGATGACACTACTACTCCTTCGGATACTTTACCAGGTATGGCAACTCCACATTCTTTATTGACTATGAAATGTTTAGTGCATGGAAAGGAAAAGATTATTTTGCATGATGATGGTAGTACTCATAATTTTATTTCTGCAAAGCTAGTAAAAGAATTGAAGTTACAGACTGTACCTACGCATTATCGCATCAAAGCAGCATTCTTAGGCACTAGGTATAATGGTACACAGGAAGTACATGACTTAGAAATTCAAATTGGTCAATACACTGAAAGAAGAAATTTTCTAGTTGTTCCATTATAGTCGAGTGACATTATTTTAGGTATGCCTTGGCGTCATCAACATAACCCAGATATAGATTATTCCACACATTCAATTAACATTAAATTTCAAGGAAAACATATTACATTGTATGGTATGCATGCATCTAATGCTTTTCCACTGCTTTCGCATACTCAAGCTAAACATGCATTACGCAAGAGTAGTAAATCCTATCTCATTTGGGTGAATGAACTGCAAGTTAAAGAAAATCATATGCACCCTAGGCATAAAGAATTTCTTGCACATTTTAAAGACTGTTTTGTCGAAGATCTACCACCTGGTTTACCTCCTTCATGTCTAGAAGACCATAAGATAGATTTGATTCCTGGTACCCAACCACCTTGTAAAGCACCATATAGGCATAACCAGATAGAGCAAAAAGAAATTCAAAGTCAAGTTGAGGAATTACTAAATAGAGGATTGATTAGACCTAGTAGTTCTCCATTTGGTGCACCTGTTCTGTTAGTCAAGAAAAAGAATAATACCTATCGTATGTGCATTGACTATCGAGCTTTAAATAAGATCACTGTAAAGAATAGGTATCCAATTCCTAGAGTCGATGACCTTATGGATAAACTGCAAGGATCCGCTATATTTAGTAAAATAGACCTTAAATCTGGTTATCATCAAAAAGTCAATTGACACGTAGATAACAAATCATACGGAAGTAATCTCAAAATTACCTTCTAGAGTTAACCAAATTAAAATGCTGCGAAATATTCGTTGGGAATGAATTAAAATTCCAAGAAAGGTCTATACCTTAAATACTTCTCCACATTCCCTGAATATAGGGTCAGTAAATTGTAACCGAAAAAAGAACTAGGGTTTGTCCCTGAGTTTCTTAAAAGAAAATAATAAAGCTAGGAAACCCTAGGTCTTACAAACATCAGCTTAAAGAAACTGAAACGGATTGTTTCGTAACTCCATTATCGCATAGTACGATGCAGGACTTGAGCGGCAAGTACGAAGTCATATGGTCTTGTGATTGATTCACAAGAAGAAAGGCTAAATTCCCCCAACAAGGAAGGCGGATCCTTACGCAAGTTATCTTATAAGAGGATGTATACTTTGATATCCTTCTAAGTAAGGAAGGTTAAAAATCAAAAACTAAAGTATCCAATGAACTTTAGGGTTTGACCAAGTTGGGTTAATAGGGTACGCCCTAACCCAGAATATAAGGGATCTTGCCAAGTTGCAAGACACCCCGGATCGAGTGCTGGATGCATTCGAAAGGAAAGATTCCTTCCTTAGCAGTTTGCCAACAACAAAATTGATCAATGGAAATGTTTGTGCTTGCTAGAGATTTTAGAGCACTGTTTGACTTATTTGACCAATGAATTACAAAATAAATAAGTATCTATACTTCAGGTTGAAGGCCTGAAGGGAGTGGCAGCTTCAATTACCCCCGACTGCCTGCCTGACCCTAACCAAGGGGGTTGTTGACCGCACCGGGAACGTGGACCGAACCCACCGCGAGAGGTCTCTCCGTTGAGCGCTACTTGGAGCAGGAGGACGCTTGGGTGCCAGGGGGGCTCTGGCCGTAAATCCCTTGCCTTCCGGGTCCTGCACAAGAGGCTAACGTGACTGGGATTGGAAACTTGAAATAGTGATCCCTGTGGATTGCTGGATAGCCTTCGGGCGGATTGTGGATAAGCCTACGGGCAGAACTTTTGTATTTCAAAGATAAATATGATGATCTGTTAATAAAGAACTTGTTTGAGATTGTTTTTCTATGTCAAGTGATAAGATTACGTGAAGGAACCAGTGCTTAACGGGTTAATTAAAGAAGCTGATTGTTACATGTCCAACTAATGTGTTAGTTAATTACATAATTAAAACAACCTGAGGAAAGTGCGGAGGATGGGCCATGGGTCCGTCCTACGGATGGGTGGTCCCGGTTGGCCGGGAACTTTTCTCAAATCACGGGGAACAGCAGGATGGTCATCAAAAGACACGAATAACAAAAGCGTTGACCTAGAGTTATGTCTTACCCGATTTACGTTGTTTTAGGGGAACGGAATGGGACTATGCCTTATGGCAGAGAGGTTGAGCTTTGCATCCCTCTTGTTTCCCATTCTCCTTGAACCAAGTGCAGCGTGAATCCACTTCAGACCTGGCGTTTCCGCGTAAAATAGTTTGCTTGGGTCCGACGCTATAGTTGCTGTTAGAAAATGACCAATCAGGAAAACCCTAATTCAGGTCGATCCTATGTGGGAACGGCCAGAATACTTCCACTACATGGCAGACGCGGAAAGCCCTAGATCGCAAATCCCATAACATTCCATGGGAGTGCCAGGCGGAGCTTTCTAGACATCCTTTCCGATGGACTGCTAAGACGTGTCCTGGATGGTACTAGTGGACACGTTACAGTTGGTATCAGAGCCGACCAACAACGTAATTGTTTTTATGAAATCTCAATGAAATGAAGTAAAGCAATTGTTGCTGTCCAAATATTTTCTTACCTTCAATGCTGTCTTGCAGAATTACGAAGCGTGGAACAAGTTCTTGGTATTTCGAGTCATGTTTATGACTGCAATGCATTCTCCGCTTTATAGACAAAGAATTGGGATGATGAACATCCTGGAGCAGATCTATAATCCATCACCTTTGTACATGGAACGAAGATGGACGGGTGCTTCAGGAATCTACTATATAGCCGCCCACGAGTTTGCTTATCTACAGACCAACCTAAAGAGGATCAAGTGGTTGGAAGACCTGAAAGTCGTGAAGTTGTTCGTTTTTGTGGAATCTCACGTAAATTCGACTTTACATATTCGAGGTTGGAGGGTTGAGATGAACTCATATGTATATGAGGAAGTAACCCGTGTAATTCCCGCCAACAGGATTAAAGTGTTGGGCCGCCATGAGAAGTCTGGATTCCAACGGAAAGAATATCCTGAACTTCCAATGACTTATTGATTCCTGAAGATCCATGACCCAAAACCTTACTATTACACAGTTCTGTAGATAAATGCAATACAACGTTGTTCTCCCCAGACTAAATGTAACAATTGGCTTATCATCGCATGAAACGTTGTATTCGAAAGGGCTATGCCCATATAAATACAAATAAAGACTTCCTTTTATCAATGTTTGGCTGTGCATAAGAGTTGATAAAAAGTTAAGTATAACAAAGGGTGGACTATATGAGTGTAGTCCACCAACCATAGAATCATTGGCATATCCTCATGTCAATCACCTAAAATACCACAAGTAATAGCTTGCCACATCATCAAGGCACATACTAGATACCAACTCATGTAGAGCTCAATATCCCGATACATATTGGGGGGACTTCTTATGCCTCTCCTTGATTTCATTCATTTTTTCCTTACGATTCTTGCTACCATGAGAAAAAGTGGATTCCTCTAGTGATTACTTACTAGCTAGTTATTCTAGGGGTGTGAGTTCCAAAACATCCATCATGCCCCACTCTCTTGCCTCTAGTGGTGGTAGTGATAATGGAGGCTCTTCAGGGTCTATGAACCCTAGCTTGCTTAGTTCATTTCTCGAAACCTTTCTTCCTTAGGTTGTCACACCATATCATCTCTCATAGGCCTATAATCAGGTTGTTGTGGAATTGGTCCCATGCTATCGCAGAGGGCATCCCTAGCAATTTGTAATTTCCTTGGATCTATGATTTTTTGACCACTTTGGCTCTATCAATATCTATATTTCTTTCATGACCCACCTTTGATAGTTAGTGGGGCTAGATCCTAGATGGTGTCTACAATGCTCCTCCATCTAGTAAATCTTCATTTTTTCTTGTTCTAGCCCTCTATCTTACCATATTGTCAAGGGATTAAGGGTTGCAAGATGCTCCTTTTTGTCACATTTCAACTCCTTGTTCTCTTTTTTTAGTTCCTCTACTTTTTTCTTGAGATGCTCTTGGTTTTTATTTTCTTCTTTCCATGGTTCAACTACCCTTAGCAATCTCTCCTTATTTGTGTTGCTCTCTCTTTATCCTGCTTTAATTGTTTTATCTAGTGAGCTTGTTTGCCTAGTTCTTCCAAGTTGGCTATGGTCTTCAAGGTTGTCTCATGTTGGGTCTCCAGCCTCTTTGTGTTCTCCTTCTCCTAAAGATATTGATGTAATACTTCCTCATCCTTCATATTTTCAATGCCTCTCCATCAAGGTCACCATTTCTAGTATGAGATTATATGGATCCCTAGTAATTTGTATTTGGTAAGCCACATAGGCTTCTTTTTCCTTTTTCAGGGAAAGTACTACTTTTTCCTCTTCTTCCTTTTGCTCCCTCTGCTCTTCTAGCACATTGAGTAGGTCATTGAAGTCTTGATTGGGTCCTTGAGTGAGATGGGGAATGTGGGTGGACATGCCTTCTAATCTAGGTAACTTCTCAGCTCCCTTTTCTATGCCTATCTCCTAAGTTGCCATTCTTTTTTGATTCAATGTTCCTCCTACTTTCATCTTGACATGGTTACGTACATGGTCTCTAGCCAATGAAACTTTTCCTCCCATGTTAATTGGCTACCTCCTTCTATCACGATGAGTGGTGGTAATGGTAGAGTGGTTGTTAGGATCAATTCCCTTGATTGAGGTAGAGGAGGTGGTGATGCTTGGAGGGGTTTCATTCCTTTGCCTTCCATACGCTTGGAAGTATTTGCATGGATAATTCTCTTGTCTTTCTCCACACCCTTGCTTGAGCCTACTTCAGGTAAGGGTGGCTGAGGTGGATGGCAAATCCTTCGCTCTGCTTAGCTATTCAAATAATTTCTCTTTCATCTCTTTTGCTCCTCTTCTTCTTTCTCCAACCTACTTGTCTTTTAACCCTTGTCTTCTTGGAATCCTCCATGGCTCTCTATACAACATCCTCTTTTTTTATGTTGTCTCCTCCTCCTCCCTATCTTTTTTACAAGTGTCCTCCTTCTTGCCACCCTTGGTGGATGTATTTATTTTTCCTATCTCCTCCTCCCTATCTTTTTTTGATGTTGTCTCCTCCTCCTCCCTATCTTTTTTAGAAGTTTCCTCCTTCTTGCCACACTTGGTGGATGTCTTTGTTTTTCCTACCTCCTGTTTTTCCTCCCAAGGGGTCTCACTTAGCTTCATTTTCTCAACATTTTTCTTTGATATGGCCTCCAACTCAACTCATTGGGCCTCCTCGGGTCTTTTCCTCCTTTCCTCCATCTTCCTTTGTCTTTGGGTCTACACATTTTTCCTAGTTTGTGTGGATTAGAAAACCTCACTTTCTAGCACTTGATCTTGTTTTGTGGTTGCACCAGCGGTTGTTTTACTGGCCTCTTTTTGTGTGCTGCCAATTTGCTTTGGGTTTCTTTGTAATTTTTCTAAGCTCAATTACCCTTTGTAGCTGTGCCTCTTCTTCATCCTCATTGCATATAGCATGGGGATCTTCTTCCATGGTAGATGTCTCTTTTACTATTGAGGACACCTCTTGTACTGATAATGTTGTGACTTCCTCTCTTGCGCCTATTTTACTAGTTTCGTAATTTCTTAGGGATCCTTGATGGTCTCTTCAATGATAGTTGTAAGCACTCCTCCAAATCCTACTAGGGTTGCCTTCCCTAATGCTTTTCCTCTTGTTGGCTTCCTACTTCCTACTTTCTATTGTCACATCATTCAAGTTTTCTATGTTTTGGACTTTGAGTTGTAAGGCCTTGGTCGTGGTATGTATGATCTCCCTAGTGTAGTTGATGAAGATTTGTTTCATTTTGTTCCTTGTTATGATGTCCTTGAATAGGTCCACATGGATTCTATTCATTGTGAAATTGTGCCTTGTATTAAAGAACAGAGTGTGCGCCATCTTTGCTTTCATATTCAAGGTTGGGGGATTGCCTTAATCTTGATACCATTGTTTCCCATTTTGTATTTGGAAAATTTACTTTGCATCCAAATCCACTTTCTTCTTGATGATCTTCTCCAAGCATTCTAGTGTTTCCAGTGCTCTCTATGCCACTTTGCATTTAGGGCACTTTGACATGGTACAAGCCTTCTTATTTTGTCTTCATGGTGATTGTGCCAAATCTTCTAATATGCACATAGTTGGTGAGGAACTTAGTGCAACTTTGGTGGTTTACTTTTTCCTCAAATTTCTCAACATATTTAGGGTGCACTATTCCACCAACTCTTGTACTTTTAGCTCATCTACTACCACTTCTAGATCCTCATGTATCTTATGTTCCCATTCCTCCATACATCTGAGTTTAAGCTATATTTAGTATATTTATCCTTTGTAAAGAAACATGAAAAAGTTGTAGCATTTGAGACACTTTGATTAAAATATTGGTGCCTTGAATGCATAAAATTCTTTTGTCTTCCTTGAATGCATAAATTTTTGTCTTTTTCACTCATTATTGCCCCTCCCTATCCTTAAAAATTTGCAAAGATTCCTAATGTTGCGAAGGGTTAGTTGGTGGATTGGGGAATTTTCCATGGTACGAGTTTTTTTCCTATCATGTAGACATTTTTTTGAATAAATAAAGAAATAGAATAATTAATTGACACACCTAACATGAGTTATTTATGTAAAAGTGTGTGGGAGGTTATCATTTATAGTTGCCTCTTATTGCATTAACCAATCATAGAAGTAAGTATTGCATAAATGTGGCAAGTGACATGAAACTCTTTCTCACTTAGAACTCTATCCAAGTAGGGATCTAGCTTAATATGGTCTTCCAATGGTTTGAGAAAGCACTCGAAATGACATTAAGGCAATGTAGGTGGGATCATATTCAATTATCATTAGTGCACATCATTGTTGAGCATAACTCATAATTTAGTAGCCAATCCTTTTCCACTCTACATGTTGGCTAAACCACTTCTACAAACATTGGAAGTCAAATTTGGCTAAGTGATCCAATTAATCTAGATCCTCTTGTGTGGTCTCTATGTAGCTACATTTGAATGAGTTGATCAAGCACCCTTTGAGAGCTTTCTTTTTGGTCAATTGAGTAGCTATCAATTCTTCTGCAATGGTAAGATGGTTTGTAAAAATTAACTCATAATCTTCCCAAGAACATGGAAGAGTTTTGATAGTTGAAGCTGTATTTTCATTTAGAAGGCCTAGGTCCAAGCATTCATAGCTATGAGCATATAAGGTGAAAGTATTGTTGAGGCATCGAATAATATTGATGATGCTTTCAACCATACCAGTACCAACCATGTCCACAACAAGCAATATGATTGAGTCTTTGTTTGATAAGATGGATACAATCCTAGAGGTGGCTATAGCTTAGTAATATATACCTAGTAGATACTATTACTTGACCTTAGGATAGGATTCAGTTCTGGTAGCTCTTTAGGATTGGTCACGATTGTGGAGATGTGGTCATTAGTGCTAGTTGACAATTGCTCTTATGATATATGTTGGTTTTGAGTCAATCATTGGTGAGATCAATGACAAATTGGAGGTGCTAGCACTCAAAATTGACTCCATAAAATTCTTCCATGTGGTCTTGTTTGGGTTTATTGATGAAGTTGCAATCCCTACATCATAGAAAATCATAGGCCACCACAATTGAGATTGAAGAATTTTTCTCGCAATGGTGTCCTAGTTGAAGTGACCTCCTACAATTCCCCTGTGTGCTTCTGTGAGTACATCATGCATTTTGTATTTGCAAGCACATCTTTTCAATAGACCATTGTGTCCTAACTAATATATCTAAGGGTTGGACTTTAATGATTAGTTGCCTAAGTCAAGCCTTTTCGATTGGATAGCCTAGAATCCCTTTTTTAAGGATTTTAACTATGTCATTGGCCTACTAGGACATGAGGTTTTCTTTATAAAATTCTTATTTGAGAGAGATTTTGAATAGATGGCATCCAACAAATCATCCATGATGCCCTTTTTTGCCAAATCCCCAATGGTTGTTTGAGACACATGCTCTACCATATAATGTTGTTTGACTTTGCACACCACAAGTGAAAATTTGAACTCTAGCAAGAGAAGTAACCATCTAGCAATGCATCCTATCACGCATTACTTATTAACATGGTAGAGCAATGCTTCTTGATCCACAAAGAAGACGAATGGTATTACTAGAGAATGATGATGCAATTTCTTAACCGCAAATACCATTGCCAAACCCTCTCTTTTTGTTATAAAATAATTCATATTTGCATTAATAAGCTGTCTACTTGCAAAACTCACTAGAAAATTCATGTTGTGCTCTCTAGGCTAGCATAATACTATTCCCATGGTAAACTTTAATGCATCAATATACACATGGAGGTGATTGACTAATCTGGGGCTCATAAGGTGGATGTTGTGGAAATAGCGTTCTTGAATGTTTTGTATGTTGACTGCCATTCTTTGGTCCACTCAAAGATGATCAACAACTTGTACAAGAGTCAAGAAATTAATGTGTAATTCCACATAAATCATTGATAATATTCTATGTGTCAAGGAAGCATTAAACACCCTTGTAGTTGATAGGTGGTGGAAGGTCAACTATTACTTTAATATTTGAAAAGTCAGTAGCAATCCGATTCCTTGACACTATACTTGTCCTAATTGGTGTGAACACAAATATCATTTGCAAAAACTTTGAGCCATTTTCGTAGCATGTCCTTGAAAATTGCATGGAAGGTTGTAGGGTTATTTGTCAGGTCAAAGGGCACGACTATATAATCAAACACTCTCCATTCAATAGAGAATCATGTTGCCTCATGCGTGTCGTTTAAAAGAACCTACACTTGGTTATATCTTGAAAATTTGTCAAGGAGGCTGTAAGCCTCCATCCCTGCTACTCTATTAGCATGTGTTCATTGTATAGCAAAGAACAATTGTCTCTCATTTTAGGAGCATTAACTTCTTTATATTTCATGCACACTCTAATTATTACATTTTTCTTGAGTACTATGACTATTGGAGATACCTAATATCCAAGTATTAGTCATTTGAGTCTTCTTGTTTGGAAAATTCATAATCTAATTGCTCATCAATTGATAGAATTTTGGCATATTTTAGGAGGGTCCAATTGTACAAGAGGTTCAAGTTGTGTACCTTGGTCCACTTCCATTTTCAGGATTCCATGAGATATTCAAGAGGCTTTAGATTGGCTATAGAAATTATTGCCAATTCTTTCTTTAGATACTCAAGGATCCTAACCGCTCCATTTTGTTCATAGCAACATGGTAGGTCATAGAGAAATATTTCTTTCATGCTTGTAGCGATCATGTAGAGAGGTGGGCAAGTCGTTATCCCTAAATCTATGTTCATTCATAGTTTTTCCATGAGTTCTTGCTCTCTTGACTACTTACTTATAATCATTCACATCATTGGAGAAAGATAGATTGATGCTTGCAAGGATATATATCCAATATCATTGGACATGGGATATAGTTGGTTAAAAGGCTGTAATTGGGTTTGCTATGTGAACCTCCCTTAAGCATTGGAAAAATGGCATCTAGATCAATGGGTGAGGTCTTTCAAGTGTCTATTTCTATGGGAATTGCTTTTATTATTCTACTTTCAAAGAACATTAGCCATTTCACTAGCCCTCAATTAGTTGAGCTTGTCTCATCCAAGGTTTGCCTAGCAAGATGCCATAGTCTACTCCCCTTATAAAAATGAAGTTAACAAAAAACTAGACACTTGCTATTTTTATTTCCTAGTCCTTTAAGACCTCAAAGGGTCTAACCTTAGTGCCATTAGCAACATCCCATTAAAGTGAGTAGTCTCCATAGGGGACTATGTCACTAAATTGATTACTCATTACACATTCTCTATTTAGTAGATTCATGTCAATAAATTAATGACTCACTTTTCTTTAAGTGTTGATGAGATCTAGCATGGCCATGAGACCATTTAGAGACCAATATTCCTAGTGCATCACTTAATGGGGTGATGAATTTCAGGGGAAAAATAGACTTCATCGAAGGTGCGATTGCAATCAGTACGATTTTAAGCCGCAAGTCCCTAGAGCGCTAGTGCTTATTTGCATGAAAAATCAAACGATGGCGGATGGCTGAGCTGGAGTTTTCCTAGATGCAAAACGACGTCAGGAATCCAACGCAAGTCTCGGATCTCCATAAGTACTGCGGAAGCTCTACTGAAATCAAGTTCCAAGAGGAGAAGAGAAGGGCAAGTGCTGCAGAAGCTCTGCTGAAATCAAGTGCCGAGAGGAGATCCCTACACATATTGTGTAGGAGAGAAGGAGATTAAAGAAGGATCAAAACTCTCTAGGCTACTAGACATTGGTGTCCATACCATGGTAGGGTAAGGTTAGCTTGCTTTGTTGTGCTTGCTCATGTGGGTTAGCTTCTCGACTTCTTACTGATTCTAGAGAAGAGGGTGGCTTTGCGCTTGATAATTTGTGATTGTGCTATTCTAATATCAAGGAACTTGAGTCTCTTTCACCTAGCCTCTCACATTCTCAATCATTTGTATTTGATGCTTGGGGTTAGGGTATTCTCCTACCTTATCACTCCCCTTATTTTCAATTTTTGTTGCTTAGGTTTTAGGTTACACTAGACACTTTCTCCCACTCACTCATAGGCTACCACCTCTTGCACTACTTCTCACTCTTAGGCTAGGTAGCCCTTATGCAAGCCCATACTTCCTATTTCCACTTGTAGTCACACTTCATTCACCATGAGTCGACACACCCATGCATGATCACTCTTGGATACATAGTCACTCATGGACTCATAGGCACAACACTCTGTTTAGCCACTTGTACCACACTCATTGACACACCTTTACATTAGGTACTAAACTACCACCACTAGATCAACACTTGCCTTTGTAGGTACATCAATAATTGGATTAGGAAGATCCTACTCTTTCTAAGGTTAGGCACATGAATATTTCTCTTAGTCTAGACTTACTCCACTCTTAGTGTAGGATCATATACCTCACCTTTGGGTACAAAACTCACTGTACCCTTAAGTAAGATTCACTTGCACAATCATAGGCTATGGCATGCTCTCACCTTAACCCTCATAGGTAGACTACATAGATTAGAGTCCTTAGTCACCCATAGGCCAATTACCACCCTAGTGTTGAGCTATAGTGAAATTGCATACGTTTTTTCCACTTAGTCCTTCACAAACCCACACACTTGGGTCCTCATCACCTTGTTGCATCACTCTTGTGCTAGGCTAGAATCCCTTGTCATATCCACAAGTTACCATCCACCTTAGGTCACCACTATCTCATTCAACCATCCATTTACCTTACTCTTTTACATCTAAATCACAAAGACTTCCTAAGTTGCATCTTTATTCTCAGTCACTGGCATGCCCTCCTAAAACAACACACAAGGATGTAAAATCCTAAAACCTAACCACTTGGGTTCAAAAGTTTTACCCATTCACTTGACCCATTTGCATGTGTCAAGAATCAGATGGTGGGGGAACTTGTTTGAGTTGTTGCACCAAACACACACCAACACATAAGAGGAAGCTCACTCAAGAACATAAGAAAAGAGATGAGGGCCAAAACATTTTCTCATTGGTTTGTTATTCTTCTTTTTACCCACAATAAAATGTACACAAAGTATAGATAAGATCCACATTAAGGTAAGTAGTCTACTAAGTCAAATAGTGCCTAACTGATTATATTAATTGATTGGTGCTATAACAATGCCAGCTATAGGTAGGTGCAACAAACTAAAGATAATAAGTGATAAGTAAATGGCCATGTAAGGATCATAATGACCAGTGACATGCTAAGTATAGATGTGCAGAACCATCTAGCTAGGCGATCCATCATCAATGTTCGCACGTGTTGAGCTTGCCATTTCAACACTCCCCCTCAAGCTCAATTGGATCTCTGCAACTCCAAGTAAGCTTCAAAATTTTTGAAGCTTCTCTGCACACAATGCCATTGTGAAAATGTTAGCTATTTGATCTAGTGTGCTGCCAGGCCAATCTCTCTTGCAAGTATCTTCTCTCTCACAAAGTGGTAGTGCACCTCAATGTGTTTTGTCCTAGCATGGAATACTAGGTTTCTAGCTAGCTGTTTGTTGCTCATGTTGTCACAGTGGATGATAGCTACACCATCTCCATCTCTCTGCACATCCAAATCACTTAATAACTTTTGTGGCCATACCACCTCACATGATGCCATAGTAGTACCTCTATACTCAGCCTCTGTACTTGATAAAGCAATTGCAGGTTGCTTTTGTTGCTCCATGTAATTGCTGCACTACTAAGGGAAAATATGAATCCATTGGTAGATCTTCTGTTTGACATGCTACCAGCCTAATTTGTATCTATGTATCCAAACACTTGTACATCCTTACCTTCCTCATAAAAAATTCCATAATGTAAAGTGGACTTCATGTACCTAAATATGTGTCTAATGACATCCAAATGAGTCTTTCTAGGCATATGCATAAATTGATTGACAAGGCCAACAACATAACTCAAGTTGGCCTTGTAATAGTCATGTAAATCAGACTCCCTACTATCCTCTTGAACATAGTAGGGTCTTCTATCTCTTCCCCAACATCAGCACTTAATTTCACATTTTTCTCCAATGGCACTGAAAGAGGCTTACACATTGTCATGCCATACTTGGATAACATATCCAAGCCATATTGCCTTTGGGATAGCCATATACCATCATCACGTATGATCACCTCAATACCAAGAAAGTACCTCAGCTCACCCAAATCCTTCATCTCTAACTTCATCTTAAAAAATTTCTTAACTTTAGTAATCCCACTGTCATTATCACTTGTAATAATCAAGTCATCCACATAGATAACTATGATGACTAAGCCTACATCTCCCTTTCTCACAGAGTGCTTTCTTTAACATGCACACATCTGTGGGATTCTCTAAATCCTCATAACCAAATGGTTGCTCCATATATACCTCTTCTTGTAATTCACCATGCAAGAAGGCATTCTTGACATGCATTTGCTATAAATTACAACCTTTGGTTGTTGCCAAAGCAATCACACATCTAACAGTTACCATTCTAGCAATTGGACTGAATGTCTCTTCATAATCTATGCCATATGTTTGAGCATAGACAATCTATGCCATATTTTGAGCATAGATTTTTGCAACCAGTCTAGCCTTATAGATGCTAATATTACCATTTGCATTATGCTTGATTTTGTAAACCCACTTATATCCAATAGATTTCTTGCTCTTAGGCAAGGATACCAAATCCCAAGTCTTATTGGCTTCTAATGCAACCATCTCCTTATCCATTGCTGCATCCTAATGAGCATGACCAACAACATCCTCAAAACAAGTGGGTTAAACATCCTTGACCACCTTCTCCATATAAGCATAATGATGAGTTGCATAACCTTCAAAATCAAATATTTTAACATGGTATTTGACCTTGCTAGACTTGCATATCACTAGATCACTCAGTGGAGCCTTTACATTAACATGTGCTTCTTGTACACCTGATGTCCTGACTAAAGGAATACCAAGCTCATCATCCAAAACCTCTAAACCACTAGGATCTCCTTCAAATCTTGAATACCTAGTATATACATCATTACCATTCAACACTTTCTACTTCACTTTGTCTTTACCTGCAAAACTTGTAGATGCACCTAAAGATATGGGGCTACTCCTTAGTCTAGGGCTAACTATAGATGTAGTACCAGATGATGTTTCTGGTCCACTAAGGCTCCATAATTATTGTTTTTCTTTCTGCACATAGCTATCTGATCATCATCATCATCATCATCCAATGGATTACCACCAGATGCACACCAACTACTCATCTCATAAAAAATAATATATGCTCACTCTGAACTCACTTATGACAGGGTTATAACAATGATACTCGTTTTGCTCTAAAGTCTATCTAATAAAAATACATTTTTAAGCCTCTGGATTGAGCTTCTTTTGTAACTCATATGGCATATGAATATATGTGATATAGCCAAATACTAGAACCTCTGTTCTACCATTCATCGCTTCCTCTAGAGCTCCCCCTTTGTCTAAAGTTTCCATGGTCTCCTAAAACCTCAACTTCACCGAATTGCTGATTTAATCTGTTTTGCTACTTATCGCCAACACGTCCCATACCACAGCCTCTTAAAGAGGATTTGTGATGTCCCCTTCTTGAACTTGAGTAAAATGCTTGGATCTCTTCACACTTCTTTTAGATGAGTCACCTTGCATATTGATTTCTTTGGTAATCATAAGGGAGACCAACTCATGAAAATTTGGAAATGACTTCCGTACATATACAGAAGTGATAAATGATTTTCAAATCTTTCTATCATTAAGGCTACCCAAAGTAGATGAAACTAAATCATCATCATTAGGCATTTCATCAATCATTGTCAAAGCATCTGCAATGCTCTTCACCTTCAAAACATACTCATTGATAGACATTTTTCCTTTCTTCAAAGTATTGAACTCTTGCTTGAGTTGAATCCTCCGTGCCTTGGTATTTACTGAAAATATATTCTCAAAAGTTGTCCAAGATCCATGTGAAGTTTCTACATTCCTGATATGTCCAGCATAGTATTATCAATGACTACATATAGCCAATACATCACCTTTTGGTCCTTTGCATTCCATTCTTTCCAAGCCTTTAATTCATCTGTAATCGCGCAAGGTTACTCAACTCTGACTCTTTTTCTTCACCTGAAATGAACTTATAAAAGGAATTTTCCAATAATGAAGTTTGTCACATGAAACTTCCATAATGGGTAGTTATTCTTGGCTAGCTTCTCAATGATGGGGTTTTCACTGTTCTCTGCCATTATCACAAAAATGATACAAAATAGCAAGCACATCTTCTACAACCTTTCATAAGAAGTGCACAACAATATACCAAGCAACCTTTTTCATTGATTGCTCAACAATATATGTAATCTACAACCTATTTAGAGATAAAAATTATGTATTTTTTTGGCAAACATCTCAAAACTTATAGATTTGAAATTTGTAACTTGTGCACCCACTTTCGACTAACATAATCGAAATTGCAATATGCCCTGAAACTGCTATCTACAACTTTGCATCTCTAAATTAGGGCCCAAAATGGCCTTAGATGCCCAAAAAAGTAGAGTCATGAAGGGCCTATCTACAAAATATAAAATGCTCTGCTCGCACACCAAATCTCATAGCAATTTGAGATTTTCACTCAGCCCTACTTCCAATGCCTCCACATGTATTATCTAAGAGAAAGAGTAGAAGAATGGGTGAGCTTCACTAATCGTTGCTTGCTTGCTCAAATCCTTACTTCAGCCTTCAAAACCAACCTCTCTTAGCAGTGGTACAACTTTGATATCATGCCACGAATTGCATGGTGGGGGAACTTGCTTGAGCTGTTGTGCCAATTACACACCATATACACAAGAGGAAGCTCACTCAAGAACATACAAAGAGAGATGGAGGCCAAAATGTTTTCTTCTTGGTTTCTTCTTCTTCTTTTTACCCACAATACAATGTACACAAACTATACAAGATACAACATAAAAATGAAAGTGGCCTACTAAGTCAAACAGTGCATAATTGTCTATACTAATCAACCAATGCTATAACTATATCAATTGTAGGTAGGTGCAACAAACTAAATATAATAAGTGATTAGTTAATGGTGGCCAAGTGAGGATTGTAATGACTATTTATATGCTAATTGTAGATGTGTGGACCCATCTAGCCAAGCGTTCCATCAATGTCCGCATGTGTTGAGCTTACTATCTCAAAATCATGTAGGGACTCTCATGTTACTTAGATACATTTAGGTCCACTTAGGTCAGCACGCATTTAGATCCATTCCACTTAGAGCCACTTTGTGACACTTAGAATTGAGTCTATTTTTCTTTAGGGTTCGAGCTTCAAAGCTTATTGTGTTGAACCAAATTAACTACTTGAACTTGGTCTCCCTAGGGCACAACTTTTGAATTCACATCATACAATAAGAAAAATTTAAAAGTGCTTTGAGACTATGGGATTATAAGGAAAACGAGTACCCAAGTTGAACTAATCAATTGTCTTCAACAAAACTTGAGGTTATGGATTAGAAGTTGTGTGGTTGGGTTGAAGAGTTTAACCTCAATATGCTTATAAGTTTCAACTTGAGTTTTTGATTTTCTTGATAAACATAGCCAAATATTACGTACGCTTCAATCAATTAGCTTATCTCTTTGAGCCAAACTCAAGTGAGTTTTCTTTAACCTAACCAAGCTCATCCTAGCACTTCTACTTGCCATTGAGATAGCTTTGGCCCAATTAGCATATCATGCAACGTATTTTCTTGAACACATTGATATAGTTTGCTCATTGGATCCATTGGGGACAAGACCAATTTCTTACAATGCCAATCAACATTCACAAAGAAGTGCAGCCTAAGTTAGAGATTAGAAAAAATAAATGTTACAAGATTGGTTGTTGAGACATAGAAGTTCACATAATTTGTAACCGACTAAAGAGACGATGAGGACAATTGTAATGTAACTTGATTGATTTTATCCAACTTGACCATTGGAATAGTGTCATGAACTTAATATGCCTACTATATGATTTTATTTCATTAATATAACCTCATCTTCCACTTGACCATTCAAGTTTCTAATACTCGAAAAGAAAGGTTGAAAATAACACTTGCACTATTGGTGCTTGCAAGAATTGAACAATCCACACAAGCCTTAAGAGAAGAAGGGCATTAAAAAAATAATATGTAGAAGAACAATAAGGTAAGTTGAATATACCTTATATATTAAATATTTTATAAATTTTAAGCTATATCCTTTCTCAAAATTTTATAACCTAGCATGGCCTTTATATCCTTCCTAAAAAGTTTTGGGTATAACCTAGAATGGCCTAGAAAGGCACCAGAAATAGCAAGACAAAGATTTTTGGAAGCAGTTGTGATGGTTGGAGAAAGGAGATTGGATCATCTCTTCTCTATTTCTACATGTTTTTTGATCCCTTTTCAACTTATATAACTAATCTAAAGCAAGATTATTGCTCCTCCATGACCAAAATAAAAATATTGAGAAAGAGAGGACTAATCTAGAGCAAAAAGACATGTAAAAGTAGGCCATAATAAGGGTATATAGCAATAAATCTCATTTTGGATCAATCCTAGCCTTCGACAACTCATATTGATTCTTCCACATGCCTAAAGATTGCCTCTAAACTACCATAGATGGTTGAAAGAAAGGGTTGGTCAACTTTATAAAAGCCTACGATGGCCTGCATGGCTAAGCATAGTAGTGAGAGCTAATCTTATGCTATTGTATTCATCCCATATCCTAATCCTTTGCTAAGATATTGCTAATAATTTGCCAAAAATTACTCCCAAAATTATTTCCTATCTTACCCAATCTCCAAGAGGAGCAAGTTTTCATTCTTAGGTTGTTAAATCCTTAGTGACTAGAAACTAGCCCCAATTTCATCCCCAATTTGTTCATCCTAGTATACCCTTACCATGTTTGATCCAATATCCTATTTCATCCCCATGTTGTCCAACCAACTTGATTCCTATTCTATCCATTATTTAGAGGAAATTATAATTTAGAGAGGTTCTTGAGTGATTAGTAATTTGGATTATCTCTCAACTAGAGAATCCATAGAAGTACCAACTGCCCAAACTGAGAGCTAGAAAAAACTTCCATGACCCGTAAAAAATTTGAACTTATAGGAGCATGATTCAATAATTTTAAATCATTATGGCACTTAAAAGATAAGAAATGGTAGTTGAGCGAGTCACAACTATGATAGAAGCAATGAAAATTATAGCTACCATGAGCATGGCTCCCCTTCCTCCTCCACTGGCCCCTCACGTGCCTCTTGTGTATCTAGTTCAATTATGAAATGTGCAAACTTAAGGAACAATACAATGTAACAAAAGTAATTACTGGTTGAATATTAGATTAGTAAACCATAAGGAATCAAAAATAGAAAGAAAAACTCCATAGAGAAGGCAAGGTTATTTAATATAATTTTTAAATTACACATATGAAACTAATATTTTGTTTTGTAGAAACAATGGGGCTGACAATAATTCATGAAAACTGCAGCATGATATCCTCCTCATGCTATGGAGGGGCATGGAATCCACACTAATCCCATGGTGGCCAAAGAGTATGCACCCTCAATGGATGGTGGGAGGTAGAAATCTCAAACAAGAAATGTTTACAATTGGAAAAAGATGCTTGGAAAGTTAAAACTTAGCCCTTTTATATCTAACCCTAGACCTAAGACTAAATATAGACTAATATATTAATTTACTTTATTATAAGCCATCCCGATGTAAAAGAGCTTTGTCCTAAATGCTAAAATTGGGACAATATACAATGAATATTACGAGGATAGTTGAAATGTAATACTTCCACATAATTAAAAATTAGTTGGTTAGTTTGAAAGTTAGTTAGTCAATTAATAAGTTAGTAACGTTACTAACTAAAGACTAACTAAAGTAAAAACTAACTAACATTAATAACTTTTTTTTAATTTAATTAAAAATATTAAAAAATCAAGAGTTGTAATCTGACATTTTTTTTTTTGGATTGACAAGGATTGTAGCCACCCTTCACGGAAGTTACAACGTGAACAAGAGTTATGAGTCATATTAATCACTAGTGTTAATATCTCAGCCATTTTTAAGCACTTCTCGGCATAAAAAATCATCTGTCATTGGCGACCACAGGATAGGGCGACTTAGCCCGTCGAATCCCACGAACAACTCTGCACATAAACACAACCACAAAGAGCATCAAGCTGATACAAAATAGATACACAACAAACACAACACAGCTCTCACTTGTCAAAACCAAGGCATGAAATCCACGAGGAGTAGGCCTAGCATAATCTGACAGAAAGTCAAAAGCTAGTTACTAACCAACTGCTCCAACACAACCAAGCTAACCAGAACCATCAAAGAGGTCATCCTAAGTGGTGGTCTGCACTACCTACCTAACTAAGGACAACGCAACTAGGAGCTCCTACTAGGTGAGGATTCCTATAGCTTGATCAAAAAATATTGTCGTTTAGCACATTGGGTCTTTAGCTTCTTATTTTCCATACTCGGGCGTGTAAAAAAGAGGGAGCTGAGTGTAGTGACCCAAGGAGAATAAGGCATCGGCCTTAGGCCTGTCTCGGTACCCAAGAACCTACCAAGCCCGCGCAAGGCGACACTTAATCCTTTTCTAACACTCACTTTTATTTTCACTCCAACCTTCTTTTATTCTTATTTTTCCAGCTAGAAGCCACCCCTAGGAAGACAAGGCATCGGCCCCAGGTCTGACTTGTCCCCAGGAACCTACCAGGCCATCGCAAGGTGATAAACAACAACTCAAAGATTTTTCTTTCTTTCCATTTCTATTTTTTATAAGGGTTAGATCCCCTTTTTACACACCGTATATTCATATATTGTCTTTCAGATATTTAGGGTTTTGTCACTTTCCATCATTATTGTAATAAGCTTCTCTAACTACCTCACAACTAACAAGAACTCCTAGAACGGATGCCTAGCAGGTCACTAGAACAGGGTCACTAGAATTCCCATCTAAAACAGGTCTTTCAATGCCTGACAATGCCTTGTAGGAGGCAATGACTACTCAGACCTCCCCCAGACATACAGAGTCTAATCCTGGGACTTCATGCCTCGAGTGCTGGTCGCCAATAAATAAAATAAAGTAACCCTTACACACACATATATCATTAATTGCAAGACTCGGAAAGGAAATGAAACCACCTGGAATGGCCACAAGAAGCTCCTGCGTAGAAAAGGCTCCCTCCAGTGACTTCGTGAACCTGTATGATGCAATCACTACAACAAGAAACCATTAACTGTACCCGAACCAAACAGATGAATGGCCCTCTTGGCCTAAAGAAATAGCACATTACACTGCAAACTAACTGGCCCTTTTGGCCTAAAGAAATCAAGCAAACATGCTCATATAAATCCCTCCTTGGAAGAAGGCAGATAGATAAACACACGCTCCACTCCAAGGGGAAAGATAGGGCGCTCAACCCTAAACTAAATGCATCAAGTTATGACCCATTCCTCCTGCATATACAGCAAGAGGCGTACGCATAAAATGTTGTCGAATCAATCTATGGGTCCAAGATAATAGTTGTAGATGGGTCTCGCTACTCTTCTCATTACCCATATCAACCATTGCCTGCCATATAATGTGTGGTCTGATAACAGTCCCCACAAGCAACCAGGTCCCATCTCATTATCAATAACAACATCGGGACTAGGACCACAATTGAAAAAGAGGTCCTCCTCATAAGCAAGATTGGCTAATGCATCTACAAACTGATTCAAATAACGAGGAATGAGCTGAAGAGATATGCTCTCAAATTCATCAAGTAGGGTTATAGCAGTTCGATGGTACATATGAAGGAGAAGATTCTGAATTGTATATGTCCCATTAAGTTGATTTAAGATCAGCTGAGAATCCCCTTTTACTAACAACCACCTAATGCCACCTTTCTTGGCAATATTCAATCCCATAAGCAGGCTTTATACTCCGCCATGTTGTTAGTGAATCCCACCCCGAGATAAGCAGCTAATTTCATTGTAACTCTACGTCGCGGATCTCGGATAACGACTCCAACACTCCCTTTTCTATGAGGCCCCTTGGACGCTCCATCAAAGTATAACGTGTACATCCACAATGGGTTTACACAGCCAGCCATCAAGAACTCCTCTATTCATAAGTATGATAATCAAAATTCAACATATTTAGAGGATGAACTGACGGCTCCATCCCACCTTCTTCATTAAACTGTGACAGGGATGCTTGTTAAGATTTGTAAACAGTGATGGCAGAAAACTTTAATCTCCCACACAAAGGTACCGTCTTCCACTTTGTATCCCTTACTCCACCAAATAAGCCTCCCCTAATGATATCTTTGCTCTAGATATGGGTGCTCCAAATAAGGGATTAACCACACCATCACGACCAGTTTTTACGTCTTCTTTAGGTCTCAAATCAGCCCCAGCATGGACCAGCAATGCATTTAGCGCATTAGCATATTTAGGAATAATAAGGTTTAATCTTATTAAGATTAATCTTATTCTTAAATTCCACTCCTTGTAGATCAGCTAATAAAATCGTGGACTTATTTTTACCTATTCGAACTATCTTGTAAGGGCCATCCCATACACGCATCGTAATATAGAACTAATTGCCCTTTTTTAAAGGTATACTTCTTCACCTTTAGATCATGCAACCACTTCATTCGACGTTTAGCTACCTCCTGGTGCAACAAACTCTTTAATTTGAGCTTGTCCAAGTGGGCTATAGTCATAAACTGCTCAAATAAGGCATCTTCATCACCCAAAGAATGATTTATTGCAAATCTTATGGTTGGCAACTCAATTTCTAAGGGCAAGACACACTCCTCCCCATAAACTAATTTGAATGGGGTGTGGCCAGTGGCTCGTTTAGACGTCGTATTATATGCCCAAACTGCCACATATAATTTTGTATCTCAGTCCAGTTTCTTTTTAGAGACTATCTTGGATAGGATACCCACAAGCTGCTTATTAGTACTTTCAACATGTCCATTGGCTTGCGAATTATAGGGGGTCATCTTATTATGCTTAATGCTCCATGCTTCAGTCAGGCTTCTAATTACCTTATTCAAAAAATGAGTTCCACGGTCTGATAGTATTACCTTTGGGGGACCAAAACGATAGAGGATCTGCTCAAGTAGAAAACTAACAATCTCTTTTACATTGTCCTGCCTTGTCGCCCGTGCTTCTAACCACTTTGTAAAGTAATCAGTTGCTACTATAATGTATCTTTTTTTAGTAGTAGACAATGGGGTAATAGGTCCCACAAAATCGATGCCCCACTTCTCAAATGGAAGGATAGCCATAATAGGCGGAAGTGGACGCTTCTTATTCTCTCAACTATCATGCCTTTGGCATGTATCACATCTCTTAACATAGTCAGATGAATCCTGGAAGATGGATGGCCACCAATAACCAGCTCGTAAAGCCTTCTATGCCATCAACCGCCAAGCAAAGTGCCCTCCACAAGCGGAGTCATGGCACTCTTCCAAAATGAAGGGAACCTCGTAAGGCATCACACATCGGTGATAGATATCATCAACACCTTGCCGATATAATGTCCCTGCGATCAAGGAAAATTTCAATGCCTGCTGTTTAATCTTCCTCTTCTCGGGTTTTGATAGAGTAGCTCCAATCTCTCCCGTAGAAAGATAATGTGTTATAGCAACATACCAGGAGGGAATAGATGCTGTATCAATCTTAAACAATGTTTCCATGTCACTTCCTTCAGCTACCTCTTTTGGCTCTCTGAAATCCTCAAGACACTCGACAATGCCCTGAAGCTTTGGCGGCTTGCTATCTCGTAATCAAACTCCTGCAGAGTGATTAACCACTTTGCTAAACGATCAGGCAGCTATAACTTATTCAACAACAATCGAAGCCCTTCCGCCTTCGTATAAAAAATCTACCCTCTCATAAAGAATGTAGTGCCTGAACTTCTTGGTCGCAAATGCCATCGCAAGGCACAACTTCTCCATATAGGTGTAGTTAATTTCTGATATGCCCAACTTTCGACTAGCAAAAGCTATCGGATGGTACCACTTTTCCTCCCAAATTTGGGCCAAACAACAGCTGATACTATACATAGTTTTGCTTTCACCCCTTTTTTGTGCTTTTAAAACAGGTGCTTTGGCAAGCTCCTGCTTTATATCATCAAAAGATACTTTGCAAGCATCACTCCATGAAAACTGACAATTAAAGGACAATAGGTTCATCAGTGGCGACATTCTTTCTGCCAAGGCATTGATAAACCTTCGATAATACCCTACCGATGATAGAAAGCTATGCACTTCCTTTGGAGTATGCAGTGGACTCATGGCGACTATGACCTTGATCTTTTCAGGATCAGCCGCAATCCCTATAGAACTGACCACATGTCCTGACAACACCTAGAAACAATGCCTAGCATTGCAAAACTTTTTAGCAATATTCTATACAATTGACACATTGTTACCAAATTTTCACATTAATGTAATGCAGATGCGATCGTAATTTCGTCTTTCGAGGACGTGTCTCTGTAGTCCGACAAGTGGAAAATCCTAGTTCAAAGGATTTTTGTGCTAGAGGGTGGACTTAGGAAAATACCAAATAGAATTCGATAGTTTTATCTAATCAGAAGGGATTATTTTTATTAGTGGAACCATGCGTATTTGAGTTAATATGAGCAAAGGAGGGGAAAAATTTTGATAATTGCAACCTCATAGGCAAAAATGCAAGAGAGGGTAGTTGTATAATGAAAGTGGAAAAGTAGCTAACATTTTAGCCTAACAAAAAAAAAATTTATGTAAGAGAGGATGCTAGTTGAAAGAGAAGGGGGGTGTTCTTCTATGTGTTATGGTTCTAAAGGTTAGGAAATGAGTTTTTTTTTAAAAAACCATAACTAAAAGAAAAAATGTTGCATGTGGATTTGAAGAGGTTATGACCAAGGAGAGGGCGCCCTCATCCTGGGGGGCACATCATAGTGGGAGATGAAGAGAGGGAGAATGGGAAAAGACTAACTGGAAGAGGAAGAGGAAAGGGAGAGGAAGTCCAAAAGCCAATTGGAGAAGAGGAAGGGGAGGAGTTAGTGGAAGTTGAAGAGTCATGAGAAAGAGAGGAGGGGGTACCATCCTATAAAGAGGGAGAGAGAGCAAACTAAAGAGAGAGAAGGGCGCCATCATCAAGAAGGGGACACTATCATCCTGAAGGAAGTGCCATCAATTCAAGCCATCCAAGCAAGAGGATTTGAAGAAACAATTGAAGTTGGAGAGAGCAAGAAGAGAGAATTGAAGCCCATGCCTCTCCCATAGCCATTACCATGTCTTCTCCTTCTACCTCCATTTTGGAGCCTTTCTCTTCTCTTCTCTCTTAGTCATCAACATAAAACCATGGAAGCTAAGCTCGTATGTTTGGACTTAATCAAGATTAAGTCTTAAAAGAGTTACAAGTGGCTTTTCCATGGCAACAATGCAATTGACCAATTGATCTCTTGGGAGAGGGAAAATGATGAGCTCACCATTGGGAACGATTGGATAGACTCCCCTTTGCTGGACTACAAAGGACACGGCTCCCAAAGACGCAATTACGAATCTCGTACTTTACGTAAGTGCCTTAACTTGTTTAACATTAAAAAAATAATTTTACATAAATATTTCTTTAGTTTGGAATTTTTATAAAATACCTTTAAATCTCAATTTCAACTCTGGATAGTTTTTAGAATTTATGTAGGTCTTATTTTATTTTAAAAATCAAAAACTTTTAAAAATATTTTAAATGGCTTAAAAATGATATAGATAAATTTTTATGAAATATTTGGTTAAACAATTATGAGATGTGATATTTCTTGATAAATTATGTATTTTTGGAAGTATTTTTAATTTTTTCTAGAATTTTTGGAAACTGATTACTATATCTTAAAAAGCAAAAATAGTTATTTTGGATGAACATTACATTATTTTTTTATAAAAATCATGTTTTTAATTCAACCAAAAATTAGGATCTTCTATAGAAAACCTAAGAATATAGTTTTGGCTGTTTTATGAAAAGTTATTAGGGTTAGAGAAAAATAAAATTAATTTGATGTTATCTGTTTGTTTGAACATTATTAATATAAAAGATGATGTGTCTAACTTTATGCAAATTAGAAGTGTTGATGAGGTATTAAGTTATATCAACATTAGAAAAAGAATTTTTTTAAATAAAATTAGAATTTATGGGATTGAGGGATGTTAGTTGATTTGATAATAAAAGGAATGAGAAAGAACTATAGGGTTTATGCTTTGAAGTTAATTCACGAAGGGATTAAAATCCTAGGGTTAGTATTTAAGCGTCCAGTATAGAAATAGAGATGAAGAGCAAGATTAAGCAAACTTTTTGAGTTTTCGATATTAAATTAGTTGGACTACTACAAACGAGTGTCGTAACTATTGAGGAAAGCTAGTACAAATCATAGAAATTAGTTATCAATATCACCTATTCAGTGCAACAACTCCTAGGAGTTGGCTTGACATCCGGGTTAAAAGTGGCTTGGTCTTTGGCCAGTCATTTTTTGGTGCATCTGCCGGGAGCCAAGTGCGCTCGAACGGGTGATCAATTTTCCTAGGGTATTTAAATCCTAGGTGTTATTTATGAGTGAATACACAGTCTCTTTTCTAAGGGACTATTTTCCTAATTTGCCCCAGGATTGCCAAAGAAGAGTGCTATATTGGGTGAGAGATACAGAGTTAGTAGAGGGAGGTGAATATTTTGGCCCTAAATTAACTGTGGACGTAGAGCAATTATCCTCTTGGAGTTGGGGTTACAACGATTGTGCACAAACCATAGTTCTACTAGCAACACATTTTAGGCTAATAGACGCAGTAGAGATAAATACAATTAGTGTATCGTACCACTTCGATTGGTATTATCGCAGCTCTTACCGAACCTTTAGAAGAGTGGTCTGGGATGATGTGCTACCCTGGATACGTGTGTCTAAAGGTTTAAAAATTACTTTTGATACAAAAGACGTTAGAGAGGTTGCTGAAATCTTAGGCTTAATCCCCAAGCAAGAAGAAAAGTTGCCTTATGGGGAAATAGACCCAGAGTTGCCGACTATATTGAATCTTCTAAGCGCGCATACAAGCGAAAACCTAATTTTATAGCTTCAAATAAACCGTGCGTAATTTTGGAGTATGACAGTAAGAGTTAGTTTAATAATCGTGGATGAATTCAAAAGAGAGACGGAGGCAACAAAACGAAGCTAGAGATCAGTGAGCTAGAGAACGAGCGGCGCGACAGGAGGCTTGGTTATTAGAAAGGCTTGAGAGGGTCAATGCATTACTGAACTTAGGGATAGACGCTGTGTCTAATTCAAACGTAGAATCCTTAGAGCCTAACATATCATTTGATAGAACACCATCAGAGGAAAGTGAAGGAGCTTCATACCAGTGGGATCGAGTGGTTTCAAGCACTGATAGTGCCACTGAGGTAAAGAGTACACAAAGTGAGAGCATGGAAAGTGAAGCTAATGCCACTATAGGGAGTAATGAATCTACAGTTAGTTCGAATTTAGAATCTACTTTTGGGTTAAATTACTTATTTAATGCACCAAAAGAACCCTTGTGGATAGATAGAGTGACAGATCTGGGATTACGTTCTTTGTTTCATATTCCCCGTCAAAGAGAGCAGTCAAGAGCCGTATATGACTTTGGACTAAGATCCTTATTCAGAGAATCCAAGGGACCCATGTGGTCTGACTCTATTTCAGATTTTGGACTAAGAACACTATTTAAGGAAACAATGGCTCGAAACCCAGTCAGATTAGCTGACTTTACGCAATTTGGGGGACTCTGGGACGAAGATCCCGATGCCCATTCGCAAAGATTTGAGGTTACCTGTGTCGCCAACGAGATAATAGACGACGACCAAAGGCTTCATATTTTCCCTGCAACATTAAAAGATGAAGCAGTGAGGTGGTATGGGAACCTGGATGCTCAACATAAAGGAACCTATGCTGCCTTATCAAGAGCTTTTCTCGAAAAATTTAGGCAACAAGGTTTTCAAGATAGATTGGCTCTGCAATTGGATTATTTATCCCAAGGGGCAGCTGAAAGTGTCGAACATTACATTGAGCGTATGGAGACAATTATACGAAAGATGAATCCAGCTCATAACGATCCCACGCAAAAGCGTAAATTTATTGATGGGCTTAATCCTGAAGTTCATCAGCATGTTAGTTTACAACGACCAGCCACACTAGCAGATGCTAAAACACATGCCAGATGGTGGGAAGAAGTGCAGCTTAGTCAACAACGACGGAGGGATTTATTCAAAGAACCTCGGATGGAATATTCGAGCACTTCAGGCGGGGTACCTAAGAACGTGTCTTATGTGACCGTTCCCTTAAATCCATCGGCAACTGCAAGTTCCAATGTATCAAGTGTACCTTTAAATCCGTACACTTCAATTCCAGCCTATATGATGCAGACAGGGATGCCCTCTATGCCTCAACCTCAGTCCCCTCTTGATGAAGCAAAAGTAGCAGATATTATTGCAAAATCTTTGGGAAAGTTGAAGGAGGAAATCATGGGTGCAGTACAAGCACTCTTGAAAGAAATTTATTCAATAACAACACGAGGTTCTAATGCGCAACAGCCTTCGAGCAGCTCGACCTTAAACCCACCTAGATCAAATATCTGGTGTGGTAAGTGTCATGGTTATGGCCATGTGGCTACTGAATGTCCGATGCCTTCGTGATTAATGCCTGATCATCCTCCATTTTGTACTTTTTGTCTAAAAACAGGTCATTTAGAAACAAATTGTTGGCACAAGATCGGCCAACAACAACAACAAGATCGTTCGATGCAAACAAATTACAATTACATGGATCGTAATAATACTACTTATGAGATCGGGCCACCCAATCAACCTTTCAGGCCCCGTGGATTGCCTACCCAAGGCAGACCTCCACTACCACGAAACAATTATAATAGTGATGGAAACCGAGGAAGAAATTCTCCTTTTAGGAGAAACAATGGTAACTTTCGTAACCCAATGGGCCAGAGTGGACAACAAAGGCCTAGAGGACCAGTAATTTGTTATCAATGCCAATAGGAAGGTCATATAGCTACTTATTGTCCAAATGCACGGAAAAATCAGGACTATACTCCCCTTTGTAGGAGGTGTAGCGGTGAAGGGCATCATGAAGAGAATTTCCCTAAGAGAGAGGATAATAAAAATAATGATAGGGGTAAACAAGTTTCTAATGAACCCTCAACCTCATCCGCAAATTTAGTTGAAGTAGAAACAACAAGGCAAGAGATTGGGTTTAGGTCTAAATTCATACCACGTAGGGTGACCTTTAAGGCTGACCCCATGATTGGTGTTGTTACTAGAGCACAAAAGCAACAACAAAAGGAGCATGGTCTAGAGGAAGGAAGTCCCCAATCAAAAGAAGCCGTGAAGGATAAATCTAAGGACATAGATCCTAACATAGAGCTACCTGAATCGGATTCTCCTCAGTAGTCTTCAGACCATCCGTTATTGCCCGTGCCTCTAGCAAATCCTAAGATTCAGTTGGGGGTGGCTCCTTTTCCTGAAAGACTTGTACCTCCAAAAGAAGGGAGTAAAGAGCAAGTGAAAACAGTGAATAAGGCCTATGATCTTTGGGCAGCATTGGAGGAAATAAACTTAACAATTAATCTCAAGCAGCTGCTTGAAGTAGCGCCTATATGTCGAAGGCAGCTTTATCATAAGCTAGTTCGACGTAGGAGGAAAAGGATTGAGACTAATGCTTCTAAAGTAATTGCAAATGCATCCAAAAGGAGAACGACTAAGAAAGTAAAAATAGTAGATTTATTTGTGGATCCAGGAGCACCAGTTATAGACACTACCATCAATGGACATTTGCTGAGTGAAGTACAATTGGATGGTGGTTCAGCAGTCAATTTAATGACAGACCAAACGATGCAAGAATTAGGTTTGAAGAATTTAGAAACTACTCATATAGTTTTACGTATGGCTGATCAAAGGAAAGTGACTCCTTTGGGGTTACTTCGCAACGTGAAATCTGTAATTGCTGGACTAGAATTTCATGTAAATTACTTAGTAGTTCGCTCATTGTCGAATATCTCTTCATATTTTGTGTTGCTGGGTCGACCTTGGTTGTACCAAGCAAGGTGCACTCATGATTGGTATAAAAGTTCAATTGTGATTGGTCCTCGAAGTGATAGGGTCAAGATTCAAGTTACCACAAAAGGGTTTTTGAGGGAGTCAGGAGATGAAATAGTTAGTGAGATGGATGAAAAGTCTAATAGTGAATTCTATGATTCAGAAGTAGAGAGGACCGATAACGAAGGGCCTTATGCTTGGTTATTTAAAACACAACGACCAACAAAAGCAGAAAAATTAGAGGTTAATATTGTGCATCAGCCTAGCAAAGCAGAACAAGTGGGTATTGGTGAATATCCTGTTAATTTTTCATCAGATAATGATTCTGATAGTGATATTACTCGCTGGTTGTCTACCTCGGAAGATACAACCCTAGACTGTTTAATGGTTTCACCAAAGGAGGATAAATATCCTGTGGATGTAATCCATGAATTCAATGATTTGAATGATTCATTTTTCGATGCATGTCCTGGATTTGGTAAAAATGAGGAAGAAGGTAACCTTGGAGATGCATTTTTTGCATATAACAGATCGGAAATCTTTTCCCCTAATGACTTAGAAGAGGAGGGGGAGAATGAGGCAGGAACATCAGACTTAGATGAAGTTTCAGTAAGCTCCTCTATGGAGGAAGTCAATACTATTGAGAATGATCACGATGAACCTGAGGAGAGTTTAGTTACAACATTTCCTTATGAGTTAGATATTCTGCCTTTTGGGTTCGAACAACTTCCAGTTGTTGCTAAAAGATCTTACTATCGTCAGCTAGAAAAGAAAGAAGAAAAAGGAATGGTTGCAAACCTTTACAACAGCCGATATTACATGATGATAGAGATGACCCATCTCCAGCTTTAAATAGATTTGCGCAGATTTTTAATGAATGCCATGGTAATTATGATAGGATAATCAATGATTTAAATGAGACTTTGGAAATAGAACGTGAGGCAGCACTGACAGCTGTGAATGAAGCAATGAAGAAAATTGCGGAGTTACAAAAAGAAAAGTCAGAATTCCAATTTAGGGAGAGGCGGTATTTAGAAGAAATTTCACTTCTAGAGATGTATTTAAAAGAGCAAGAATCTAAATTTAAAAATGATGTACAACAAATGGAACGAATATTGCCTATTCCTAGGAAATGCTCAGTGGAATGTGGGCAAACAAATGAATTTTATACAAGAAGTAAACCTCTGGCTATTTCTGGAATTGGATTGCAAGAGAAAAACTCGACTACTGCTCCTTGGCTATATTATTCCCTTAAGCGCTTTATGAGCAGTAGACAAAAGCCGTATCATTATTTAAAAAGAAGGAAAAAAAAAATTAAAAAACGTACCAAATAATCCTTTTAAAAAACTTTTGATTTGTTGTTAACTTCATATTTTAGGTTTTTGCGCACCTTAGCTTAGTTAGTCTTCACCTGGTTAGGTAGTTAGTTGCACGCACGGTCAGGATACTCCTTCAGTGCTAGGAACTTATTACACAGGAGTTTGCCTAGGTGGCCAGTTTCTAAAGGAGTTTCATTCTTTATTGAGCTAACCTATTAATGGTTTAGTGGTTAGTGGTTGCGTTCTGTGCAGGTTTAATGATTTTTGCAAATTTGTGAACCACTACGTGTTTATTCTCGCATTATTTTGGAGCCGCCACGTCAACATTCATAACAGGTTGTTTCATATCTAATCTATCTATTTATATTCGTTTGAAATAAAGGACAGTAACAATCTCTATAACTTGATTGAAATAATTTAGAGATTTCACAACCTAAGTAATTACAGAAGGAACATAAAACATTTAAAACATAAATACACTGAAAGATACATAAACAATTTAGTCTATATGAGAGTCCACTCACGTGGGATGGGACTTAGTACCAGGGAGTGCTTAAAAGGGGGTGATGTGTGTGCATGACATAGTGAATTCCATTGTATGGATGTCTAATTAGGAATCCAATCGAGTTTTCCCTGGACTTTTTGTCGCTTTTTAGCAATGTGGGGTAGCTAAATAACAAGGTTCTCTCCACGAAATTTTGACTAGGAGTAGAGTGGAAGAGAGATGCTGAGCTGGTGAGTATCTTTGCTTGTCATTTACCTAGGCAAGGTGACTGATATTATGTGCTAGATTAGATTCCTCGCGCGACGCTGTTGAGCTAAAATGTTTGAAAGTTCAATTTGGTGATGTATTCCTAGCCTTCTAGTCATTCCTATAAGTCACGAGATTCAAAACTAAAGTAATAATAATAAATTAAGTTCGGGAGAGTCGATCTATTTATTCTTCTAAAAAGACAAAGAATAAAAAGAAAAAGAAAGAAAGGAAAAAAAAAAACACCCTGAGACTACAGGGTTGAAAAAAAAAAACCAAAAGAAGATAACCATCGCCTCTAAGGTCCTGGTAGGCTGTAGGGATTTCCTTGACAGGTGCCCTGCGTCTGATGCCTTGCATCTCTTTGGGGTGGGACCTTTTGGGAAGGAGAATAAATATATATACTCTTTTGACTTTTTTAAAAAAATCCAAAAACAAAATAAAGAAAAGTTATTCTAAAAAAATCAGGAAAGTTTGGAGTTAGGGACCATTTACTGGTTGTTCTAGTAGAACATGGAGGGTTAGCAGTTCAACCATAGGAGTCCTATTTGGTATTGTAGTATTAGATTGCCTTGTTTGGGTTCTTTGATAGGCATGGACCTTATCAGTGATGCTATTTCAGAAGCAATATTTCTAGTAGGATAGTAGTGTGGCAATTTATTGCCTAGAGGGATTATTGTTGTTTAGCGGCTCTAGACAGCTTCCTACTTGGTATATTCTATGCGATGGATGACGCTCTGTTATGCACTTTAGTGGGCAGAGTGAGTAAGGGGAATGTTAGTTTGCACTAGTTTTTACATAATTTCCTTGACATGTTTGTATTGTTTGTGTTTTACTATGACACCAATCAGTATTTTTCTACCTTTGCAATGTCTACTAGTTGTCAATGTGTGGTTTTGCAGATTTTGTAGCTGTGCTTGCGAGGATGCTTCGCAATTAAGTGTGGGAGAGTATATTTTTTCTTGAAGTTGCGTAGCAGTTTTCGCGATGCTGGATGTTCATGATGAAGATGTGCTCGTGAGGACACTTCGCAATTAAGTGGGGGAGAAATGACAACACCTAGAAACAATGCCTAGCATTGCAAAACTTTTTAGCAATATTCTATACAATTGACACATTGTTACCAAATTTTCACATTAATTTAATGCAGATGCGATCGTAATTTCGTCTTTGGAGGACGTGTCTCTGTAGTCCGACAAGTGGAAAATCCTAGTTCAAAGGATTTTTGTGCTAGAGGGTGGACTTAGGAAAATACCAAATAGAATTCGATAGTTTTATCTAATCAGAAGGGATTATTTTTTATTAGTGGAACCATGCGTATTTGAGTTAATATGAGCAAAGGAGGGGAAACATTTTGATAATGGCAACCTCATAGGCAAAAATGCAAGAGAGGGTAGTTGTATAATGAAAGTGGAAAAGTAGCTAACATTTTAGCCTAACAAAAAAAAATATATATTATGTAAGAGAGGATGCTAGTTGAAAGAGAGGGGGGGTGTTCTTCTATGTGTTATGGTTCTAAAGGTTAGGAAATGAGTTTTTTTTTAAAAAACCATAACTAAAAGAAAAAATGTTACATGTGGATTTGAAGAGGTTATGACCAAGGAGAGGGCGCCCTCATCCTGGGGGGCACATCATAGTGGGAGATGAAGAGAGGGAGAATGGGAAAAGACTAACTGGAAGAGGAAGAGGAAAGGAAGAGGAAGTCCAAAAGCCAATTGGAGAAGAGGAAGGGGAGGAGTTAGTGGAAGTTGAAGAGTCATGAGAAAGAGAGGAGGGAGTACCATCCTAAAAAGAGGGAGAGAGTGCAAACTAAAGAGAGAGAAGGGAGCCATCATCAAGAAGGGGACACTATCATCCTGAAGGAAGTGCCATCAATTCAAGCCATCCAAGCAAGAGGATTTGAAGAAACAATTGAAGTTGGAGAGAGCAAGAAGAGAGAATTGAAGCCCATGCCTCTCCCATAGCCATTACCATGTCTTCTCCTTCTACCTCCATTTTGGAGTCTTTCTCTTCTCTTCTCTCTTAGTCATCAACATAAAACCATGGAAGCTAAGCTCGTATATTTGGACTTAATCAAGATTAAGTCTTAAAAGAGTTACAAGTGGCTTTTCCACGGCAACAATGCAATTGACCAATTGATCTCTTGGGAGAGAGAAAATGATGAGCTCACCATTGGGAACGATTGGATAGACTCTCCTTTGCTGGACTACAAAGGACACGGCTCCCAAAGATGCAATTACAAATCTTGTACTTTACGTAAGTGCCTTAACTTGTTTAACATTAAAAAAATAATTTTACATAAATATTTCTTTAGTTTGGAATTTTTATAAAATACCTTTAAATCTCAGTTTCAACTCTAGATAGTTTTTAGAATTTATATAGATCTTATTTTTATTTTAAAAATCAAAAACTGTTAAAGATGCTTTAAAATGACTTAAAAATGACACAAATAAATTTTTATAAAATGGCTGATTGAAAATTTATAAGTCCTGATATTTTTCCTATAAAGGTTATGACTCAAAATATTTACTGAATTTTTATCAAAATTTTTAAAGATGGTTTATATATATTTAAAAATTCAAAAATAGTTATTTTTAAAGCAAAATAGCAGTTTACATTTAAATAAAAAATGTTCTCTATCAATAAAAATATGGATCTTTACATGAAAAACTGAAAAGAAAATTCGTGATTGCTGATGAATTTTTGTAAGCTTTAAGATGAAAAGAAACATCATTTTAATTATATTTTACTGAAAGAACATTTACATGAACATGGTGTTTTTATTTTAAGTAAATAAAACGATACGTGGTGTACTATTCAATAACACAGGGATGGGTGAAAAATGAGAGATGCAATAGTATTTTATGATGTTTGCTGATGATAAGAAAATTATAACCTTAAATTTAATTTACAAATATCAGAAACGTAATAAAATAATTATTTGATGGCATGAGGGAAAGCCTCAGCATCCATATTTAAGATCTACATTTTGTTTATATTAAAAAGAAGTCATCTGATGATTGTGATTAAGAGTGGAGGGCCACTAGGACTAACTGATAAATTAAACGGAAATATGGGGATTTAAAATGAATTATGTATGTGTTTATCGCTAGAGTAGAGAGAGAGAGAGTACATGTTTTTATCCTGATTGATATTTAGTGAAGAGAAAGAAGGAAAGGATGTCATACTCACAAAACGAATTAAGTATTTAAATACTAAAAAGCAACGACGAAATTGCAGTACGGAGTGGAGAAACATTTATCAAGTTAGTGAGATTAAAGTTTATGGGTTTTTAGAACGTTAGATGCTTTGATTTGAATGTTTGCTGTTATTTAATAAATAAAATGAATTAATTCTAATCAGTTGGAGAAGAGAAATATAAAAGGAAATTTAAATAGGGTATTCAAATAGATCCAAGGGATCTACACCATGAAACAAACTTCTTAAAGTCAAACATCAAAGCTTCTTGAATAAACTGCCACTAGTATGGCAGGAGAAATTTATAAGGAGCCGCTCCTAAAAGATGGAGGGAAACTATAGTTATCCTAGGTTAGCGTTTTAGTGCCCAATATAAAGACCTAGCTGAAAAAGGTTGAAAAGAAACGAAGTGTGAGATTAAGTACGTTTACTGGAGTTTAGATATCTATAGTTGGACTACTACGAACAAACGTCATAAATACTGGAAGGTTAAACCAAATTAGTAAAGTTAGTATTAACAATCACCTGTTAGTGCAACAACTCCTAGGAGTTGGCTTGACATCTGGGTTAAAAGTGGCTTGGTCATTGGCTAGTCATTAACAAGAGCCCATAAGGGACTCCAAAGATGCACTTCCATGGGTTGAGAGCTATGCATAATTGTCTGCCATGCTCAAAACACTTCCATAAGATAATTAATTGTCTATCCCTTACGGTGGCTGCCCCCAGATCGTCAATTAATACTTTCAATTCCTCGGGGGAAATGTCACCAAAGGTCTTGTCAGATGTTCTCTGCCACAAACCTGGTGCATTACATAACCCAAATGCCATCACATGGTATGCAAAGGTACCGAAGTCAGTAATAAACATCGTTTTTAGCTTGTCTTGCTCAGCAATCACCATTTGGTTATACCCTGCAAAGCAGTCCATAAACGAATAGATTTTCCTACCCGCTAGTTGTCAATAAACAGAAATGGGTAGTAATCTTTAACAGTTTGCTTACTCAACTCTCTAAAATCCATGCAAAGCCGGATCTAATTATTCTTCTTCTTCCTGATCACAACTGGTGAGCACCATTCAGTATGCTGAACCAGGAAGATCAAACCTGCTTTTTGCAACTTTTTTAGTTCGTCGAACAACCCGTCCCTTAATTCAAAAGGCATACGCCTTACTTTCTGACATACAGGGCGGGAATCTTCCTTTACAGGAATAGTATGCACAACTAGACTGGGGGGAATACCTCTAAGTTCATCATAGCTTCAAGCAAAGATGTCGCGAAACTCTTGAATTAGGGACACATAGTCCTCTCTCTTCCAAACTGAGCATAGAACCCAATTTGACTGGCCGCGAATCATTAGGCATACCAAGGTCCAGCTCAATAATATCTGCGTCTTTTATTCGATCATAAGTCTCTATCGGCTCGTTCAAGGTTATGTGATAAATATCCTCTGTAGTGGACCCTTCCTTAGATCCATCACTCGATAACGTCTCACTATTAGATGGATCGTCCACTGTTTCTAGTTCAGTGGAGGATAAAGGAACTCTCTCACTCTAAGGAGACTCAAGCTAAGCATCCACTATTACACGATGGGCACCTCGACCTAAAATCACTCGACCAGCGGGTATATCGACTTGACAGTCTATTCGTAAAATCTAGGCCTTCCTAGCAAAACTCGATAGCTAGGATGTCCTACAAACCTTATCACCCTAAAGTCCAGATATAGCATTCCACACTTGCAACAGTAACGTGGACTTTAGTGATGTAACCTTTCGGTTATCTTAGACTATCATCCGCCATCCTAAGAAGTGTGGAGTCGTCTTTTTGAATTTCGAGACCTAGCCACTCCATCAAATCTGAACTTATGATATTGACAGAGGATCCAGTGTCCATGATAGCATGCTCCACTAATATTCCATCCACATACACTAGAACCCTAGGGCAGTGCTTTTCAGCATGATCAAACCAATCTTCTCCCACTCTAGCTATGCCCAAAGGTTCTACTATATACCTGATATGCAGGATTTTCTTGAATTCCTTGCGTACTCCTCGAGAAAGTTTAATCAATTGCAGGAGATTCACATCGGGTTTGACTTCGCAAAGAGAACTTGCTAGATCAAAGTCATGGTAGTTAGCCAAAGTTCTCTTCTCGTGCCAAATCATTCTTTCCTTTGGTAGTTGGACCGCTGGATTTAGTGCCTCTTTTTTGACTTTTATCTTCTTTCTTGGTACCTCTCTATCCTTCTCGGGATCCACTTTAACGTTAATAAGCCTTAGAGGTCCACCTTTGATATCCGGATTTAGGACTCGCTTTTCCCTAGCATATCCTGCTTAGGGTTTCCCTCGATAGGTTTCACAGTTCCTCTATCAACCTATTTAATCTTTTGCCCTCTTGTTACGGCTCGTAGATTAGAAGTTTCAGCATCATTGACACGTACAGCCTCAATAAGGCTGATTCCACTGCCATGAGGCAACTCCTCTACAACAGCCTTTCCTCATTGCAATATTTGTCTTGGTCCCTCATCTTGCTGGAGATTATTCCCTTGTGCACGATGATTAACTGGACCAAGTTGTTTACTTCCTTGTTGGAGAGAACTGATCTTACTCCAACAGGTAGCAGCTAAATGGCCAAACTTCCCGCAAATATCACATTAGACATTCGGGCAATTCCTAGGGAAATGTTGGCCACCACACCACTTACAGTTGAATCTTGAGGGGCCACCCTCTTCAAGGCGTTGGCTCCCTATCAAATTCTGTTGCTTCTTAAGGAAATTGACATCCACAGCTATTTGTCGATACTATTCAGAGATCATATCAGTATAGTGCTTCATCATGTCCTTAACTTCACCAAGGACATTAGAGGCACTCGACTCGTAGCCGCAATCGTCAGTTTGTCGTCCCATGGGCCTAACCACTTGATTAGGGATTGGCTGTTGACCTACTAGGACAACATTAGGATTCATTATTTTGCCCCCACTTTTTAGTGAGGCCGCCTGACTAGCCATGGGCATAGTCATGCTAGGAGGAGCTGGTAACATAGGTAAATTCGGCATGATCCCTCCTCTCCCATTTGCGTTTGACATGGGATCCCCTTGACTCCCGTTGGTCAAGGCCAAGTTATTACCATTCTAATTTATCATTATTGCATAAGCCGCTTGCAAGCGCGACTCTACTCCTTCTGCTTGGTGTTAACCCCAACACGAAGAAAGCAAAAGAAAAAAGCAAAAGAAAGTGGAAAAGACGCAGGGCAAAGGCGGAAAAAAGGTAGCCCGACTGAAGAAAGAAGAGGAAAAAAGACCAAAAGCGCAAGGGCAACCTTAAAAGTCCAAGGGAAATGCAAAAGGGGAAAAGCGCATTTTAAAATAAAAAGGCGTACCCTGAAATCTTGTAAAAGAGCGCCGGGCTCTCACCCGTGCAATTTATAAATGTAGACAGGCGGTGGAAAGGAAGCTAGGAAGATAGAAGGACAATGAGAAAAGGGGCCTAGGCTAATGGCTGGCCATGTAAAAAAGGGGGATGACTGCCCATGGAAATTAGGGCATGTATATAAAGTTGAAAAGTGAATGAGAAGCTCATTATTTGGTGTGTGGCAAAAGGAGTCTTCTTCTTCCTCTCTTCTTCTCTCCTTCTTGCTTGTGTGTGCTCTTGAGAGAGGGAGTGTGAGAGTGTGAGGGAGTGAGTGTGTGTGAGAGTGAGGGATCAAGAGGGTGAAGCTCTTCACCATCTCCTCTCCTCTTCTTCTCTTCTCTTCTCTTCTCTTCTCTTGCGCGCGCGGCAATGGAGGATGGAGCTTGGAGATGGAGGAGGCTTGAGGATGCTTGAGCTAGCATCTAGGATCGTGGAGCTACCGGAGTGCAAGAGAGAGGAGGGTACTCGATCGAGCATCAAGGTAAGCTCACTACACTTGTAGGATCAACGGCGCGTCGGCTAGGTGAGAGATAGCCATTAGAGCTCGCTTGAAACGCTTGAAAGAATAAGTGTTCCGAGGGTCTTGGCGGTTGAGCGAAAGCTCCCACATTTTGGTTCCGTTGCCAGGACCAACGGATTCAAGCTTGAGCACTTGCGCACCTCATATCGAGCATCGAAGTAGGGTATTCATCCCCGAAACGGAGCTTGAGATAGGTAGGAAGTTGGGTGTTTTCGATCTTCAGAACAGGTAAGTATTTTGGGATATTCTGGTTGTTTGATGATTGGAAAACATGGAGAAACTAGTTTAGTGTTTTGCTTTCGATTTATGTTGTGTTTAGGGTAGATTAACAGTAGGAAATTACACACGAAGAGGCAGAGGGTTGCTGCAGTGAAACAGGGAGAAAATCGGAGAAAACAGGGAGGAAAATAGAGGAAATGCGAATGTAACTACGTAGGAAACACCAGGAGAGTGATCTGTAGTGTTCAGGGAAGGATCAGCAGGGTATAAATTCTGGAAGGGCAAGAGAACCCCCATTTGTAACCAACGGAGAGAGAGAGAGAGAGAGAGAGAGCGAGCTTGGCGACCGTCCGATCGACCAGGGCACGGAGTGACATTGCATTCGGCGATCCCCAGGTATACCGATCTCCCCCTCACCACTCCAACTCCATCGCTGGTGAATTTCGTGGTCAATAGTAATAGACATCTGGAGATATTTGGGCGAATCCGTGTGCACAAGCTCGTCGGGCCAGCGGACTCGGACATCCGACCCAGTGTCCGATTCCCAGAATCAGACACTCAGACAACCGTCAGATCGGACGCTCGGAGACTCGGACGCTTTGACTCGGACCCACCCTGTCCGATCGGATGAATTAAGACACGTCACCAACAATCGGACCACCTGCCCGGTCCGATTCCCAAAATCGGACCCGCCCAGAATCGGACCACTAGGATCGGACACTCGGACCAGTCTGCCCGATTCTAGAAATCGGGCCACCCTGTCCGATCGGACCATTCGGACGAATCGGACCACCCAAAATCGGACCAGCCCAGAATCGGACCCCCCTTGTCCGATTCACTGACTGTCCGATTTTTGAGAATCGGACACTCGGACTTTGAGACTACCACTCAGCCCTGATACACCTGGTCCGATTCCCAGAATGGGACCACTGGTAAATCGGACACTGGTAAATCGGACGTCCGATTCCCAGAGTCAAACCAAAAAAAAAAAAAAAAACTTGACCCATCCAGGGACACACTTGGGCACTCCCCAGCGACCCACCCCCGTGTGAACAACAGGAAGCAGCACAAGACCCTAGAACCCGTTAGAACGGCCAGGACTGGAGTAGCAAAGCCTATCAGGCCCGAAACAAGCGAGAGTGAGTAAGACGCCAGGAAATTTCTTGCAGCACTCATGTTGAATTTCCGCACTTGAAGTACACTTAGGAAAGCTGAAAGCCTGATTGAGCACAAGTGCACGAGGAACAACACACTCACGAGTGACCATAAGGTGAGCACTGCATTCAAAAATTAAAGGAACTCACTCAGATAAATCGCTCAAAAAACCCACCAATAGGAGAACACCCAAGGTATAGGCAAACATGCGAAGCGCAGGGTAGGCCCTTTGTGGAGAGTTCCACTTTCCTTAGCCATAGCACATAATCCTCATATTCATCATATATGTTACATACTGTACTTAAGCGCTCTTCTAGTAAGCTATAGTTTCCTTCCCAAGTTCTTGATTGTGTTTCTATCACTATATTCTATGATTTCCTATAGGATATTGACAAAGCATTATTGTTGTATCTGCATCACTTCTTCCAACACCCTTATATTTTCTTTTTCCTAATTTCTCTCATGTTTTGATTGACCTAGCTTTGTGACTAGGTCAAGCATAGGGGTTTCATTCTTCTCTTCCCACTAGTCCATTTTTTCCTTAGCTTTTTCTAGTTCTCTATCATGCTAGGTTGTTATGATTTCTAGTGTGGAACACTGCTCCTTCCAAGCTTGACTCAACTTTGTTTTGCACTTGAATTCATAAGCTAACTGGGTTTTGAGTTGCTCCAAATTGTTTGACACCCTTGCAACTTTCTTGTCATCTCTATTACCTCTTTATTTTCCTACTTGTCTTATCCTTTGCTTTCTTTGCTTTCTCAAATTTCCTTTTTAACATCTATTGTAGTTGTGTTAGTATATTTAACTCTACTTCTAGTCAGACCTTCTCCTTATTGGTAGTTGCAAATTTTCTCTCTAATTAAACTGATTCTCTCTCTTCACTTCACATTGTTCATGCAGCTCTTTATACATTTTTCTTGTACCCTCCCTAGATTTATTTTTTGCTAATTCTTTTTTCAGGTTGAAAGATTTCCTACTTGTCTTCTACCAATATGTTGGGCAAGTCTATATTTGTTTTTCAAGGGTGGCTAAGGTTGAAAGATTTCCTACTTGTCTTCTACCAATATGTTGGGCAAGTCTATATTTGTTTTTCAAGGGTGGCTAAGGCAATCAATCTTTCCTTATCTAGTTGATCTCTTTGATCTTCCAATTCTTTTAGCAAGCCTTTGAATTATTGTGTAGGGTTTGCAAGAGTAGAAGTAGGAATGTTGAGGATCCTTTGATCCTAGGTATTTTAGGGGTTCTTTATTCAAATTTTGCATTTGTGATAATTGGTCTTTTAGCACTTCTAGTGATGACCCCATTTGATCTTGCTAGAGAGAGGACTATGAGTTGCACTTTCAATTCATATACTCTATCTTCCAATTTTTCCTTGGAGAGCCAACCTTAACTATGTTGTTGCTAGAATGGATGGTATTATGCTCAATATTGGAGCCCATGGGTCTTTTAAAGATGCCTTGACTTTGCCTATCATTAGTGGAAGCTATAGATGTTCTACTATACTCGAACTTAGATCTTGGCTACTACCTAGTTTTGTGAAAATTCCTACATTTCATTCATGAATGCTATTTCTTTGGCCTTTGTTGGCTACTCTATTGATCTTTTGATAGCCAAGAATAAATCTTCTTATTCTTTCTTCCTTAGCTCCTCTTCTTCCTCATGTTTTTCTTGCTTTGTTCATCTTCTTCCCTTTGTGATTCCTCTTTGGGTTTTCCTACAACTTTCTCCTCCTTTGATGTAGCATTTCCTTGTTTAGCTACTAGTTTAATAATAATCTTTTTTCACTACAAGGATATGGAGGTATAGACGACACTTTCCGATGCAAAATAGTGGCACCGCCATTTGCGTTGCAAATGCGACGCTAATAGCGACATAAATAGCGACGATGCTCAAACGAAAAAACGTGGGCCGAAACCCGAGCGTATTGTTTTGCGGCGAGTACACGAAAGAGAGAGCGAAAGGGAGAGCAAAAGGAAGAGCAAAATCCATCTTGCATTTGAGGGGGAGAGGAAGCGAAAGGGAGAAAGATGGAGAATAAAAGCTTCTCACCACCGCCACCACCATTCGCGAAGAAGAGGAGGAAGTGTACGGAGGGCGAAGAGGAGCCGCCGTTGTGAAGAGGAGTTGCTGAATCCATCTTTGAGCCTTTACGGTGAGTGCATTGTTCCTTCTTGCTTTGTTTTTGTATTTTCTCTTTCTCTTTTACTTGTTTTTGTTAAAATTCATGTGTATTGAGAGAGGGAGAGGAAACGAGAGATGGAGAGGGGAGAGGAAATGAGAGAGGGAGAGGAAGAGAGAAAAGGAAAGAAGGAACGAGAGAGAGAGGGAAAAAACATTAAACATTATAGGGAAAGAGAGAAAGAGAGGGAGAGGGAGAGGGAGGGAGAGGAAATGAGAGAGGGAGAGGAAATGAGAGAGGGAGAAGAAGAGAGAAAAGAAAACAAGGAACGAGAGAGAGAGAGAGAGAGAGAAAAAAAAAACATTAAACATAATAGGGAAAGAGAGAAAGAGAGGGAGAGGGAGAGGAAATGAGAGAAAAGAAAATGAGAGAGGGAGAGAAAGAGAGAAAAGGAAAGAAGGAATGAGACAGAGAGAGGGAAAAGACAATAAACATAATAGGGAAAGAGAGAAAGAGAGGGAGAGGGAGAGGGAGAGGGAGGAAATGGGAAAGGGAGAGGAAGAGAGAAAAGGAAAGAAGGAACAAGAGAGAGAGAGAAAAAAACATTAAACATAATAGGGAAAGGGAGAAAGAGCGGGAGAGGGAGAGGGAGGGAGAGGAAATGAGAGAAAAGGAAATGAGAGAGGGAGAGGAAGAGAGAAAAGGAAAGAAGGAATGAGAGAGAGAGGGAAAAAGGAAAGAGAGAGAGAGGAAAAAAAACATTAAACATAATAGGGAAAGAGAGAAAGAGAGGGAGAGGGAGAGGGAGGGAGAGGAAGGGAGAAAAGGAAAGAAGAAAACGAGAGAGAGAGGGAAAAACATTAAACATAATAGGGAAAGAGAGAAAGAGAAGGAGAGGAAATGAGAGAGGGAGAGGAAGAGAGAAAAGGAAATGAGAGAGGGAGAGGAAATGAGAGAGGGAGATGAAGAGAGAAAAGGAAAGAAGGAACGAGAGAGAGAGGAAAAAAACATTAAACATAATAGGAAAAGAGAGAAAGAGAGGGAGAGGGCGAGGGAGGGAGAAGAAACGAGGGAGGGAGAGGAAGAGAGAAAAGGAAAGAAGGAACGAGAGAGAGAGGGAGAAAACATTAAACATAATAGGAAAAGAGAGAAAGAGAGGGAGAGGGAGAGGGAGGGAGAGGTTGTTGTTATTGTTGTTGTTGTTTTGTTTCTTCTTTCCTTTTTTTATTATTTGTTATTGTTGTGGTAGTGGTAGTGGTAGTAGTAGCGGTAGCGGTAGAGCGGTAGTGGTAGAGCGGTAGTGGTAGTTGGAGATTAATTTCTTATTTTCTTGTTTGTTGTTTTTGTGGTTGTCATGGTAGTGGTAGCGGTAGTGGTTGTTTCATTTCTTATTTTCTTGTTTGTAGTTGTTGTGATAGTCGTAGTAGTAGTAGTGGTAGTGGTAGTGATAGTAGTAGTTGTTGTTTAATTTCTTCTCTTTTAGTTTGTTGTTGTTATGGTAGTCGTAGTCGTGATTGTAGTAGTATTACTAGTAGTAGAAATAGTAGTTTTCTTGTTTGTTATTGTTGTTGTATTAGTATTTTTTTTTCTTTTCTTGTTTATTATTGTTTAGTTTTCTTGTTTATTGTAGTAGTAGTAGTAGTAGTAGTAGTAGTAGTAGTAGTTTTTTCTTCTTTTCTTGTTTGTTGTTATTGTAGTAGTTGTTGTTGTTGTTGTTGTTTTTCTTTTCTTGTTTATTGCAGTGGTAGTGGCTTGTTATTGTGATAGCCGTAGTCATAGTCGTAGTCATGGTTGTAATAGTAGTAGTAGTAGTAGTAGTAGTAGTAGTGGTGGTGGTGGTGGTGGTGGTGGTGGTGGTGGTGGTGGTGGTGGTGGTGGTGGTTTTCTTGTTTGTTGTAGTAGTAGTAGTTTTGTTTCTTTTCTTGTTTATTGTTGTTTAGTTTTCTTGTTTGTTGTTGTTATAGTAGTGGTAGTAGTAGTTTTTTTTTCTTTTCTTATTTGTTGTTGTTATGTTGTTGTAGTAGTTGTCGTTATTGTTGTTGATTTTTCTTCTATTCTTGTTTATTGTAGTGGTAATGGTAGTAGTAGTAGTAGAGAGAGAGAGAGAGAGAGAGTTGTTGTGGTGGTCGTAGTCATGGTCGTAGTCGTGATTGTAGTACTAGTACTAGTAATATTAATAGTAGTTTTCTTGTTTGTTGTTGTAGTAGTAAGGTTTTTTTTCTTTTCTTGTTTATTGTTGTTTAGTTTTCCTGTTTGTAGTAGTAGTAGTAGTAGTAGTAGTAGTAGTAGTAGTAGTAGTAGTAGTAGTAGTAGTAGTAGTAGTAGTAGTAGTAGTAGTAGTAGTAGTAGTAGTAGTTTTTTTTTTTTTTTCTCTTGCTTATTGTTGAGTCAAGCAAGGAGAGTCAATGACAAGGATACGACCGGTTAACCTGATCGAGAGTGCAGCGAGGCGCAAGAATTCAACCATGACAGAGGAAGGCTCAGACCATCGGTTTACCGAGGAGCTCGATGTGAGCGCATTCCCAGACGCTATACAGCAGATGGTGAGCAGTTACGATGCACATGCCCGGTACGAGCACCGTGGCAGGACGGCAGATGCAATCATTGCGGACCTACAGGAGGAGAGAAGGCTAGCGCACAAGGCATTGCAGGGCATAGCCAAGTATAATAGGGATCAACAAGCCAGGAGCCTAAGGCAAAGCATGGAGCTACATGAGGTGCAGCGAGTGCTGAACTTGGCTGGCCAGAATCGGACAAACCAGGAAAGAGCACTAGAGGGAGACCTGACGCTGAGCGAGCTCCTCATGAAACGGCTGTTAGATAACACCGCAGTAGAGCAGAGTGCCACTACACTAGTGACGTCGCTGCTTGTAGGATTAGGGGCAAACCAGGGCTCAAAGAACCAGGCCAAAATACCGATTGTTGCCAAGCAACTCGACAAGTACCAGCCATGTGACGATCCGTACAGCTTTGTTGAGCAGTTTGAGCAAGTCTGCGAATCCAATGGCCTCAACGACCAGACTCAATGTTCGCAAGCATTCAAACTTTGCTTAAGCGATAAGGGTAGGACGTGGTATACAAGCCTGGATGCCGTAGAGCGAGCCAACTTCAATAACCTCAAGGATCTCTTCGTCAAGAGGTTTGCCGAGCCCGGGTACTCCGACAACCTGCTAGTACGCTTGATGAATGTCAAACAGAAGGAGAAGGAGGACATCCGCGACTATGTGACCCACGTGAGAAGTCTCTTTAAGAGAATCCCCTTGGGCGAGCGACCGACGGACAAAGCAGTATCAACTGTATTCATTAGCGGAATTAGAGATGAGGAGTTGTACAAGGCATTGGCAGGCAATTCAAGCTTGCAGCGAGACGTGGTGGCCAGGGTTTTTGAGGAAGCCATCAGAGTCGATGACTAGCTGAAAGAGCGAAGCTCTAGGAGCTCAACTCTCGAAGAGACTAACCCGCGAAGCATAGATCGAACGTCAACCTCTAGTGAGCGATCAAACCCATTATCCCAAGATAAGGGGAAGACCACCAAGACGGACCAAGGCTGGCCGAGGTCAAGATGGAATTGGCCAAAATACAAGACATGTTGAGGCGACCGACGCGTCCGCACATCAAGTGCGTGTACTGTGGAGGAAACCACCTACCAGCAGAGTGTCAAGACCCTAAGTCAAGACCTTGCACTAACTGCGGTAGGTTCGGCCACGATGCCCCACACTGCAGACTACCACGAAGACTACCATACGCGCAACCCTACGGCCAGCCTTATCCAGCTAACAGGCCGTAGCCATTCTTCGGACGGGGAGCCCCGCTAGCCCTACTTGCGCCTAACAATATGAAACCAGCTGTCCCTAGGCTGGACATAAATCCTACCGGCATTCCTAGACCGCTTGGTCCCTATGTGACCCACCCACCGAGTGACACTCCCGTACACTACGTGGAGGAGCCCAGTGACGAAGAGACCTACATATACCCTTACGTCTCGCATGACGACGAGGGCAACGCGGTCCTCATGGATTATCAACCCGTGCCGGTGATGGCATTAGGACGAGGACGGGGTAGAGGTCTAGGAGGGCAGCCATAGGATCCGGTCACTTGTTGGACTTGTGGACATCCCGGTCATGTCTCATCGCGCTGCCCCGAAAGAGAGCAGCAAAACAGGGACAAAGCTGACCAAAGGTGCGCAGAGTGCGGAATCACCCATCTTTTCATAGACTGCCCAAAACGGAAGTCGCCCTCCAGTTCAGCTAATTTGCCATCCGTCCCATTGGGGCTGTTTGGTGTTGAAAACCCCGATGGGGAGGCCACACCTATTCCCTTGCGAGTTATGACCCGAGCACAAACGAAGCAGGCCGGCATCTCTCTGTCAGGACCTAGCAATCTTGGTGCGACCTCAGTAGGAAAGAAAAGCCGTAGGCGGAAAAAGAAGAGATCGGAAGCTAAGGTCGCACTAAAAACCGACAGTATTACGACCTTACCTAATGGGAAGAAAGTCTCAGACGCAGAGGCAGAGACTTCAGCCCCTAAAACAGCCCAAAAGGGAAGCGCTAAGATAGGGGAATACCCACACCCCAAGCGGCAATTAGAGGCCATAGAAAAGGTGAAGGAATGGGTGAGGGAGGCTCAACAGCACCTCAAAGATGTTGAACCCATCACGGAGGACGAGATCGATAATCTCTCCAGCATAAGCACGCTAATGTCACTGCCTCAACCTAAGTCGGCCGAGGTTACTATGCCACAAGCAGTGCCATTGAGGCCAAGCCTAGACACAACAGAGCCGCAGATCAGCCGCGGCCATTGGCCCAGACAGTCTAGGCTAAAGGAAGGACGAGTGTTTAGCAATCTCCTGACCACACTAATGACCACCCCTGTAACGTTTGGCCTGGGAGATCTGCTTAAGCAGCACCCTGCCCTATGGCAAGACCTCAAGCAGTGGGTCGAGGGATCGCAAGAGCAGGCCACGGCAGATCCTCAAGACCAGGATGCGGAAACACAATTGCCAAGTTTGATGCTACACTCCGGGCCTAAATCCTTGCACGTCAACGCCTTCTGGGAGGGCTCGGAGATGCACGCAGTCCTGCTTGGGGGACGCAACGAGGAAGGGAATTGTAGACACAGGAGCTGGGGTTAGTGTGCTTAGCCACGCAGTGCTGCAGACGTGGGGAAACCCGCCTGTCGAAGCTGCTCGGTTTAATGTCACGCTAGCAAACGGTATGCGAGTGAAGCCATTCGGGGTCTTGAAGAATTGGCCAGTAAAGATTGGAGGAGTCCAGTTCTCTGTTGACTTTATAGTCATGAAGGGCGTGGACTATGATATCCTATTGGATCGACCCTGGATGCGCAATGCTAGAGTCATCGAAGATTGGGGTAACAGCCTGATCTTCCTTGGCAACCGAACTGACGCCGTGAGAATAGAGATGGACACTTGGAAGACCTCACCAATCGACCTAGACGCCATCTCTACTATGCTCAAAGGGAACACTCAGGTCAAGGAACCCTATGGGTCCTTAACTAAGTATATCCCATGCCCGGAGGACGAGCGGGATTGGATGCACGTTCTCGCTACACTTGACTTGCCGTTCTCAGACCATGAGGCATACGAGCAGGCTATCAAAACATTTGGCAAGCCAAACGAAACACTCTCTACACCTGTCTACATGATGGCAGCAAGCCTCCATGAAGGGCCTAAGCCTGTCATCTTCCAAGTACCATCCAACAAAAGGGAACTCCAGGGGGTACTGGAATATCTAGCAAACCAGCTAGCGGGTAACCCGGCTGCCAACTTCAAGCTGCTCCAGGATCTCTTAGAGGATCCTAAGTGGCAATGGACCAGAGTGCACGAGCTGAACCTCATGTATAACTGGGCCCTGATACGAGACCAACGAGACGGAGCACTCCAAGCCCTAGGAGACGATGGGCAGTTGAACAACACAGATTCCTACGATGAATATGAAGATTGCCAATCTTTCAGTGGTGAGAGCGAGGGTGAAGTGGACACCATAGAGTACGACACGGATGGACGCGAAATTGAGCAGATACGAGCAGACGCCAAGCCACAGCAAAGGCAGGCCCTTAGACTGGAGTACGGAGTCATGCGCATGGAATGTGATCGTGCGTGGTTGGAATGTATGGGTGCCATAGACCTGGAGCAGGCAGGCCTAGCCCAAGTAAGAACGGAGTCAATACTTAGAACCGAATCGCCATCCGAACTGCGGCCACCAGGGGAGACCACCTCCTCTAGTGAAAATGGGGGGTTTAACTCTGAATCGGAAGTTAGTTCGGATAGTGACCCAGAAATCCCTAGGCCACCCATGACCAGACGCACCAAGGGGGACTTACCTGTCCACCTGAGGCACAGACGATTGCGGCAGGATGAGGCAAAGCGTCCCAAGGATGCACGATCAGAGGAACAAAGGAAGCCGCAAGACCTCCCTAAACGCTTCTCTAAATTCAAAAAAGGGGACAGGGTAGTGGTTCTGCTAAGTGCCAAGCGCCAAGGGCAAACCAGCGAACCAATCGAAGGGCCAGCCAAGGTCAAGGAGGTAAACCTAGCCTGGAAGCGACCAGTGTTCATTGCCGAGGACTTGACTACTGAAGAAGAGTCCAGTCTTGTCACTCTTTTGCGGGAGTACATAGACGTATTTGCTTGGTCCTTAGAAGAGCTACGGGGGGTAGATCCGAGTGTTGTGACCCACAATATACCCATGACATCGGAGCAATGCCGGTCAAACAGCGACCGTACCTCATGAATCCAAAACATGCCCATGCTGTCAAGGAGGAAATTGACAAGCTAATGACAGCTGGATTCATTTACAAAATTGAGCACACAGACTGGGTGTCACCCATAGTCATTGTGATGAAGAAAAACGGCAAGATCCGAGTGTGGGTCAATTACAAAAAGGTGAACGCCGCTACAAAGAGAGACAATTATCCCTTGCCATACACCGAGCACATGCTTGAGAGAGTGGCAGGCAAGGAAGCCTATAGTTTTCTGGATGGCTTCTCAGGGTACAACCAGGTGCAAGTGCATCCTGCAGACAGGCACAACACTGCCTTCGCCACTGAGTGGGGCGTCTTTGCGTACGTAGTCATGCCCTTTGGGTTAACCAATGCCCCCGCGACCTTTCAACGCCTCATGTGTACCATATTCAAGGACATGCTTCGCAAGGAGTTAGAGGTCTTTGTCGATGACCTGTGTGTCCAGTCGACCTGGATTGAACACCTAGACAAACTCCGCGCAGTCTTTGAACGGTGTCGCTTATACCATCTCTCCCTGAACCCCTTGAAATGTCAGTTTTGGGTGAAGCACAGATGCATCTTAGGACACGTGGTGTCAAAGAACGGCATTGCCACGGACTTCTCGAAGGTCAAATTTATCGTTGACCTTCCACCCCCAAGTAATTACAGGGGAGTTCAATGCTTCTTAGGTCACACAGGATACTATCGGCGGTTTGTACTGAACTACGCGTTGATCGCTAGGCCATTGTACAAGCTGCTAATTGTCTTCGAGTGGACCGAAGAATGCCAACGGGCATACAAAGAATTGAAAAAGGCTCTAACAACGGCACCTATTCTACGAGCCCCAGACTGGACCATTACTTTCCACGTACACATTGACGCCTCTAAGTTTGCCGTGGGGGCAGTGTTGTGCCAACCTGGTGAGCATAACCTAGATTACCCAGTAAGTTTTGCTAGCAGGCAACTCACTGAGACGGAGATGAATTATTCGACAATGGAAAGGGAGGGATTAGCCATGGTGTTTGCCGTGAAGAAGTTCCGGCATTACCTGCTAGCCACCCCCTTCACCTTCTTTGTAGACCATCAAGCCCTGCTCTATTTAGTGAACAAACCTTGTGCTACAGGACGTATAGCTCGATGGCTTCTCCTACTCCTAGAGTTCAATTTCTCCGTGGTGGTGCGGAAGGGAAAACAACATTACATGGTTGATCATTTGTCATGTATACCCACAGGAGAAGCTGCTGGGGACAAGGCATCATGGATGAGTTACCGGACAGCCACTTATTCCATCTGTCCAAGCGAAGGAGACCTATTCAGGGCCGATCTGACACCATACTGGGTAGACGACATAGTACAAGTGCTCGAGCATGGGCTGCCCGAACGACCAATAGAACGGGTATGGCTTAGGCGCTTGATCCTAAAAATCTAGCCCTACCAGCTGATTGCAGGCCAACTCTATAGGCTGGGGCAAGACGGATTGCTACGTAGGTGCGTATGTGAGCATGAGATGCACGATGTGCTCTCAGAGGCGCACAACGGTATTGCAGGAGGACACTTTAGCGGAGACATGACAGCACAGAAGGTGCTGCAGTCCCAGCTATGGTGGCCCACACTTTTCCGCGATGCTACACAATTCGTCAAGCATTGTGACGAGTGCCAACGGACAAAAGTCCCGATTCATAAGGATTAGATGGAGTTAACCACTGTTATTGCTCGCCAACCTTTCGAAAAATGGGGAATTGACTTCATAGGACCCATCAGCCCCGCGGCGCAATACTCACAAGCCAAGTACATCATGGTGGCCACGGATTACCTCACCAAATGGGCAGAGGCGAGAGCCACACGGAGAAATGATGCTAGGACGACTGCCAAGTTCTTATGGGAGCAAGTAATCTCGCACTTTGGTTGCCCCATCGAACTGGTTAGCGACCAGGGAACGCACTTCATCAACGAAGTGATAGCCCATCTCCTATCCGCCTTTCTTATTATCCATCGCAAATCCTCACCATACTACCCTCAGGCTAATGGCTAGGTGGAATCAACCAACAAAATTCTCATCAATGTCCTGACTAAAGTGGACTCAGCCTCACGAAGCGACTGGGATAACAAGTTGATGGCAGCCTTGTGGGCCTACCGAACAGCTTATAAAACGGCCGTCGGTCAAATACCTTTTAGGCTGACCTATGGGACTGAAGCCATTCTCCCATTAGAATTCTTCGTCCCTAGCCTGAGAATAGCGCTCCAAGAACGGTGGGAAGGGAAGGAAGCATGGACGCAACGCTTGGTTGAGCTGGAGCGCCTATCAGAGATTCGTCTTCTAGCCACCCACGCACTTATCTGCGAGAAAGCCCGACGCAAAAGCTGGTTTGACAAACATGTCAAGCAACGGGAGTTTGAGCAGGGTGACCTAGTGCTCCTCTACTCAGTTAAAGGACATAAGCAAAAGATGAAATTCAAAGGTCTCATACCCTTCAAGGTCCGGGCAATCAGCCGAACTGGTAATGTCAAGCTTGAGACATTGGATGGTGAAGGAATGGGCTTCTTCAATGGCAGCCGTGTCAAGAAGTATTACCCGCCCACTCATCCTTTGCATGAGCCACCAATGGTAGAACCACCCGTCAAAATACGAGTAGCCACAATTACAGAAATCTACGAGAATGAGGAGGAGCCTGTAGAACCCGCCTACCTCCGTGTCACGATCACTGCCAAGCAAACGTGCTCCTTCAATGCCCTGATTGATGAGGGGGTGGATTTCAATGTTTTAATGCACAAGCATTGGATCCAGCTCGGCAAGCCAATACTTCATCCCACAAGAGCCAAATTAAGCCCATACGGGGCTCAATCCTACCCCCTTCTCGGCACATGCCGAGTCGCTGTTTCTATCGAGTCTGAAACTATCCCCATGCTGTTTTACGTGTTGCCAAGTACCATGGATGCAAGCACAGAGTCATTGCTTGGGCGAACCTTTAAAAAGCAGACTCACTGCAATGTTGATCATGAGTCGCAGCGCATCCACTTAACGATCGGCAACATGCGTATTGTCACGACTTTCAGCAAGGGCCTCGTAACCCTATCACCGCTCACAGGGCCACCGATAGAAACAACTGTAGGTAGGACTAAGGAGGGGGGTCATGCATATCTGCCGCACCTAGATCCCCATAAACCGCAGGCCACAGCACCCAAAGCAAAACCCCAATAGCCTCACTTGCAATGGGTACCTAAATAGCCTCGAGAACCACCTAGAACTAGACGCGCATGTCTGCATAAGACCTACAAATCTAAATCTAGGAAACCAAGATGCCATCACCGCAAGTGCCGCGTGATTAAATAAATATGGGTCCCTAAAATCCCAACTGCCAAAAGCACTAGTTCTACGTCGACCTCAAGTCTGATCAGTCCTTGTCCCCCGACGCCTCAAGACCATGAATCGCAGTGCTCACCCCACTCATCTGACCCCTCTACGCGTCAACCCAAGAGAGTCGCACACGCCTATCGGCCCAAACAACGGCCATCACCACAAGTGGCATCATCCAAGTAAGTCAACCTGCCGCTCCGCAGCCTAGCTGACTGCAGCAGCATAACTGCTGAGATCAAACCCGACCCATCCATCTTGCCCCAACAGCCAGGTTTCCGACTCAAACGGACCCCCAGTCGAACTCTGTACTGTCAGAACCTCCAGTTCCAGCAAACCTCAACCACCCGTCGGCCTTAAGCCCTCCTATGAACGAAAGTCATTTCTAACGCTGGCCACTGACCTTGCAGAGGACACTGGAGATGATGTGGTGGACTGCATCAAACAGCTCAATGCCACCTTTGTTGCACTGGCCCTCAGCTATGACCGCTGGACTTGATCTATTAGCAGAACCCTTTGCAACAGACGTGCGCAATATGCCTTGCTCTTGGGAGACTTTTGAATTCGCCTTTGCACAGGCTTCTCGCTCTGCCCGCTGAGTTGCTCGCTAGCGAGGTCTCCAAAGAGCAAGCCATTAAGCAACACCTCATCACATCATTTGACCCACAGACAACGTCTGCCATCACTGACCAAGAGAGCGCAAGGTTATCCCACCTGGCGGATACGGGATCACCTTTCTTGAAGCAGTGGTATGCTCTTAGGTTGCAGTGGGAAGTCGATGGATGTCGCATAATGACCAACGCCGAACAACGCCGAGCCATCAAAACGGCCGAGTATGATCCCACCTATGTCGCGCCTACCTCGTATAGAGTGTTAACCACTCTTCGGGGTCGGCCCATGGACAATCATATCTCAGGGCACCCCTATCTCGATCGCCTCTTAATAGAGGAAGAGCTCCACATCGCAAGTCGGGTCGACTCCGGTGATTTGCTCACAGATGTCCTCACGTACATCACACATGTAGGCATTCGACCCTGTGACCTGGACTACGCTGCACAACTGGAATATAACCCCAACTTCTACGTTTGGCTCCTACACAAATAAACATGAACGCCTTGGCCCCACAACCTCCAATCCTGGGATAGATTCTTCTTTTCCAAAAGGGGGAAGGGGCAGTAAGGGGATAAACGAAATAAAATCTAAAAAGTAAACCAAGTGTGAAACGCTCAAAATTGAAATGCAATATAAAAGGAGGTGATAGAAGTCTGAAAGGAAAAGTTAAGGCTATGGGCAATAAAATCTGCTATGCTTTTGGTCGTCCAGCAAATTAGTTGCCGAAAAATACTAAAGAGGGAAATGGCTAAATGTGCAGGTGGCGACCATGGCAAGCCAGGACAAAGCAGGCAAGCTCCCCTTCTCAGAGGAAGAACAAGTAAAGTACGGCCTCACGGTGGAAACAAGAGCTTTCAACCAGTTAAAGTTCCGCCACGTATTCAACCTGGAAGACGTAGTCATCGAAGAACCGGCGGTACGTCAAATTATAGAGCAGTGCCACCTACAGAAGTACCTGGATGCAGTGGGCTGGAGGATAGACTACACCCTGTGCGCTGATTTCTTGCGTACCTTCAACAGAAACAGGGGCACCGTCATGGTGCGTGACAAGGAAGCTACCAGACAGGTGCAGATCGAGCTAACCCCCAAGCTGGTGGAAAGGGCACTAGGGCTACCAAATAAGGTGGAAAGGAAGCCAAAAAGAGACATCTATGCCATGTTGGGGATGGATAAAGTGAAGGTTCACACCAATGATGGAATTAGCCTGGCGGACATCCCCAACTAAGAAATTCAGCTGTAGGAAAAGATGGTGCACGCCCTGTTCTCAAGCCAGAGGTACAACAGCATTATGACCCGAATCAATGTACCTCTGCTCGACAGCATCGCGGCGCAATCGTTGGACGAGGTGAACCTCAATGGGTTCGTAAGAAAGACAATTGAGGCTTCGGCAAAGGCCCTGGCGACAGGAGGAAGAGCCGTGGCAGGAGAGTCCCCGTCATCCCGATCGACCCGCAAAGCCTCATCCTCCAAGGCCTCCACCATAGGGTTTGGAGGTGTCCTTACGGCAATCATTCAAGAAGCGATAGGGCAGGGACAAGCAGGAGAAGACAAAGAGGGAGGTGACGAGGAAAGTGGCGAATCACCGTCACAGTCCCAGCCTCATTCGGAAGAGCAGCAGAGGTCGTCTGATGAAATAGAAACGAACACCGATGAGGAGGGAGAACCCCAGGCTACACCACAAAGGCAGGCGGAATAACGAACTAAGGCCCTACATGGAAAAAGAGAGGAGGAGCGAAAGAAGAAAGAGAAGGAAGATCTGGAATGGGCCCAAAGGGAGTCGGTAAGGGATGAGAAGGAAAGAAAAAAGAAGGCCGAGGAGGAGCTGAGAAGGAAGGAAGAGGAAGAATTGGAGATGGCAACCCGTCGCTCCATCGAGGAATAGCAAAGAAGAGACAAGTAGGGAGCAGAGGGTCTGCACCAACCTGAGGCACCCGGTCCCAGTACTGGTGTGTCGGAAATTGCGTCCCTGCCCCCTACAGAAGGAAAAGGAAAGGACCTAATCAGGCCAACTTCCCCTCTCCTCATATCACTCATGCAAGCCACCCCTATCATGATGACACCCCTTGCCACCGCCACCCGGGGGCACACCCCAAAAGTCGACGAGAGCAATGTGGTCACCTGGCTACAGTTTCTGGTGGAAAGGGAGCTGGCAAGGGAAGCGGCCGTGGCCACCCCAGCTTTAGGAGATCCAAAAGGGCAGCCACAGCCAAACTGGAGCCAAGGTCGGAACTGAAAAGGAAAAAATTAGAAGAGGTCGCCACCACTACGACCATGCCCCACCCCCCACCTCCAGCAGGCCAATACGACGAGTACGTGAAGGAGCTGCTCGCGCAGTTGCAAAGGGCCAGACAGGAAAGGAGGATAGCAGTGGAGGAGCTGGCAGCGGAACGAGAATCACAAGCCGCCCTCCAGCTAGAAAGAATGAAGCAGATAACAGAATATCAAAGGGAAATCGCGGTGCTCAGGAAGGAAGCCAGCACTAAGGAGGCGGAAGAATTAAAAGCCTTGAAGGAAGGTGACGCTGCCTGGGAGGGAAGAAGAAAAATCTTGATGGAGCGTCTCAACGGGGAGAGGGAAACGAATGCCCACCTTCGGCACAAAAATGATCAATTATCTGCAGTCAACCTGGAAGCGCAAAGCCAGCTTGACAAAATCAGACAGGAGGCTGTAGAGCTGGACCAATTAAGGGCAAAACAGGTGCAAAGGATGCAGGTGAAGCTGGACCAGCTCAATGCGCAAATCACAAAGGAATGCCAGGAGCAGTCTCGCCTACACCATGAGCTTGAGGCCCAGCAGCAACAACTCATGGCAATGACCCTCCATCAGGGGGAGAGCCTGGAAGATATGGAAAGAAGGGCAAAAGAATGGTCCGATCATAACGAGCATAGAGTACGGGACTTAGCACGCTGGCTAGCCAAGGCCGAAGGAGACAGGGTGTTGGCTGAGAATCAGGCAGAAGCGGCCCAGCTCTCCATGATAGCCCAACAGCACACCTTTCTCAATACGCTGCTCCACGCCACCAGACCAGAAGGAGATGAAGCCAATGATCAGCTGCAAAGGAAACTAACCGTTGCGCGCAGAGCTCTCACAGCAGGCCTGCACATGCCGCTGCAGCTAGGAGGCCCGCCGCAGAGCCTAGAAGAGCAGAGAAGATATCTTGCACAGGTAGACCTGACGGCGCAGGAGATAGATGACCTCGGTTTCACAGAGGAAAAAACACAACAAGACGAACAAGCAGAAGGGGGTGAACCGGAGCTCGATCTGGGACCTCAGGAGGAGGAATACATCCCATCACCCCCTCAACCACAAGAAGCCGAAGTGCAGCCCCCTGATACATCCGCCGAGAGAAGAGCGGCCCAAACCAACCATAGGAAAGAGATGGTGGAGAAGGCAAGAAGAAAGTTGAATGCCAGACCTGTCCCAAGACAGCCTGCCCCTCTCCTACTGCGCACCCAAGATTCCCCTGCTGAATTCCGTGCCGAATTGATTATCTGGGAACAGCAGGAGTATAACCGCGACCCCTTCGACTTGCGCTTTGAGTTTCCCACTGCCTTGAATAGGGTACTGCCCATTCAACTGGTGGAGGATGTCATTGCCATGGGGGCAAGGCTCAAAGCCAAATGGTTAGCGGAGCGTAAGGCTCACCCAACTGCTTGGGGAACCGAGGACCGCGAGTTTTGGCAAGATAAAGTCCTCCAGGTGCCTAGATCAGTGGAAGGCTATAATTGCCAACCCATCTGGAGGAGACGCATTTTTTACGTCAACCTGGAAGCGTGGATGGCATTTTGCAACACCCTCCCTTCAGAGAGAAACGACCCCACTTTTATACCGTATCCTCGAAGGGTAGGGGTAGATTTCAATCCGTCCATACACGGCAGGTTCGATTTTCCCATCATCTATAATACCAATAGCACCTCCCATAGAAACGCCCTTCTTTTCACCCTCCCCGACTTGTATAGCTCTATAGATAAATTTCTTAGCGAGTTCACCTCTTGCCCCGACCCCGCATTCATCACCACTTGTAATTATCTTAGGTTAATTAGGATCCTAGTCCACCAAGAGCCCGCACCCCAAGAACGCCAGCTCCTACCCCTCTATTTTGACCCCAACGCCATAGACAGTAACACCATGACTCGCCTCATGATGTGTGCTTCTCTTTTGCCATCTTTCTGTGGTGCACTACTCGAAGACATGAACGACAGCAAATTCACCCAGTGCAACCACCCCTTCCTTTCTACCACCACCCTCAAAACCCGCCTCCACATCAAAGGCTACTTGTTGAGTCGAAAATTCCTTAATAAGGCCCCCTGCCCTCCACTAACCCCTACCCACTATTCAGATGACGAGGAGTAAACTCCTATCATGCCCTTGTACCGCTTGCCTCCAGGTATACGCCTCCTCATGCTATTTTCTCATTTGGCTCTTGGCGTGTTACATTCAAGACATGCAACCAATATTGTCCACCCTTCTCAGGGGCAAACTCTCTACGGAAAGCTGTAAAAAATTGGGCACTGCTAGTTATGGTTCCAGCTTCGAGACCGTGGTACCATAATGTCGCTCTTCCTTTTAACATCATGTTGAAGAACATCATTAGGTGTCCTTCGTCTTGGATTCAATAATTGGACATGAGTGTTTGAAACTCCTTAATGTGGAGTTCTCCATCTTCTTTTGCCATGGAAAATGGGCAACGATGCTGCTAATGCCAAAAAATCCGATGTTCCTGCTGTTGGAATTGCTGTAGGTTGTGCCATAGCTACAACCGGATTGACAACAGGAGTTTGTGTAGGTAAAACTACACCCCCACTTGTTGTGGGTTGATTAACTAGAAGTAGGGAAGTACTAGGACTTCCACTTGCACTCGAAGAGCTACTCGTAACACTTAGGTTACTAGAACCACTGCCTCTTATGCGTAATGGGTTGCTCCTTTGAGGAGAATAATGACTTACGATCTCCAACCGCCATCTAGCCCTCTCAACACATTCTGCTTTTTGTATTTCGGCTTGACAGTCCTTGTCAGAGGATATAAACCAACTATTTGGTCCCTAGAAACCCTAGATTCGAGAATCGCCACTTGTTGGCGGCTCCAGACAGATATACCACTGATGGGACCTAAAATAGGCCGGCATTGGCTAAGGCACTAGCTGGACCTCATGCCCTCAACAGACAACCCCACCTCACGGCCTCGCAGACCAGGAGCGTCTGTCGAGGGATACACTATCCTAAACACTAATTATTGCGCATTTTCAGTTTGTAATCCAACGGATGTTCCCTTTCCTGTCTCCTCAAAGGGAGATTATATATATATCGGCAATAAATGCCACATATTACACACACAAGGGCACCCCACCGGCTGATTGCCATGGCCCTATCGCAGCTCTCCTACATCTTGGGGATTGGCCCCTCGATGCGGTGCTTCCACACATAGACATATTCGAAAAAAACTCCCCTCTTGGTGCCAATATATTTAACGTTCCAGGAATGCACTTATCCTCACTTATCCATCCCCTTTAACCCACCGTCTAGACCTACAGCCGGGTTGCTCACTCTCTCTACATGTGGGTCAAGTCCTAAAGAAACCAAGTGCTATGCATCCAGGAGCTTGTAACTGATCCCATTTAACGATGCTTAATTCAAATGTGTATATAATTAAGTGCTCAAATAATTGAAATATAGCCTCATGCATTGTGCAAATCCATTCTTTCCATGTTTCCATACACTAACGCATAGTTGCTGCAATGAGGGAAGACACCGAGCCTTACACTCATGTTGTACTTCCCTTTATTTAACTTAACGTCATCCCATATGAATAATGCAGTAAATAAATCAGAATTTATAACATATTTCAATGCTCAAACTCCCCTTTCTACCTACCGTTTAAAGTTTTGCTTGCGGTGATAAACACCATATTGGGGAATATGGGAATTTTCCATAAGTTTGGAACACGTGGTCAGATCTTTGTATTTGCCATAACTTGAACACTATAACTCCAAATTGAGCACTCTATAGCTCTATAGATTCCATTTTTCAAGCACTTTCAAATGATAGGTCATGTCATATGGTTTTGAGAAACTTATGGGCATGTTATCTGGGTGCCACCTTTTTAGTATTCAAAAAATAGGAATTAGGAGATTCCCAAACTCACTAATATTGTGTTGATAGGTAAAAGAGTAATTTCATGTGTATTTTGCACGAAATAAGCAGTAAATACTCACAAAAACATATAAATGGGGATAATCTGAGGCAAAACATCATGGTTTATCCTCATTATACACTCACAGACACATCCATAATTTTCCATAATTTTCCTCATCCATTTCCTACTTTTTCCCCTTTTAAAGAGCATTTTTCCTCATTTTTCTTTATTTTTTCCTATTTATTATCAATAAAAATGGAAAAAAAATAGAATTATTTCAGAGCTGTGGCTCTTGAGTCCTCAAATAGCAACCATGTAGATTTTATTGGTGCTTTGTTTCATGCTTATCCGATTTTAAGCCTAAAACCCCCATTTTTACTCTAAAAACCATGCTTTTCGGGTTTTTTTCATTTAAGTGTCTATTTTCCAATTTTTTTATTATGAAAGACTAAAAACAATAGTAAAAAACATGTCCATCAATTTTTAGACCATATGAACATTGCTAACCTCATCAAATGCGAAAAAAGAGCCATTTTCTTTGTAAAAATGTCATTACCGTGTATTTTTTTATTATTTCGGGTTTTGAAACTTGTTGCGAGTTTGCAAATCAGGGCCTGTTTGGTGCTTAGCCTGCCTCCATACTATAATCTTCAGTCCACCTTCAATTGGGAAGCAATCTGGTACCATGCCGAACGAGCATTCATCAACCGGGCTTCATTCTTCTTCACATGCAGGAACTACCCCTTGCAGGAGAGAGAGGGAGGAGAGAGAAATACTGAAATCTGATCTCTTGAACCAGGCAGCCATTTGAGGAGCGGACTGGAGCGATAGAGGGCAAAGATCAAGAGTATCTCGGGCATGTAATCTGTTGGAGGGGTTGTTTGCAGCCCCCATATCCCATTTCTTGCCCAAAAATGATGGCGCCATCTTCTTCTTGGCGTGAAAAATCAGCCGCCTTCTTCTTCCCTTAAAAAAAACGTTTTTTTGATTGGCCCCCTTTAGGGAGCCCCCAAGGGTCATGCCCTTTGGCATCCCTTAAGTCCCATTTCCACTTGACATTTGGCCTTGGCCTCCCGGGCGCTCCCATTTCCTCGTCCGATGACCGAATTACGATCCTGGGCATTCATCTTGAAGTCCCCCACTATCGGGCATCTCACATGGTCTCATCTGACATGCCAAAAAATTGTCAAAATTCACCAACTGTCATCAAGTGGGTCTTTTAAGCCTTTTCCGGGCATTGCCGCTTAAAATCGTAGTGATTGCTACCGCCACCTTCGACAAAGTCTATTTTTCCCCTGAAATTCGTAATTTTTGGCTATTTTTAAGCACTTCTCGAAATTAAAAATCATATGTCAGGATGGTCTAAAAATATTATATTTTTGGACAAAAATAACATATTTTAGATATTTTAGACATTACTTATTGTAAATATCCTAAAAAGCTATGGAGATTTCTAGAATAGGATGTCATGTAAAAAAAGCAAGTGGTTTTTTTTGCTTGTTTTGGAGATTTAATACAAAAAAAGAAGGCTTGGCAAAATCATGCGTGTCGTGATCACAGTTTACAAGCAGTAAACAATACTTCGAACATGGAGAAGAAGAATGAGTGATTTGGAAGATTTCTAAGCAAGTGTCTTGGAGTTTTACCCCTCTTTTCGAGCCAACAAAACTATCAAAATTGTGATTTGAGCATCAGATTACTGATTTTTCCAAGATCCCCTCCATAAAGAGCTCTTCTTCTCAGCTACAACCCTTCTTTTATTATTTAGCTATAAATATGAGGCATGGGGAGCAGTTAGAGAAGCACAAGGAGACTCCGAGAGGCTGCAAGAGAGAGGGAGGTAGAAGGATACCCCTTGAAGAGATCGTGAGAATGAGCTTGAGAGAGAGAGAGAGAGAGAGAGAGGAGTACCCCAAGAGGCTGCAAGAGAGAGAGTTAGCTCAATTCCCCCTATATTGATCTTCGACTAAGCCATCTTCTCTTACGCGTTCCCATCTTAAATTCATTCCTCCTTCTTTATCTCTAAACTCACTTGCGGGCGATGGCCCCCAAGCGAAAGATCTCTCCAAATGCTAAAACTCCCACCACAACCAACAGGACTGCGAACCAAGGGACTGCAATTACAGGAAACACATCTCTTATCAATCAGGTGCACCCCATTGTATTAGGGAAAAGAAATTGGGAGAAGAGAATGTTTACATTGATTATCGCAACTTAATGAGCATGTTTTGAGATAATGAGCATACTAGGAAAATTTTATTCATCGCATTCATCTTATGTGATTAATTAAAATTGCACTTAGAAGCCGTTGAATTGCACATAAATTGCAAGGAAATTTCATGCTAATATATATATATATGAAAAGTTTCAAGAATACACATTAAACTGCAATTAAGCTAGATAGACTTTATGCATCCATATCCGTTTGCTTGGTAGAAATAATAGAAAATCCTATTACATCTCACAAAACATAGATTGAACTTGTGATAGAATACGTAGGGTTTCTTAGGAAGTTGAAATTTCAAACCCTAAAGTGTTAGAAGTTGAAAGGATTCTTTTCAAGGCCCATCTTGCTTGAAGCTGAAAGGAATTCAAAGTCCTTAAGTAACTTTATGAATTACACAACAAAACATAGTTCAAATGAATACGTAGGGGTTCTTTGTAGGGAAGCCAATGTTCCAAATTGCAATCAACATTGCAAGGATACTCCTTCATTCAAAAGAATGAGGAAATTAAATTAGGTTATCTCTAGAAATCTCGGACGATAACGGGGATAAAGCCGAGACTAGATGCTATCACATCAAATCAAATTTTCCTTCGACAGAGAGAATAAAGAATTGTCTAGTACATATTGTGAGCTTTTGCTTGTGTTTGTACTTAGGAACACCTGTTTGGAAAAGAAGTCATTTATAATGTCCCCATTACTTAGTTTATTTTAATGTGTGTACACATTCCAAAGAAAATTGATTTATGTTGCACATTAAAAAAAACCAGCTCTAATTATGAAACTAACTCTTATTATAAAGATAACTATTATTATTAATGAAGTATTATATGCCAGTTCATGGAAGAAAGACTTGGGATACCCTCCCAAGATTAGCTTATTAAAACTATGTTTGTAGTATAGAACAACAAAAAAACTAGCCTAGTGGATAGTCACTTGGAAGTTAAGTGCACTTGGATGATGACATTGGCGAGGTGGGTGACCTCCCGGGAAGATTTTTCTACAAGCTAGTGGGAGCTTCTCACGCGTAGCGAATGGTGTCAATGAAGCCTTCCTAGCCCATTGCCAAGTATGCCAAGGTCTATGCCTTGATCACCGCTGCCTTAGTCACCGTTTTAGTTGCAAGCCTTGGAGTGGCTGCTGCCCAATGACGCACCACACGGTGTTTGCCCATATATTCGTGCTACAAAAGTGGAGCTCCCTCTTTGACATCATCAATGATGTCATCAGAAGTGCTAAAGGAAAGTGTTCTCTCTTTGTCATGGATGATGTCATAAAAAAACTCTAAAAAGCAAGCATCCTCTCTTTTACCCCCTTGCAAAACTATAAATTGAAGGCTTGGGGATGACCAGGGAGGAGGATAAGAGAAATCTTGATGAAGATGAGACGCCGATCGGGAAGGAGGAGACTCTATTCCATTAGACAAAGAGGCATCATTCCATTCATCCCAAAGAAGGGGATACGCTGAAGATCTCTTATCCTCTTCTACTCTAATCCGAGAAGAGAAGACACTGAAGAACTTTATCATATTCTATCAATCTGGTTAGAAGTCATACCTTCACTCTCATCCCTATTCTGTCTACTAAAGAGAGAGAGATCATACCTACTCTCTCAGTCTTGCTCTATACTAGAGAAAAATCTACCCTTATTCTTACCCTTGCTTGCAAAGGTGAGAGAGAGAAGTATTGCTCTTCATGAAGCAAGAAGAACCATATGCCAGGCCTACATCATCAAATCCTGTAATCACCATCATCACCATCATGAGTCTTACACCTTTGCTAGCCGATATTACTGCCATGTTCTTCTTTGTCTACGAATAATATTTCTGTCATGGCCCCGAAGAAAAAGAATTCAAAAGTGAAAATTGCAAATGACCCAACTAAAGTGGAAGCAATAGTTGGAGTTGCGAGCATGGGAATGACTAATGGAGTCATGGGTGTGGATAACAACCCTTTACAATCGCGATACCACATGTTTTTCAAAAAAAAAGTCTATTCAAATTCAATAGGAATAAGATAAGTTTTTTAAGAAATATTGCAATCTTAGCGCATTCACTTAGTTAATTATTAGGACATCTTATAGGCTAGAAACTGTTAGGGGAACTATGAAAACCTAGAACTCAAGAGAAATCATGAGGAATTTTAGTGTTAACCCCATAGAAAAGAAGACTAGCGAATTCAAGATGAATTTACTAAGAGGAACGAAACGATGAAGAAACTAGTCAAGGATATAGTTTTAATCTAGAAGCTCAGATAGAAGATTTTAAAAATCGCAAATAACTCTAAGTTAAAGAAACTGACCTAAGACTAAGAAACTTGGTTACAAGAAAAAATCTTAAACTGGGAAGTTAGAGATCCCAAAATCTAGATACCCTTAGTTAAATTCCAAGGGGAAGAGTTCATTATTTGAAATTCAAGTGTGGATTGCTACTAGATTAATCATCACTTGAAAGTTACATGATTGATTGAAGTCATATCTGCTTGAAGACATCAATCTTGTTTGTGATTTTCTAGGTTAGATCATGATTGAATTAATTATTGAAACATATAAAAATTGAGGAGCCCTATACCTCCCCCAAGGTTAGGTGCTGAATTCCCATACGAAGAGGGGATGTTTTTTAATCGCCGCGGAAGCATGGACCGGCTCTAATGGCGAGAGCTCTCCCAGCAGGGATCTCATTAAGTAGGAGGTGGTTTGGGTGCCATGGGGTGTAACATGTCCACTAGTATCATCCAGGACATGTCTTAGCAGTCCATCGGAAAGGATGTCTAGAAAGCTCCGCCCGGCACTCCCATGGAATGTTGCGGGATTTCCGATATAGGGCTTTTCGCGTCTGCCACGTAGCGGAAGTATTCTGGCCGTTCCCACTTAGGATGGACCTGAATTAGGGTTTTCCTGATTGGTCATTTCCTAACAGCAACTAGCGTCGGACCCATCGAACTACTTTATGCAGAAACGCCAGGTACGAAGCGGATTCACGCTGCACTTGGTTCAAGGAGAATGGGAAACAAGAGGTATGCAAAGCTCAACCTCTCTGCTATAAGGCATAGTCCCATTCCGTTCCCCTAAAACACCGTAAATCGGGTAAGACATAACTCTAGGTCAACGTTTTTGTTATTCGTGTCTTTTGACGACCATCCTGTTGTTCCTTGTGATTTGAGAAAAGTTCCCGGCCAACCAGGACCACCCATCCGTAGGACGGCCCCATGGCCCATCCTCCACACTTTCCTCGGGTTTTTTTAATTATGTAATTAACTAACACATTAGTTGGACATGTAACAATCAGCTTCTTTAATTAACCCATTAAGCACTAGTTCCTTCACGTAATCTTATCACTTGACATAGAAAAACAATCTCAAACAAGTTCTTTATTAACAGATCATCATATTTATCTTTGAAATACAAAAGTTCTGCCCGTAGGCTTATCCACAATCCGCCCGAAGGCTATCCAGCAATCCACAGGGATCACTATTCCAAGTTTCCGCCCATAGACTAGTATGCGGGCCTCGAGATCCAATCCCGAGTCACGTTAGCCTCTTGTGCAAGACTCGGAAGGTGAGGGATTTACGACCAGAGCCCCCTTGGCACCCAAGCGTCCTCCTGCTCCAAGTAGCGCTCAACGGAGAGACCTCTTGCGGCGGGTTCGGTCCATGTTCCCGACGCGGTCAACAACCCCCTTGGTTAGGGTCAGGTAGGTAGTCGAGGAAACATTTCCATTGATCGATTTTGTTGTTGGCAAACTGCTAAGGAAGGAATCTTTCCTTTCGAATGCATCCAGCACTCGATCCGGGGTGTCTTGCAAGTTGGCAAGATCCCTTATATTCTGGGTTAGGGCGTACCCTATTAACCCAACTTGGTCAAACCCTAAAGTTCATTGGATACTTCAGTTTCCGGTTTTTAACCTTCCTTACTTAGAAGGATATCAAAGTATACATCCTCTTACAAGATAACTTGCGTAAGGATCCGCCATCCTTGTTGGGGGAATTTAGCCTTTCTTCTTGTGAATCAATCACAAGACCATATGACTTCGTACTTGCCGTGCAAGTCCTGCATCGTACTATGCGATAATGGAGTTACGAAACAATCAGTTTCAGTTTCTTTAAGCTGACATTTGTCAGACCTAGGGTTTCCTAGCTTTATTATTTTCTTTTAAGAAACTCAGGGACAAACCCTAGTTCTTTTTTTCCGTTGCAATTTACTAACCCTATATTCAGGGAATGTGGACAAGTATTTAAGGTATAGATGTTTCTTGGAATTTTAATTCATTCCCAACGAATATTTCGCAGCATTTTAATTTGGTTAACTTTAGAAGGTAATTTTGAGATTACTTCCGTATGATTTGTTATCTACGTGTCAATTGACTTTTCAATCTTACACTTCATCGATTTGAGGTTAGGTTAAATCCAACTAATCTTCCCTTTTCTTTGCGAACAAACTCATGCTAAATAAGCAATCTTTCCCTTGCTAAGTTATGCAGTTAGCAATGATAACTTCCTAGAGTTTAAGCATCGCAAGAATCCTTTCATGATTTGCACTTTCCATGATGATTAGTTGTAAAAAGGAATAGGGGTTAATAGTGCAAGATGCAGTTTTATACCTTCTAGGCTTAACCGAAGTATACTACTTTAGTGGGTAAATAATCTTGCTCATAATTCGTTTCAATGCATAATGCTATTTGAAGAAAAACTATGTTTATACTTTATTTATTTTACATGTTCCATTAAACTAAATTCCTTCGTCGTGAATAACTAGGACAAAATATATCTTATCCCTTGCACAATTGAATTCAAACCGATATAAAATTAAGCAGGAAAAACCTGGGTTTGCGGTGAGATATCCACATGGATACCGGGAGATGACCCTCCCGCAGCTACTCCTTGGACTTTCTTAGGAGGCATCGCAGTTGTAGTCCTTCGAACGTGGAAGCAGCTTTACACTCCTTTTCAGAATTCCACCGTCGCTCCCTTGCACGTCAATACTCTTCTTCTCTTTTTCGAGTAGGGGAGAAACCAAGTCCCAAGGGTATTTTGGAAAGGCAAGGAATCGTTAAGGGATTAACCATGAGGAGGGGGTAATAAGACTTTTAAGGCCTTAATTCTTTTGGGAGGGAAAGGCTTACAAGGCCCAAGGAAAAGGCCCTATAGGGGTTTATACACGGGGGGAAAAAGGGTGTGTGTGTGTGGTTCCAAAAGGCATAAGAAGAGGCCTTGGGAGAACTTTGGACACAGGAGTGAAAAGGACTTAGGAGTTTTAAAACCCAGGGGGGAGGGGGGGAAGATGAAAGGCAACACAAGGGGGAAAAAGGGGCTTAGGAGGATTTAAAAAAAATACGGAAGGGGAGGATGGGTTCCAAGGCCCAAGAGAAAGGGCTTATAGGGGTTAACCGGGGGGGAAAGGGGGGTGAATAGTTTTGAAGCCCAAATAAAAGGGGCTTATAGGGGGTTACATCCGGGGAGGAAAAGGGTCTTTAAGGCCTAAGGAAAAGGCTTAATGAGTAAAATATGGGGGTTCTAACACCCATCAGAAAGGGGGTTCAGACACGGGGAGATGTAGTTTCGAGGTCAAGGGAATGGGGGCTTAAGGTTTTAAGCACGGCGGGGGGGGAAGGACTTATAAAGGCCTAATGATTTTAACACCGGGGGGGCGGCTGGGGGGGGGGGCAGGGGGGGAGTGGGGGCGGGGGCGGCGGGCGGTAAGTTCCAAGACAAGGGGAAAGGTGAAAGGTGAAAGGGGCCTTATCTAGCCCCCTTAGAAGCTTCTTTTTAGAAGCTTCTAAGCTTCACACGTGGCCTAGAGACGGAGATTGACGCCGTGACGGTGACGGCTAGCAGCTGTGAGCGGCACGGACTGACAGCAGGATGATGCCATCTTGGCTCAGCGACAATTCAACAGCCCTTGTCAAGGCAGAGTGGTGACGAGGCGGCTCGTCCCTCCCTCCTTCCACTAGTTGCAGGGCGGCAGCGAGTCCTTTCCAATTTTTGCCCTTCAGTCCCTCCCTTCAGTCCCTCATGGCCTGGTTTAAATAGGAGGGGAGGGGGAATCCTCCCTCTCTTACATGGCAGCACGCATGGCCCCAGCACCTACATGGGCGCCAGCGTGCTGCATTCCATGTCCTCCTTCCCCTCCAGCGCGACGTCGGCTGGGGGAGGAGGGAAAAAAAATTTGCTTTTATTTTATTTGATATATTACATTCTCTCCCCCTTAGAGGAATTGAGATGTCCTCATCTCGAGATAAACTGGGGATATTGATGGTTGAGTGTGCCTTCATCTATCCAAGTGGCATCCTCTTCGGGATAGTCTTTCCACAAGATGAGGCATTCTCTCAAGGTTCTGGATCTTAATTGTCTCTCCCTAACATCTAAGATCCTATCAGGCCTTAGTTCAAGGACTCCTTGACTAGGCATTACAATTTTTTGGTCATCAAGTACATGGTTAGGATTAGGTACATACTTCTTCAATAGGCTAATATGGAATACATTGTGAACCTTTAGGTTCTCCGGGAGTTGCAGTTTATAAGCATTAGGTCCTAGGCATTTGAGGATCTTATACAGCTCACAATGCCTTGGACTTAGCTTCTTGCAATCCCCTAAGGATAAGCAACTCTTCTTAGGGTGTACGCGAATGAAGACCATCTCTCCTTCTTCGAAGATTCTATCTTGATGCTTCAAATCCGCGTATGCCTTCTGTCTATCCTTGGAAGCTTGGATGTACTGCCTTATTGACTTTACTTGGTCATCCATCTCTTCTAACATTAGCCTTGAAACTTCAACCCTTAGGGTTGGATCAAAAAATTTTAGGAGACTTCTGCAATCATGACCATATAATGCTTGAAAAGGGGTCATCTGAATGCTTTGCTGGTAAGAAGCATTGTAGGCAAATTCAACCAAAGGCAAGTATTGAATCCACCTCCTCGGCTCACGACAGCAGTATGCCCTAAGTATATCCTCGATGACTTGATTTACTCGTTCTATTTGGCCATCTGTTTGGGGATGGTAAGCGGTGCTAAAACAGAGTTGAGTCCCAATAGCTTCAAAGATAGCTCTCCAGAAGTGTGATGTGAAGAGAGAATCACGATCACTAATGATTCTTGTGGGTAAACCATGTAGCTTGAATATCTCCTTGATAAACAATCTTGCAATGTCTGAGGCTTTATAACTTGTCTTTACTGGAATAAGGTGTGCAACCTTAGTAAGCATGTCAACCACAACCATGATGGAGTTGTATCCTCCCTGGACTTGGGGTAGGCCTACAACAAAATCCATACTGATGAATTCCCATTTCATTTGGGGAATGTCAAGCGGTTGCAGTTTCCCTGGCATCATGACATGTTCGGCTTTGATACGTTGGCAAGACAAACACTCAGTGACATATTTGAGAATGTTACCTTTGAGCCTCTCCCAATGGTAGCTCTTCCTAACTGCATTAAGAGTCTTAGCATAGCCAAGATGTCCTACGAAAGGAGAATCATGAGCTTCCCACATTATCTTCTGCCTAAGTGACTGGCTTGCTGGTATACACAGCCTTGTTCTATAGTAGACAAGTCCACTATTAATGGAAAATTCCTGATACTTAGCCTGCAACTTTTGATTCTGATCCTTGATAGAGATCTCCTTTAGCATTGATTGGTAGGCCAAATCATGGCATGCTTCCTCTCTAGCTAACTCAAGTATAGGGTTGTTTAGCATAGATACTTTTGTAGCTAGAGATCTAGCCGTTGATGGATTCTGCAAGATTAGGGAATTTAGGAATGCCTTGCGACTAAGTGCATCGGCAACTACATTCTCATTCCCTGGTCGGTACTTGATTTCAAAGTCATATTCCTCCAACACTTCAATCCACTGATGTTGCCTCATGTTGAGCTCGTTCTGGGTAAAGATCCATTTGAGACTCTTATGGTCGGTTACTAGAGTAAACTTGTTACCCAATAGGTAGTGTCTCCAAAGCTTTAGAGCATGGATGACAGCTAGCAATTCTAGATCATGCGTAGCATAACTCCTTTCATGACTCTTCAATTTCCTTGAAGAGTACGCTATTGGATGACCTTCCTACATAAGTACACACCCCAAGGCAAGAATGCTAGCATCAGTTACTACCTCGAACTCCTTATTGAGGTCTGGAAGTTTTAGAATAGGTGCTGATACCAAACTTTGCTTCAATCTGTCGAAGCTATTTTGTTCGGGAGTTGACCATGCAATGGAAGTTTGCTTCTTCAGTAAGTCCGTCAGAGGTGCTGCAATCAAAACATAGTTTTTTATGAAGACCCTATACCATCCTGTCAATCCAAGAAAGCTACGTATCTCTTTGACGGATACTGGTGTTGGCCACTCAAGTACATCTCTGACCTTGGCTGGGTCCACTGAGATTCCTTTTGCTGATACTATGAATCCTAGATATTCAATCTGACGCTTGAAGAATGCACACTTCTTCATTTTTGCATACAGCTTATGTGACCTCATTGTCTCAAGGACAATCCGAAGTTGAGGTTCATGATCTTCTTCCTGTTTAGAATAGACTAAAGTGTCATCGAAGAAGACAAGCACAAAATCATCAAGATATGGCCTAAAGATATCCTGCATTAACCTATTGAAGGTGGCAGGTGTATTCATAAGCCCGAATGACATAATCAGGAACTCAAAGTGCCCATATCTTGTATTGAAGGCCGTCTTTGGGATATCTTCTTCCTTGATCCTTATCTAATAGTAACCTGACCTGAGATCAATCTTGGAGAAGATCTTCGCACCCTGAAGACGATCAAGAAGCTCATCTATTCTAGGAATAGGATACTTGTTCTTGACTGTTGATTGATTCAGCCCTCGGTAATCAATACATAGTCGAAGTGTCCCATCTTTCTTTTTCTGGAATAGTACTGGAGCTCCCCACGGTGAATTGTTAGGCCGGATGTAGCCCTGATCTAACAGTTGCTTGAGTTGTTCCTTCAGCTCAATTGCTTCTGGTATGGACATTATATAAGATCTCTTTGCAATTGGTGTAGCTCCAGGTACTAACCTAATCTCATGATCCACTTCTCTTTGAGGCGGAAGTTCAGTCAACTCTTCAGGGAATACGTCCGCATATTCCTTTAGCCAAGAAGGTCCTTCATGAGACTCTTGCTTTTGATCTAATTTGTTGAGTTTGATCAAGTAAACAGGTAATCCTTTTCTGACTCCTTTTATGATCCGAGATACTTTGGCCAATTGGATTCTTGGCACTCCTGCCTCACCTTGAGTTGTGACTAATTTTCTTTCAGAGTTTTGAAAGGAAACTTGACCCTTTCCACAGTGAATGTGGGTGTCGTTAGGCTTAAGCCAATCCATTTCGAGTAGACACTCATGGATACCTAAATTCATGACTCTGAATTTAATCGAAGTCTTCTTTCCTCCCAGAAAGAATTCCACCTTAGCAGTTTGTCTGGTACAAGTAACCTCACGACCATTTGCCAATTCCACAAGCAGGGTAGGTGCTTCTACTGTGGTTATTTCTAATCTTTTTGCACATGCTGGTGAGATAAAGGAATGTGTACTGCCACAATCAATCAAGGTCTTGAAACCTTTACCTTGATAGTCCGACGGTGTCTGAATCACCGAGAACTGGCGATTCGGCCCTTTCTTGAGTAAAGTGGCATGGACTGTCGCTCTTTCGAATTCCGCTTCCATGGTCGGATCTTCTTCTTCTCCTTCTTTGCACATTTGCCTATTGGCAATGCAGTTGGTTCTTCCTCTTCCTCGGGTAGCGGCTCCTTGACCACGGCCTGTTCCTTGAAAAGGCGCTTGGTGATGTCCTCCACCAAGCTTGGGACACTGCCTCTTGAAGTGACCGGGTTCGTTGCAGTGGAAACAACGGAGGTTTCGGCCATTACTTTGAGTAGGAACAAAGTTGTTGACGTTATCCGTCCTTGCTTTCTTTCTTTGTCCCTGATTATGACCTTGAACTCTCTTCATTTGAGGTCTGAATGCTCCTCTGTTCAGGTCATTATAAGACCAAGTTTTGTTACCCCTTGGTCTAGCTTGCACCTCCTGAATTATAGGCGCCGTGCGAATGAGTGCATCCTGAAGATCTGATGGACGCATAGATTCGAGACGGATATTTACTGGTGGATTTAAACCCGCACAAAATTTGGACACCTGCTGTGTCATGTCCATCTATGGCGCATACTTTAAAAGTGAGACGAATTTAGAGTAGTATGCGTCAAGGGTGAGTCCTAGCTGTTTTAGCTCGTAGAACTCATTCATTTTCTGCGTGCGATATGCAGGTGGTAAGTATCTTCCCTGCACGGCTTTCTTCAGCTTCTCCCAGGTAACGAATCCCTCTGCGATCCCTTGATCCCTGCACCATTGCTTCCACCAAAGTCTGGCTTTGCTAGTGAGTTTTAACTTGGCGGCATAGCCTGATTGGCAGGTGCAGTACCGGCTGCTTCGAAGTAATCCTCCATGGATTCAATCCAAATTTCAGCATCAGCTTGGACGAATCTGCCTCTCCCGTCAAACTCGGGTGGCTTAATCTACTTAAGAAGGAACTTCTTCTCCTGGATTACAGCAGTACTTGATGTAGGAGGCGAATTAGGAACCTGTACCTGGGGTTGTGCCTGAATAAAGGTTTTCTTAACGTTATTATACGATAATCGACGTTAGCTTATATTACATCTTTAATTTAGCTATCTCGTAAATAATGTAGATGGCACATTCATTATGCCACCTCTTCTTTCTTTAGCAAGATCACACTTAGTGACTACATGTACGTACATTATGGTACTTTCATATTATTCTTCATTCTATTGTAGACTTAGTTCTTTTGTGGGGAAGAAGAAAAAAGAAAAGAAGAAGATTTCAGCCCTATCTCACTGTGTGCTCAAGTCTACATTGTTTTTGCATATGTGCTCTTGGTTTCTTCATCTCTCCCTCCTCTTATCCATCCCACGGCTACATGGAGCTCAATAAAGGTTGAGGTAAAGATGTTGGAGCATGAAAATAAGTGAGCAAGCAATGGGTAAGAAGCTTTTCGACCTTGCTTGATTTGCCTTGGATTATAGTCATAGGAGACTCCTGAGATTGGTACGACTATAGTATTCAATTGCAGTGAAACTTAGTAAGCAAGAAAAAGAGTGTATATATTGCATATATGTCCCTTATGGGATTCCCACTGTCATTTTTGGCAATTGAGGTCATTTCGTTCTTCATTCTAGACCTACAAGACAATAGGTTTTGGGTATACTATAGTTTCAACTATATCAATCATTTACAAATACACAAGTTACAAATTTCAAATCTATAGGGTTTTAGGTGTTTTTTGGATTGTAGATATAGAAGACATTTATAAATAGATTGCATATTTTAGTTATTTTTGTATAATTAGTGAAAAAGGCTACTTGTTTGGTTGTGGTGCACCTAGGATTTGCATAATTGTAGATTACAGTTTTTTATAAGGATGTTTGTTTTGTCAAAATATCATATAATTTCAACCAGATTGCTATTAAGAATCTTGATAAGAACAATTATCCTACATGGAAGTTTAGGATGACAAATTTATTAAAGAGTAAAGGTATTTGGAATAACATTGAAGGAGACATATAGCACCTATAGTTCCTGCATGAAATGCTACTACAAAATAGTTAAAGACTAGGAAAGATTGGGAGTAGACATATAGTAAAGTCATGTATTGGCTATCTATCAATGTCACATATAGCATGATGGGCTATTTATAGGAATCTAATACCCTCACTATTGCATGGAAGAATCTAGCAAGGCTGTTCGAAGTAAACACAAAGGCTAGAAAGCTATAGCTCAAGTCAGAGCTAAACTAAGTGAAAAGAGGGAACATGCCCATTAATTATTATACTCTTGAAGGTCAAGAGTATTGTGGAAGCTACTGGATCTATCAATGTGGTAGTTGATGATGATGATGTTCTGCATGCATGCTTATATGGACTTGGAGATGAATACAAGAGCTTCATGTCATCTATGACTATGAGGGATGATATTCCTATTTTTGTAAACTTGATTTCTATCCTAATACTTAAAGAGAAGAAACTTAGTTTGGATTCCTCTTCTTCTCAAAGCAAGAACAAGTTTGAACAAGTGTTTTACTCTACTAGCAGAGGTAGAGGTCATGGTAGAGGCCAAGGTAGTGATCGTGGTCAAAGTTATGATGCATGGCAAAATAGAGGAGGATAATCCCAAGGAAGGGAAAATCTAAGAGGCCAAGTTATACATTCTAATAGGCAATAGAATTTTGTAATAGTAGGGAGTGCTACCATTGTGGTTAGAAAGGCCACATTTCTTAAAACTTCTTCAAAAAGAATACTAAAATTAGAAATGGAAAAAAGAAGCAAGGTAATTATGCATCCAGCGGTAAAAACAATGATTACAAAGTGAACAGTTGTTTGTTATGCAACACTTTATGAATACTATGATTGTTGATGGTTCATCAAAGAATGATGTATGGTATGTGGACTCAAGTATCTCTAACCACATGACTTCTCATGGAGAGTGGTTTAGAGAGATTTGTAGTCTAGAGTCTCCAAGCTATGTGGAGATTAGTGTTGAGTGCTAAAATGGTTGTGTTTCTAGCTATTTTTTTATTGATTTTTGGATAGTTTTTGGTTGATATAAGGATGTGTTGATTGAATCTTGATCACTTTGGAAGTTTTTTTGGGATAGTTTGAGTATGTTTGGGAGAGTCATGATAGTTTTTGGTTGAGATTTGATGTTCCGAGAGATTCTGTGATGAGTTTGCTTGGTTCTATTATAGTCTGTTTTACCTCTGTTTTGTTCTGTTTTCTTTTTGTTGGTGAGGTTGAGATGGTGAATAAGTCTTTTGAGGATTGATTAAGAGTGTGTTGAATGGTTTTGGATGGTTTGAAGTGGTTTTGGTTGAAGCTGTATGATCTTTATGTTTTCTATTGACCCTCTGTTGATCTTCTATAGAGCCTCTATCTCTGTTCTATTTTTGTTACGTTTGCTTTGTGAATGTTCTATGGGATAGATATTTAGCATGTGATCTTGGAAGAGGAAGAATGCAAGCTCAAAGTAACTCAAAGAAGTGTAAGAAGTAATTGAAGGAGGGATATCCATGACCAAGAGAGGATTATTAAGGATTGTTGATTATAATTCCATTGTACTATTGAGTGAGGATATGTTATATGTGTGAGAGATCAACTATGAGAGAGAGTCATTTCGCATAAAAAAACATTGTATCTATATGAGAGATTGAGAGAGACTATGAAGACATTGAAGACATTGAAGATGAATACTATGTGATGAATTTCCATTCAAATTGGAGCATTCTTTTGCGTTTATGTGGTTCTTTGATTGATTCTAAGAAGAGTATGAAGAATGTGATCAATTTTGTTAAAGTTAAAGCCATGGGAGATTCTTTTATGATGTTACATGAAGATTTATTGTGCTTGGTGTTCTTTTTCCTATTGTGGTTACATAAAGGATGAGAACAAGCTTGTTGATGCATAGAAGATAGGTTTTCTTGTAGTAAGATCCATGTTTTCTTGGTGTTCTCTCAAGTGCTCCATGTTTTTGGTGCGCAACTACAGAAGACCGCCATCAATAAGCACCAACAGAGGCTGAAAATGGAAGAAATGGCACTGTTGAAAAGGAAGAAAAGCAATGGAAGATTGGAGAATCCCCGCAACTATTGAATTATTGGATATCTTCATTGCTAAAACAACTTTTTACAAGAAGTGTATCCCTCAATGGTAGAAGCTTGTCACTATTTTGATGCAGACTCTATGTGACAGACTGATTCCACTATCTTCTAAAGCCACATAAAGTTGTATCACAATAGCCAATTGTTTTTCGAAAAAACTGAAAGAGAAGCAAAAATGAGTTCATGAACTTATGCCAGTTCTCTGGTGAACACATGAAAGTATATGTCTCTAGAATGGAATCCATACTGAAGAGATGGACCAACCATCACTTGGATGAAGGCATCTAGAAAGGAGTTTTTCTTAGAGGCCTACAACTAGAAGTCCATAAGTTTGTGGAATTGAGAAGACTAGTCAACCTGCAAGCTACAGTGGAAGGTGCAAGACTGTATGACGAAGTTGAAGCAAGGGTATCAATGGCCTCAAGAAGAGGAGTCTTATCTCCTCCCATGCCAGGAATGGTATACCCACCAAATCCAATCCCATGGACTATTCCTTACCCCTACCCTCAAATGCAAACCGTGCCGCAGTACAGTGCACCGAATCCACAATGACCACCACAGACAATAGTACCTCAAATGATGGTTCAACCACAACAACAATGGCCTCAAACAGTTATCCCAATGGTAACTCAACAATAATAGTGGAACCCTACCAACTAGAACCAACAACCACCACTCTCAACAAGAGCTCTGAATCAGAATCAAAATAGAGGACCCTCTGGATTAACCCAACTAGTCTATGCAGTGATTACGAAGGCTTTTTAGAATCCTACTATGAGTAATCCAAGAGGAGAATATTTAAAGGACTATTTGTCTAATTCAATTGCAGGAATCAAGAAAGAGTTGGTGGATGTGATTACAGAATAGCTATAGATGCTAAAGGTAAATATTACCAACATATCTAGTCCTATAAGAGGTGGAAGAGATGTGATGCGATCTAATACATGGTCTGGAAAGTGCGATCAGGTAGGACATTTAGTCATTGAATGTACCCAAAAAGCAACTATCCCTAGAGCATTTTGTTCATACTCAACCATATAGAAGATATCTGCTCTCTGAAGGAGATGCATGAAAGAAGGAAGAAAGATGAGGAAGCAAGATTCAACTTGTTGGAATCAAATATGACTACCCAAGATATCGGACCAAATCCTAGAGATTTCGGTCCTAATTTTGGCCCAAGGAGGTTCCCCTCTCAAAGTTATAAAGGATGACAATCTGGGGATGGCCAGATATCAGAAGTCAGATGTTACAAATGTGGAGAAAAGGGACATATCTCACCAAATTATCCAAACCCTAGAAGGTCCATGGACTACAAACCCTTATGCGAATGATGCAAAGGAGAAGGCCACATTGCAAAAGACTATCCCAGTCCTGCTCATGTGGAAGCCCACACCACTAACAACCAACAAAAGACCCAAGAACCTGCCTCCAACTTGGTAGAATTGGAAGTTGCCACAATAACATATGCCAAGAAAAGAGAATCCACAATTCCCAAATAGAATATTCTCTATATTTATTTATTGTAACATCATTTTAGTATGCATAACTAAATTGAATTTTTGTTTCTTTTCTCTATATGAACTAAGGTGATCCAAATTAATATGTTTAATTAACTAAATTGAGACTTTGTGCAAAAGTTCTAATTTTATTTTGTAAAGGTATCATTTGTTCTAAGTTTCAATGCATCTCACTATGTTGGCCTTCTCTTTTCTTGATCCTAGATTTAAGACATTTCCTCTACTATTTTGTTATTTTACTTGTCCAAGAAGAAAAATAATTTAGCATTAAAAAATTTTCATTTTTCATTTTTCAATCGATTATTTTCTTAATCTGATAATCCTAGATTATTCATTCTTTCTTTTTATGTATTAGATTATGGAAATAGAACTACAAAGCAAATAGAGAATGAAAGCAAGAATGAAGACAAAATGGTCAAGGGTCCCAAGTTAAGGCTCCTAGGTGCCAAAACTAAAATAATAATAACTAAAGAGAACTCAAGATATGTATAGTTGTGGCAAACATATAGGCATGCACAAGAGAGAAACAAAGTCTAACCAAACTAGCCAATCTGGGAAAGGCCAACTAAAATGCGATTCAACCTGCACACAAGACACAACACATGCTTTTTCCACAAATATAAAGGAATGGAAATTAGACTCACCTCCCAGCCACAAAGCCAAACAAGCTCACCCCCAAGCCTAGGAGCTAGCAAACTATGAAGTAACCTGAAAATGAAACAATGAATGATTTTAGGCTAAGGCTATGGTGACATATTTACATTTGTTAAATAGATTGCTTAATAATGCTTTGGATGATGGCATTCTTGAAGAGGCATGGTCAAGCAAGTAGCCCTCTTATGATTACTTTTACTTGGCTATGAATCTTTACATGCATGTACCAAAGAAAAAGCATAGCAAGTTGGAGCTAAAATTGACTAAATGCATCTTTTTGCACTATGGATGAAAAGATGGGGGCAAAGAGAGAAAGGTTGAGCTCTTCCAAGGCACAAAACACACAAAGAATGCACATAAGATAGAAAGTTGAAAACCCTAGTCTTCTTCTTCTTCACCATATGAGTCTACCAAGATTAAGAAAGATTATATTATCCATAATGTATAAACATCCATAGTGTGAACATGCTAAGAAGAAAGATGACTAGATAGATATCCCATAACATTTAGCATTTGTGTGTACGTTGCATAAACCTTCATTTGGTTTCTACTATCACTACGTTTTAGCTTGTTCATCACGGTGCGAACTAGCTAAGGACTAAATCTTGGATTGCTTCTCCTTGCATTGTTGCGGCATATTTATCTCTGCCATTTTTTGAAACTCGGCAATCCTCTCCTTTTTGTTACGGCATGACTAGTACATCGACTAGATGTCGCACTACCACTCCTCGCATCGTTATGGCATATTTTGCTCTCCTTTGGAATTTCCATTTTAGCAACCTTCAAGCATGTCTGAAGACTCAGGTTGCCTCCCTATTTCATCTACAAAGGTTATGAGTCCTTTATTCCCCATGGCAATTTGTCATCACAGACCCTCGTCATGAATTTACCATCAACCATAAGCACTTGGAGTGAAAGGGAGAGAAGGATCGAAGCTTGGACTCGAGAGCTATGGCGAGAGAGCAAGAGCAAGAAAGAGAGAGACAAGAAATGGGAACTCCAACAGTCACAATGTGTGACCGGGCCTTCCTTTATTCAAACTGTCAGTAAAAGAATAAAGAATAAAGTGACAATGACGGGAGCCTGCCACCTGCAGTGTGCAGTGGCAGTGACTGTTAGTGTAGTAATACACGGGCGGCTAGGCAGAGGCGCCTTTACCCCCAACAACCTCCCACTTAAAGGCGAATCTGCCCTAGTGAGGAGTGAAAAGAAAAAGAAAAAAGACAGTACAACATGTACACATGTACAAGAGGATGAGGAAAGACGTCATCTCATCCCACGCCCATCAACCTCCTGAGGAAGGCAAAGCGCTCTGTAGAGAAGCTTTTCGTTAGCAGATTTGTAGGATTCTGGTCAGTTGAGATCTTGACAATATCAACAGACTTGGGGAGAGGAAATGAGAGAGGGAAAGAAAGAAAGAAAGAAAGGGAAATGAGAGAGGGATAGGAGAGAGAAAAAATGAGAGAGGGAGAGGAGAGAGAAAAATGAGAGAGGGAGAGGAGAGAGAAAAAGAGAAAAAAATCATTAAATCTAATAGAGAAAGAGAGAAAGAGAGGGTCAGGGTGAGGGAGGGACAGGAAATGAGAGAGGGAGAGAAAGAGAGAAAGGGAAATGAGAGAGGGAGAGGAGAGAGAAAAAGAAATGAGAGAGAGAGAGAGAGAAGAGAGAAAAAGAGAAAAATCATTAAACCTAATAGGGAAAGAGAGAAAGAGAGGGTTAGGGTAAGGGAGGGAGAGGAAATGAGAGAGGGGGAGAAAGAGAGAAAGGGAAATGAGAGAGGGAGAGGAGAGAGAAAAAATGAGATAGGGAGAGGAGAGAGAAAAAGAGAAAAATCATTAAACCTAATAGAGAAAGAGAGAAAGAGAGGGTGAGGGTGAGAGAGGGAGAGGAAATGAGAGAGGGAGAAAGAGAGAGGATGCAACCCTAAAAGCTCTATTGGAGAAGTACAAGGATTTGTTTCAGGTACCCACTGCTCTCCCTCCAAAAAGAGCATTTGATTATCATCTCGATCTAGATCCTAACTCAAAGGTTATCAACAAATCCCCCTATAGGTTTTCAAAGTGTAAAGGAGAAGAAGTATCCAAGCATATCAAGGACTTGTTGGAGATGGGATTGATAGAACCTAGTTTTTCTCCATATGATTCTCCAATGCTATTGGTTAAGAAGAATCTGACAAGTTGATGATCTTTCAAATAGCCATCAACTTGTGGAATAGGTAGCATAGACTCTTTGCCAAGGAGACAAAGTGTGCCTTCATTCAAACTGAAGTAGCGTACTTGGGACACATTGTGAGTGAAAACGGGATTCAAGTTCACCCAAAGAAAGTACAGTGTGTTCACGTGCGGCCAACACCCACTAATATCACTTCTTTTCATGGATTCCTAGGTTTATCTTCTTTCTATCGAAGATTTATCAGACATTATGCAACTATACCAGCACCAATGACAAATAGGCTAAAAGGAAGTATTCTTTTGGCATTCCATTACTAATCATAGTCTCAATTAGTTGAAGGAGGTGCTAACTTCATCCCCTATTCTAGTCTGTCATGATTTTTCAAAGGAATTTACAATCCAGTACAATGCCAAAAGTGGAAGGAATATTGGTGCTATCCTACTTCAAGAGCATGGGAGCACAGCTTTTGAAAGTCACAAAAACTGAGTGACAAAGAAATGGAAATGAATGTGTATGACCATGATATGTTGGCTACCTTGCATGCTATTAAGAAATGGCACCACTATCTTTATCGCAGTCAGTTCCATGCAAAGAGTGGCCATAGGGCACTCAAGTATTTTTCTTATGCAGTTTAATCTTACTCCAAAGCAAAAAAGATGAATGGCTACTCTTGAGAATTATGCCTTTGACATTACCCACACTAGGGGCAAAGACAATTGTAGTGGATTCATTGTCAAGAATATAGGCTTATAGAGTATCTTCTATAACTGAACTTCATCATGATTGGATTGAAGAATTACAGGAGGCGTATCTTTTGGATGAAGAATTAAGCCATCTTTTTCAAAAATTACAAGTCTTAATGGAGAAATTTCCCCATTTTCAACTCAATAATGATCTTGTATGGTTTTATGGCAAGATTGATATTCCCTACACTTTCCCATTTAACTAGAAGATCATGGAGGAAATACATTCTTCACCAATAGCTAGTCATTTAGGGGTATTTAAAACTTATGATAGGATTTTTAAAAGATTTCATTGAAAAGGTTTATGGAGGGATGTGAAGAATTTTGTGACATGTTGCATTCCATGTCAACAAAACAAAGATGACTTACATAAACCAAGGGGTCTACGATAGTCATTGCCTATTCCAAAGAGTGAATGGATACACATCACTATGGACTTCATCATTGGTTTGCCTATAACCAAGAAGGGTTGGAACAATATCTATATGGTGGTGGATAGGTTGACAAAAGAAGATCATTATATTCCTATAAATACAATTGTTAGCATCTCAAGTAGCAAGTCATTTCATGGAGCAAGTGTCCATGTTACATGGCTTTCCTTAAGTCATTGTTCATGACCATGACTTCAAATTCATGAGTAATTTTTGTAGGATATTTTCAATTCTATGGAGCTAATTTGGCTCTATCTACAACTCATCATTTTTAGACTGAGCGAGTGAACAAATGGCTTGAGACTTACCTTCGCCACTACTACCATGATGTGAAGCAAGCATGGGATGCTTGGATATACCTAGCCGAGTTTGCTTACGAGCATAGGAGTTTCCCATTTTGAGGCTTTGTATGATTATCCCTACATTTACATTCAATGAAAGGATCAATCCACAAGGAAAGGGAGAGCTTGAAAGAATGCAAGCCCTACTTCATTAATGTAAGGTGAACCTCAAGAAGGTATAAAAGCTTATGAAACTTATGCAAATGAGAGATAAGACACCTAGAGTTTCAAGAATAAGTGTTAGTGCTTCTAAGGGTGCCCAAGTCTAGGTATACTTCATTGAAATATGATTCCAATAATAAATTAGCATATCGCTATTATGGACCTCACAAGATCCTTAAGCAAATTGGAGACTTGGCTTACATATTGCAGCTTCCTTCTACTACCGGGATCCATAATGTTTTCCATGTGAATCAACGTAAACCTTTCATTAGCTCACAAGTGGATTATTTGAAGGAGTTGCCACGAATGGATGAAGAGGAACTTATCCAATCTTTACTATTAGTTAAGGGGAGGTGGGGGGCGGATGCCATGTGGCAGCCCCCACCTCCCCACAAAGAAGAACGCGGGGGCGGGTGCCACGCGTCCAGCACCCGCCCTCGCCCGTGAAAATCCCACCGTGCCGCCCCCGAAGAATGCGTCCGTGCCGCCCGTGCCACGAAGATCGCGCCCCTACCGCCCGCGACCTGCCCGCGCCTTGCGACGACCTCCCCGCACCCACGACCTGCCCACGACCTGTGACCGCAATCTTTACGCCCCCGCCCACATTTCGAAATGCATCGACAAGTGCGACCATCGTCTCGACGAGCTCGCCTTCGCCTTCAAGCCCGTCACCCCGCCTTCGAACTGCGCATTGCCGCTCTAGTGTGCCAACTCCCTAGCCCGTCAAAGCTCTATATAAGGATGGTCCTCCTTTGCACGCACGGCCAGCGGGAGAGGAAGGTACGTTCTTCTTCTTCTTCCTCTTCTGTTATATGATTAATTAATGTGTGTTAAGTGTTTTATTACATTGTTAAAGTGTATTATGTGTTTTAAGTGTGCTAGGCACCTACAAAATGTGTGAATGTAGCATTTGTAGCTCATATTGATGTTGAACTTTTGTAGCTTTAGACCATTCAATCACTACATACATTCAGAGTTCCCTTAAGCACTTTTGATTTTCTATGGAGATGTCCTCAAGAGAGATATCGCTATGTGTAGCAAAGATTTACTCCAAATTTGCATGAATAGCTACATTATGTGGAGAGAGAGAGAGAGAGAGAGAGAGAGAGAGAGAGAGAGAGAGAGTGTGTGTGTGTGTGTGTGTGTGTGTGTGTGTGTGCATGTGTGTGTGTGAGTGCGAGTGCGTGCGTGTGTGTTGTGTGCATGCTATTGTTAAGAATGAGAGAGGGGGATGTGTGTAGGCATGTTAATAATTAATGTGCATTATTACATTGCCAATGTGTATGATGCACTTAAATATATTTGACGTTACTCTCTAACATCATTTTCATTTTTCCAAGCAGTTTTTGTACTTTTGCTTTCGTCATCATCAATACTTCTCAGGTGCATCTCTCTCTCTCTCTCTCTCTCTCTCTCTCTCTCTCTCTCTCTCTCTCTCTCTCTCTCTCTCTCTCTCTCTCTCTCTCTCTCTCTCTCTCTCTCATAAAGTTAATTAGAAAGTTGAAATTGTAGCACTTTGATCATGTATCTCATGTATGCATAATGATCATTTAAGTATTCATGTATGCATAATGATCATTTAAGTATTCATGTAGGCATCTCTCTCTCTCTCTCTCTCTCTCTCTCTCTCTCTCTCTCTCTCTCTCTCTCTCTCTCTCTCTCTCTCTCTCTCTCTCTCTCTCTCTCTCTCTCTCTCTCTCTCTCTCTCTCTCTCTCTCTCTCTCATAAAGTTAATTAGAAAGTTGAAATTGTAGCACTTTGATCATGTGTCTCATGTATGCATAATGATCATTTAAGTATTCATGTAGGCATCTCTCTCTCTCTCTCTCTCTCTCTCTCTCTCTCTCTCTCTCTCTCTCTCTCTCTCTCTCTCTCTCTCTCTCTCTCTCTCTCTCTCTCTCTCTCTCTCTCTCTCTCTCTCTCATAAAGTTAATTAGAAAGTTGAAATTGTAGCACTTTGATCATGTGTCTCATGTATGCATAATGATCATTTAAGTATTCATGTAGGCATCTCTCTCTCTCTCTCTCTCTCTCTCTCTCTCTCTCTCTCTCTCTCTCTCTCTCTCTCTCTCTCTCTCTCTCTCTCTCTCTCTCTCTCTCTCTCTCTCTCTCTCAAAGTTATAAAAGTTAAAATTTAAATATTTTAATTTATTGCATGTTTAATTTTTTTAAGTATGCATGTCATGTCTTTTGATACGAAAGTGTGTTAATATTATTTCTTAATGTGTTTATGCATGTTATTAATTAATGTGTTATGTGTGTCATTACATTGTTAAGGTGTATTACGTGTTTTAAGTGTGTTATTAATTAATGTGTGTTATGTGTTTTAGTATAAATATGTGATAACATTATTATGTTTGTGTTAATAGTATGTATTCATATGTATATATGTGCTAATAATTAATGTGTATTATGCATTTAAATATGAATTTGTGTTATTAAATAATATGTATTATGCGTGTTATTAATGTATGCATGTCATGTCTTTTGATATGAAAGTGTGTTAATATTATTGCTTAATGTGTTTATGCATGTTATTAATTAATGTGTTATGTGTGTCATTACATTGTTAAGGTGTATTACGTATTTTAAGTGTGTTATTAATTAATGTGTGTATGTGTTTTAGTATAAATGTGTGATAACATTATTATGTTTGTGTTAATAGTATGTATTCATATGTATATATGTGCTATTAATTAATGTGTATTATGCATTTAATATGAATGTGTGTTAAGTGTGTTATGGAGAGGATGTGTGATAATATTGTTATGTTTGTGTTAATGTTATGTATTGATATGTGTATGTGTGCTATTAATTAATGTGTATTATGTGTTGTCTAAAAGTTACAAAGTTGAAATTTAAATATTGTAATTTATTGCATGTAAAATGTTTTTCTTTATCGATACACACTTTGTCTTTCTCAAATACCTGTGGATATTCATGGTCTAATATAGAGTTAAAGATGTGTTAATGTTGATGAATAAAGTAATTAGATTGTTTATTAAAACTTAAAAAACTTAATATTTTGTTCATTTAAGTTTTAATTAATGCTTGAATACTTTAATAGTTTAATGCTTTTATGATGTCCCTCATGTGTGTATGGATATTTATGCTTTGATGTGGAGAAAAAGATGTGTCAAATATTTTCTTGACATAGTCTCATTGTGTCTCTCTCATGTATGCATAAATATTGTAATACTTTGGTGTGCCTAGGTCATGAAAGTATTCAATTACTTTTTAAAAATGTTCTCTCTTTCTCTCTCTCTCTCTCTCTCTCTCTCTCTCTCTCTCTCTCTCTCTCTCTCTCTCTCTCTCTCTCTCTCTCTCTCTCTCTCTCTCTCTCTTAATACTTTGTGTAACCATGGCAGTATGGAGCATGTTGAAACATCTGATGCAAGAAACAATGTCCATGTACCAGACATTGTTTTGTGTACTCCCAATGCACGAATGAATGTGCGTAAAGTCAAAGACATGGCTAGGAGGAAGTCAGTACGGCGTGCCCTCAAACATGTCAAATGACACAACACTTCCGTCGTATCCCTAAAGCTCATGCATCAGTTGGATGCAATTGAGAAGCAAATCAAGAGTTTAAACAAACGTCAAAGAGCTTCGAACTCCTTCTGTCAAAATTTTGATGATCGCCTTCAAAGGATCGAAAAAATCCTGGCAGAAAAATATGAAGGAGGCTTGGCTGATGGGATAATTTTGCAAGACGAGATAGATGAAATAAAGGGCTATATAGGAGAAATCTATGAGTTGGTTCACAAGCACTATCCACGGTGTGCTTTGGAAGACCATGCAGAAAAGCTGCGAGACCTTGCTAAGAGCAATGATCGTATAGAGGATGGAGTGTGTGAATTACTGGCTCAAAAGAATGCAAGCGTGCTTGCACCTGAGAGCATTTGCCTCGATGTGCATGTCACATCTCTAAAAGTTTGCCTCAATAGGTTCTCTGCAATGTTGAACCTATTGAATCGTCGCATGAGTTCATCATCCAATGCATAGTTCTCTTAGCATATCTAAGGATTTCAATAACTTTTTGTTGGATCCTCCAATAGATATGTCATTCTATTGTTGGGTTTGAGAATTTTCATGTGATTTGGACTTTTGTAACCCCCATGATAATGACATAATATGCTCTTTCAATTTATATTCTTGCATATGTAAGATTATATTGTTGCTTATGTGATGTTATAATCTTCAAATTTTATATTGAAATAGTGTTTAGAAAAAATTTATCTTGAGGTATATCTTTGCCAAAGTCTTCCCTAAGAGATAGGAAGAAATTTTAGTACGCCTAGGTCATAAAAGTATGCAATTACTTTTAAAAAATGTTCTCTCTCTCTCTCTCTCTCTCTCTCTCTCTCTCTCTCTCTCTCTCTCTCTCTCTCTCTCTCTCTCTCTCTCTCTCTCTCTCTCTCTCTCTCTCTCTCTCTCTCTCTCTCTCTCTCTCTCTCTCTCTCTCTCTCTCTCTCTCTCAAAATGCGTTATATAACGATGACCATATGGAGTGTGCTGGAACATCTGATGCAAGAAACAATGTTCCTGTACCAGACATCGTTTCGTGCGTTCTCAATGCACGGATGAATGTCCGTAAAATCTAAGACATGCCAAGGACGAAGTCAGTTTGATGTGCCCTCAAACATGTCAAATGACACAACAATTGTGTTGTATCCCTAAAGCTCATGCATCGGTTGGATACAATTAAGAAGCAAATGAAGAGTTTAATCAAACTTCAAAGAGCTTCAATCTCCTTCTACCAGAACTTTGGTGTGAATCGTCATACGAGTTCATCGTCCAATGCATAGTTCTCTTAACATATCTAATTCCTTCAAGACTTTTTGGACAAATCCTCCAATAGATATGTCATTCTATTGCTGGGTTTGAGAAATTTCATGTGATTTGGACTTATGTATCCCTCACGACAATGACGTAATATGCTATTTCAATTTATATTCTTACCTATGTGAGATTACATTGTTCCCTATGTGAAATTATAATCTTTATCATAGTATAGACTATAATAACGTTTCAAAAAACTTTGCATTTGTAAATACTAATATCAAAGTATATTTTTCTTTTTATCTCAGTTTTTTCTCGACAATGGTACTTCCAACACATTATGTGCCTAGAGATACGAGAGTTGAACGTAGGCACATGGCAAGAGTTAGAATAGAATTACAAGAAATGCATCATGCTACCATAGATAGAGATAGATAAAATGGCATCCAAGCTACAAGTGTCCAAATGCCAATTGCACCATTGTTGCCATTGGAAGTTCAACCACCTCCTATTCGTCAAGAAGACAATGCAACTATCCACAATATAGATGTTGAGATGTTGGATAACCATGAATTGCTACCCTTCGGAGTGGGGGTACGTAGCACAAGTCGACAAAGAAATGGAAACACAAATAATCCAAATGGTGGATTAAGAAATTGTAGGCAAATGCTTGATGCTACTAGAGCTGAACGTAGACACAAGGCAAGAGCAAGAACGCAATTACAACAATTGCATCGCACTACAACAAATACAATTGATATAAGTTCTCAAATGCCTGGTGCACCATTATTGTCCTTAGATGTTCAATTGCCTCGCGTTATTCAAGAAGAGAATGAAGCTATCCATAATGCAGGTGCAAGTACTGAGATGGTACATGACCAGTACATGATTCAAGCTCCTATATTTCTACCTCAAAATGGTGGATTTTGTTCAATTCTCCATGACATGCCACCTAATGGGGATATTCATCCATCAGTAATTTTGCTCTTCCAAAAACCAAATTTGCATGCAATTGGTACCCTTTGCAAGGTTTGTCACCATTGCATGGCTAAGTTGTGGCACAGTGAAACTAAAACAATGTGTACAACTTCGATTGGAAAGCATTGTTGTAGAGAAGGGAAAGTAATTTTACCACCTCTACAGCAGCCACCACAACCTCTATGTAATTTGCTTGATGGCACACATCCACAAAGTAGAGAGTTCAAAAAAAAATATGTGCTTATACTAGCGCATTGGCTTTTGTTTCAATGGGTGCAAAAATTGATGAGCCTTTGCCTCAAAATGGAAATGGTTATACTTTTCGAGTTCATGGATCAATATATCACCGAATAGGTTCCCTATTGCCAAGTGAGGATGGACAACAAATACCAAAGTTTGCACAACTTTATATTTATGACACTGATCATGAGTTATTGAATGGCATGGGGGTTTTACCTGGGCTTTTTCCAGACTTACTACAAGAGCTTCAACAAATGATGCATGATCACAATGCTTACGCACAGGCCTTTATAGCAGTTGGTGCAAGCTTGCAACACAATCCATCAGTGGAAATAAGAATGTCCATTTTTCAAAATCGATCCACCTCTAGACAATATTCAGTTCCCACTGCAAGTGAGGTTGCTACGATCATGCCTGGACAAGGTGATGATGGTACACTTGATCATCATAGCATTCAAGTTCGCACACGACAAGGCCATTTGATTTATATTTCTAACTTACACAAGGCATATATGCCACTGTTATATGTTCTTCTTTTTCCAAATGGAGAGGATGGATGGCATACTAAAGTTCCATATGCATTTATGGATGCTTATATTAATGCCAATAATCTTGCAAATAAAGGTTGTGTCACTTAAATGCAGTATTACGCTTTTCGACTTCAGATTCGAGATGATACCAATGCATGTCTTTTGCGTGGTGGTCGCTTGCTACAACAATACATTGTCGATGCTTATTGTAGCATTGAACAATGTAGATTGGCTTGGTGTCGTTGTAATCAAGCAACATTGCGAGTTGAAATGTATAGGGGATTGGCTGATATGGTCAATGGTTCAGATGCAGTTGATACTAATATCGTTGGGATTGGTGTGGGCAGGAGAATAGTATTGCCATCTAGCTTTACAGGTGGACCAAGTTTCATGTACCAATTATATCAAGATGCTATGGCAATTGTGCGTAGCAAAGGGAAACCTGATTTTTTTATCACCATGACATGCAATCCTAAGTGGTTTGAAATTACAGATGCTTTGTTGCCTGGGCAAACTGCACATGATCGACCGGATTTAACTGCTAGAGTTTTTCATTTGAAACATAAGGACATGATGCAGTCGATAGTGAAAAAGGAGTTGTTTGGTAAAGTTGCTGGATATGTGTCTGCGTCATAGAATTCCAAAAGAGAGGCTTGCATCATTCACATACGCTCTTGATATTAGAACCACGCTTTAAGCCACTAGAAGCATGCCATTATGATAGACTAGTGTGCACTGAGCTACCTGATAAGGAAAGGTTTTCGGATTTGTATCCGAATTATCGCTAAATGTAACATACATGGTCCATGTGGTGAGTTCAATCCAAAAAGTGCTTGCATGGTGGACGAAAAGTGTATAAAGGATTATCCAAAAAAGTTTATACATACAACTACAGTTGATAAAACTGGTTATCCTTTATATAGACGTCGAGAGGATGGAAGGATTCATAATGCTAATGGTAACCTCTTGGATAACCAATGGATAGTGCCTTACAATCCTTATTTGAGTTCCAAGTATAGTGCTCACATAAATGTTGAGGTTTGCTCGACAATTGCAGCTGTCAAATATTTGTATAAATATGTATATAAGGGCCATGATCGAGCAACCATTTGATTTACAAGTACGCGTGGTTCCAGATCCAATGATATTGAAACAGAAAATATTGATGCACAAAATATTGATGAGATTGAGAGATACTTAGATACACGATATATTTCAGCTTCTGAAGCATGTTGGAGAATATTTGAATTCAAAATTCATGATGAGAAACCCGATATTCAACGATTGCAAATACATTTACCTGGAGAGAATAATGTTTCCTTTCGTGACTCTGATAACATTTGTGATGTGGTGCAAAATGAAAATGCTCAAAAAACAACTCTCACAGAATGGTTTACATGCAATTCTTTGCACCCTGACACTAACACAGTTCTCTATCAAGACTTTCCAATGTTTTGGGTTTGGAATGCACATAAAAAAATGTGGATAAAGAGAAAGCAAGGAAACACATGTGGTCGAATATACTTTGTTTCACCTACGTGTGGAGAAAAATACTATTTGCGCCTACTATTCACTGTATGCAAGGGGTGCACATCCTTTGAGGCATTCCGTACGGTTGATAATGTGGTATATTCAACTTTTAAGGAGGCTTGCATTGCAAAAGGAATGTTGGAAACAGATGATGAATGGCAAATGTGTTTGCATGAAGCTGCATTGATGCAAATCGGTGCTCAATTAAGAAATTTGTTTACATCCACTTGGTATTTTGTTCACCTGCCCGACCTGGGGCTCTATGGGAAGAGTTCTTAGTTCTGCTAACAGAGGATATAAAACATCGACTCTTCTTGCAAAATAGGCGAAATGTTGATATGCAAGATGAGGCCAATAATCATGCGTTGATTCATATTCAAAAACTTTTAGATCAACATGGACGCAATTTGGCAGAGTATCATGGATTGCCTAAGGTGACAATGCAAGAGTACACAAATCCTTTGATCCTTGATGAACAACTATATGATAAGGTAGAACAAGAGAATACCTTCTTAACAATGCAAGCTATGTTGAATGATGGACAAAGAAATTGTTTTATGGCAATAATGAATGCTATTGATAGTGGTTTGGGTAAACCATTTTTCTTAGATGGCCCAAGCGGTTCTGGAAAAACATTCCTATACAAATGTTTGCTTGCAAAGCTTTGCAGTCAAGGTCGCATTGCCATAGCTACAGCATCCTCTGGCATTGCTGCATTGCTTTTGCCACATGGTCGTACTGCCCATTCAAAGTTTTCCATTGCAAGCAGATAATAATTCTACATGCAACATACATGTTCAAAGTCATCTTGCAGCACTGTTAAAAGAGGCAAGTCTTATTTTGTGGGATGAAGCTCCTATGTTGCATCGTAATACCTTTGAGGCACTGGACAGAACTTTAAAGGATATAATGTAGTGTGATATGCCATTTGGTGGTAAAGTTATTCTACTAGGTAGAGATTTTAGGCAAATATTACCTGTTGTACCAAAGGGTACCCATGAGGATATTGTCGGTGCTATTATATGTTGTTCCAATTTGTGGCAATATTTCAATGTTTTGAAACTAATATATTGCAAATTCCACCTGCATTGTTGTTAAAGGGAGGATCTATGCAAGACTTGATCAATTTTGTCTATCGTGAAATGAATTGTGTAATTGATTACAAAACGTTCTTTAGTGAACGTGCCATTCTTGCACCTCGAAACAATGATGTGAAAATGATAAACAATCATGCAGCTGATGCCGGGAGAGATCAAACAATACTACAGTGCTGATTCTGTGGATAGAACTGAGGAGAACTCATTCCTCTATTCTGTGGAATATCTAAATTCCCTTGACCTCGGTGGAGGTATTCCTCCTCATATCTTGCTGCTCAAAGTAAATGCTCCAATAATATTGCTCAGGAACTTGAATCCTTCTAAAGGTTTATGCAATGGTACTAGGCTGGTATGCAAGGCTTTCAATAACAAGGTCATTGATGTAGAGATAATTACACGTACCAATATTGGTGACAGAGTTTTTATCCCGAGGATAACTTTCATCCCAACTACACTGGAACTTCCTTTCTCAATGAAACGCTTACAATTCCCAGTCCTTTGGCATTTGCAATGACAATCAACAAATCTCAAGGCCAAACGTTATCATGTTGGGGATATATCTAAAAACCCCAGTCTTTACTCATGGTCAACTCTATGTTGCTTTCTCAAGAGTAAAGTCTCCGGACAGATTGAAAGTCTTGATTGATGAGAAAGAGGACATGGTAAATGGTACCATCAATATTGTATATAAAGAAGTTTTACAGAAAGTATTGTAACCTCTATTTTTTCAAAAGTGTAATCTTTGTTCTCTCATATTATATTTGCATAATATTTTTATTTCAATACAATCAAAGCCTTTTTTTCTTCTTTGTTCACATATCTATAAAATGTAGTGTTGTACTTTCTTACGCTCTTTTTCAGTATTAAGTTCTTCGTCGATGAAAAGCAAGTTTGACTTATTTTCTCTGATTTAATACTTTAATGTTTTAATCATATCTCTCATGTATGGATAGATATTCATGATTTAATGTAGAGTTAAACGTATGTTTGTTTTACTATATGAGAACATAGTGTTTAAATTATTTCTACCATAAAAAGTTATTTGAACTTTCTATCATAAGTGTTTTTTTTTTCTCATATTATATTTGCATAATATTTTTGGTGCAATATCATCAAAGTTTATTTATTCTTTTTTTATCAGGTATTTTCAGAAAATGAATTATTTTACTGTCTCCTGTTCTTTTTAAGTATTAAGATCTTCAAAGAAAAGTAAGTTTAACTTTTTTCCTTTAACAAAAGATGAAATGTTTTAATCTCTCATGCTCTTTTGAAATATTATATTCCTTGAATAAAACCATGTTTGACTTATTTTCTATGAAATTTTGTTTGCATTTATACAAAAGTAAGTTTCGAGAAATTATCATGTATAAAGTTCTTTTATACAATATGCATTACAAACTCTTTGTCTCTTCTAAATTGGTCTTCTAATTTCAATATTGTAAAGTTTTTTTTGATATTGAGTACTTCATATCTCGGTCCCACACTAGACACATACCAAATGACTGGAGTAAATGGGAGTTTCAAGATTTATCATGTTTTGTAACTTTGCATCAGTTTCATCCAAATTTCGCCGACTACTCTACTAATGTTAGAGCCAATCATATCACGTCCCCATGTAATACTCTCACCATTTTCATTAATGTTTTGCTTTATAAATTTAATATTGTTATTTCTAAAGTCTTTTTTTTTTCATTTTTAGATGTTGCAGCACAATCTGGGACGGGGCGCATCACAGCTTCGCCCACACATGTTCCCCATGCTAGATCCACTGTTGATAATTCATCTAAGAAAAGAAAGCTTTCTTTTCGATAGTTGATTTTTGACAATACAACTATCTTTTTGAAAACATTATATGCTTTCTTTTCCATTTACCTGTTGTTATAGTTGGAATTCTTTCAGTGATATTTAAAAATCACTTTTGCTTCAGTTATCTTTTCCAATTATTATGGTTGAGATAATCAATGTTATTGTATTGAATTGTTAGATTTTATAATGAAGTTTAAAAATTGCAAGACTATTTGATTCATTACTAAGTGGAAGAATGTGTGAACAAATTAAAACATTGGTGCTTCACATTTCGGCGTGAAGCACCGGGAGAAAGCTGGCGTGTAGCGTCGGACTGATTCTAGGCGCAGAGCGCCTAGTATATACCTAAGATGATCATTGGCTAGCAAGAAAAGAAGCTTTGCACTAGATCCATAGTGGAATACTATCAAATAGAAACGTTTACCTTTAGAAGAGACTTCTTGGAGACCAATATCTATTGTGGAGGAGTTTCCTTACCTTAAGCACATTTGGCTGAAGAAGTTGCTGAATAATAAGCATAGTTGGTCCCTATTTCATTGCAAACAGTCCACAAACAACTCGCTGTAAACAATTTTTATTATAATCAATTTTTAGAGATAACTTATCTATATGGGTTGAAAGTACATGCCATCAACTTTCTTTCAACATAGAGCACACTTAAATCACATAAAAGTTATCTCAATTTTATGATAGCAAAGACTCTTGTAGACCACATGATATTCATTATTTTCAAGTGGATTTTCATAAAGATATCATAACCACCTCCTTAAGCTTGTTCCCATTTCTGTATATCTTGTAAACAAAATAATACTTTGTCACCTTCATTGAGTAATTCCTTGTAATAAACTCTTCTTTTATTTTTGAGAGCAAAAACTCTTAACTAGGGATGGATTGTAACAAAGGAGAAATGTACAATTATTTCAATGTGAGAAAATACTCTAGCCATACTACAAGTAATACAAATCCTCTTTCATCTCCAAGCTTCTTGCTCAACATCTATGGCTTCCTCTCCTCTCTTCTTCATCTCTCTCTCCCCTTCCTTACATTCTTTAGTTACAGGAAACACTAACTCAAGAAAAAAATAGAATATCATTTGAAAATTTGGAATCTATACAACCCAAAGTTACAATGGAATCTAATACAATACAAATCATACGACATCCCAAAACTCATTACAAAGTGACAATGCATGTTGTGATCGCAATTGCATGCTTAAGCTTGCAAAAGATGGTGACATAGTCAATGCGTATCACCATTGGTCAATAAGGTTGCAAATATAATGGCCAATGATGTGCATAAACAATACAAATACTTGGTTACACTCGAGATTTTAATGCCAAGAAGCAAAACATAGACGCATGATATCAAAAGAAGCGTAAACTAAACTATAGAGGAGCTATAAAGATCAATGCAAAAAATGGTGCTCACCATCGAAACTAATCGTATGCAGGCCTCCATCACCTTTGCATCTTGCATGATATTTGCTTTTTCAAGTTTAAATCATCCACTTCTTTGATTCTACATTCTTCCATATATAATTACATCATATGCTTATTCACATTTTGGTGGCTTAAAGGAGACTGTAATTAGCATTCATACTTACGATAACATCTATTATGATCATTGTCTCTTCAACTCAGTAATTCCTACTTGGCAAGTCTTAAGTGTAGGCATACACTTGGGTATAGCAGACAAAAAGTAAATTGCCACAAATAGCAAATCACTAATAGCCTCCTCATACATGGACCATTGAAATGTGTGCAAAATCTCAATTCGAAGCTTGCTTGGCATTGTATACCTCCCATCCAGATTCTGTTTTTCCTAGAAAATAGTTTCAAGAATACAATGTTCCATAGTGGATTGAATGAGAAATTACATTCATCCTCCATGCTTACTTCCTTCAGCACATTACTGAACTCAACCCTTCACTCGACATCCACACTCAAATCTTTCTGAACGAACCCTCAGCTACCTCTTAATCAATTGCAAAAAGAACATGCAAAACATAAAAACATTACATAAATTATAGCCTCTCCTCTCTGTAAGCATATGGCACAACATAAACGCTCAAGACATCAGTTCAAAGTTCTTGGCTGTAAGAAATTAGGAACTATGAGCTCTTGGCTGTAGCCAGCTGCACCCTTGGTGCTGTAATTACCTATTACCTTAGAGAAATGGAAAGCGCATTATAAAAAAAGACATCAGTTCATAAAAGTTCCAACAGTCAACAGCCCATGAAGAAGAAGGCCAACCGTACACTCACATCTGAAACTAAATCAGGTATACATAAAACCATCATTCTTCAAACTCTTATTCGAAGTTCCAGCATTGTTCTTCAGGCTTCCCCAAACTTACCCTTTGCCACAACATTTTGGGGCGATTTAATACTGACTGTAGACTGTCAAAATCAAATTTTTCATACAGTAGTAATTGTTACCCCATTCCCCTAGAGTGCAGTTTGCACAAACCATCTATTATCCTTTGACATTCAACAAGAGGTGCATCGACCGATGACTTGGTGAAACAGCCTTGCTTCTGCAGTCCTCTGCATGTCAAAGTCCCTTTTCAGCATTTCTCTCATCAAAGTTCAGTCAAAATCCAAAGCTGTACTTTACTGCTGCATAAAATGCTGATTCTCCCAATGAACGAATCATCTATGCAGCCACTCTAGCAAGGGGTTAAGTCCAGTCATCAGATCATCCTGCACATGCAAGGCTCTTTGTAGGGCTGAAACAAAGATTGGCCTCATAAATTTCACACTGTAATACCAATACAAACCTTAATATTTTACATGAGTCACACTGTCAATATAAGGTGATCAAGATCTTAATCATCCAGAAAATATCTTTGACGTTTCTGGGAAGGTGAATCTGGAGAAAGTGTTGGAGGAGACAAGACTCCACCCATGTCTGGAACAACCAAAAGGGTGTCGTCGCAACTTCCAGCTAATAAAGAAGCCAAATCTGAGTGTTTTTGGGGTTTACCAAAAACCCAGGATCTCCCTGTTGTCCTTATCAAACCTGATGCAGTGGGAGGAGAAGGAACAGATGGCACTTGTCCAATGGCTGGTCCCACTATTTGGTCATCAAATGCTCCATTGCCAGAATTAATAGGCCAGTCCATGTCACCTATACATGACATATCTGCCTGCACAGAAACCCACGTGCATACATCCATAAGACAAGCACCTGGAAACTGGCCATAAAGAGAGCGAGGGGATCTTGCAATCCTCTTATAAGTCTAAATTATAATTGATAATCACATACCTTGGAGGAGCCAGAATCTGCAAAATTGTAGAAGGCTGCCAAGTCAGGAAGACCTAGAATCTCATCTAACTTCCATCCAGGTGCAGTAGCCTCAGTTGAAATATCAGATATGAGGCTCCTCCTGACAAACCCCCCTCCTCCTCCTCCTCCTCCTCCTCCTCCTCCTCCTCCTCCCTTCGAATACATGGGGAATATATCTTCCAGTCGTGCGTCCATTGCGTTCACACCCATGGCCCATTCTGCAAACATCCTTCCAGAGTTAGAAAGCTGCTGTATAAGTGGTGAAGGAATGTTGGAGGGACTAGGAATGCTAACAGGTGTAGCAGCTGCTGGTGCTTTAATAGGCAAGAGAAGAGATCTAGAAGCTCTGTCATGCATTGACCCTGAGTTTTGATGTATGAGAGAGGTTTCTTCAACCAAAGGCGTTGGGAGACTATCAACAGGCTCTCTGGCAATTATACTGGGATCCACAGGTGTATTACGTATCACGGAAGGTGAAGGTGCTGGCTGAGCTTTCTGCATCATGGCTTGAGGAGTTGCATGCAAAGGCGGGATGTGGAGAAATTGAGTCTGAGGTGAGGCCTGATGTCCAATGGTCCCAGTAGGGGCATGATACTGGAAGGTTGGAGGCACAGTCAGTTCACCAGTTGCTTCACTTGTAGCCTGATAACTGACAGCTTGAGAAGATCCCTGATGAGTGCTTGAAGTGAAGCTCGGGGAGCTGACACTAGGTACTGGAGAGTTTCCCTGAAGGCTCTTGTCCAGAAGGTCCTGGCCACTCCCTTGTTGAGAGTTCTTCTTCTCAGTGAGTTGTCCAGGGATGACTTGTGGGCTCCTCTCAGCTCGATCTTGTCCAGCTGTTGCCTCGAGAGCCACTCTTACACCAGTCACCAAGAAGCGATTATGCTTCCCTGTAAGGGCATTTGCAGAGTGGATGGAGAAGTCACAATTGCGGCAAAGTAAGGCCCGGTCTTCTACACAGAAGAAGTAGCCGGTCTTTTCCTGCAGATAAGGAAAAGGCAGATGTGAAGCATGAACACTATTTTCTCAAGAAGAATAAAGAAACAAACCTCAGCAGTGACTCTTAATATGTAGACAGAAAATCAGATGTTTGACATATAAGCAATGTTCTAACAAATGCTATCCTTGGGACATTCAGCACCATTCTTGAGACATATATTGCCATCCTTAAAAGTGTACAATCTAGAAATCTCATTTGCAAAAATCATTGTGATTCTGAGCTGTGATGCTAGGCATAACACTATTCAAGCTGAATTGAAGAATACTCAGATGTAGAAAAGACCGCCTGGCCACCATGCAAAAGCCAAATGCACAGCTAGAAAGACAAAACCTGAAAAAGCCACATAGCTACTAGCAGGAAAATGAGCATCGTAAAAAGACCCTGAACATTAAGAGCGTCCAGCACCGTCACGCATTGACCTCTAGCCATGAATAATTTTACTTCAAACCTGATGATTTTCTAGCATGAGGAAATTTTCACTCAATCTACTTTGAGTAAGTCGAAGACTAAATGCTAAAGGAGTTTTCAATCAATCTACTTTATCTACTTTGAGTGAATCAAAGACCAAATGAAGCCACTCTGATTCTAGAAAATTGACAGTCTCACGTAGCGAGAATTGAAGAACAGCATCGGCAAGGTTTCGTTTCCGCCATAGCTCAACCAACCACAGACATTAATCATTCAGCAAAAAAATCTAAGGTCAAACCTGGCAGATGTCGCAGCTGGGAGATTCCTCCACGGAGGGGAAAAGGAGAGGAATGCGCTGGTGCTTGCTGGCAAGCTTGTTGGCGGCGTGGACGCGAGCGTCGCACTCGATGCAGAGGGCGGCCTCGTCGGCGCAGCACATGACCATGGCCTGCGCCGTCTCGCAGACGTCGCACTGCACTTTCATGTCCACAGTCTCTGTGTGTGCGTCTGAGGACTAAGGGTTGCAAGGCCTGTGTGTGTGTGTGTGTGTGTGTGTGTGTGTGTGTGTGTGTGTGTGTGTGTGTGTGTGTGTGTGTGTCTCTCTCTCTCTCTGGGTCACAGGCAGAAGAAGAAGAAGAAGAAGAAGATACAGTTCATCAAAGAAGACGAAAAGGCCTAGATATATTATGAACACGCCCTCACTGTCTGCAAAGATCCAGCAGCAGCGAAAAAAACCAATAAAAAGCTCCTGCAATTTCAAAAATTCAAAAAAATGAGAGAAAATGTGCTGGCAGTTGCTCCAATTAAACACCTTTAATGTGACACAACACAAAAACAACTCTCATCACCGAGTAACCGTGCAAGTGCCACCCAATCTTGGGTCAATAATTTGCACAAGCTTTTTTTTTTTGTTAAGGGCCCGCCCTCCACGCACACTTTCTACACATGACCTTGAGTCTTAGGGCCAAGACACGCGCCTGTCCCTTGACTTGCACCGCGACTCTTCTAGCATGCAAACGGACCCCCCCCTCACCAGTCCAAGGCTTTCAGAACATGCCATTAGGGTGGTAAGTGAAGAGCCTAGCCTAGTGGTTTAAATTCTTCAATGTACATTGATCTACAAGGGTTCCATTCGTTTCAAGTGCGAATGGCTTTTTACTTGTAAATATGTTGTCGTTTAGCACACTAGGTGGTGCGGATGGATTTCAAGACGGGGAAGATTACCCACCCAAAAGTGTTTAACATTCGCAAAATATACCATCTATGTCATTGTGACGCATGGCTGATAAACACTTTATTTTCTTCAAACATGTCTGTTCGCAATGGTGTGTGACTAGCCTTAATGCTCATTCGCATAGGCACGAGAAGAGGGGAGAGAGCCTAAAATCCAAGAGAGAGAATGTCGGGAAGGAGAGAGAGAGAACATGAAAGGCTGTGAATATGAGTATGCCATGTGTCGACCAAGCCAAGTCTCGAACTAGTATCAGAGTAGAAGTTAATGTGCATGGTTCACATGCATTGAACTTTAACTCCATCAACTTGTGCATGTCAATTCAACTCGCACATGTCATAGCTCTTAAACTCTTGAACATCTCTCAATGATGTATCTACTTCACTTCGTTTGAGGGATTTCTCACGATGTCTTTGAAATGGGATATGAGAAGTGTGTGAAAGTTCCAAACATGCAACATTAAGTTTGGAAGCACATTTCCATGTCATTAACAATTATTGGGGTGACCAGTGCAACCCATGATGTGTGTAGTAACAATGGGAGAAAGGAGCTAGAAAAAAATCCATGGCTTGTAGGTGATAAGTATAAAACTATTATGCTTGTTGCTTAACTTTTCATCGTTACGAAAAGTTTTACAAAGGGAATAGAGCTCTCCATTTTAATGGGATTCCTTCTTAGACTCACCATGGGAAAGGAATTATCTGAAAAAAGTTTCCCTTTGGTCTCCAAAACACACCATGGGAGAGCCCCCTTAAAACTAGGGATGACACACCTAGGTCAATGCATCACACTATCATTGCAAACACCTAGGGTGACCTAAGCCCGCTTCATACTACAAGAGCAAGCAAGAGTGTGCTCTCTATGGATATGATCCTCTTGCCCTACTAGCATGTGATCGATGTTGGTTAAATGCAAGTTATAAGTCATGTTCTTGCGTTAATTCACACAAACTCCAAAACTTACAGGATCATGCATACTTCTACATTGTAGCATTTTCTATTGTAATATTAAAATCCTAGTCTTAGAGTAGGCACATAACCTTATCGTAATGTTAAAACTTTATAGTGCACATTTCAAACTTTTAAAGGAAAAAGTAAGATAAACTCAAGGAGAGGTTTAAATACAAATCAACAAAAGAAATAAAGATGTAAACAAAAAAGTAATCATTGTCATCATCATATGATCATGATGCTCATGATGATGACAACGACAATGATGATGATGATGATGATGATAAACAAGGCAAAAAACTTGGTGTCAACTTATTTTATATTCACACTCACTTTCTTGCCTCTTGTTGGTTTGTCATTCCAAATAGCATGTGAAAATTTCATGTGTCAATTCCAAGTTTCGTTGTTTGGAGGATATGTTAGTTGCATTCATAAATTTCTAGGCTTCATACTAGTTAAATGAGTGAAGCAATATAAGTATTGCACCACATTCACTAGCCTCTCAAGTTCAAGCCATTATTGGATGCATCAATGAGCTTGGCTAACGTTAAGGAATAAGGTATTTTGACCAAAATTCTCCCTCTCTTCACACCATTGCCCAACCTACTTTGGTGTACTATGCAAATTATTTTAATGTAAAGTGACCTTCCTTTGCTCCAGAATTGTGGTTTATTGTTAGTCTCATTTAAGAGTTAAGCATAGCCCAAGGTGACACATTCACACACATAAGATGCAAAAATTGAAACTCAAAGTTGAGACACCACATTACTATTGTAGACAATCCTTCTTATGCATCCACACACATGTCATAACTCTTAGGTGGTCAAAAGGATCAAGTCTTCCATATTGCAACTTGGGGACCAATCTACAAAAGGTACCACAAGACAACACGCGGCAATTGAATAGAGTGGTTCTATAGTTGCTAGATTTGACCACTTATTGATGCACCTCATAGGGTTTGAACCAAGGTTCTTTTTACTAAAAGATAGACATGCATGCTTTTTGTGAACCCTTGCTTTCTTAGATTGATGTACATCATAATCATTCTAAGTTTAGTGTGGTCCACAAATTGGGAAGGAAACACATTCAATTGCTATATGTTGGCATTCTCTAAGTAAAAGTGAAAATCTCCAATTGTTCAAAAGTCCCAAGCCTCATCCACTAATAATTTTGTGAGGGTTGATAAAGTATATGGAGGCCTATTTGAAAAGGAACTTTGAAATTTCATGATGAAAAAATATCGCCTCAAACAATAAGGCACCAATGTTAAATGAACAAGTCCAAACCAAAATTAAAACATACAAGATGTCATCTTGAAAACATGTAAACAAGTAGGGCACAACAGAGTAACTTCTTTTTTTGTGTGAAATTTTGGAGAAGTCGAAATCAAATTCATAGTGCACAATCTTGACTAGCGTTCCGTGCGCGCTTCGCGCGCAAGGAATGCTAGGCCACTTCACGGCACCTTCGCTGCCTCGAAGCGACGAGCGAAGTAGCTGTACTATCGCACGACAACTTCGCTCAACAATCCATTTCTCATCTTTCTCATTCCTCTTTTTCCTCTCTCTTTCTCTCTCTCTCTCTCCAAATTCCCAAAGTCTAATTCTCTCTCTCTTTCTCTTTCTCTCTCTCTCTCTCTCTCTCCTCTTCTTTCTTTCTTGCTCTATATATATATATATTAAAAAGAAAGTTTCTCTTTTTTCTTTTTCTTTTTTCTCTTTTTTTCTTTCTTTTAAATTTTATATTTCTTCTCTCTATAATTCTCTCTCTATGTTCAAATTCTTTCTCTTCTTCTTCTTATTTTCTCTCTCTCATTTTCTTCTCTCTATTTCTCTCCCCCTCCTCTCTTTTCCTTTTTTCTTTTCCTCTCTCTCTCTCTCTCTCATTTTCTTCTCTCTGTCTCTCTCCCCTCTCTCTCCTCTCTTTGTCTTTTTTCTTTCCTCTCTATCTCTCTCTTAAATTTTATATTTCCTCTCTCTATAATTCTCTTTCTCTTTGCTCCCCCTCTCTCTCCCTCCCTCCCTCTTCTCTTCTCTTCTTTCTTTTTTACTATATATATATATATATATATATATATATATATATATATATATATATCCCTCTGATTAAACTTTTAAATGTAAACTTTTTGTTTGATTAAAATAAGGAGAGAGAGAGAGAGGGGGAGGGAGAGAGAGGGAGAGAGAGAAAAAAAAAACCTAGGCCCTACACATGAGAGAGAGGGGGGGGGAGGGGGGAGGAATTTAATTAAAAAGAGGAGGGGGAAAAGAAAGAGAGAGATTATAAGTGTGAGAGAGGGGAGGGGGTTTTATTTAAAAAAAGGGAGGGGAGGGGAGGAGAGGGGAGGCTTTAATGAAAAAAGGGAGGGGGAAGAGAAAATGAGATATTACACATGAGAAAGAGGGGAGGGGAAGGGGAGGGAGGTTTGGAAAAGGGGGTAGGTTCGGGAAGCTCTCTGGAGGTTCGGGGCTTTCCAAACCTATAGCTAAAATAATATAGTAGTAAGATTAAAATAAGGAGAGAGAGAGAGAGAGAGAGAGAGAGAGAGAGAGAGAAACCTAGGCCTTACACATGAGAGAGAGAGGGAGGAGGGGGGAGGAATTTAATTAAACAGGGGAGGGGGAAAAGAAAGAAAGAGATTATAAGTGAGAGAGAGGGGAGGGGGTTTTAATTTTAAAAAGGGAGGTGAGGGGGAAGAGAAAATGAGATATTACACATAAGAAAGAGGGGAGGGGAAGGGCAGGGAGGTTTGGAAAAGGAGGTAGGTTCGGGAAGCCCTCTGGAGGTTCAGGGCTTTCCGAACCTATAGCTAAAATAATATAAAAAAACTTTTCTATTTTCTCTTTTTCTCTTTTTCTCCATCTCTCTTCCTCTTTCTTCTTCTTATTCTTCTTCTTCTCTCTCTCTCTCCCTCTCTTCTTTCTCCTCTTTTTTTCTTTAAATGTTTTCTTTCTTTAAATTTTTTTCTCTTTCTTTTAAATTTTATATTTTCTCTCTCTATAATTCTCTCTCTGTGTTCAAATTCTCTCTCTTCTTCTTCTTATTTTCTCTCTCATTTTCTTCTCTATGTCTCTCTCCCCCTTCTCTCCTCTCTTTTCCTTTTTTCTTTTCCTCTCTCTCCCTCTCTTAAATTTTATATTTCCTCTCTCTATAATTCTCTTTCTCTTTGTTCCCCCTCTCTCTCCCTCCCTCTCCTCTTCTTTCTTTTTTGCTCTTTATATGTATATATATATATATATGTATATATATGTATATATGTATATATATGTATATGTATATACATGTATATATATATACATATATACATATATATATATATATATATATATATATATATATATATATATATATATATGTGTGTATATATATGTATATATATGTATCTCTCTCTCTCTGTGTGTTCAAATTCTTTCTCTTCTTCTTCTTCTTATTTTCTCTCTCTCATTTTCTTCTCTCTATGTCTCTCCCCCCCTCTCCTCTCTTTTCCTTTTTTCTTTTCCTCTCTTTCTCTCTCTCTCTCTCATATTAAACTTTTAAATGTAAATTTTTTGTTTAATTAAAATAAGGGGGAGAGAGAGAGAGAGAACCTAGGCCCTACACATGAGAGAGAGAGGGGGGAGGGGGGAGGAATTTAATTAAAAAGGGGAGGGGAAAAAGAAAGAAATAGATTATAAGTGAGAGAGAGGGGAGGGGGGTTTAATTTTAAAAAGGGAGGGGAGGGGTAATCAGAGAGAGAGAGAGAGAGAGAGAGAGAGAGAGAGAGAGAGAGAGAGAGAGAGAGAGAGAGAGAGAGAGAGAGAGAGAGAGAGAACCTAGGCCCTACACATGAGAGAGAGAGGGGGGAGGGGGGAGGAAATTAATTAAAATGGGGAGGGGGAAAAGATACACGTGAGAAAGAGGGGAGGGGAAGGGCAGGGAGGTTTGGAAAAGGAGGTAGGTTCGGGAAGCCCTCTGGAGGTTTGGGGCTTTCCGAACCTATAGCTAAAATAATATAGTAGTAAGATAAGATAACTTTATGAGTCATGTGGTAGTTTTTCACTGAAAATTGATTATAAACTCTCATCCACCATTTGAAAAATTGTGAACCCCCAATTTGATTAGCATGTCAAGTCTTTAGGGAGACATGCTATAAGGATGGCCATGATTGACTAATCTACCTAAAGGTCAAGCATCTATAATTTGAGCAATATAATCCTAGTGCATTGTCCCAAAAGCTTTTCAACTACTTTGTTTGCCTAATCTCGAGGTGACCAATAGTTACAACTTTCAATTATCAACCCTACTAGATATGATTTTTAAAATTTCAATTGGCAATAATGATACTATTGTAATCACTTCATTGAGGATTCTTAATGGGAAAAATCTTTGCTTCACTCTACAGGTATGTATTATGTTTTTGTGAGGTGAACCAATTGAAAATATGCATTGGTTTAGAAAGGAGTCTCTAAAAGTCATGCCTTATGAGAACAGTGAAACTGGGGGAAGGTAGGTGATTATAGGGAATGAAACAAAAGTGTCATTTTTTTAAAGTTTTGGTTCCTCTAGGACAATTAGCGCCCCAAAAAAAAAAACCAAGAATCAAGGCAAATGTTAGTTTAAGGTAACATATTTAACAAATTAAATAAGAAATAGATGGTAGTTACCCATTGAAAATGACATATTACTAGCACTAAATCAATGTTACATTGAGATCATGGCTTCATCATTGTCAAATCCTCTCTAACTTTTGAGCATGTTGACATCTATGAGGGTATAATTATAAATATACTTCTTTTGTGGACATGCCTAGGAATTGTCAACACTCTCCTTGCTTTAAGCCACTCTTTACCATGTTTTATGATAGTATGTTAAAATATGTAAGAAAAAAGGTGAGTGTGTATGGAGTGTAGCAATGTACATTGCCTCAAAGGCAAGAACCTCTTTAAGGTTGTGGATATATTTCGAGTGGATTCATTGTTATTTCTAAAGGACATGCTGAAAGACAATGCCTCTTCAAAAGTGCATGATTTTAAGTATGATATTGTAGAACACGGAAAAAGGATCAACCTCAATTGTTCCTCAATGTTGGATGAAAAGGAATCCTCATAGGATCACCAAAAAATAAGTTTGAAACCACTACCCATTCCAGTAGGAAAGTTACATTCATGTATCTATGACATAACCTTGACAATGGTTTGCCTTTAGGAAAATCTACAAATGCTTTGATGGCATATTCATATGCAAATTTGTTAGCTAATTGTTGATGATTTATGAACCATCATAGTCGATGGCATGAGTTGGAGGTCATCTTTATGGTAGTATCACAATTTAGCATCAATTTTGTGCATAATTACATGTATCTTGTCACCATGTCACATCAATCCTACAAATTATAGACCCATGAATGATGCCTTGAAAAGTAAAATCATGGGTTCAATAATGTTCCCTTCCTTAGATTGAGGTTGACATTTAAATATGCAACCTACATCGCTTAAGACAATGTGCACTAGATATGTGTAAACATTGTCCACAAATGGGAACTCCAATTGGCTACTTGCAAGTCTTTAGTTCAACTAGTTTCGCCAAGTGCACAAAGTAACTATGGTGAAAATTAAAGTAGAATGAAAGAATAAGGAAACTACCACACCTAGTGGGGAACTTAAGGTAGCTTGATGCAATCCAATTGCTTTAGCCCAAAATACATGCTATTACCAGGATACAAATATAGCACATTAACCATTGTAATTGCATGCCTCAAGATTATTTTCGTCAAGGGAAATAATAATATGAAAGGAGAAGAGAAAGGGGCTAGTACCATCTGGCTTTTATGCAAAGGAAGCCTAGTTGAGAGTATCATTTACATTATGAGTTCTGCAAATGTATATGTAATAAAAGTTTAATTATTCCATTTTAGTATCCATTAACTTTGTTGTTGCATTTAGTCTATCTAGAAGCTCAAAAGGAGAGGAGTTATTGATTGTTGTAGTCTATCCAAAAGCTCAAAAGGAGAGGAGTTATCAATTGTCACAATTTGCTCTCTTGCTTGTGCTTTAATTCTAGATCTCTCTTATTTTTCTAAGGCAGTCACACCCACCTCCACTTCTAGTAAACCATCAACCTTAAAAACAAATTAAGGGTTTGCCATAACATTGTTAAAAACTTTATTATATTTGTCAATCTAGACATTTTAGAGAAAAAAACGTATCAGCCAATTCCATATATAAGGCGGAATGCCATAAATTTCTCCTAGTAGTGACTCTATCTAGCTAAGTTTTGGATGGATGGTAGGAGAGGATTAAATCGTATAGAAAGGCAAATATGTTAGTGTTAGCTTTACAATTAAATAAAGAGGTGGGGAATAGTTCCTATTTCCCACCTTAGACTTTACATATGAATAGCAAAAGTAAGCAAGCAATCTTGGGCTAGACGGAGTTATTACAAATATTAACATGTTACCATATTTGGTAGTGATGTGTGTGAATGCATCACTACCATATTTTGATAGTGATGTGTGTATGAACACATCGCAATAGTCTTGATTCTATCAACACACTTAGGATCACTGTAGCGCATTTTTCCCCTCTTTAGGAGGTTTTTTCCCTTGCTCTTGTATATATATCTATTCACCTTAGGAAATACTAAGTCTACTAAATCTTCCCTATTGATACCTCTCAACACACTTTGAGTTGTGCTCTCTCAAGCTTCTTCTTCTTCTCCAAGTTATGTATGTGCATTCTTACAACCCTAAATCCAACAATTGATATCAAAGCAAGGTGTGGCATCTTGGGCAAAGTCATGAACACCTCCCACTTGATTTTACCAAATTGGGATGAGATTTGATGAGCATTTGCAAGCTAACAAACACTACACAAGATCTTGTCAGGGCTTGCCATTGTCACATTTTTCTATTTAGGTACGTTCCGGTTCTCCATTTTCATTATTGTTAGTACTACACATGCTCTTTCATCCTTGTGTGCAGATTTTTTACAACAATCAATTCTACATGCATGAGCCCTAGCAATCTCCTTTATACTATGCTATATTATAGCTAAAATTAGTTTTGTGCATATTTTCCTCTACATGGGCAACTTTTGCATCAAGTATAGTCAATGGCCATGGTTGGCAACAAGGATGCATAATGTATGCTGGATATTGAGGACAAGTTGGATGGAACCAATTATCCACTATGGGCTTACATGATGCATCATGTATTGGTTGCAAAAGGAGCTTTGGAGCCTTGTGCATGGAATTGAAAAATGTATTGGTAGTGCTTCGAAAGCTACAAGTGCAATAGAAACAATAGAAATAGGTGATGTTGGGGATATTAGGGACAACTTTCTTGACTCTAGTTACATGGACCTTGGCAAAAATATTTTTTGGGTTGTGAGCTAAGAGCTCTTGGGGTATTAAAAGTATTGGAGCAAAAGTTCTTGGTAGCTAAGAGGATTTCTACATTGTCATTAGCTTTGGTTCCTCCAACCTTTTTTTTTTGGGGAGGGGGAGGATTGAAACCTCTATCTTTTGTCTTCTTTGTTAGATTGAACGTTTCGTTATAGCCTTGTCCACTTTTCCAACCCATCATTATCATACACAAATTTTCTTTTACAAAGTAAGACATGCAACTATCCCAAAATTCCGTGTTAGGAGTCATTTTCAAGCAAAAAAGCATCACCACCTGTACATAAAAAAGAGAGGTTATGTTAGCTTCAAAACAACTTTTTAAATATCTCAAACATATGTAAAGAGAATGACAAGACTCAACTCCTTAAGGAGGAGATGAAGAAGCCAATCACTGAGCAAGTCCACACCTGTAAAATGCATGATTTGAAAGCTCAAACATAAGTAATAGTTACATAAGTATACTTTAAAATAACATGAAAGTAAATATAACAAAATATAGAGCATTAAAAACCTTACAAAGTAAGGTTGAGGAGCACCATAGATATGCCTTGATGTTTTGCAATTTTTTCATGCTTCAATTGCTCTGGTAAAGTCCATTTCTTGTAGAGTACCTCCCTCAATAGAAATCATCATTGAAGCTTCCATATGTGATGTATCTAGCTGATTTCTATTGCATGTCTTGATTAGGTTTTGAATGGAAAAGCCTCTTTCACAAATGGCACACACTTGAACACTACAATAGTGCAATTTGACTAAGCTTTAATAAGTTTTGATACTTCTTGCATAGCATTAGATTGAAGCTAATTCTAGTTCAAGTATCTTTTAAAGCTAGGTTTTTCCAATCTAAGGAACCTTAGACTTTGAAAATCTAAAATTCCATCCTCAAGTTCATACCATCAATCACACCTTCATATACATGACTATCAATTGTTTTAGGAGATGCATAAAAGTCAATCAATGCATTCACTTCTTCAATCCCATACATCTTAAAAAGCTGTCCAACGGGGAAGGAAGAGGGACATAATATGTTTAATTTCTTCAAGATGGAGTTGTCTTCAAACCTCTCTCTCAAAGCACCCAACAATTGAGAGCAATACTCTTTTTGAAAAGTAAGAGCAATATGCAAATCAGTCCCTATTGCACATTTTTGTAGCTTCACACAACGAAAATAATCACCTTTCATAGATGATCTCAAAGAAGCCAAGTGACCTGTCTTAGGGCCATAATCAAGAATAATAGGATATCCTTTGCTATCATGATTCCAAGCATTAACATCCACAACTGGGTCAACAATAAATTCTAACTCAATGGCTCCAATAGCAACATTAATAATACTAGGAATGGTTGTGACATCCACAAAATCACTCTGAAATGTGTAACTTAAATGTGATACATGTTCCAACAAATCAGTAAGAAAATGCACGTTGTAAACAAACTCAAAGCATGATACCTGCTCATAAAGAGATGGATTTTGAATGCGCAAAAATTCCAAAAGTGGCTCAAAAACCTCACAAATGGTTTGAAGAACTTTGTGTCGACTTAGCCATCTGATTTTATGAATGTTCTTTACATGAAGTGTAGAACAATCAAACTCTTGCTCTAATTGTTCTAACATTTTTATACGTGAAGGGCTTCATTTTATGAAGGTACCAATTTTATTAAGAATCATATCTACTTTGCGTGCATGATCACTTCCCCTCATTGCATCACCTGCACATAGATGCACTCGATGTGCAACACAATGGATTGCAGTAAGAAATGGACTACCTTACTTTAGCATACTAACAAGGCCATTTTCTTTTCCCACCATTACTGATGCACCATCTGATCCAAAACTGACCATCTTTGACACATGCACTCCATGTTTTGCAAAAAAATTTGAAAGCAATGAATACAATCCTTTTGCTGACTTGTCATATACTTCTAGTAAACCAAGAAAAGAAACATGTGGCTCATTTCTCCACATGTAGCTGGCATACACAATCATATGCAAAGTAGCTGAGACATCTATAGATTCATCTACATATAGCCCAAAGAAAGAAGATTGATTGACCTTGTCAATAATATCATTTTTCATAGAATCAACAATAAAAGACACAAACATGGCTGCAGCCTTGTCATTATTATACATGTATTCTGGAACGTTTTTAGCACCACAACAACACAATAGTTCCAGTTGTGGAGAAAATTTCAAAAAAGACATATTATGCTTTGCAATGAAATAATCTACTCTAAACAGACATAGCACACTATCATCAGCATTATCTTGCTTTCTTTCTAACCCATTTTCGAATGTTTTTTGATTGTGTCCTTACACATAAGTTGCAAGCTTATGTGCCTTAGAGTCTGCATGCTGCTTTATCGCTTTAAGTTGAATATTAACGAACCCGGTAGTGCCATACTCACTTTTACACTTCTTATGATTTTTGCATATGTTACAAAACACTCTTCCTAGTGATTTGTCAAAACATGCCCACTCAAAGAGAAGTGCCCAAGATTCATTCCATGTACGTCATGCTCTTTTAATATGAATTGCCTCTTCCTCACCCATATTCTTTGCAATACATGCATCTACCTCCGAGGTACTACCATTGCTTTCAACATTCGAGTCCTTAGAGTTTTCTACTTTCATTGATGTAAAGCCTGGTATAGTTAAGAGTGATGTTTGCCTTTGCTTGTTTTTTTGCTGAGTATCTTTCATTTTCTACAATTAAACAAAAAAAATATTAAGATTACTATTATTTTGATTTAAGGTCTACCCCATCAGTATTAAGGCCTCCTCATAACATCATTGGAGACCATTGCAAAAGGGGTGTAAACTATTATACAAACTTAGATTAATTGATACTTAGTAACATTTTCATCCATTCTTCTATTCATGCCCCCAATGAAATCAACAATGCTTGCTTTGTTGCTTGATCAAATGAAAGAGGAAGATGAAGAAGCAAAAAAGAGCTCCTAGCCAAATGATGTGTTCCAAAATTAGATGTACAAATTTTGCTTACTTTCAAGCAAATGATTGTGCATGGTGGGTATTGTGAACTTTGCTTGTACTCAAGCAATTCTTTGTGCAAAATTCATAGTATAAGTGGTGCAATGCCCTGTGTGTGTGTGTGTGTGTGTGTGTGTGTGTGTGTGTGTGTGTGTGTGTGTGTGTGTGTGTGTGTGTGTGTGTGTGTGTGTGTGTGTCTCTCTCTCCATGATGGAATCCTCAGTCTATCCATGGGTTGTAAAAAACAGTCAAACACAGGGGTATGCACCTTAGTCTATGATGGTGCAATAACAAACCATTACCTGTTGCAACTGGTTGGAGGAGGGACCCACTGCTCGGAGGAGCCCGAAGACTTGTTGCCAAATGGCCAGACAAGGCACCCTCAACCGAGTGCTGGAGGAGGTGCCCGCTAGAGGAGACACCTTGCTTGGAGGCGCCACAAGACTGGTGCCCACCACTGCGACTACTACTGGAGGAGGCGCCCGCCACTGCTTGCTGCCTGGAGGCGCCATAGGATTGGGACCCGTTGACTGTTGCCTATTGCTGGAGGAGACACCGTTGGAGGAGGCGCCCGCCACTGCACGTTGTGCTTGGAGACCCTGGAGGAGACGCCCATTGCATGGAGCTGCCTAGAGACTACTGACTACCTGGAGGAGCACACTACATGACTGGTGCCCGCTGTGCTGATTGCCTGGAGGAGACGCCCGTAACCTGGAGGAGGCGCCCGCTCCTTGGAGGCACCGTAGGATTGGTGCAATTGCCTGGAGGAGGCACCCGCTGCCTGGAAGAGGGGAAGAGAGATGGAGTAGTGGTCCAATGGAAGGAGGGGAAGAGAGAGCAGGAGTGGCAGGTGTTTGAAGAAGGAGGGGGAGAGAGATGGAGTAGTGGAAGGAGGGGGAGATGGAGGAGTTGAAGGAGTGGGAGATGGAGGGGGAGTCACTGCTCAAAGATGGAGGAGTGGAAGAAGAAGTGAGAGATGGAGTTAAAGAAGAAGGGGGAGATGAAGGCCATGACTAGTAACTACCCCTTTTCAAAATTAATCAAGATGAACACTCAAGGGACCATTTAATAAATTAAATTTTTCTCGGTTGGCAGTCAGACTAAATATTCTTGAAAGTTGAATCTTACACATGTGACTCATAATTGCCAAGTCATTGTAACAAGCAGGATACACACCTAGGGTTTAGACACCCCGTCACACTGATCGGGGTATTTAAGGTGTAAGAGCCCCAGATTAGGGCAATCAGTTATTATCAAGATCATACTCCTCACCTTCATCTCCAGCTTCCATGGCTTCCTTCTCCCTTCTCTCCTTTTTTCTCTCTTTCTCTCTCCTCTTCTAGTCTTCTTCCTTCTTCTTCTTGTTCTCTTTCTCTCTCCTCAGCTCTCCTTCTCTCCCCTCAGCCTCTTTCATTACAAGTGGTATCAAAGCTTCAAGCTTTGGTCCTTTTCCTCTTTCCCCTTTCTCCCTTTTCAAATCCCAAAAACCCTAGTTACTCAGCTTACATGTACAGGTACAAGTATAGCAAGAAGGACTGCAGTTAACTTCAGCTTTTTGGAGCAAGCAGGAGCTATGGCTAGAGACTCAGACATATCTGGAGGTAAAATGGTTAAAATAGTAGGCCGCCACTTCTTTTCATGCAAATTTTAAGGGTTCCAGGTCAAGTTTAGAGTCCCAGGAGTTGGAAGAGGGCAAAACCTCAGTTACTTTTTGCCTCAGTCCTCTTTCTCTCTCTTCTCCTGCAAGCTGCCATGGCTGCCAGCCCAAAGAAACCCCAAGAAATCTAACCTGAGGGTGCTCCCCAACATCAACCAGCACCAGGACTTCTTCCCTAACCTCCCAAGCTCCTGATCAAGGGGTGGACTAGGGGGATTTGGTGTCCTGCTCCTCCCCAGCCCTCCTGCCACTTCTCCTCTTGCTACCCTCCCCTCCCTGCCACTCCAAGACACTATTCTAGCACTTTGGCACCTTTGCTCCTGAGAATCAACTCCCATGGTGGACAGTAGTTGGGACTGTTTGAAACAGTTTGGGGCAGCCATGGATTCTCCTAATTGAAGCTTTCTCTGACATGGAGAGCTCAACCCCACAACCCCTTCAGCCCGTGAAGGATTCCTCTTGCCCGGATGAAGCCATTGAGCTCAGCATGCATGGGAGCTTTGCGGGCAGCCATGAAAGCTTCACTTGAAGCTTCCCATTCTTAAAGCTCAAGCTCGGGGATAAGCTTGGGAGCCTTCTTCATCAGCAAGAGCACTCAAATGCTGAAGCACTCTTCCACGTATGCCCAACCAACAACTGGACTTGATCAATGGAGCAAGCGGCATCATGATGATTCGGGCTTCAACGGTCGTCACAAGCATTAAAGAGGTATGCCACTCTAATCTTAATCTCTCAATTTAGCCACTTGCTGAGCTTAATCCATTGTTGGAGAGATTCAAGATTGCATACAAGCATCATATCTCTTCCCGAATTTCATTGTAATGGCTGACATTAACCCCTATTTTGTCTTATGATCTTGGATGAATATTAGCCATTGTAAATTTTGTAAGTAGCAGCCAATGAGTCACTGGACTGCCAAGGTAACCCCTACCCCAACCTTCATCATTCCTTGCATCTCATGAAAAGGCCCAATGTCTCTTTCTGATGCACTCATGCTGATTGCTAATTAAAAATGTCTGCCATGTATACTCCGGCTGAGGAAAAAGGCCGATGTCAGACGAGGTGGTAAGACAAAAGAGAGGTGACCCTCCCTTACCACTTAAGACCCTGAAGGGGTGCACAACCCGGCTCGGGGGGAACTTTGCCCACCTCCCGGTGATCCGAAGCCCAATACTTGTTTGTAAGTGCATGTACTTTCATAAGCCCCACTTCCCTGCCCCAATGTTCCCTCTTGGATACCCCACAATGCTAATGGCACCCATGTATGCCACTTGAGGTACATGCAGTCAATGGAGATGTATGGCAGTGAATGTACTTATGCATGAATGGCAGAGTTGATGGGTATGCAATGATACTCGGGATTATGTTCAGTATGCTCAAGATGCTATTGATGTGTCATATTAGGCCCCTTGATCTATGCTCTATCCATGTAAGACATTAGCACTAAGGGACATGCAGTGTTTTTGGTCACAGTCTCACAGGACTGTCACAAAGATCCCATTGCGGAAAAATTTGTCCTAAATTTGGGGGAAAACCCTATAGCTCATCTTGAAGAGGGATTTGTCCCTCTGATTTGAATCAAAAATCTCCCCAATTAGAGTTACGATGTGAAAGTTATGCCCATTTTTGTGCACCAGGGCCACTGTGGACAGGTTGCAGACCGCTCCAGGACAGGCACTGTAAAACCCCTATAGAAAATTCTGATCATTTTCTATCATAAAGGTTAATAGCTCATCTCGAAGAGCCGTCGTCCCCTTCGAATTAAGCCCAAAATCTTAGCAATCAGAGTTTTCTACTAAGAGTTACGCCCTTTTTACTGATAGCAGGTCCTGTGAACTGCATCCCGATGGCTGGCCAAAAAGGCAAAAGCAAGGCCCAAGAGGAACTCTAGAGGGAGATTAGAGACTTTCGGACCTCCATGAATGAGGAACCAAGCTCGCCGCAAGATTACCATGGTGACATACAGGAGGAAATGCCTGAAACGGACCCGTATGCCCTTCTTAATCACACCCTCTGTCAACATGAGCTCTGTTATATGGAACGCCACAATGATATGGTCACCAACCACTGCCAGATGTTGTCCAAGTTTGATGAAGCGATCGAGCACATGGCTACCTCAAACTCAAAGACTCAACAGACCTTGGAACAACTCACTGCTCTTGTTGCTCAGTTAGCGACCGCTTCATCCCAAGAGAAGACCAATTACTCTAGACATGAGTCTAGATGCCCTTCACATCAGGAACCGTCGCATGGCCCACAGGGTATACTTGGCGCTAAAGGAATTTCCCCTTCTACTTATGAGATCAGGGAACCCTCTCATATGCATGATGAGCTCCTATTGAATTCCCCTGTCCACCATGCCGGCAACATTCACTTGAGGCCTTCTTCCACCTTGGGTCGAATTTCACCTGCTCTACCTAGCATCCCCCATGCACCACATATGAATCAGCCCCATCAAGGACAATATGGTACAAATGGCCAGCTTGACAATCATGGACAGCATGGCTATAATGGACAAGATGGGGTAAATGCACAATAAGGGATGTATGGACAGCAGGGCATGTATGGCCACCACGGGATGCATGGATAGCAAGGATTTCATGGGCAGCATGGCCCCTATGAATTGCGTGACTAGGTCATTCTCACAAAGTACAATGGGCAATCCCCCTCACCATCTGACCTGGAAGAATGGACATCCAAGTTGGAGTCCTACTTCAACATCTACCCCCACACTGATGATTAGAAAATACTTTTTGCTTCTCTCCACTTGGAAGGTTTTACCCACACTTGGTGGTGCTATATCAATTGGGAGAATCAACAGTTCATTGATTGGGAAGATTTCAAAATGCATATGGTCCAAGTTTTTGTGTCCCTTGTGGAAAAAGAACGGTTGGCAAGAAGATGGTACACTCTTGACCAACGTAACCTCATTGTACGTGACTATACCAATCAATTCATGAACTTGACCATGTATGTGGAAAGCATCAATGACGATGCTAAATTACACAAGTACATCTATGGGTTGGAACCAAGTCTATCGACTGATGTCATGGCCCAAAAATCCACTACACTGTTTGATGCAATCAAACTGGCTGAGAGATATGCAAGAGAGTACCGTAAGAATGAGCATTTTTAGCAAGGTGTTGGACCTACCTACATCCCTTCACGATCAGCCCCATACAGAGGTGGTTTTCGAGGCTCTTCTATGCCTAATAATAGCCCCAAAGTATCCACTTACCCCGCCTTCCATGCTGAAAGAAAAATGGGCACTTTTGGGACAACATTGGGCTCTATTGCTGAAAATCGGTATGCGAAAAATAAACAGTCCACTGCATCACCTTCCCATGGATCCAGTAATCAACGGTTCATCTCCCCAGATGTTGTCAAGGAACGGAAAGAAAAGGGCCTCTACTTTAAATATGGAGATAAGTACACTGCTGATCATGCCTCCAAATGCCCGTACAAGACAACTAAGGTCAAAGTTCATAGCATGTGTGTCATGGAAGATTGGCACAATGAGGAGCATTAACCGGTTGAAATGTATTCCTATGGCATTACACCACCCCTTGAAGGTCCAAGTAGCAAACGAAGACACATGTATGTCCTGCAGTTCCCTTATGCTTGGTTGAAAATTATGTGGCACTGGTTGATCTGATTGCCCTAGATATGGGCCCCGTTGATGTTGTCTTGGGCTGTGATTGGCCGAAACAATTGGGAAAATTTGCTATGGACTTCTCTCAGCTTTACATAGAGTTTATGATGCATGGACAGCCTATCCACCTAGAGGGAGTTCGAGATCATGCTGATTTTCAGCTCATTACAGCAAAGCAACTCAAACGGGAGTTTAAGAAATGCTCACAGATCTTTGTTTTGCAATTAAATAAGAACACTTCTGATCAACCCTCCACAGTATCATATGACTTTGCCTTGCAAGCCTTACTTGAGGAATACAATGACTTATTTCAGATGCCTACATCCCTCCCTCCCAAGAGACAAGTGGACCACCCATTTGACCTAGAGCCCCATTCCAAGCCAGTGAAAAAACCCCCTTATAGACTCTCCAAGTGTGAGCGTGAAGAGGTTGCAAAGCAAATCAAGGAGTTGTTGGAGATGGGTTTCATTGAATCGAGTTCTTCTCCCTATGCATCCCCTGTCCTCTTAGTCAAAAAGAAAGATGGCTCCTTTCGCATGTGTATTGACTACAGAGATTTGAACAAAATTACAGTGAAGAACCACTACCCCATCCCACGGATTGATGATTTGCTGGATGAGTTAAAAGGGGCATGCTTTTCTTAGTAAAAAAGAAAGATGGATCCTTTCGCATGTGTATTGACTACAGAGATTTGAACAAAATTACAGTGAAGAACCACTACCCCATCCCACGGATTGATGATCTTTTTCACTAAGATCGACTTGTGCTCTGGCTACCATCAGATTCGTATGCAGGCAGGAGATGAGGTCAAAACGGCCTTGAGGACTGATCATGGACTTTATCATTTTCTTGTGATGCCTTTTGGGTTGACTAACGCCCCTGCCACTTTTCAAAGCCTCATGAAAAAAAATCCTACAGCCCTTTTTGTTCAAGTTCGTGCTTGTTTTCTTTTATGACATCCTTATTTACAGCAAGTCATCTATGAAGCACTTGACACACGTTAGGAGGGTGTTTGACATATTGAGAGAGTATCGACTCTTTGCTAAGGAGAGAAAATGTATATTCATGCTGACATCTGTGGAGTACTTGGGATACATTGTGAGAAAAAATGGTATATAGGCTGACCCCAAAAAAGGTGCAATGTGTTAAGGATTGGCCCACTCCTTCCACCACCACCACCTCCTTGCGTGGCTTCCTTGGTCTCTCTTCATTCTACAGACGCTTCATTAAGCACTATGCCACAATTGCAGCACCTTTGATTGATCACTTGAAAAAAGAGTCATTCTTTTGGGATGCCACTACAAATCATAGCTTCAAACAAGTAAAGGACGTGCTTACTTCAGCCCCCATCCTTGTTTGCCCTGACTTCTCTAAGCTCTTTACCATTCATTGTGATGCCAGTGGGCTGGGTATTGGTGCAGTATTGTTGCAAGAGTATGGTGTGATTGCATTTGAAAGCCACATGATGAGAAGGAGATGCAAATGAATGTATACGACCAAGAGATGTTGGCCATCCTCCATTCCATCAAGAAATGGCACCACTATTTGTATGGCAGCCGCTTCCAAGTGAAAAGCGATCACCGAGTCCTCCAATACTTCTTGACTCAGTCTACTTTAACTTCTAAGCAAAGGCGATGGGTGGCAACCTTACAGAACTATGACTTTGACATTTCACACACGCGGGGCAAGGATAATATTGTGGTTGATTCTCTCTCACGAATGTGGGCATGCAGAGTGTCATCTATCTCAGAATTGCACAGTGATTGGGTTGAAGAGCTCCAGGAGGCTTACTTGTTAGATGATCATTTCAGCCACATATTTTAGAAAATACAGCATGGGGTTATGGCTGAAAACTCCCAATATCAGTTCAAGCATGGCCTTATTTGGTCCCATGGCAAGATTATCATCCCACACACTTCCCCCTTCACGTAGAAGATCATGGAAGAAATGCATTCTTGCCCCATTGCCGGTCACTTGGGTGTTTTCAAAACATATGACAGGATTGCCAATAGCTTTCATTGGAAAGGCTTATGGAGGAATGCCAAAGACTTTGTGACCAAATGTGTTCCATGCCAACAGAACAAGGATAGTACACTCAGGCCCGCTGGCCTCTTGCAGCCTCTCCCTATCCCTGAAGGGAAATGGACTCACATCACAATGGACTTTATTACCGGCCTTCCCGTGAGGACTAAGAAAGGGTGGAACAGTATCTATGTGGTAGTTGATCGCCTCACCAAAGCTGTCCACTTTATCCCCACTAAGGTCCAATATACTGCCTCTCACGTGGCCGCTCAATTTATGGAAAATGTCTTCAAGTTGCATGGCTTACCACAAGTCATAGTACATGATCGGGATGCAAAGTTTATGAGCAACTTCTAGCAGACAGTTTTCACCTCCATGGGGACCAAGCTTGCTCCATCCACTGCATACCACCCTTAGACTAATGGCCAAATTGAGAGAGTGAAGAATGGCTTGAGACATATTTGAGGCACTTTTGCCATGATGTACAGCATAGTTGGGATACATGGCTTCACTTGGCTGAGTTTGCATATAATAACTCCACACACTCTAGTATTGGAGTTTCCCCTTTTGAGGCCTTATATGGGTATAAGGTTCCCCTTCCTACAGTCTTGTTTACTGATAAGATCAATCCTCAGAGTCAAGCTGAATTGGATCGCATGCAAGCTTTACTTCAACAATGCAAAATGAATCTTCAGAAGGCCCAAACACACATGAAACTCTATGCTGATGAAAGACACAGGCATTTGGAATTCTAAGAGGGGGAATTGGTCCTTTTGAAAGTGCCTAAGTCCCGCTACTCCACTCTCAAAGAGGGCAGCAGTAACAAGCTGGCCCATCGCTTCTATGGCCCATATGCATCCTAAAGAGAGTTGGTAACTTGGCCTACCGCTTAGAACTCCCCCCAACCACCAAAATCCACAATATGTTTCATGTTAGTCAGCTGAAACCCTTTGTAGGCTCCTCAGTGAACTATGTGGAAGAACTTCCCCCCATCAATGAAGAGGGCATCACTCAATATGTTCCTGAAGCAATCATTGGGCAGCGAGATAAGCACTTACGATCCCGATCCATCAAAGAATACCTCATCAAATGGCAAGGCCTACCCTTGGAAGAAGCCTCTTGGCGCCCAGCAACCATCCTCGATGAATTTTCCTACCTCTGTGAACCCCAACGGCCGGAAGACTAGCCGGTCATGCCCCAAATTGCCAATTCCCGCTCGCAAACTGCACACTATTTTAGAACAGTTTTGTACTTACTCAAATCACATGCATGTGCATTCTACATAGGCTGAAAGTACTCGTCATAAGCTCCGTTTCGACATATAGTACGCCCCATTTGGAGCCGCCTACCAAAAGTTATGACCAATTTACTTCAGCCGACCGATTCAGGACTGTATGATGTCCCTAGTCTCTCCACACCTATTCTTCATTGTCAAAGGGCTCTGAGTAGTACTCTGCAACCCTCCCTTAGCCCATCCATCACCCCCCTCTGTTTCTCCTTGTTTTTTAGGGCAAAACCTTTCGAGTGGGGATGGATTGTAACAAGCGGGATACACACCGACTAAGGTTTAGACACCCTGTCACACTGACCGGGGTATTTAAGGTGTAAGAGCCCCAGATTAGGATCATACTCTTCACCTTCATCTCCAGCTTCTATGGCTTCCTTCTCCCTTCTCCCTTCTCTCCTCTTTTCTCTCTTTCTCTCTCCTCCTCTAGTCTTCTTCCTGCTTCTTCTTGTTCTCTTTCTCTCTCCTCAGCTCTCCTTCTCTCTCCCCTCAGCCTCTTTCATCACAGTCGTGACTCATCATTCATGAGTTATGCTACATGCAGTCATGACTCATGACTCAAGAATTTTTATTATTTAATAATAATTAAAAATTATATTTATAAGACATATCATTCAAATACGTTTTAGAAACATAATATCAAGTCAAAAATTTTATACTTGATAAATTTGTTCATTTATTTATTGATTCAAATATTATTTTACATACAAATAATTTCTATTCTCTTTTTTATAAAATTCACTAAACCTTTTATCTGTATTTTTAAAGGTGGTTTTTATAAATTTGCAATTTATTTTACATTAAACCTTAATTTTTCGTGTGAACACCGAGCGTAGCTCTTTCCCCATTTTATTGGGGCGGACCTCTTTTGACTTTTTAATAGTCTCCTTTTTAAATTTTATCGAAAAAGCTCAAACTTGGACGGCCTGGAAGAAAAGGCTTAAAACGGGAACTTCTAGAGTTTGGCGGCGATTAAAAGGACCTCCTCGAGGCTCGAAATGTCAAATTGTATTTGTTGCATTTTATTTGGCGCCAGGGAATATGAATTCGTTAGTATTTTGGTGTATTTTATTTTGGGCCCCACACGGTGGGAGGTGGCCTTCACGTTCTGCGTCACGACAGATGTGCACTTTTCGGCCCCGAGATTCCCTTTACTCCTCTATCCAAATAATTCTACTATACAATAATAAAATACGTATTAAAAAATAACACTACGTGCACATCCCATTCAACGAGAAAAAGCAACTCCTTTCATATTGCCCAATGCCAACTTCCATGAGGAAGGGGCGAATCACATCGATAGAATATGCAGATCCATCATCCCCCCCTTTGGGTCTTGTTCACATTCCTTAGACACACCAAAGACTAGGTTAGGACCTCTTCCCACCAGCGAAATGGTTCCCAACCACTTCGAACTTTGGTTGGGAGCCCATGAAGGCCTGTCTGCACTTGCAGGCCATTTTGACTCAATTAAAATATAATTTTCACAACTTGAAAAGCTGCACAACGATGATGAAGGCCAATAGGAAAATGATAACCAAATTAAAAAAATTTCACACGTGTGCTGTTAGGGACAAAACTTTTCTAGGGTAACGCCTCCCACCATGGCTAAAATAGGCTTGTTGTTCACAATCGGATTGCGAACCCCAAAGCTTGCAAACCAATAGATTCGCTAGAAAGTTCCCAACCTCGCTGGGAATTTCTACGTGGTGGAGACAGGTTCATAGTAGGGCACATGGAATTATTAAAGGTAGATCTTAGGGCTTGCTTCAACTCCAACAAAAGGCTAGGGCACATAAAATCATGGGTGCATATCCAAGCTAGATCCAAAGGCCTACTTTGACTCCAACCAAAGGCTAGGACCCATGAAATCATGGGTGCATATCCAAGCTACATCTTAGAGAGCCTACTTTGACTCCAACCAAGTCCTATTAGAGTGCTTTCCCATGCAATTCAATCAACCAATGTGGAGGACCTTTCATGCATCCATTTTATCAATCCACATCCAAGTAACAATCTATGTGCACCCCACCAATTTAGAGTCCCTAAATAGAGAGAAGAAGAGAGATCGATAGGGTCTCATGCACAACTAACGCATAGGTATAGTCAAGTAGAGGTGGTTATTGGAGTTTCCCCTACCCTAGGCCCCTCCCTTGACTGTCTAGGTCAATAGGGGTTGTTTGAGGGTTGTTCATTCATCGAATTTTGCACTTGCCATTGTCTTGCAAACTAAAGTTTACATGAGCATGGAAAGAATCTCACTTGTCAAGATCAACCTAGATTTAGAGCCAAATTACTCGATAATAATTGAACAAAAGTGAGGCAAAGTTGTGTGCATATGTGCATGTGAGGATCTTGTGGATTTACCTCTATGAAAAGTATTGTGTCATGCTAACGCAATGCAAAGCATGAGTCACTAGATTAAAGCCTCAAGAGTTCCAATCAATAGGCTTCTTGCGTAAATGATTATGATTATGATTGGCTAGAAAAGGTATTTAAAAAATATGATACATTGTAGCACTATCTGAATTGTGGCTTAATGATTCAACATCTTGAACCCAGTATAGGCAATGCATTTTAAGAGGTCCTTATGGACCAAGTGAAGTGAAACAAAGTTGTCATGTAGTAGTCAATGCATGCTTTGCATGCTAATGTTAAATTTTGGCGAGTCATAAAATGTCACCCCTCCTCACATGGTCTTCACTAACTACTAGAGGGTGTCTGACTTGCTAAAGATCACAAGAAGTTGAAACATCTATTGATAAATATCAAAACTTTCAAAATTTACGAATTAAAATTATGCAACAAGGGGACAATACATGTATGTTAACTTTTGGGGGGGAGAGGATGATGTAAAAGCTCAAGAGCTATGATAACATGTGTGTCTAGTCCTCATTACATATGAGAGGGTTCCTAACTTAGAGGTTTGCTCCCACGACTCCAAAGTTATTGGGATCCATTGGAGTCTTTGTTCCTTATATTGCTTGCTTTGCTGCAATCTTCCCATCTTTCAATCTTAGTATCCTGTGCTTTGAGAAGTGTTTCTCAGCCTTGAACAATTTGTTCATGATCCTTGAATAACTCATTTTCCAATCTTGGTTTTAATGCTACCTTTAATCACAGCTATCTCTCAAATCAATAGCCTTAATAAGAGAACCTCAAATAAAGAAGCTTTAAGTGTTATTAGACTACAAAATAGTGCCATTGTGAAGATTTGAGCTAATAGATTGTTGCATTTTTTGTCGCCATCATAACCTATGGAAAACTTTTACGGCATGGTTTGATAGACATATTAGCCAATCCAAATACAAAAGCTAAACAATGAAACTCACATATTGAGTGTAAAACGTGTACCCAATGCCAAGTTCCCTACAAACTAATGGCTTTTGGGGAGGAACCAAAATGCATGCAATCCTCCTAGTTGTCATGTTAGGGGATGCCACTAGAAATGGAATCGTGGACATCGGGGTGGGAGTGAGTGTTTTGAGCCATGTTACACTCTAAGCTTGGGGTAGTCCCCCTATGGAGATTGCTCATTTAATGGGATGTTGGTAATGGCACTAAGTTTAGACCCTTTGAGGTCTTAAAGGACTAGCCAATCAAAATAGCAAGTGTCTAGTTTTTTGTGAACTTCATTTTTATGAGGGGAGTAGACAATGACATCTTGCTAGGAAAACCTTGGATGAGAGAAGCTCAACTGATTGAGGGCTAGTGCAATGGTTAATGTTCTTTGAAAATAGAACAATAAAAGAAATTCCCATAGAAATAGACACTTGAAAGACCTCACCCATTGATCTAGATGCCATTTTTCCAATGCTTCAGGGAGGTTCATATAGCAAACCCAATTACAGCCTTTTAACCAACTATATCCCATGTCCAATGATATTGGATATGTATCCTTGCAAGCATCAATCTATCTTTCTCCAATGATGAGAATTCTTATAAGTAAGTAGTCGAGAGAGCAAGCACTCATGGAAAAACTGTGAATGAACATACATTTAGGGTTAATGACTTGCCCACCTCTCTGCAGCATGATGGCTACAAGCATGAAAGAAATATTTCTCTATGACCTACCATGTTCCTCTGAACAAAATGGAGTGGTTAGGATCCTTAAGTATCTAAAGAAAGCATTGGCAATAATTTCTGTAGCCAATCTAAAGCCTCTTGAATATCTCATGGAATCCTAAAAATGGAAGTGGACCAAGGTAAACAACTTGAACCTCTTGTACAATTGGACTCTCCTAAAATATGCCAAAATCCTATCAATTGATGAGCAATTAGATTATGAATTTTCCAAACAAGAAGACTCAAATGACAAATACTTGGGTATTAGGTATCTCCAATAGTCATAGTACTCAAGAAAAATGAAAAAATTAGAGTGTGCATGAAATATAAAAAAGTTAATGCTCCTAAAATGAGAGACAATTGTTCTTTGCTATACAATGAGCACATGCTAATATAGTATCAGGGATGGAAGCTTAAGCCTCCTTGACGAAATTTCAAGATATAACCAAATGTAGGTTCATTTAAACGACACACACAAGGTAACATTCTCTATTGAATGGAGAGTGTTTGATTATATATTCATGCCCTTTGTCTTGAAAAATAACCTTGCAAACTTCCATGCAAATTTCAAGGACATGCTATACTAACTTTTCAAATATCAAAGTAATAGTTGACCTTCCACCACCTATCAACTATAAGGGTGTTTAATGTTTCCTTGACACATAGAATATTATCAATGATTTATGTGGAATTACACATTAATTTCTTGACTCTTGTACAAGTTGTTGATCATCTTTGAGTGGACCAAAGAATGGCAGTCAACGTACTAAACATTCAAGAATGCTATTTCCACAACATCCACCTTATGAGCCCTAGATTAGTCAATCACCTCCATGTGTATATTGATGCATTAAAGTTTACCATGGGAACAATATTATGCTAGCCTAGAGAGCACAACATGTATTTTCTAGTGAGTTTTGCAAGTAGACAACTTACTAATGCAAATATGAATTATTTTATAACAAAAAGAGAGGGTTTGGCAATGGTATTTGTAGTTAAGAAATTGCATAATCATTCTCTAGTAATACCATTCGTCTTCTTTGTGGATCATGAGGTGTTGCTCTACGATGTTAATAAGTAATGCGTGATAGGATGCATTGCCAGATAGTTACTTCTCTTGCTAGAGTTCAAATTTTCACTCGTGGTGTACAAAGTCAAACAACATTATATGGTAGAGCATGTGTCTCAAACAACCATGATTGGGGATTTGGCATAAAAAGGCATCATGGATGATTTGTTGGATGCCATCTATTCAAAATCTCTCTCAAAGAAGAATTGTGTAAAGAAAGCCTCATGTCCTAGTAGGCCAATGGCATAGTTAAAATCCTTAAAAAAGGGATTCTAGACTATCCAATTGAAAAGGCTTGACTTAGACAACTAATCATTAAAGTCCAACCCTACCAATTAATTGATGGTCAGATATATCAGTTAGGACACAATGGTCTATTAACAAGATTTTCCTGCAAATACAAAATGCACGATGTGCTCACAGAAGCACACATGGGAATTGTAGGAGGTCACTTGAACGGAGACACCATTGCAATAAAAATTCTTCAATATTAGTTGTGGTGGCCTATGATTTCCTGTGATATAGGGATTGCAACTTCATCAGTAGACCCAACTAAGGCCACATGGAAGAATTTTATGGAGTCAATTTTGAGTGCTAACACCTCCAATTTGTTGTTGACCTCACCTATGATTGACTCAAAACCAACATATATCATAATAGTAATTGACAACTAGCACTAATGACCACATCTCCACAATCGTGACCAATCCTAAAGAGCTACCAGTCAACTATCAAGCAAATCCTATCCTAAGGTCAAGTAATAGTATCAACTAGGTATATAGTACTAAACTAGAACCACCTCTAGGATTGTATCAATCTTATCAAACAAAGACTCAATCATAGAACACCATATTGGGGAAAATGGGAATTTTCCATGAGTTTGGGACACGTGGTGAGTCATAACTTGAACACAATAACTCCAAATCGAGCGCTCTATAGCTCAATAGATTTCATTTTTCAAGCACTTTCCAATGATAGGTCATATCATATGGTCTCGAGAAACTTATGTTATCCTGATGCCACCTTTTTGGTATTCAAAAAATGGAAATTGGGAGATTCCCAAACTCACTAATACTGTGTTACAGTGCTTGTTGTGGACATGGTGATGATATGGTTGAAAGCATAATCAATATTATTCGATGCCTCAACAATACTTTCATCTTATATGCTCATAGCTATGAATGCTTGGACCTAGGCCTTCTAAATGAAAATGCAACTGCAACTATCAAAACTCTTCCATGTTCTTGGGAAGATTATGAGTTAATTTTTACAAACCATCCTACCACTGCAGAAGAATTAATAGCTACTCAATTGACTAGAGAGAAAGCTCTCAAAGGGTGCTTGATCAGCTCATTCAAATTGTAACATTCACGAATCTAAACCACGCATTTTGCATACGAATCTCCTCTTAGGAGGCTAAAAGGTTAGAATAATGACAAAAATTTTAATTGATTATCCCTCTCTCCTCCAGCCGACTGTCGTGCTGGAGGAGAAGGGAATAGCATGAGCCACTAAGCTCCTTGTTGGAGCTCGCAAGGGGGGAGGCCATGCATATTGACGTGTGGGGGAGGGAGGATCCCCCTCCCCTCACCTATATAAAGGGTATGGGGCATAGCCAGGGGGTAGAGGGCGGCTGTGGAGCAAGAGGAGAATGCCCTTAGACTGCTGTCGAGAGGAGGGGATTTCTGACACTGCCGTCGAAGCCAGCCGCCGTGCAGTCCGCCCTGCCACCAACCATTCGCCAATTTGAGGGGAGGAGGTCACCGCCATTTGCCACCAGGTCGTTGCCATAGGAAACATGCCGCCGATCTACTGCCATTCCACCACGTGGACTTCCACGTGTTTTTTTCAGAAGCTTAGAAGCTTCTTAGGAAGCTTCTAAAAGCCTCCTAAGAAGCCCCCCCTCATATGGACTACTTAAGCCCTTTCTTCCCCCACACACAAGATCTCTTCCTTAGGGCTCTTTAAAGCCCCTTTTCCCCCCCATACAAAATTCCTTCCTAAGCCCCTTTCATACCCTTTTTCCCCCACACAAAGAAAGTCTCCTCCCAAGCGTCTTTTACACCTTTTCCCCTTCAAAGGTCTCATACACCCTTCCTTCCCCCTTGTTCCCCCCTTTTCCTTTCCATCAAGAGCTATTTTCCTTTCCCCCCCGGAATTCAAAACCCCCTTCTCGTGCCCATTCTTAATACCCTTTCAAGTGGGTTAAAAGCCCAATTACTCCGTGATTTAACCCCTCACTGGCGAGCTATACATTCTCCTTCTTTCCTTTTCCGATCCACTAAGACCATTTAAAACCCCCCCCCGAGGTTTAAGCACCCCCTTTTCGTGAAATCCTCACTTCCGGGTTTCAAAACCCTTTTTCCATCGACCCTACAAAGTGGGTTTTTTATTTTAAAAAAATCAGAGTTTAAGCCCTTAGCATTTCCACAACGTCATTCTTGTCGGTTGTAAGGTCATAATCGTGAAATCCCTACTTCAAGGAAGAAACCTTCTAAAAACCGTTTCCGAAAGACGGTGCAAGCTATCACAAAGGGGAGCTACGCGTGCAAAGGAGACGGCCAAGGTCATAATTCTGCATCCAAGACGGAAAGCCCACATTCGCAATGGCTCCTAAGAAAGCACAAGGCACAACCACAGGAGGATCGTCTCCTAACATCCACGTGGACATCTCACCACAAGTCCAGGTTTTTCTTCCTAATTTTTATTTTACATTGTTATAATTCAATCGTGCGTGGATGATTTTTGGAGATAGGATGCATTTTTCTTCTTAAATACATTGGTTAATTTAAAAGAATTAGCTCATGACGGAAGAGTTTGGCCACTAGTATTTTCAATAAAACAAACAAAATAAAGTGAGTAGAAGATTGATATGCATTTCTAGCAAGTAGTTTTTGTGCATTGCAATAAATTGAAATTAGATTAATGTCCATATTTACAAAACAGAATTATGAAAGTACACTCCGATTAAGCATGAAAGGAATAAACCGCATATTGCATTATTGAATATCTTTTTTTTGAAATGATTCTTAAAGAAAGTTATTAGCAATTGTAGGAAATTGCTAGGACTACATGAAGAAGATTTAACTAGGCAAGTGATCTAAAAACTTAATTTAACAGAAGGGTGTGTAAGTTCTGCATATGACAAATTCATTCGAAAATGAAGTAAAAGACTGCATGTTTTAGCATGAATCTTGTTCACATGTTATAGGATGATTAATTGGAATTAGGCTATAACCTAACCTATGCTTGATCTTAAACCGAAAAGTTAGGGTTTGAAAATCAACTTACGCGTAGACAATGAGTCATGTGGTTATGGAAATGATAGCGTAATTATCTTCAAGAATAGATACGTTAAATTGGCATAAACCTGAACACCTAAAACCGCGGAGTACTCGTTTAGAAAAGGGTTAATTCAATGCAATGTATCCCAAGGAACTAACTAGGGTTAGCACGGTGAAGACATTTACCTAGTATCACGTATTGCCAAAACTGAAACTCCTATACCCTAAATACTTGTCCACATTCACGGAATGTAGGGACAGGAGGACATACTTGCAAGAAAAGATCTAGGGTTTTTTCCTAAGAATCTCTTGCTAAAAAGATGAAACTCGGAACCCTAGGACCGACAATGTCTGCCTAATGCAATCAGGAACGGATTGTTATATCTAATCATGACGCCGTGATTAGAAGACACCGTTGATGGATAGAACAGTCCCATATTTTGATGCGACACTTGTGCAACAAGTTGCAGAGTCGCATGATCTTGTGATTGGATCACAAGGGAATGGCCAATTCCTCGGAATGAGGTTGGAAGATTCTTACGCAAGTTACCTTGCAAGAGGATGAATAATCGTCCTAATATAGTATCTTTCTTGGGTAAAGATAATTGCTTGGAAGCAAAAGACCAACCAATAAATTGGAATAACATATGAACTTAAAGTATTGATCAAGTCGGGTTAATAGGGTACGCCCTAACCCAGGATATAGGGGATCTTGCCAAGTCGAAATTAATCCCGGATCGAGTACTGGATGCATTCGAAAAGAAGGATTCACTCCTTAGCAGTTGGCCAACAATAACGACCAATGGAAATGATTGTGCTTGTTACAGATTTAAAAGCACTGTTTTCTTTGTTTGATCAAAGAATTAAAGGATAAATGGATATCTAATGCTTCAGGATGAAGGCCTGAAGGGAGAGGCAGCTTCAGTTACCCCCAACTGCCTGCCTGACCCTAACCAAGGGTGTTGCTAACCGCGCCGGGAAGGTGGACGAAACCCGCCACGAGAGGTCTCTTTGTTGAGCGCTACTTGGAGCAGGAGGACGCTTGGGTGCCAGAGGAGGCTCTGGCCGTAAATCCCTCGCCTTTCGGGCCCTGCACAAGAGGCCAACGTGACTCGGGATGGGATCTCGAGGCCCGCATACTAGTCTATGGGCAGAATCTTGGATTAGTGATCCCTGTGGATTGCTGGATAGCCTTCGGGCAGATTGTGGATAAGCCTACGTGATGGACTTTATGTATTTCAAAGATAAATATGATAACGTGTTAAAAAGGAACTTGTTTGACATTGCTTTCCTATGTCAAGTGCTATGATTACATGAAGGAACCAGTGCCTAACGGGCTAATTAAGGAAGCTGATTGATACATGTCCAACTAAATGTGTTAGGTAATTAAATAACTAAAACAACCTGAGGAAAGTGCGGTGGATGTGGCCATAGGTCCGTCCTACGGATGGGTGGTCCCGGTTGGCCGGGAACTTTTCTCAATCAAGATGGACAGCAGGAAGATTGTTCAAAGAACACGAACAACAAGAGCGTTGACCTAGAGTTATAACTGATCCTGATTTACGCTGTTTTAGGGGAACGGAATGGGACTATGCCTTATGGCAAAGAGGTTGAGCTTCACATCCCTCTCGTTTCCCATTCTCCTTGAACCAAGTGTAGCGTGAATCCGCTTCGGACCTGGCGCTTTTGCATAAAGTAGTTCGCTCAGGTTCGACGCTAGTTGCCGTTAGGAAATGACCAGTAGGGAAAACCCTAATTCAGGTCAGTCCTAAGTGGAAATGGCCGGAATACTTCTGCTACGTGGCAGACACGGAAAGTCCTAGATCGCAAACCCCGTGACATTCCATGGGAGTGCTGGGTGGAGCTTTCTAGACATCCTTTCCGATGGACTGCTAAGACGTGTCCTGAAGATAACAGGTGGACACGTTACAAAAATGTAGCTACATAGAGGCCACACAAGAGAATCTAGATTAATTGGATCACTTAGCCAAATTTGAGTTCCAATGTTTGTAGAAGTGGTTTAGCCAACATGTAGAGTGGAAAAGGATTGGCTACTAAATTATGAGTTATGCTTAGCAATGATGTGCACTAATGATAATTGAATATGATCCCACCTACATTGCCCCAATGTCATTTAGAGTGCTTTCTCAAACCATTGGAAGACCACATTATGCTATATCCATACTTGGATAAGGTTTTAAGCGAGAAAGAGCTCCATGTCACTAGGCATATATATGCAATACTCACTTCTATGATTGGTTATTGCAGTAAGAGGCAACTATAAATGATAACCTCCCACACCCTTGTACATAAATAACTCATGTTACATGTGTCAATTAATTATTCTATTTCTTTATTTATTCAAAAAAATGTTAACATGATAGGAAAAAACTCACACCATGGGAAATTCCCCAATCCACCAACTAACCCTTTGCAACATTAGGAATCTTTGCAAATTTTTAACAATAGGGAGGGGCAATAATGAGTGAAAAATACAAAATTTTTATGCATTCAAGGCACCAGCATTTTAATCAAAGTGTTTCAAATGCTACAACTTTTTTCATGTTTAATCAAATATTGGATTTTGGAATTCTAATTACAATGTTCATCTATTCATGTAATGACAAGGTCATCTATAAAAGACAAGGTAGACCCTAGATACCCTTCACAAAGGATGAATATACTAAATATAGCTTAAACTCAGATGTATGGAGGAATGGGAACATAAGATACATGAGGATCTAGAAGTGGTAGTAGATGAGCTAAAAGTACAAGAGTTGGTGGAATAGTGCACTCTAAGTATGTTGAGAAATTTAAGGAAAAAGTAAACCACCAAAGTTGCACTAAGTTCCTCACCAACTATGTGCATATTGGAAGATTTGGCACAATCACCATGAAGACAAAATAAGAAGGATTGCACCATGTCAAAGTGCCCTAAATGCAAAGTGGCATAGAGAGCATTGGAAACACTAGAACGCTAGGAGAAGATCATCAAGAAGAAAGTGGATTTGGATGCAAAGTAAAATTTCCAAATACAAAATGGGAAACGATGGTATCAAGATTGAGGCAATCCCCCAACCTTGAAGATGAAATGAAAGATGTCGCACACTCTATTCTTTAATGTAAGGCACAATTTCACAATGAATAGAATCCATGTGGGCCTATTCAAGGACATCATAACAAGGAACACAATGCAACAAATCTTCATCAGCTACACTAGGGAGATCATACATATCACAACCAAGGCCTTACAACTCAAAGTCCAAAATGTAGAAAACGTGAGTGATGTGACAATAGGAAGTAGGAAGCCAACAAGAGGAAAAGCATCAGGGAAGGCAACCCTAGTAGGATTTGGAGGAGTGCTTACAACTATCATTGAAGAGACCCTCAAGGATCCCCAATAAATTAAGGAACTAGTAAAATAGGTGCAGGAGAGGGAGCCACAACATCACCAGTACAAGAGGTGTCCTCAATAGTAAAAGAGACATCTAGCATGGAAGAAGATCCCCATGCTATATGCAATGAGGATGAAGAAGAGGCACAGCTACAAAGGGCGGTTGAGCTACGATAGAAAAATTACAAAGAAACCCAAAGGAAATTGGAAGTGCACAAAAAGAGGCCAGCAAAACAACCTCTAGTGCAACCACAAAACAAGATCAAGTGCTAGAAAGTGAGGTTTTCTAATCCACACAAACTAGGAAAAAAGTGTAGACCCAAAGACAAAGGAAGATGGAGGAAAGGAGGAAGAGATCCGAGTAGGCTCAATGAGTTGAGTTGGAGGCCATGTTGAGAAAATGAAGCTAAGTGAGACCCCTTGGGAGGACAAACAGGAGATAGGAAAAACAAAGACATCCACCAATTGTGGCAAGAAGGAGGAAACTTCTAAAAAAGATAGGGAGGAGGAGGAGACAACATTAAAAAAAAGATAGGGAGGAGGAGATAGGAAAAAAAAAGCCATTTGACCAATTGATGCAAGGTTTTCCATTATAGACACTACCAATATGTGTAAGGTTGTGCATTGTATCATCCCCTATAGTAGTAACATATCATCTTTCATATCTTCTTTTAAGTTAACCAATTCTACATGCAATGTCTTATGATTGGTAGCATTAGAATTAAAGAACCAATCATTCTCATGAGATGGATGTATCATACTACCAAGAATATGCTCTAGGGCGAATACATATCCTCTAAAGGATGTTCCACCTCAATGACCATAACCTCAATTGATATATCCACTTGCGTAATGGCTATATTATGTCCTTCTGTAATATTTCCGCAACAAAATATTAACGACTCTAGACCTCACGCAAAAGCAGTTCAAAATAATCTCCCGCAACAGAAAAACCTTGGGCTAGGTGCTCCTTCTTCGTGCACTAACAAACTCCATCCCGCGTTGTGCATAAGAGACCGTGGCTAAAAAAACCGTAGCCCAAGCGGGAACACCCCTTCATGGGAAAGAAAAGGGATAATTTTTGCAAATTTTTTTATGTATTAACTCCCTCCCCTTCGGTCATTGCATGGCGGGGAGAGGGAGTATGTGTGGAGCTTGAGTAGGTGTATGGAGGGGCATGGGGGAGGGAGGCATGCAACCTGCCACTTGTGTGGCTACCCCCCCCCCTCCAAGCTTTAGGGAGGAGGAGAGCAAGGAGATCGTGTTGTGCTGCCCATCGTCCCCAGTCTGCTGCCGCCAGGTTGCTATGCCCCATCGTCATCGTCGTCATCATCATCATCATCATCATCATCATCATCATCGTCGTCGTCGTCGTCGTCGTCGTCGTCGTCGTTGTCATCACCTCCCTCATCGTCATCTTCACAATCATCTCCCCATCCACGTCATCTCCCTGTGTTACAGAAGCTTGGAAGCTTCTATTGGAAGCTTCTCTAGGCCTTTTTCTCCCGTGCCTCCCCGGGTTTTTAAAACCGGTCTTGCAAGGCCTGTGTCCTGCGCGGAAGAGGAGATATTGGACAGAGTGACTTCAAAACCTGTAAGTGGACCAAGGGAGAGTTGTTGAGATGAAATCCACTACATCAATGGCTCCTAAGCAAAGGCCAAGAGGAGTGCACACGGGAGCTTCCACTCAAAGTAGGAGAGTGGACAACGCCCCGATAATGAATGCCCAGGTTCCGAAAATAGACCCGCATGAAAAAGTTGCATTAAGCATGTTTTAATTCTCGTAGGGAAGTTTAAATGCATTTACTCATTCGATTTACAAAGTTTAGTGGCATGTTGAGTACTTGCATTTGCTTGCACTTCCCTAGTCATGAGTAGCTGCATTTCCAAACGTATGATGCATAAGTTAAAAGATGAATTTGTGTGAAGGCGCCCTTGTTGCATCACGCAAAAGGACATGGCATATAATACATAATGCACTCATGTAATAATTTCCCAGTTGTGTCTCATGTATAAGATAGTCATAGATGGCCATTAAATGATGTCCAAATAGTCACAATGCATGGAAAGGATTTATGAACTTTGCAAATTGCATGTGATGATAGTTACATTTTAGGTTGGGTTAAGTGTTAAAGGAAGGCTTAAATCAATGATGGACTTATGGCATTCACTCATGCATGGAGTTCTTTTATCAAAGTTTGAATTTGGGAAAGGATGTATCTTCATATTAAAGCTTGAATTCAATGCATTAAATGTAGGGTTTATAAGAATTGTTCTGAATGTAAATCAACATCGCATAAGGCAAGGAAAAGAAAAGATTACTATAGATCCTATAGTTGCAAAAAGGTCTATGGTCTTGAATTTGCATATTTGCATGGAATGATGCATCTCACCTATCTTGCAGTTACTTACATCTTTTAGGGGAAAGTACTTGCAAATTTAGAAGAAAGTATTTGCATCTTTAAAAGGGAAGATCATCTTAAATCGTGGGTTGGTTAGATCAACTAAGTAATTCGCGTATAATTGAGTAGCTTACATGAGAATCATAAAGTTCTGATTAGTTAGCATATGATGATCACCTCAATGTGCTAGGTAGGGTTAAGCTATGATAAAATTCTGCCTAGTATTGCACTTGGGATGTCGACTTAATACTTCCAATCTTAAAGGTCCTACCCACATCCACGAAATGTTAGGATTATTTAATCACCGTGCAAGAATGATCTAGGGTTCTCACCCTAAGGGTCAGTTGGCCAAATAGTAGGTCTCTGCAAGGAATTTTAGGAACCCTAGGGCAAAAATGTTTATCGGCCTAGTAGGGTCAAGGTTTTGGATTGGGTCAATAGGACTCCCAAACCCTACATCTTGATCAAAGGTATTCTTGACTAAGGAATACCATGTGATGAGAAAATAATCCTATAGGTTAGGTGATGACACCTATCTCGTGCAACAAGCTGCAACGTCGTATGGTCTTGTATCTAAACCACGAAATAGTATTACCACTCCTTAGACCAAGTTTGGCGAGTTCTAAGTACAAGTCTAATTTTCTAGAGGATGACTAGTCATCCTGCTACATCACCCTTCCTTAGGACTGATTTGCCAAGCTAGGGGAGTTATGAATTGCCAAGAAAGCAGTTGAACAACCAAGTTAGAGTGACGAGGTTGTCCAGGATTTATTGACCACAAGATAATGAAACCTAAAGTAGTGACAATTTGGGTCAACATGGTATAAACCCTAACCCAAGGAGAAAAGGGTAAACAAGCAACTCAGCTTACGAAACCCTTGGGATCTTGCCAAGTCACAACGGATCCAGGATCGAATGTTGGAAGAGTTCGGGAAGAAGGAATCACACCTTAGCAATTGGCCGTACTACAAACGACCACTGGAATGCTCATGATTGTACATTTAGATGCACTATTTGTACTTCTTTGCTCAAGGAACTAATTCAGGAAAAACAACTAATGCTTCAGGTTGAGAGCCTGGAGGGAGAGGCAGTTTTAGTTACCTCCGACTGTCTGCCTGACCCTATCCAAGGGGGTTGTTAGCCACGCCGGGTACGTGGACTGAACCCGCCGTGAGAGGTCTCTCCGTGGGTGCTACTTGGAGCAGGAGGACGCTTGGGTGCCAGTGGAGGCTCTGGCCATGAATCCCTTGCCTCCGGATCCTGCACAAGAGACTGACGTGACTCGAGATGGGATCTTGAGGCCCGCATACTAGTCAACATGTAGAACTTGGAATAGCGATCCCTGTGGATTGCCGGAATAGCCTTCGGGTAGGTTTATTTGATGTATTCCAAAGACTGATAAATAAAGATCAAATGTTGAAAAGGAACTTGCTTGACATTGTTTTTTTGTGTCAGTGCTTAAGTTACGTGAAGGAACCAGTGAATTAATTTGGTTTAATTAAGGAAGCTATTTTTTCTTGTCAAACTAAATGTGGTAGGTAGTTAGATAACTAAAGCAACTCGAGGAAAGTGCGGTGGACGTGACCCTGGGTCTGTCCTACGCAAGGGTGGTCCCGGTTGGCCAGGAATTTTTCTCAAGGAATTGACAATTAGGTAACAATGACCTAGGATCTAGAGAGCTAGAGTCTCGATTTATGCTGTTTTAGGGGAATGGAATGGGACTATGCCTTACGGGCAGAGAGGTCGAGCTTCGCATCCCTCTCGTTTCCCATTCTCCTTGAACCAAGTGCAGTATAAATCTGCTTCGACCCTGATGTTTCTGCGCAAAGTAGTTCGTCGACGCTAGCTACCTTCTAGGAACTTGACCATTAGGAAAACCTTGATTTAGGTCGGTCCTAAGTGGGAACGGCCAGAATGCTTCTGCTTCGTGGCAGACTCGGGAAGACCTAGATCGCAAACCTTGTGACATTCTTTGTGAGTACCGGGCGGCGCTTTCTAGACTCTCTTCTCGATGGGCTGCTAAGATGTGTCCTACAAGTGAATATGGGGACACATTACATTCTCTAAAAGAATTACATTGCTTATGGAAACATCTATCTAAAAATATCCAAAATGACCATAGTAATGATGATAAACACCATCTCTAAGTGGATGATAGTGCATCCACGTCCATGGAACTATGCTCTCTCCCTACCTCTAGGAATGTAGTCACCTCATCTAAATGAACATTGTCTGCAAGCATAAGAGTCACCTCTTTCATACATGTATTCTCTACCTTTGGATGCATTTCCATGGCCATATTGATAGTAAAACACTATATCTCCATATTTCTCATTACTAGAGGTGTTCAAACCAAGCTTAATTCCTTATTTTAGCACATCAACTTCTCAAAATATGGCATAAAACTACTACAAACTAGTATGGTGGTATCCAAAGATATATATAGGACCTAAAGGATTCAAAGTAACTAAAAATCAAATCAAAATCATCCATTGGTGCATTTATAGATGCCAAGTCCTCCAAATTAGGTTAGTTTTTGCAACATACTCATTGATGCTCATGTAACCTCTACATGCACCATGCAACCTTTTCTTGAGTTGAATTTTTCATGCCTCAGTGTACATTCATGCATATTTTCTATTATTTCCCATGCATCTTTACATGTATTTACCTTCTTGATCTTTTTTTTTTTGTGAGTTGAGTATGTGCAATAAGTTGTGGGAGCAGGTTGCCTACTTGATATGCATTATAAGTGTCCTTGATATGCATATAGAAATCCAACGCAATACTTTTTGATTCTTTCCCATCCAATCTATGTATGTCTTCTTTTGCTCTTTGGTGGGGTTCTCTCCTAGAAGTTCAAGACATGCATTTTCACTTGTATTGAGGTCCCATAGACCTCGAGCGATTAAGAAAATTTCCATTTTGTAAGACCAAACACTCTAGTTATCCTTTGTCATCTTATCACCAATAATTTGCGTAATTTGAGTTTTTTTAAACATGATTGTTGCCCAAAAAATTGTAGGCAATAGCTATAGAAAATGTTAGATCTAGAGCATGGCTATGGAGGTTGAAAGAGGAAGAGTGAGCGACATGAGATAACACACATCAAGACCAAATGTCACACAAGTGAATTAGGTTCCAAGATGGAAGCTTGGACTCATAAACACAATCTTGTGTAGTGGACTGACAATGGCATAGACACTTTGCTGGAAGTACAAAGGTACTATGACATTACATGCAAAAAGAGATCAAGTACAATGCTTTATAAGCATAGACTAGGTTGCACTTTCCACCATTGTGCATATGGGCTTCTACATCTTGAGCCCACACTACTCCATACAAAGAGGCTAAGCTGAGTGTGATTGCCAATATCTCAACACCCCTCCTCAATCACAACCAAAGAAGTGCAAAGTGTGTAGAGGCTTTAGTGAGCAACCACTTGAAAAGTGTGGGCACACCACAAACATGGTAAACACCAGAGGCTGTCGCAGAAAAGGCTAAGTGTGGGTACCAAAGATGTGGTAGACATCCAGAGGCTGTAACAGGGGCCTCACAAAGTGTATAGAGGCTATAGTACAAGGTTACATAAGGAGTTTACAAGTTTATATCAGAAGCATTAGGGCTAGGCAATACAAGGCTAAAAAAGTCTATCAAAATTGAAGGACTGATGAGGTTTGTCCTTCTCCTAGTGGTCTTCTTCTTCTTATTTTGCTTCATGGTCTTATTCTTCTTTAACAGCCACTAGATAGGCCTTTTGGGACCTCTTCCTGGCATGATAGAATTTCTCTATATGATTGATCCTTTTGTAGAAGTCACATACTAGTTGATCTTTCTTGCCCTTGTACCTGGTACCTACATATAACATTTGTTCATATTTAGAGGTGCTTGGTTCTTCTTTGGATTTTACCTTCTTTTCTTCTTCTAGCAGGGAGGCCTTAATGTCAACAAGTTTAGGACTAGGCATGTTGATCAATGTAGTTGACACATTATTATAGTCAAGAGGCAGGCTTTTTAACAACACACCAATACAAATATCTTTATCCATCTTGAGATCAATTCCTGCAAGCTGAGTTAAGAGAATTTTCATGTAGTTTAAGTGAGTTGCAAGAGATGTGTTTGATTTCATATCTATCTTGAAAAATTCAATCAATAATCCATACTTAGATGCCTTTGATTATGCACCAAACAAAGTATCTAATCTCTTCCATGTATCATTAAAGGTTTCACAGGTATCCACATGGTAGATGTAGCTATCAATTCCAGCCTAATGATGGCTTGTACTTTGTCATCATTATTTTGCCAAGTAACTACAAGGTTCGCCTCCCGAGGCTTCTTCTCCTTGCCATTGGTAATGGCCCAAAGACCTTTCTTCATTAGAATGAGCTTGATGCAGGTTTGCTTGGTGTGAAACCTAACCCCTTTGAGCCGAACAATTAGAGAGTCTTTGACCATGCTAGAGCAACAAATTAGCACCAAAACACTCAAATTTGAGCAGCATAAGATTTAATTGTGTCAAGAGACACAAGGAATGTAGTGTCAAATAACACTTGATAAGTATCAATAGATACTATGCTTTCACACACTTGAGTTTGATGCTTTGATGCTTAGATTTCTCCCCTCCTTGATGATTTGATGGGAAATACTTGCTGGAAACAACTTCAAAATGGCTTCACTTGATTGAGGTTGATTAGTAACCAAGTTGACTTGTAGTGTGTTGAAAAACACAAGCAATGGTAGCATAAAATTTCACTATGCTTGATGCTTGTACTTGATTGAAAGCTTCAAAAGCTTTCCAAGGCTTGCTTGTTGGATACTGAAATCTTGTGAAGGGGAGCTACAAGCTCTACCCCGAGACCTACGGACCACTTATTGCTCAAGTGTTTCGAACCGAGCGACCATGGCTACCTCTCACATAGCCGACGCGCAAGGCCTACCTTAGGGGTGTAGTGAGCTTACCTTGATGCTCAATCGAGTACCCTCCTCTTTCTTGCACACCGGTAGCTCCACGATCCTTGAGGCAAGCTCAAGCAACCTCAATCCCTCTCCCATGCACTTCATCCTCCATAGCCACGCGTGAGACAAGAGAAGAGAAGAGAGAAGGGGAAGATGAAGAGAGAAGATGGAGAGCTTCTTCTCCAAGATCCCTCACTCTCACACAATCACTCCCTCACTCCCTCACACTCTCTCAATCCCTCTCTCAAGCACAAGCAAGAAGGCAAGAAACAAGAGAAGAAGAAGAAGAAGCTTTGGCCACACACAAGAATGATCTTCTCATTCACTTTTTAAACTTTATATACATGCCCTACTTTTCATGGGCAGTCATCCCCTTTTTTACATGGCCGGCCATTAGCCTAGGCCCATTTCTTATTTCCCACCATTCTAATCTCTATCCTATTCCTAACTAATGCATACAATTTGCACAGGAGTGAGCCTGGCGCTCTTTTACAAGGATTCGGGAGCGCTTTCACACTTAATGGTGCACCTTTTACTCTTTTACTTTCCTTGGGCGACTCTAAGACTTCCCGAGGGTCGTGCCCGTGCTTTTAATTTTTTCAGGGTCTGGTTACCGGTTAAGGTGCCTTTTTCTTCCTTTTGTCCTGTGCCTTTTGCTATTTTCTTTTTTCCATTTCCCGCTCCTCTGTGCTGCGGTAAACATTACCCCCCTCCTAGCCAAGTGCCAGTCCCATGGCACTGTGGTGGGAAGTAGTGGGATAGATGATGCTGTTGCTAGGTGGAACTGGTGGGTAGATGACACTGATGCTTGTGAATGAGAGGTGATGGAGTTTGATGACGATGACCAGGAGAGATTCCGGCGTGCTTTAGACTTCATGAAAATGCTCGGGATTTCACACACAATTGTGGCTCCCATTCTGCGACGGCTGATAGAGGTTCCAATTGGATGGTGGAAAATAGGTAGCCGGTTATCCTTTGGTCAATAGAAACACTTGATCAATAAGCAATCCCTTAGGAGAATGGTGTTGGAGGGATTTATCCTGGAGAAATCCCCCTGAATTCTGTCTTGACAAAGGTTTGCTTTGTCTTCGCATGGAAGATCTTTGTCTTTGTTTTGAAGATCTTGTTATCCTAAGGATCCTTGTCTTCGATTTGAAGATCTTCAGCTTTGATTTCAAGATCTTCAGGTTTGATTTCAAGATCTTCAGGGCTGAGCTGAAGATCTTGAACCTTGCATTGAAAATCTTCAGGCTTGTGGAATCAATAAGCGATCCGTAGATCTTGAGACGGTAGGCATGCATCTTTGGAAGATGAGGTTCCAAAATCTAAGCCAATGGCAGATCCATCACTGGGTTTTCCTTCGGCTTGATTTGGTTCAGTCATGGCAGCCATCATTAAGCGGATGATTGGCAACATGAAATCTGTTGAACCATTTAAACCTTCGCAGCGAAGCTCTTGAAGGTGCAATAATGGAGTCATGTCCGACTCATGGAAAAATTCCTTGTCATTGGAGGATGTAGTGGATGATTTGCTTCAGCCAAGCAGCCAGTTCTTGAAACACGAACATAACCTGCAAGAAAAGTTGTGCACTTCCTAGGGGGTGTGTCTGTCTCACTGTGTAGTGCATGGTAACCGTGCCAGTGGAACTGGGAGATAGGTCTAACCTTGGGCAAGCCCTTGGTAATGTCCCACACTTGAGGACCCAGTTCGTGCGTCGTTGGAGGTGCGGTGCAAAACTTAGGGTGACAGGTCTGAAAGTCCTGCCCTTGATGTGCCCTAAGTGTGAAGTGGGGAAGGGGCTAGGGAGAACCCTAGATGCAGTGAGTGTGGTGCACAATAACAATGAAGGGAGATTGCAAGCACATGTGAAGTGTTCTCCTTGTTAACTTGCTTAGTAGTAGATTCATCTTTCAGCTTTGCTATTTCTTGCTTTTGTCTTTCTCTCCAGTCACCTTGTCTTTGTTTCCTTGTGGCTTTTTCTCTCTTTGCTTTTTTTTTTTTTGAGAATGAGAATGAGAGAGGGAGTACAATTGTCAAGGCATATCACACCCATTTAATCACAGGGCGGTCGCAGGCATTGAGATAAGAATGCGCGACTTTGTAGGTATTCTTTAATATCGGCCTTAGCTCTCAGAGGAGTGGTTGACAAGAAAGGGTGATTACACCTTGTGAAGCGGGTGTCACTCATATTTTCTAAGAGCTCTAGACAGGAGGAAGGAAGGAGAGTAGCCCGCATCATTAACCTAGTCATAGCTCTACTATCTATTCCTAGGTTGATATCAAAGAAGGGGGGAGATGGGCTTCCTCTGCTGTGGGTTTATGGAGTAGCAGGAATTTGATAAGTTGGAGGTAATTACAAGTGGTCAAAAACACTAGATCTGGGCAGGAAGAGAAGTCTGCAAGGAAATGATTTATAGAAGGAAGTATATCTTCTAACCTAAACACTAAGCATTCCTTAGGGCTCCTAGCATTTACATTATATATTTTTGGGAAGTCGTAATCCCCATGCAAGTCTTTATCATAGTCCACTCCATGCCTACGGGGGTAGGGCATGTAGATAGGATCATTGCACTCTTCGCAGAGTGAACTGCAAAAGGCGGTCCATGCATCAAAATTGGTGTCCCAAATCCTCCTCTGCCATTTCGGCTGTGCCTCGTAGCCTTGGACGGTTTTGGGAACCAGATTGACCTTATCTTCCCAGTAATCCTGTGGTTCTTGTCACCACCTAGTTATTATCAGGCTCCTCTCTTTAATCCACCTGTTTGCAAGTTCATTAGTCAGATCCTTGATCTTGGCTAAGACTCCTAGAGGTAGGGCCCGATCCAAAGAGCGTGGAAAAGAAAATGAGAGCTCAAACGGCCTTTTTTGAAAAGCAAATGAGAGCTCAAATGGCCTTTTCTGGAACTCTTACTGATGCTAGATGACCAACTCCTGGGGCAAGTCTACAGGATGTGCATCATCTCTCAGTGGAATGGGCTCTTCAGGAAGTTGTCTTGGAATTGTGCGTGCTCGGCGTTGGGCCTCCTTAGCTAATTCTTGTCTTCTCCTCCTTGCTGCAACTATACGCTCAGGCAGATGGGCATCTGCAGGTTCTTCCTGTGGGAGATCGGGTTGAGGCGGACTCGGCATTCTTTGTTGCTCTTCTTCAGCACCTTGCTCAAAATCCGGACCCTCTTCGACATGTCACTCAACCACAGATAGGATGACTGGCGGCGACGGTGGTGGCTGTTCGTGCTCCTCAAAAACTAGCTCCTTGAGCTCAGCAGTGGAAAGGCCCGTACAACGTAAGTAGTGGAATTGTTGCTTCTTAGTGATCCCTGTACTCGTTGGGAGCTCCCGCTCTTGAAGACCATATCTTAGAGCGCGGGTGGTCAGCTCCAACTTTCTTTTCACCTTTTCCACTGGATCATCACCCTCAGCTTGTGTGACATGGAGTACCGTGTTGAGGAAGGCCTGCTGCTGTGTTTTAGTAGTTATTTCGGCAGCTTCAACCCTGGCTTCTGCAAGCACCCTTTCGCATTCTGCCACTGCCAAGCGTTCGGTCACCAAGCGTTCGGTCAAGTCTCTCACCTTGTCAAAATTATTCCTTTCCCAATCCATAGCTCTTTCTTCCATCCTTTTTCTCTCTTCCTCCAGTTGGCTCGCCAGGGTGGTCACTACCTGTTGCTCATTTGTTAAAAACCACAACTGGTTTCTTTCTCTTGACCTCTGAGTCAGCTGCTCTTCAGCAATCCCTTTGGCTTGATCTACAATGCTGAGCCTTTGTTGCACCTCGGCTAGTACTTCTGATTTTTCCTGCACCAGCTGCTCTTGGCTTTGGATCTCAGCAAGGAATAGCCTTTTTTGATTGAAAGCCATGGCCATGAGGGCCTCTACATCTTCTTGGGAGGTCTTCAACGCATCTTTAATCTTTGCGCTTCATCTTGTAGCCGTTTTGCTTCTGGTACTAAGACTCCTGGCCCTTCACTCTTCAGAAACTCGATTTCACTTATTAATCTGTTTTGTTCTTCTAGCTCCTGCCACAAATGGAGCTCCATGGTATGTTCTTGTGGTGTACTGGCTTCGCCTTCCTGAACCTCCTGTCTTAGCATTTCCACTTGAGCGACCTTTTGCTGTAGATCATTGTATTGCTGCACTAGTAGCTTTAGACTCCTTTGCTCTGCCACCAGGTTCTGCTCTTCATCTTCCAGTCTTTGTCTAAGGCGGCTTTCGTTGTCCTGGGCTTCCTTTGCTTTTGCTACTAGCTGGTCCTGCAGGGCCTTCATTTCTCTTCGTCGGTCGGCTCCCTGCCTTGAGACTTCTAGCCTAAGAGCAGATGATGTTTCTTTTTCTTTTTCTAGCTCCATCAAGGCCACTTTCTTCTATTCCTTCACCTTGTCTAGTTGTGCCAGTACCTCAGCCACATATGCGTCATAGTCAGTGTCGGCAGGCATGGGAGTATGGGGTGTGGTGGTTGATGCCTCCAGCCTTTGTCTTTTAGGGTCTTGCCATGACTCTGCATTTGCGACAGCGGGCCTTTTCAATCCGGTTTCTGGCACGATCTCGGCCACTTTGCTCACTAGCATTTGCATCATGTTCATTAGCTGTGCCGTGTCGAGGGGAGGAGTGGGTTGTGTGGTGGTTGTAGTCGTGGTTTTAGTCATTGCAGGCAGAAAAGAGGAAGGAAGTGGATGTAGTAGGGACTTGCCCTTGCCTACAGCCACTGGAGCTGCTTCCACACTTGAACTAGCTTCGGCTTTATGATGGGGGCTCATAGGTTCGAGCTCTCCACCCCCGTGGGTCTCTTCCACAGATCTTTGCGTAGTCTCTGCCAATTCGGCCAGCTCCTTCAGTCTCTGCTCTTCAGCTTCTTCTTCCGCCCTTCTTTTCCTGTCCTCTTCTGCCTTCTTTGATTCTTCTCTTATCTTTGCAAGCTCTTCCTCCTCTTTCCTCCTTCTTTCTTCCTCAGCCCTCCTAGACTCTCCTTGAGCCCTCTTGATTTCAGCTCGTTCTTCTTTGCTTAATTCCTCTTTCCTTTCCTTCTGTCTCCTGTCCCCTTTCTTTTGTCCTTCTGGTTTGCTTGCTTGTGTAGGCGGCACCTCCTGTTCTCCCTTGTCACCTATCGTTCTTTCACTTGATTCTTCTCCTTCGTGGTGAGGTGGGCTTTGATGCGGTGGGCTTTGATGTGCAGCTTGCTCTTCCATGACTCCAACATCCCTCATTGCTTCATTTATGATGGCTGTCAAAACACCACCATATCTAATTGTGGCCACCTTTGAGGCAGGTTTCTTCCTTGTGGAGCGTGCTGTTGAGGCAGGGGATTCTCCTCCTGCTGGTGCTTCTGCTGGAGTGAGAAGGGTAGCTGAGCTTTGAATGGTTTTTTGCACGAACCCATTCCAGTCTACCTCTTCAGGGACTCCTGCTGCGATGCTTTCTAACAATGGGACCCCGATCCTGTTCATCAATGCATTGTACCTTTGGCCCAAGAAGAGTGTGTGGATTATCTTCACTTGCATCTTCACTGCTAGATCCGGGATGTTAGCCAAGCTGATTCCATCCACTGTGTGCACCTCTTCTTTCTTTACCCCCAGCATGGCGTAAACATCCCTTCTCGGTCGCCTCTCTTTCTTGGGTACGACCCCCAAGGCCTTCTCTACGATTGCCGCATTGAGGGGCACTTCAACTCTTCTTTCCTGCTCCCCTGTCCTCACTGTAACAGTGCCACAGTTCCTGCCCTTATCAAAGTTCCTCAGAAATTCAGCACACATGCCGTAATCCACGGCATGCCCCACCTTTTCCACATACTTGTGGAGGTGGCATCTGTCCACCAATTCTTTGACTGTAGGTTCCTCCAAGATGGCCTCATCTAGGTTCAGCGTGTGCTTGAAGGTGAATTGACTGAATCCTTGTGTCTCGACGCTGATGCCGAACTTGGTCATCTCTTCTTCAGAAAATGGGAGTTTGCTCCCTTTGTCTTGTCCTGCCATGGTGGTTACCTGTCAACACACCATGCCAACATTAATGCTTAAAAATCGGCTTATTTCTAACAAAACTTAATTTTGAGAGAAAAATGTATGTGTAAAAAATTGGTATACTTGCTTAGAGGCTTGAATTTTAAAGACAGGCTCACAACATCAATTGCTATTGTTTTCCCTTTGCAGTATCTTCCATTGAAACTCAATTAATCATAACATTCTGCTAGATAGCATGACTCTCATTTTGCTGACTCTCATTTTTCTCTGCTCTTGCTCATATTGCTCCCCCCCGGTCTTGGATCTTTCAAGGAATCCTTCCTAGGATTAGCACAGGAAGTACGAGGCAAATGCTGTTTTTCGTGGATTGACTTACTTAGCCAATAACCAATCATAGAAGCTTGGATTGTATTCGAGTTGGGCATGACAATCAAGAGCAGATGGTTGGATGGAGACTTGGGAGATGTAGGTCAAGACATCGTGAAAGAGATCTCCAGTATTAAGGCGGCTTGCAACATGTAATTCCTCTTCCGTAAGGAATTGGTCAATGTAAGGGTGAGCGAGCACATGGTCGTCTAAATGCTGGTTGCGGGTGATGGCCAAAACCCTAAACGAGATAGGTGCCACATAAGTAGGGTCATATTCGATGGTTTTAACTGCCCTGCATTGCTCATCATTGGTCATTATCCGGCAACCTTTTTTCTCCCATTGGATTCTCAGAGCAAACCACTACTGCAAGAATGTGGAAGGCGAGCTTGCCATCTGTGTGAGCTCTTGCAACTCGTGCTCAGGAACAGAACGAGGAGACTTACGATATGAAGTGATTAGTCTTCTGAGGGAAGCTTGCTCCTTTGAGATTTCGTCATTTGCTATCAGTTCAGCAGCAATTTTGGGGAATTTACCGGTCATAAGTTCGTATTCTTCCCAAGTGCATGGTAATGCACGAACATCCGAAGCAAGTGTTTTGTCAAGAAGACCTAGGTCTAGCCTCTCATAACTTCTAGCGAATGTAGTGAAAGTTTTGTCCAACATCTTGATGCAGGTTACTAAGTCATCCCCAGAAGTCGCGGCGAGGTCTTTAGCCAAGGAAAGGAAAGGTCGTACCATGTAGGAAGGTTTAAGACCTGCTAGTGGGAATGGTGCAAATGGACTGGATAGTGGTGACTCCATCATTGGTGTCACAGGTGTGGCTTTGCACTCCGAAGCACTTTGAGGTGCTGTAGGAAGCTCTGGGGGCATGGGAGTTGTGCTGGGTTCTGAGTGAGCAGTCATGGGGGTATTTAAGTTCTCTGGATTAGGTAAGTCTAAGGCTTGTGGTGTTTGCTTTGGTCGATAGATGAGCTGGGGCTTACTAGCCACAACGGGCAATGGTTTGCTGACTATGCCCTGGGCACCATGTGTGCAAGCCTCCCTCACTGGGGTGAGATTGCTTGTAGATGAGCTTTTAAACTTGCCATTTTTAGGCACCCAAATCTAGGGGTTGCCCTCGTAGTATCCTTGTACTCGCAAGAGATCTTTGGGGATCCATCGCGGTGTGGTTGTGTGTCTATGTCGATAGCGTCTAGACTGCCTCTTAGGCCGTGATGGTGGCTGATTATTTTGGCGTTTAGAATCACATTTGGGTGGTCTAACGAGGAGAGGACCAATTAGACTTAGGAGAATTTCCAACCTCAGTCCAGTAACTGGTCCACAACTACGATCTACTCACTAGGACCGTGATCCAGGGTAGAACTGTAGAGGAAGTGGTAGCAAACCTGGAAGAAGAGAGAAGAGCAATCAAGAGAGCACTAGAAGGCATAATTGCCTACAACCATGAGCAAAGGGCTAGAAGGCTACATCAAGACGTAGATATATACGAGACTAGACGATTGCTAGACCTAGCTGGAGCGGCCAAATCTGGACCGAATGTAGAGAGGGAACAGGCAGCAGAGACTGACATGACATTGAGCGAACTGGTAGCAAAGCGACTCTTGGACAATACGTCCATTGAACAGAGCACTACTGCCCTAGCCACCGCGCTACTATCGGGATTAGGAGTCACGCAAGGGGCTAAAGGGTAGGCTAGAATCCCCATCGTAGCAAAACAACTAGCTAGATACGAACCTAGCAGTGACCCGTACAGCTTCATGGAGCAGTTTGAGCAAGTATGTGAGGCAAACGGTCTTACTGACCCTGCATAGCGAGCTCAAGCTTTCAGCCTGTGCTTAGGTGATAAGGGGAGGACCTGGTATTCTAGTCTAGATGACGCAGAACGTACGGACTTTGTTCGCCTTAAGAGCCTCTTCATCAAGAGGTTTTCGAAGGCAGGGTATTCGGATAACCTCATCGTTAGGTTGATGAATATCAGTTAAAGGGAGAAGGAAGATGTTAGGGATTACATCACTCAGGTGCGTAGCCTCTACAAGAGAATCCCTGCCAATGAGCGACCTACCGAGAGGGCAGTGTCTACAGTGTTCATGAACGGGATTCGGAGTGAGGAGCTCTACAAGGCTTTGGCCAATAACTCCACGTTGCAACGAGACGTGCTAGCTAGAGTTTTCGAGGAGGCAATACGCGTAGATGATCAACTCAGGGAACGCAGCATGAGGACTACCAACTGAGAGAGTGCAAGCCAGAGGGACCCTGAGAGATCAACTACTTCGGGGGGAAAAGCAACTACTAGTGTGCAGAATAAGGGAAAGAGTGTAGACCACGACCAAGGGATGGCAGAAATGAGAATGGAGATTGCACGATTGCAAGAGCTGGTAAGGAAGCCTGTGAGATTGCATGTACAATGTATATACTGCGGCGGCAATCACCTTCCAGTTGAGTGCCAAGATCCTATATCTCGGTCATGCTCAAATTGCGGTAGATTCGGGCATGATGCAGTGCATTGCAGAATGCCGAGGAGATTCCCATATGCGCAGCAGTACAACCCTCCATACTTAGGTAATAGGCCATCCAATTTCTTTGGGAGGGGAGCCCAGTTAGCTCTCCCAGCACCGACTGACTCAAGACCTGCCATACCTAGGCTAGAGATGAACCCAACTAGTATACCCAGACCACCAGGGCCTTTTGTAACCCACCCCTCAGTCGGACGGTCCGATTCTTGGAATCGGACGGTCCGACTCCAGGTATCGGGTGGTCCGATTCTGTGAATCGGACCACTGAGACCTGGTCCCTGACTGCATCTGGCGATAGGCACGATTTCGATGCGTTTCGATCCCACTTGATGCCTGCTACACACAATCACAAGAGACTTTCCAGATATGATTAGGGCACTACTAAGAAGCACCAGGCTCACCTGGAGTAGCACAAATCGATGGCACCCAAAATCGTGATAGCGCTCCCTCTTCCTGGAAACCAGAAGCTCTCTCTTTCTCTCTCACAAAGCTAACTAGTGAAATGAGGTTTGCCCTGGCCTCCCAAGCCTCTTAAGGTCCTTTCCTAGCACTGCAAAACCTTAAAGCCAGTTCCCTTTTCCCTGTTTTACCCAGAAATTTGAATCTGGTCCCCTATTTCCCTGTTTCTAGCAGTAGCCAAAACCTTATGTTTTCTCTTTTCTTATCCTAATCTGACCTTAATCTAGTGCAGCCAAAATGCAAAACAGAGATGCAGAATGGTAGTCCTACACTAATGCTTCCAACAAACCAAAACACTTGTTTCACAGATTAAAACCTCCTAAATCTCCTAGCTATCTCGAGCACAGGTTCAGGCTGCAAACCCTACTTCTATGCTCGATTTGATGCGCGTGGCGCTCAAGGCTCGATTCCATCTGTCCCGGCAATGGAACCAAAATGAAGGGGAGCTACAAGCTCTACCCCGAGACCTACGGACCACTTATTGCTCAAGTGTTTCGAACCGAGTGGCCATGGCTACTTCTCACATAGCCGACGCGCAATGCCTACCTTAGGGGTGTAGTGAGCTTACCTTGATGCTCGATCGAGTACCCTCCTCTTTCTTGCACACCGGTAGCTCCACGATCCTTGAGGCAAGCTCAAGCAACCTCAATCCCTCTCCCATGAGCTTCATCCTCCATAGCCACACGCGAGACAAGAGAAGAGAAGAGAGGAGGGGAAGATGAAGAGAGAAGATGGAGAGCTTCTTCTCCAAGATCCCTCACTCTCACACAATCACTCCCCACTCCCTCACACTCTCTCAATCCCTCTCTCAAGCACAAGCAAGAAGGCAAGAAATAAGAGAAGAAGAAGAAGAAGCTTTGGCCACACACAAGAATGATATTCTCATTCACTTTTTGAACTTTATATACATGCCCTACTTTTCATGGGCGGTCATCCCCTTTTTTACATGGCCGGCCATTAGCCTAGGCCCATTTCTCATTTCCCACCGTTCTAATCTCTATCCTATTCCCAACTAATGCATACAATTTGCACAGGAGTGAGCCTGGCGCTCTTTTACAAGGATTCGGGAGCGCTTTCACACTTAATGGTGCACTTTTTACTCTTTTACTTTCCTTGGGTGACTCTAAGACTTCTCGAGGGTCGTGCCCGTGCTTTTAATTTTTTCAGGGTCTGGTTACCGGCTAAGGCACCTTTTTCTTCCTTTTGTCCTACGCCTTTTGCTATTTCCTTTTTTCCATTTCCCGCTCCTCTGTGCTGCGGTAAACATCTTGCTAGAAACTTCAATTCTCAGTGGATTAGAGTGGCGGAGGTTTGGTTTAAGTGGCAAGAGAGAGAAAATGAAGGAAAAAATGAGCTTGAAGGTAAGTGGCTATGGCTGCTAGTTACGGTTTTAGGACAACAACGTGATATTTTGGTTGTAGCAGCTCACCCAGTGGAGCATTTGAGTTGAAATTTTGTCAGGAGCTAGCCCATATGATAAACTTCAAGAGCTCTATGGTAGCCCTTGACATTGTGAGGTGTGATGATGCATCATCAGTTGAACAGTAGCATGCTGGCTATGGCTTCTTGTAGTACCACCTCTGAGTAATCTTCTAACATCTCTCTACTGGAGTGGAATTTTCTCAAGCCCTCCTAGTTGAAGTAATTCACCTGTATGACCAACAAATTCCCTATGATAACTTGTGGAATAATTCTCATAGTAGGGAGAGAGAACATGTCCAATTTACAACATGAAAATTTACACCAGATCTATATTTTTCAACAATGTCGGGTTGTATGTTGCACAATGTCAGGACATTTTACACTAGAAAGATGCACTTGACCTATTGAAGAACTCTCGAGAAGAAACCTCAAAGAGATGTGGCCTGGTTGAAGAGATATGGATGCTCCAACAGAGGTAGGTAGGTGCTGTCTATGGCAAACCAAGAGAGAGATAGAGTGAGTTGAGTCATGCCTGATTGGGCTCTGATACCATGTAAACAATGTCGGATCTAGAGCATGGCTATGGAGGTTGAAAGAGGAAGAGTGAGCTCATGAGGTAACAAACATCAAGATCAAATGTCACACAAGTGAATTAGGTTCCAAGATGGAAGCTTGGACTCATAAACAAAATCTTGTGTAGTGGGCTGACAATGACACAGACACTTTGCTAGAAGTACAAAAGTACTATGACATTGCATTCAAAAAGAGAGCAAGTACAATGCTTTATAGGAATGACTAGGCTGCACTTTCCACCAATGTGCATATGGGATTCTGCATCTTGAGCCCACACTGCTCCATACAAAGAGGCTAAGCTGAGTGTGATTGCCAATATCTCAACAATAGCAAATGTATAATACATCCAACAAAGATGAAGACATCCAATAATACATGCACCGAATTGTCATTGTATAGTACTAAAAATGATAAAAATAGCCAATATGAGTACATAATGACACATTCAGGATGTCATGCAAAAAATGAGGACTATTTTTAGCCAAAAGTAGTCCTAGAATATGTCATAATATAATACATTATAGCTACCCACCAATAACTTACACGGCCCTTATAATATCAAAATATAAATATCAAGCATAAATGAGCCCCAAAAGCATGATCAAAATGATATCAGATGACAATTCCTATTGCAAAAGATGTGCTTAAGTACTCCTCAGAACCCTCTAAATTTTTTTGCAAAATTTTCACCTCAAAATGAACTTTGAAAGATGTATAAAAATAGCATTTCTAGGCCTAAAAAGCAATCGATTTCTTCTATGCTAGTGTAAATGTAGCCTCGAATGAATCATGTTGACTATTCTAGATACCTCAAGCTACCAAGAATGTCAGCATAGCCTCTCTACACTCATTTTAGTTGATTCCATCCTCACATACTGCATGATGTGATTTAGACTTATAATATCTCTAATAAGCCACCAAACCAAATGAAACTTTCATTCTACTTCTCTTCTCTATCAATTGAGCATAAGAAAACCCTCTACTTATTATGACAAGTTGACCTTGTGCTTTGAGAACCAAGCTGACCCCCTATTTGAGTAGCTTATGTGGACCCTTTACTTTTATTATCAATGCATAGTCATAATTTCTCCTCAAATCAATCTAATGCCTTGCTATTTTGACATTGATTGTAGCCTTCAATGGCTCTCCAATCACTTTCAATTTGGGTAATAAAGCCATCAAATTGATCCTCAATAGTTCAACCAATTTGGGTACTTGTTTTTCTAAATTTGGGGCAGATTATAGTTGATTTGTACCTCTTTTGGCAATGTGGACAAAAAGCATAGGATTCAAGATTTTCCTTGATTATTTGCACTCCATGCTTTAATAGTGCTTCCACTCTTAGTAGTTGATGTGATTGGTATCTTCCTTTTAAGTTCATTTTTCACCTTGCTTTCAAGGTTTATTTATTGGCATTGGATGAATGAGGTTTAGAAAGAGAAGTGAGGTTTATTTATTGGCATTGGATGAATGAGGTTTAGAAAGAGAAGTGCATGTGACTTAAGGAGATGAGTCTAAGTGATGGTGCCCTAGGTATATCCTACTCTTGATGTGCCCTAAGTGTATGTGGGGGAAGTTGGAAAGAGGGGCTATGGGATTAGGGATGGAGCCAATCGAAAAAGGCCACTAGATGTATCTAACTTGAGAACCCCTAGGTGAGATATAGTGCTCATGGATGCTACCTTTTTTCTTCTTCTTTTATATTTATTTTTTCTTTACCTTTTTAAATAAAAAAAAAAGAGTGCCATACAATTATATATCTATCCTTACATTGATTGAAATAGGAGTTTAATAGATTGTAATATTACTTAAGGATAATAAACTTGGCTCCACCGAACTCTTAAGTATGTGCAATGAATATTGAGCCAAGTTGAGCCAAGACAATTGAAGCATATGCCTTGATATTGAAGGTGTTGTTGAAGAAGAACCACAATAACTAGTGAGGACTTGAGTTCTATATGAAAGTGATTGTATTTCCTTTTGAGGAAGCTGGATATTGTTGAGGTTACAACCAATATTTATTTTGCTTATAGAAGTTTTTCAAAGATTATTAAGGCTCAGTGTGATTTTGTCTCCTTGTGCCATTTTCACATGTTGAGATCTGCAAGGGTTTTTTAGTTTTGTAGATCTATTCTCGAGGCTTAATCTCTCATCCCTTGTGTTCTATTTTATCCTACATTTGATTGATGAAGCTTTAAATCAAGATGCAATGGTTCTAGTTTAGAAAATTGAAAAAATTGACAAAAATTGAGCTTCATACTAGTTTATCCTTGTATTGCTACTTGTACTGTAAGTAGCACTATAACCATCAAATGTGGCAATGCTCTGTGCATTATAAGGGTGGGTATTTGTAGATTCTTATGATATATGTGGGTTTTCTTTTATTGTTTGAATAATATTTAGACACCATATAAATGGGTTGTTTATTTATATACAAGTGTGGGTCCATAATACAACATCACTCATCCATGGAATAAGCCATTGGTAAAAGTTGGATTGTATTGAAGAGTTACACAGTTATCAAGAATATATTTTGATATGGATAGGAATGAGATGTTAACAAATTGACCTAAAATCATGTTGTTTTGTCCTGGTTGACTAGCAACATGCAAATTTTCCTCCATGAGGAGTTTGACAAGTGGAGGGTGATAGAATAGTCATTCAATTAATGGGAAGCCTTGCATAGTTACCAACACTCATAGGAAGTGGGAGCTACATATGGTGGGTCTCACATGGAAGTTTTAATATATCTTCCTTGATCTATGATACTCATTAGAAAATTGTCTATTTTGGTAGTGGCAGAGCAATGGTAGTAGGAATGGTATACCATTTTTGCTCAAATTTGCTTGATTCTTTTGCTCCTTGTTTTAGCTCATGTACCTTCTCTAGGCTCTTTTGGCAGTGCTTACTATGAAAAGAAGGGATCAATTGGGGACCCTTGTACTTTCTCTAGGATCTTTTGGTAGTGCCTACTATGGAAAGAGGGGATAAATTGGAGACTCTCAGCTACTATGACTATGGAGATACGCTTTGAGAGCTCTTACACAATCAATGAGAAACAAGTGTACATGTGTTCTTGCTCTTTTCATGTCATTGATAACACTAGAAGTTGTTTATGCTCCTTAGCTAGGATACCAATGTCCCCTTAAGCATACATAAAAAAAGTAATGGTATCATATCATCAATTTCCTTATGGCACTTAGTTACTAGTTCATTCCCCTTTTGTGCCATTTCCTTTGCCATGTCAATGAGAGATCTCATGATACTTTTGGATTTTAAATTTCCTAGAGTTTTGGTTAAGAAGATCACAACTTGCTAGTTGCTATACTACTTGTGCTCTTTGATTTAGAGCTCATTTCCTTTTTATTGAAAGCATTGGGGCCTTTTCCCTTGACTAAGTTGGTGGATATAAGTTATAGTTGGGGGTTGCAAGTATTTTGATTTTATTATTGACATAGAAGCTGTAGCTATCTATTCAATGGGTTTGATAGTGTTAATAGTTAAGGATGGCTACATAGTTGTATCCTTGGATTAATTGAAAATACTCATATATTTAGAAGTCTTGGGCTTGGATTTGATAGCAATTGCAACTTCTTACCATCAAGCTATTAGTGTTTCTTTGCTTAAGTAGCAACATGGGGCTATTGCTATTTGTCTCCCATTTCTATTTTTGTGATTTATATTCTTTAGGTTTGGATGCTTTTGAACATTAGGATACACACTCTTGGGATGTCTCTTGTCTATGTCGGATGGTTCTATCATTTTGCCTTAATTGGTGTCTATTATTTTGGTTTGAATAGCACCCTAGGATATGACTATTTTGTCTCTTGATCTTGAGCTAATGGTATATTAGGAGCTCCCCCCCCTCCACCCCCATCCCCTTCTTGTGGGTTGGAAATCACCTTAGACCATTCTACTTCAATGACCGCAAACTCTTTTGTCTTTGTTGATAGATAAGAATTGGCTCTTCAATCACTAGCTTGGCTAGCTTTGATGCTGCAGTCATTTTACCTTGTGATAGAGATTTGTGCTTTGGTTTATCAATCATATTCCTTGTTTTGGATGAAGCTTTAATGACAGTCAAGGAGCTATTCATATAGACATTTTAGGCAACCAAATCTACTAATTTCCCACATAGTAACCTTGAGCATTTAGGAGGATTTTGGAGAATCATCATGGCTTTGAGTTAATTCTTTGTCAGTACCTATTATAGTGAGCTTTTGGTGAGTCTTCTTGGCGGAATTGTCTCCTTTTTAGTTTTGACAACCTTGGGGCCTATCACATTGTTATTGAAAATGTTGGCTTTCTCTTTTTCTTCCTATGAGAATATCTAGTAAGTCAATTTATTTTCTCCTTTTGACCTTTGAGAAAATCTAAATGGTTTTATTGCTATCCTCATTAGGGTTTGTGGTTGATTTTGAGGCTATTTTCTTACTTCTCCTTAAGCATACGAAATATTATCATGATTAACTTGAAGATTTGTAGGCTTAGGTGTATATGTTGTGCTTCATAATCGGCATCACACTTGGTCACATGCTCAAAAGTTCTTCCAAGAAAGAATTCCCTTCCCACATCTTCACATTTTGGAGCATGTAAAACATTAAAATCATGCTTTTAGTTCCTATTGCCATAATAATTTTACATTTTCCTAGTAGGGAGCATGGGGATCCTTTATAAGGTTTGATAGTTAAATTTTGTTGATAAGAGCATCTATAACATGCTCTCTTTGCTATTAGTTAGACCTTAAGAAATGTGATTAGACTAGCTCTCTTTGTTATCAGGGTCAATTCTTGTGGCCTTGACCTTTCTAATTGAAATGTTTGAGCGCCATATGCTCAAATGTGATAATATTATATGCCTTCTATTTACGAAAGTCTTGATATGTATGAGTAATGCTACACTCATTGCATTAGTTAAGCTTTATCTTCTTGGGAAGGTTTTTGATTTTGCAAATAGTTGCTTGACATATGCCCAAGTTGGTTGTGCATCTAACACTCAACCATTTTTCTTAGTCGGCTCATGTTCGTAGGATTATTAACTCATGTGTGAGTGCATGCGAGATGGGCTATGCATTTTAGTCTATATTTTAGACATTATTTTAGAAATTTTTTGTATGGCATTTGTGGCATTTATGCGAGTCGGCCAACATTTTGATTTTTGGTGTAACATTTGTGGCATTTTATGCGAATCAGCAAACATTAAATGTAGACGACCAACTACTGTATTTGGCATATTTTGGGTCTATTTATTTAGTGGCTCCTCCTCCTCTCATACAATCATCATCATTCTTTAGGTGGTCTTCTTGTTGGGTAGAGGAGCCCATGTCAATGCCCATGCAGCCAATGACTCACTATTGGACATGTCATTCTAATGTTTGGTCTATGGATTCCATTTCTCAAGCACATCGTTGAGTTCTCTTCTTTTGTAGTGTTCTTCTATTTTCTCTCTCTTCTGTCTTGTGTTTAGCAGTTTGTTTGGACACTTGTTTATGCTTCCATTGCTACACCACTTCTGACATGGCATCAGATTGCATGATTTAGGTTCCTACTGCAATTCTTGTGCTAATTACAAATCTTTCTTCTCTTGCTAATTAGACATGCATCTTTTTAGACCAACACCTGGCGTTTTTATCCTGTGCTTAGATTCTAGCTTGCAATCATCAATTTGCTTCATTAAATGCTCCCTTAGCCAACATTTTTAAGTTTTTTCCCCTAACCATGGCTGGGCGATTGTTTATACAAGCTATTTTTGTTGTTTCTAACAGGTTTTGATTATTTTTTCTTCATTTTGCAGCAATTAGCCTTTGTTTTTTCTCCGCTTTTAGTCACATTACATGTGAACTCTCATTTTGTAAAGTCTTTAATATTTATTTGTATTCCCCCTCTTAGTATACCTTCTATTCTCTATTTTCTCTTTTTATCCTCTCCCAATGGCTCCTCCATGCACTTCTACATATGATATGCTAAGTGGCCCTAACTATCTTACATGGAGTGCTATGATGAAGGCTTGGTTTGTGCAGAGGTAGATTTGGTACATTGTCAATGGAGATATTCCTTGGCCTCAGGGTCCTTTTCCTCTTCCCAAAGATTTTGATGAGGATAACCATGAGGAAGCTCTGCTTGCATTGGATTTGGATGATGCACATGCATATTCTGCACTGCTTCAGTGAATTTCTAAAGAAGTTCTACCGAGAGTTACCTCCTGCAGACATCACTAGATATATGGTTGAAGGTTTAGATGTTGTACGAGGCACCTTCCCCTATGTGTGATGTGACTCTTTATGGACAACTTTAGTAGATGAAGTTTGAGCCAAAGGACACCATTTAGTCATTTTTGCTCCATATTACATAGGTACAAGACCAGCTTTGTCACATGTAGTCTCCCTTCTAAAGGCACATCTAGTGGGAATGGTACTCTACAAGATCCCCTTGGATTTTGATGGTGCAGCCAATGCTTTGAAGGCACAAACATCATCTATACCTGTGAGCTTCACATGTATGTCCTTGATGCTGCTTGAGCACGAGGCATCATCTATACCTATGAGCTTCACACATATGTCCTTGATGCTACTTGAGCATGAGGCATCTTTGTGTTTACAAGGGAGGCTCTTGTCTCATTATGGAGGTTCTACTGAGGCCTTTACAACTTTAGCAACAAGGGGTGACATGAAGAAGAAGTCAAAGGCCTAGTGTTATTATTGTGATAAGAAGGGACACTTGCAAAATAAGGATTGTAAGTAGTTAGTAGCCTCATGGAAGAAGGAGAAAAAGAAGAAGTGGGATGTGAACTCCTCTAATGAGTCGTCCTCTTCCTCAGACTCAGACTCTGATCCTCCAATTAAGGGGATGTCCAAGGCACAGTTGGGTCCATTTCTTTAGACTAAGGGTTCAAGGGCTTGATTGCCCCTTCCTTTGTTGCTTTCTAGTCCAAGTGATGTGGTCATTTGTAATGTGACTGCCCTTGGCGGTATGTTCTTAGTAGCCCATCAAGAGATGTCCTAGAAAGCGCTGCCTGAGATCTTGATGAAAACCCTTGAAGTTTGCTAACTAGGCTCGCTTGAGTCTACCCCGCAGTGGAAGTTTTGGCCATTCCCACGAGGATTGACTTGAGTCTTTTTGGTCAAATCAACTACTACTGGTTTGCTAGTGTCAGCGGTTCAAGATTCCATGCCTTATAGAAATTGCTAACTAAAACGGGCTTATGTTGTGCTAGGTTCAAAGAGAATGGGAAAGGAAGGGAAGTATGGCACTTTGATCCCTTTTGCCCATGGTTCTAAAGTGATGCGAGTTAGGCTTCTTGTTATCTAATGGTCCATCAAAAATGTGATTTTTATTCCTTCCTAGAAAAGCTCTCAGCTTAACCGAGACCACCCAACCATGGGGCTGGATCTGTCGGGGGTCCATCCTCCTGCTTCCCTCAAGAGAGTATTTTTAATTACCTAATTACCTACCACCTTAGGTTCAACATATAAAAAAATCTTCTTTGAATGATCTCCTGATATAAATTCATTACACGCCTTTAATTCGTGACACAAAAATAGAGTAAAACAATCCCTTCTCAATAGGTTCCTTGATGAAAAATAACTTTTTACGATGTTTTTTGTTTTAATTAGAATGATGTCAACTTGAAGGTTTTATTCTTTCCAAGTTCAGCTCCTCAACTATATTAGAACTTCTAGGATATTGTTTAGAAATCGAAGGGTAGTTGGTAGTTTGTAAGAGCCTAAGGAGTCTATGACTAGAGCCCCCTGGTATCCTCACCTCCTCCTATCCACTAGAGTTCCATACAACAAGATCTTTTGCGTCATGATTGGTCTATACTCACTAACGCAAAACAAAAAAAATAAGAGAAAAAACTTTGGAGTAGGTTTTATTCACACTGGCCTTGGGGAGTGTCGGGACCTAAAACAGGCCCAAAATTGGATCTAAGCACTAGCAGGGCCTCTCCATACTCAAAGAACACAACCCCTAGGCCTTATGGCCAGGAGTGTATAAGGGACACACTGCCCTAAACTGCTATCATGAATCTTGCATTTGGTTTAAATTGTAGTCCAACAATTAACTCTTTCACTACTCCTTAGAGGGAGTCCCTACACATAGATCGGTATAAAATACCTCGTACGCACAAACAGAAGGAGGCACCCCTCGGCTGAATGCCGTGGTCCCACTGCAGCTCTCCTACACCTCGGGGATTGGCCCCTCGATGCGCCGCTAACACAAATAACACAAGTGTCACAAACTCTACTCTTATGTTAAAATGTTCCAGGGGATAAGATATTTTCTCACTTAACAGTTTCGCAAGGAACCCAAACGCCTAAACCTACAGCTTAGGTATCTCACAACTCAGTGTGGGTCATATGTATAAGAAACCAATTGCAATGCATCCAGGAATTTCACCATGTGATATGCACAATGCAACTATGAATGACATGGTTCTCAAACATTTGATGATTTATAAATCGACATTATGAAGTACAACAAACATTTCTTTCAATGATTCCAGCCTATTACATCATGCTGCATTGTTAAGGGTTAGCACCGAGCATCCTCGTGCTACTTGACCTCTTTTTACTTAATTTGTCAACTTTCACATGTTATCAGTAACTAATCAACATCAAAACTTCTCTTTGTCCCTACTATTTAGGTTGTGCATTGCTGATAGGTGTAAAGAGCGGTTTTTAAATGTGTTTTTCTTGTAAAAAGTGGTAAAAACAGACTTTAACATGAAGACACGGTTGAACCAAGGCTTATTATCCCTCACGTTGCAGCCATGCCATACACTCACGAACATAAAACATATTTTTCCTTAATTTTCTAGCATAAAACATCAATTTTTCTTATTTTTCTTCATTTATTTAGATAAAAATTTTGATATTTCTAATTTATGGATTGGGACTAATCACAATCACTAAGAATTATTTTTATATTCATTTCTACTCCATATGAACCCCAAAATCACAACAAAACCCCCAAAATTTATCATTTTCATGAAAATCACATAATTGTGGGTTTTGCGTGTTTTGATATAAATTATTAAATGACTTTTTTTTTTTGTTTTCTTCAAGATTTTTGATAAATTTTAGCATTATCAATCAAAGGCATCCATTTACAAGAAAATTCATCAAACATATTTCATAAAACAAATGAAATGATTGCTTACGCATAGAAACCCAATTTTAGAGGCGTGTATTTAATTGTTGGGAAGCTGTTGATGCTAATTTATGGCCGCTGACACTCTCTCCAACTCTGATCTATGATCTCCTATGCTCTAGTTCTATAATTCTATCAACATCTCACATCCACCTCCTTCCCCTTCTTCCATAGAATCACGGAACAGCCATCAAGAGGAGAAAGGAGGGAGGAGAGATAAATACTAGTTTTCCAATTTCTTCATTGGGCAGCCATTGTTCGATCCAAGATTGGCGATGAGAAGTGAGAAATTGCAGGAATTTCTTGCCATTGTCTGAGATGCCTTGCTTACAACCTCCATACCCCCCTCTCCACAAATCGGTGAAAGGGAGGCATCGTTTTTGTTGTGCCATTTGGAAAAACCGCCCCCCCATTGGCCCCCTAAAGGGCCATGCCCAATTTACTCTAATATTTTATCCATTGCAACCTTTAAATTGCTCAGCTTCCCATATCTCGTCCGTTCGATGCCCGAATCCAAATCCGAGAAAACATGCATATCTGACTTGACATCTCGAATGGCCGGGAAGCTCTCTCTCTTCAATCTGGCTGCCAAAAAGTTACTAAAAATCTGCAACCACTGCAACGGTTGAAGTTTTGCATTTCTGTCCACTTCCGTCAACTTTAAATTCCCACCTAGAATTCACACTAATTTGCTCCCTTTCGACACTTCATGGGTCTTTAAAAGATGCTCTCATTGGGGATCACGGGATAGGGTGACTCGGCCCATTGCATCCCACAAATTGATCTGCACAAAAAACAACCAAAGAAAGCATCAAGCTGCCACAAAAAATATACTCAACAAAGCATAAGAACAACTTTCACCCTACCCCCTGACAGAATCAAGGCATGAAAATCCACAAGGAATAGGTCCAGCATAATCCGATAGAAATCTAGAGCGAGTCGCTAACCAACTGCTCTAACATGAATTGGCTAAAAACCCTATCAAAGAGGTCATCCTAGTGGTGGTCTAAACTACCTACCTAACTTAGGACAATTGGACCAGGACCTCCTACTAAGCAAGAACTCCTATAGCTTGGTCATCATATTCTTCTTGTAACACATTTTCCTTCCACATTTTCCATACTCGGGTCTGTAAAAAGGAGGGACTCGAGCATAGGATGACCCAAGGAGAACAGGGCATCGACCTTAGGTCCTGACTCGGTACCCAAGAACCTACCAAGCTAATGCGAGGTGACACTTACTCCTTTTTTGTTTCGCTCACTTTTGTTTTTACTCCAACCTTCCTTATTTATTTTTTCGGCTAGTTGCTACCCCTAGGAAGACAAGGCATCGGCTCCGGTGGTTTGACTCATCCTCAAGGACCTACATATCCAAACCTGCACGATGGTACATCCGTAATATGGGATCCCGCACACTATAGGTCCCATTTAACTGATTCCTTATTAATTGTGAGTCACCTTTAACCAATAATTGGTAGATACTACCACATCGGGCTACATTCAACCCCATGATCAACACCTTGTATTCTGCCATATTATTAGTAAAAGAGGGTCCTACATAGACTCCCATCTTCATGACAACCTACGTCGGGGATCTTTAATGAACACACCAATGCTCCGTGTTTAGCGAGCCCTCTGGAAGCCCGTCAAAATATAGAGTATAAACCCATGCTTCATTGATAGGCCACGCCATAATTATCAAATCACTTGTACTTATGATAATCAAAATCAAGCCAAGAGAGAGGATGTATAACAAGCACAATCCCTCCTTCCTCGCACTGAACTCGATAGGAATGCTAGTTAGAGGTCGTTGACAATGGTGGTAGTAGACCTTAATTTCCCATGTAAAGGATCCATCTTGCCACTCAATAACCTGATACCCTTTGCTCCATCAGATCAGTCGACCTTGGTAGTAATGTTGCTCAAGAAACGGATGCTCCAGATAGGGAATAATGTGTCCCATCTGCTCACAAAGCTTTAGACCACTTTGTAAAGTAGTCCATTGCTATAATAATATACTGATTTTGCATAGTTGATGAAGGGTATATTGGTCCCAAAAAATCAATAGCCCATTTTTCAAAGGGTAACATAACCAAAAATGGGATTTAGAGGTTGCCTAGGATTTTCCCCTGTATCGTGTCTTTGACGGACATCACAGTGCTTAACATAACTGAAAGCATCTTGGAAAATCAATGTCCACCAATATCCAACATGGAGAGATTTTTGGGTGGTAAGCTAGCCAGCAAAATGCCCCCCATATGCTGAATCATGGCACTCCTCAAGAATAAATGGTACCTCATCGAGTACTACACAACGATGATAGATATCATCTACTCCTCTCTGATACAAGACATCTGCTATAATCGAAAAGCATAATGCTTGTTGCTTGATCTCTCTTTTCAAAATTTGATAAAGTAGCCCCAAATCCTCATGTAGATAAATAATGCATTATTGCCACATACCGGGAAGGGATGGAAGCTGTATCTATTTTAAATAGACCTTCAATATCATCTCCCTCTGCTAGAATTTCCTTTGGCTCCCCGAAATCCACAAGACATTCCACAATACCCTGCAGCTTCAGTGGCTTGCTCCTGATCTCATAATCAAACCCTTGCAAAGTGATTAACCACTTTGCTAACCTATCAGGCAGCTGCAACTTGTTCAGCAACAATCTGAGTCCTTCCACCTTTGTAAAGAATACTATCTTCTCATAGAGAATATAATGCCTAAATTTCTTCGTCGCAAAGACCATTCCAAGGCACAATTTCTCCATGTATGTATAGCTAACTTCAGATATCCCCAATTTCCTACTAACAAAGGCAATTGGATGATACCATTTCTCCTCCCATGTTTGAGCTAAACATCAATTGATATTATGCATTGTGGTTGCCTATGAAAATATATAGAAAACTTCACCTCTTCTGGGTGCTTTTAAGATTGGCGCTTTTGCTAATTCCTGCTTCACATCCTCAAAGGATACTTGACGGGCTTCATTCCACTCAAACAGACAGTTAAAAGATAGAAGGTTCGTCAATGGCAATGCTCTTTCCACTAGTGCATTGATAAATCTTTGATAGTATCCCACTGATGAAAAAAAGCTGTGCACCTCTTTTAGAGTACACGGTGGGCTCATAGAGACTATAACCTTTATCTTTTCAGGGTTAGTCGCAATACCAGCTGTACTAACCACATGGCCAAGTAACAACCCATAGGGCACTCCAAATACACACTTTCTAGGGTTAAGAGCAATGCAGAATTGTCTATAATGCTCAAAACATTTCCTCAGAATAATTAGTTGTTGCTCCATTGTGGTGGCTGCCCCTAGATCATCAATAAAGACTTTTAACTCCTCTAGGGAGATATCACCAAAGGTCTTATCAGCTGTTCGTTGCCAAGACCCAGGCGTATTGCATAGACCAAAGGCCATCACATGATACACATAGGTACCGAAGACAATAATAAATGTCGTCTTTAATTTGTCTTCCTTTGCAATAGCCATTTGGTTATATCTAGCAAAGCAATCCATAACCGAATAGATTTCCCTACTCACTAACTGATCCAAAATCTGATCAATGAATGGCAACGGGTAGTAATCCTTAACTGTCTGCTTATTAAGCTCACTAAAATCTATGCAAAGATGAATTTGATTGTTCTTCTTCTTCCTAATAACAATAGGTGAACACCATTCTGTGTGTTGAATTAAAAATATCAGGCCAGCCTTTCGTAGCTTTGTCAATTCTTCGAATAGCCCGTCCCTTAATTCGAAAGGCATACACCTTACTTTCTGTCGCCACATAGGGTGGCTAACTTGCTTCAAAGGAATTGTATGAACAGCCACACTGGGAGGAATTTCTCTCAGCTCATTATAACTCCAAGCAAAAATATTGCAAAATTCTTGAATCAAGGACACATAGTCCTTCCTTTCTTCCGAACTGAGCATGGATCCTAATTTAATTGGCCATGAATCATACATCATCGTACCAAGGTCAAGCTCAATTACATCCGCATCCCTTATCCTCTCTTAAGCCTCTATTGGCTCATTCAAAGTCACTTGGTAGATATCCTTGGTAGATATCCTCTGTAGTGGACACCTCATTGGATTCATCACTTGATGACATCTCACTAGAAGATGGAGAATCTAGCATATCAAACTCTAATGAAGATAAATAAACTCTCTCACTTTGAGGAGATTTAGGATAAGTATCTACTACTACACGTCTAGCACCTCGACCAAAGATCAATCGCCCAGTGAGTATATCAACCTGAGAGTTTGCTTGTAAGATCCATGGTCTGCCTAGCAATATTTGATAGCTAGGTCACCTTGCAAACCTAATGACCCTAAAGTCCAGAATGCATTCTACATTGGCAACGGTCACATGGAATTTAGTAATGCAACCTCGGGTTGTCTTAAACTATTGTCAGCCATTTGGAGGATCATGGAGGTATCTTTTTTGATTTCTAATCCTAGTCTCTCCATCAATTCCGAACTCATAATATTGATAGAGGATCTTGTGTCTATAATGGCATGGTCCACTAATATTCCATCAACATATGCTACTACCCTCAGACAATGCTTTTTAGCATGCTCAAACCAATCATCTCCTACTCATGCTATTCCCAAGGGCTCAATGATATAGCAGTGCGTAGAATCTTCTTAAATTCCTTGCGCACTCCTAGACACAACTTAATCAGCTGTAGAAGATTTACATTTGGCTTACCTTTGCAAAGAGAACTTGCTAAATCAAATCCACGATAGCTAGCAAGAGCTCGCATTTCTCGCTAGACCATTCTCTCCTTTGGTATTTGAACCAGCTTTGGTGCTTCTTTCTTGGTTTTTGCCTTCTTCTTCGACGACTCCTTGTCTTTCTTGGGGTTGTCTTTACCATCTATGGCCTTGAGAGGTCCGCCTTCCATATTGGGATTAAGGACTTGCATCCCCTTATCATCTTGTTGGGGGTTTCCCTCAATAGGTTTTGCCTTGGATTTATCGACTTCTTTACCCTTTTGACCTCTCATAATAACCCGTAGATTAGAAGCTTCAGTGCCATTGACGGAAACAGTTTCTATAAGGCTAACTCCACTGCCACTAGGTAGCTCCTCTACCATAGCTTTCCCTCTTTGTAATATTGTCCTTCATCTTGCTAGAGATTATTCCCTTGCGCTCGATGATTAACTGGACATGGTTGTTTACTTTCTGGCTGGAGAGAGCTAATCTTACTCTAACAGGTACTCGCTAAATGGTCAGACTTCCCACCTATGTCACATTTTACATTTGGACAATTCGTAGGAAATGTCGGTCACCACACCACTTACAGTTGAATCTTGAGGGGGCACCCTCTTCAGGGCATTGACTCCCTATCAAATTCAGCTACTTCTTAAGGAAATTAACATCAATGGCTATTTTTCTATATTGTTTGCTAATCATATCAATATAGTGCTTCATCATATCCTTAACTTTGCCAAGGACATTTGAGGCACTTGACTCATAGTCGCGATCATCTACTTGTCATTCCATTGGCCTAACCACTTGATTAGGGATTAGCTGTTGATTCCCTGGAACAATGGTAGGATTTATTGTTGGGCTTCCAATAGTCGGTGGAGCCATCTAACTAGTCATCGACATGGTCACACTAGGGGGAGCTAGCAACATGGGCACATTTGGAATTATGCTTCCTCTCCCATTAGGAAGATTCATGGGCATGTCTTGACCTCCATTCATCAGTGCTAAAGTATTTCCAAACCCTAAAATTGGATTCCAGTTTGACCTAGAGGCATAAGTCACTTGTAATTGCAATTCTACCTCTTCTACTCGTGTAATAGTCGTGTCAATGTCGGTAAGAGCAACACTGTTTAACTGCACTTGAATGTGAAAGTCTAGCGCATTCAAAAAAGTATTGCAATTGAGCAACAAGTGGAATAGGAATATAGGTTTGCAACTTCTAAAATACATCCTTTAGTTTCTTAGCATAGCCACGGACATTCTCGTGAGGTTCTTGACGTGTAACATTGAGGATACATAGCCAATACTGACCTCCCCTTTCAGGTGCAAACTCTCTTCGAAAGGCCGCAAAGAATAAGTCGATTGTAGTTATGGTTCCAGCCTCCTCTAGGCTGTGATACCACGAGGATACCACACTCCAACTCGTTCTTTCAGAGTCATGTTGGAGAATATCATCAAGTGTCCCTCATCTTGAATTCAACAATTAAAATTTAACTTTTGGAATTCATTGATGTGAAGTTCCTTATCTTCCTCTGCTAACCCATTAAAAATGGGAAAAGGAAACCCTAAGGTTGGCAAATGCGTCGTTCCAGCAATCACAAACATCTTAAATCAAATGCATTATACATTAAAAAAATTATTTCCAAGACAAATATTTTCTTTCCAAAAATAATAACATCAAGGCAAAACTTAGCATAAGTGGCAATACCGTCCAATTGTTTTCTTGGATTTCCCCTTCCTCGGGATCTAGTTTGGACTAAACAACAATTCTATTCTTGAGAATAACTTCATTGGAGTTTTGTGGGTCCTTGCTCATGATTAAAAAATATTGGTTAGTTTAATTACAAAAAGTATACTTCGACAGTTCCATGTCAAGATCTTTTATATATCAAGAATTAGCGCCCGTGACTATCCATCAGAGGTTTTGTTAGATCAATACAGATAAAAAATATTAAGTCTTTTAGGGACACAGTACCTTCCTTGTACTTGCTTAGGTTCATCTTATACAAACCCAAGTTACCCCTTGGAATTTTCCGTTAAGAATTCCTTTAAAATATTACATGCAAAAACGGAATAAAATCCTATTTTATGAATGCAGCTTTTGTTGCCAATTCATGGGATGATGGCTTGCTAGATGTCTTTATTATAAAAATATAGTACTTGGGGATCCATGATGAGTGCTTGGTGTATGGTATTTGCATCTTTGTTTGTAACCCCAGTACTCACCATTCCATGAAAGTTGAGAAGGATTGAAGCTTTCTTGGAAGGGCTATGGTGGGAGAGCAAGAGCAAGAAAGAGAAAGACCAAATGGGAACTCCAACAGTCACAATGTGTGACAGGGCTTCCTTTATTCAAACCGTCACTAAAAGAATAAAGAATAAAGTGATGATGACGAGCACTCACCACCTGTAGTGTGTAGTGTGGTGGGTATTATCAGTGTAGTAATACACAGGCAGCTAGACAGAGGTGCCTTTACCCCCAACAACCTCCCACTTAAAGGTGAATCTGCCCCAGTGAGGAGTGAAAAAGAAAAAGAAAAGATAGTACAATGTACACATGTACAACAGGATGAGGAAAAATGTCATCTCATCCAATGCCCATCAATCTCCTAAGGAAGGCAAAGCGCTCAATAGTGAGGCTTTTTGTGAGTAGATCTACAGGATTTTTGTCAGTGGAGATCTTGACAAGGTCAATAGACTTGTCCTCCATGACCCCATGTATGAATTGATACCTCACCTCATTGTGTTTTGTCTTTGCATGGAAGACCGGATTCTTGGCTAATTGAATAGCACTCATAGAATCTGAATGCAGCGTAGGTATAGAAGCAATCCCAAGGTCATGAACCAAACGGCCCAACCATATGGCCTCATTGCAAGCCTTAGTGGTTGCAACATACTTGGCCTAGACATCCAAGAGACACACTTCTGAACCCTGGACATCCAAGAGACAACACCTCCAGTATAGGTGAATACATAGCCAGAAGTGGACTTCCTACTATCTGCATGTCCTACATAATCGGAGTATGTGTACCCCACAACTCCAGTATCCTAGCTACCATAGCAAATACACATATCTACTGTGCCTTTCAAGTATCTCATGATACCCTTCACGGCATCCCAACGTTTCTTGCCAGGTGTAGCCATATAGTGTGCCACAACACCAATTGCAAAGGCAATATCTGGACGAGTGGCTATCACAGTATACATCAAACTACCCACGGTTGATGCATAAGGGATCTTGGCCATCTCAGCTCTTTGCTAATCTGTCTGTGGACAATCGGCCTGTGAGACCTTCACATAAGAAGGTAATGGACAACTAATAGGCTTCATGTCCTACATGCGAAAACACTCAAGGAATTTATGAATATGCTCCCTCTATGAGAGGTAGAGTAGTCCCTGATGCCTGTTATGCTTAATGCGCATACTAAGAATGTGAGAGGCCTGTCCTAAATCCTTCATCTCAAATCTCTTCTTCAACTAAGATTTAAGAGCATCCAACTCATCATGAGCTCTCCCTACTATGAGCATATCATCCACATAAAGTACCAAAATAAGCAATGAGCCATCACGGACTGTCTTCATGTAAAGACACAGATCATAGCACTCTTGTTGTAGCCCTATGACTGCATACATGCATCAAACTTATGATACCACTCTCTAGGTGCCTACTTCAAGCCATAAAGACTTTTCTTCTACTTGCACACTAGGTGCTCCTTACCAGGTTCTGCAAAGCCCTTAGCCTGCTCCATGTAAATCTCATCATGCAAATCCCCATGCAAGAATGCAATCTTGACATCCATTTGATATATGTCCAAGTCAAGGTGTGCAACTAAGGCTAAAACCAAGCATAGGGTGGTCATCTTAACCACAGGAAAAAAGACTTCATCAAAGTCAAGCTGTGCAACTAAGGCTAAAACCAAGCATAGGGTGGTCATCTTGACCACAGGAAAAAAGACTTCATCAAAGTCAAATCCATGCTCTTGCTTAAACCCTTAGCAACAAGTCTTGCCTTATAAGCCAGCTTGGGGTGCCTAGGGGTACTTTTCAGCTTGTATACCCATTTGTATAGCAAATCCTTCTTGTCGTTAGGCAATGCAACCAAATCCCAAGTCATATTCTTATGTAGGGAGTCCATCTCAGCGTGCATAGCCCTCTCCCAGGAGTGACTGTCACCCCTGCACATAGCCTCATCATAGGTGAGAGGCTCTCCTGCATTTGTAACCAAGACATAATGCATCGAGGGCTCAAATCTATTAGGTGGACATCTAGCTCTAGTAGAACATCTCACTACAAGCTTTTCTGCCTGTCTAACACCCATGGCCATGTGTACCAACAACTGTCTGCAAGTTGTCCAAATGGCTATGCAGGAGCACGTGGCTCCTCCTGGAATATAATCCTGCATATATCTACCACCTTCTTAGGCTGCCGATGCATCTTGTCTTCATGGAAGATTACATCATGGCTACAAATGACTTTCTATGCCTACAAATCCCAGAGGTGGTAACCCATCTCACCTGCATCTCCATAGCGAAGGAAAATGCATTTGACACTCTTAGGATCCAACTTAGTCCGCTTGTCCTTGGGAACATGGCAGAATGCCTCACATCCAAAGACACATAGATGCACATAAGATGGAGGTTCCATACCTCCTCTGCAACCTGAAAATCCAAACCACTGGAAGGTGATCTATTGATGACATGCATAGCTATATTGACTGTCTCCGTCCAAAAGCTCTGTGGTAGGCCTGTATGGCTAAGCATACTGCGTACACACTCCTGGATGGCTCTATTCATCCGCTTAGCCAAACCATTCTGGGGTGGGATATAGAGGGTGATCAACTGTCACTTAATATCCCTCTTATCACATAGCTACTCAAAGGCACATGACACATATTCTCCCCCATTGTCAGTCCTAAGGCATTTCAACCTGTGCTCAGTCTGGTTCTCAACCAATGCAAGCCATCTCTGAAACACAACAAAGACATCAGATTTGAGCTTAATTGGATAAGCCTAGACTTTACGTGAAAAATCATCAATAAACATCACAAAATACTTTGCACTACCCATAGACTGACAGGGCATGGGCCCACAGACATCCGAATGTACTTATGCCAAGGGCTCACTCATGCGTGTCCTACCAGACTTCTTATGTGTATTCCTAGTCTATCTGCCATAAAGAGAATGCTCATATGAATCAAAAAATGCATAGTCAAGGGGCAGTAAGTACTACAAAACCAAAAAGAATTTTCATTCCCTTCAAAGACATATGGCCCAAACGGGCAAGTCAAAGAGATACATGTGGGATGGAACTGACTGATAAAACATGGTCAACAGAGGACCCATCAACTACAAGACGATAGAGGCTGCCATCCTTGGCACCTCTAGCAAGCACGTCTACCACAGGTGATCTTCCAAGCATAATCCCCAAATGAAACATGAAATCCAGCATCATCAAGCTACCCTGCAGACATGAGACTGCGTGTAACGCAGATACATGACGTACATATTGCAACAAAAAAGTACTGCCAGTAGAGAACTATAGCCGTACATCCCCAATGCCAGTAATAGCAAGTGACCTATCATTACCCAAGTGAACTGAACCAAAGATAGTGCAGTAGGAATGGAACCACTCACGGCATGGTGTAACATGAAATGAAGCACCAGAATCCAAAAGCTAGCATTACGCATACATAGAGTGAACCTAGGTCAATGGGATAGCATCACAAGAACTAACTACAAGGATGTACTCCCTATCAGAGTCATCAATCTGCATGACATTTATCTCCTCAATTTTCACACTAGATTTCACAGGCATAATACTGCAATTAGAGGACTTTTCCTGTACTTTGGCTTTTTGCTTCTCTTTGCACTTCTCATTGCGCAACTCATGACACTGTGGGCGTATGTGACCCTTCTTGCCGCAATGATGACATGTCACATTAACATTTCTTCCACAAGACTTGTTGCGTGACTTACCACGTGACTTAGACCTAGACTTCTGTGAGTCTCTACCATGTCCATACCCACTATCATTCTTTCCATTACCATCTCTGCCTCTAACAGTCAAAGCATGCAACACACGAGAGGCATCCAAGTTCTTATAGTTGATCTCTTCCTGCAAAAGAGCACTCTCTACATCAGGCAAGTTCAAAATAGTAGCAGGAGCACATAAGGCAGTGTGGAATACATCCCATGACTCACTCAGAGTCCCAAGCAAAAACAATGGAGTAACCTCATCATTAAAGGTAATGCCCTATGAAGTCAAGTTCTTGAGAATAGCATGAAATTGGCTCAAATGAGCAAACATTGTCATATTCTCCTTCATGGGTAGGTCCATAAGCTGCTTCAGCCAATACATCTAACTTGTTGAACTTTTATTGTCATAGAGGTTCTTGATCTTATCCCAAAGCTGCCAAGAACTTTGTGCTTCCTCAATTACATTGTAATGCACTTGTTTAGTGAGAGACAAGATGAGGGTGAACTTGCATAACTCATCAAGCTCATCCCATTCGTCATCAATAATAGTTTCAGGCTGCTCACCATGCATCCTTAGTGGCTCTATTTGTGATTTTTGCACCAATACCTGCCAAACTTGGCTCTTCCAGTAGGAAATAATTCGTGCCATCAAGCTTAGTGATGTTGAAGATAGCACTATCAGTAGAAGAAGATGCCATACTGCAGTCCAAAACGGTGTAGGGAGTTCAAAAGTGCTTGCTGTTTTCTGCCCTAAACAACCAAAATACCACTAAAAACAAGGCAAAATGACTAGGAACTAATAGGTAATGATGCTTCTCACCAAGTACCATCAAAAGTACATAAAATCAGGATGATTCAGCATGAAAATTCTACATCAATCCATGCATATTTGCTTGCTATAATAAATTACAGCCACATACAATGAGAGCAAAATATAGGCAAAATGAATGCACCAAGTCAACCACTGACTGTCAAAGCATAACGAACATCAAGCGGGCATACATTAGCATGTGACAGTCATACGGACATCAAGAAAACACCCAAGCATGTCAAATGAATCCTCAGTAAGTTGACACACCCCTTGTGTAATAGGACAAAGTGTACATAACACTAGCAAGACCTGATAGAAAGAGGTGTATGCTCAGGGAGTGCAAAGCCCAAATCAGTCCAAGTACATCTGTGAGGACCAGTGCATGCATGCAACATCCAAGTGAAGATTCTAGTCTCAAGTATCTGAATGCTCAAGTAGCATAAACCACTTTCTCAATGTCTGTCAAGCATATCAAGACACTCTCCCACAAAAGCTGTAAATATCAAGCAAAGAAGCTCAAAAAGGGCATATGATAGCACCAGTGCTAGAAGATCCAAGATCAAGCATCAATAAGATCTCATGAGCATATAGGCCGTGTAGCATCTGTACATAGCATCCATAGACATCAAGTACATCCAAATGTAACTCTGGCAAGCCAAGAAATAGCCAAAGTAAGCTCTGGGAAATCAAATGGTAAGCCAAAGCAAGGCTAAGTAGCATCCAACTCCAAACAATTTAATGGGCATGTAGTAGTGGCATAGGCCAAGCATGTCAAGACTGGTCATGCATAATCAAAGTACATCCCATAAGTACATTAGAGATGAAGATCCCAATGCTATGTGAAGCGAGATCAAGCTCAACCAATGATTTGAGAGCAAATCCAAGCTTATGTTGATCCCCGAGAGTCACTACATCAATGCATACATCCAAGACAGAGCCCGAATGCAATACGCATATCCAAACATAAGCAAAAGAGCTTCAGCCCTAAATATTCCAGCAACAAAGAAACATCCAAAACTGAGCAAATAGTGGCTCAAATCCAAGCTCAAAACCATAGATAAACCATATGCATACTTCCCTATATGTATTGGCACCAACCGGGCATAATCGGGCATCAAATGACTATGTAGCATGATCATAAAGTGTAATGACAGGGGGCTACTCTGTTTTGGGCTGCCTGTGGACTATGTAAAATAGTCAATGACTGAGCAAATTCAGCCCCAAAAACATGTCACATCATAAGCATACATTCCCCTAGCATTCGGGACCAACCGACCAACCAATGTCAATGCCAACCAAGCATAAACATTAAGTGCTGATGTAACACTATTTTTGACTACCTATGGACTATGGAAACTAGTCCTAAACTGAGGTAAATTAGTCCATAAATCAATGCCAATGATAACCACCAATGTCGAGCATCAAGGGGGCGTTCCCAAGTGCCAAATGAAGTGTTTTCAAGCTACCAATGAGTGCTAAGAGAGGGCTGAGGTAAAAAAAGATTTTTTTACAGGTCTTCAAGCTGGCCCAAACTGATCTAGGGCTGGAAGGGCTAGGCAAGGTTGGGGAGTAGTCAAGGGCCTCTAGGAGCTCCCTCTTGAAGGGCAAAGTCACTGGTAGAGAGTAGGCATCACAATAAGCAAGAGGACATGGCTGCCTTGCTTCACAAAACCTATGGACTGAAGTAAAATAACAAAAAGGAGAGCTCCAATAACTCTAAAGGAATTCCTTGAGGGTGCCTAAATGGGCTGTAGATGCTTGGTCGGGAAGGCGGGGAGTGACGGGAACTCGGGAGAGTCAGCTATGGCTGCCAGGAAGGAGACCCAATGAGTGTAGGTAATCGATAGGAAGCTAAACATGCCACGAACCATGCTCGAGTAGTCATGAATCCATGCTTTGATACCAATTGAAATGTGAGAAGGATCGAAGCTTGTTTAGAAGAGCTATGGCAGGAGAGTAAGAGCAAGAAAGAGAGAGAGACCAAATGGGAACTCCAATAGTCACAATATGTGACCAGGCCTTCCTTTATTCAAATCGTCACTAAAAGAATAAAGAATAAAGTGACGGTGATGGATGCCCATCACCTGCAGTGTGCAGTGGTAGGTACTATCTGTGTAGTAATACACGGACGGCTAGGCAGAGGTGCCTTTACCCCCAACATTCCATTTGTAGTAATTGTGTCCACATCATTATTGGCAACTTTTGCCTTCGTGACCTTCATAACTTTCCTTTTCGGGGCTATGACCTTTAATCGCGAGATCATAGAGGGGATTTTTGGCAAGAGATCTTGGGTTCTCGCAATCACATTGATGGGAATTTGATTGATGGGGAGGGGGGCGATTACTAGGAATTTAGAAAAAATCGAGAAGAGTCTTGGTTCCACAGGGAAGTAGGGTAGAAGGGATGAAGGATTCGATTCCAAGAGCTCGAGGAGTATCCTCTTTATCTTCATGATGAGAATTTTCATCTTCACGCTTCTCTTGCCCCACTCCCTCTTGCTCTATTCTTTTAAGAAGGGCCTCTCCTCTCTTGCTCAAGCTACCTCCCAATGGTTCCTCATGCCTTGTATTTATAGCTAAATTGAAGAAGAAGGGTTGTGGCCAAGAAGAAGAGCTCTTTTTGGAGGATATCTTGGTAAATCAACAATCTAGAAGCTTTCAAGATGCAATCTGATGCTAGTGATTTGATCTTTGAGGTCCAAAGAGGCTGACAAAGATGCCATGACTGATTCACTAGGCTACTGGATGATCTTGCTTCAATCCAAGCCTCTCGTCAAACTGATTATTGCCTATATATGAGGAAGGCTAGGGATGATAGCCTTATAATCTTGATTCTATATATGGATAATGTGCTGATTGTTGGGAAGTCCATTATGGATGTGGATGCTTTAAAGAAAAGGTTACATGAAACATTACATGAAACCTTTGACATAAATGACTTGAGGGAATGTCTTTGTATGTGCATTATATGAGATGGTATGATGCATTGTAAGTGAATTCAACTAACGGTAGGTATTGGATCCACCATTTGGCTTCCCTATTACAATAAGCTCTCAGTATGTCTTCAATAACTTGGTTGACTCACTTTGTTTGACCATCATTTTGGGGATGGTAAGCAGTACTGAAGCAGAGCTGGGTACCTAAAGCTTCGAACAAACTCTTCCAAAAGTTTGAGGTGAAGAGAGAATTGCGATCGCTGATGATTCTCTGGGGTAATCCATGTAACTTGAAATTTTTCTTAATGAAAAGCCTGGCAATAATGGAAGCCTTGTAATTGGTTTTTACAGGAATAAGATGTGTAACTATTGTTACCATATCAATGACTACCATTATGGAGTTATATCCTCCTTGTACTTGGGATAATCCAACTATGAAGTCCATGACAAAATTGCCAATAATTTTCATTGGAAGGGCCTTTGGAGAGATGCTAAAGAATTTGTCTTGAGCTGCATGCCTTGTTAGCAAAACAAGGACATCATATTAAATCCGGGTGGGTTGTAGGCATCATTCCAAGAAAAGATGGTAAACACCCTTGGACGTGAAGCTGCCTGTGTAAAAGGTGGCAACACTATCAAGAATTGTGTGGTGGGAAGACTTGCTTGAGCTACAATGCCAAACATACACTGTACACACAAGAGGAAGCTCACTCAAGAACATAAGAAGAGAGGTGGAGGCCAAAACGTTTTCTTGCTCATTTTTTTTTATTTTTCTACACGTTATACAATGCACACAAAGTATAGATAAGATACAATATAAAGGAAAGTGGCCTACTAAGTCAAACAATGCATAACCGATTATACTAATCGACTAGCACTATAGGTAGGTGTAGCAAACCAAATATAATAAGTGATAAGTCAATGGCCATGCGAGGATCATAATGACCACTAATGTGCTAAGTGTAGACATACAGACCCATCTAGCTAGGCAATTCATCATCAATATCCGTAGGTATTGAGCTTGCTATCTCAACACTCGCCCTCAAGCTCAAGTCTATCTCTGCAACTCCAAGTAAGCTTCGGAACTTTCAAAGCTTCTATGCACCCAATGCCTTTGTGAAAATGTTGGCTATCTGATCCTGTCAGTTGACATATACCAAGCCAATCTCTCCTGCAAGTACATTCTCTCTCACAAAGTGGTAGTGCACCTCAATGTGTTTTGTTCTAGCGTAGAACATTGGGTTCTTAGCTAGTTGTATGCTACTCATGTTGTCACAGTGAATGACAACTGGAGCATCTCTATGCACATCCATATCACCTAATAACTTTTGCAACCATACAACACCTCTATACTCAGCCTTTGTACTTGATAAAGCAACTGTAGGTTGCTTTTTACTGCTCCATGTAACTGCTGCACTACCAAGGGAAATATGAATCCACTGGTAGATCTTCTATTTGACATGCTACCAACCCAATTTGCATCTATGTATCCAAACACATGTACATCCTTACATGCTTCATAAAAAGTCCATAATGTAAAAAAGTGGACTTCACATACCTTAATATGTTGCATTTGTGTATCCAAACGCATGTACATCCTTATCTGCCTCATAAAAAAGTCCATAATGTAAAAAAGTGGACTCCTCATACCTCAATATGCATCTAACTATGTCCAAATAAGGCTTTCTACGCATCTGCATAAACTGACTGACAAGGCCAACAACATAGCTCACTGGCCTTGTGATAGTTATGTAAATTCGGCTCTCTACTTTCCTCCTAAACATAATAGGGTCTTCTATCTCATCCCCAATGTCAGCAGTCAACTTCACATTTTGCTCCAATGTTATTGAAAGAGACTTACATGTTTTCATACCATATTTGGATAATATATCCAAGTCATACTGCCTTTGGGATAGCCATATACCATCATCACATCTGATCACCTCAATATCAAGAAAGTATCTCACCTCACCCAAATTCTTCATCTCAAACTTCTTCTTCAAGAAGTCCTTAACTTCAGCAATCCCATTGTTACTTCACCTATAATAATCAAGTCATCCACATAGATGACTATGATGACCAAACCTGCATCTCCCCTTTTCACATAAAGTGAGTGATCAACATCTGCAATATAAAAGCCAATATTGACAAGATACTCTTCGATCTTGTCGGACCATGCTCTAGGTGCTTGCTTTAGCCCATAGAGTGTCTTTTTAACCTTGACACATATGTGGAATGCTCTAAATCCTCATAACATGTTGGATACTCCATATACATCTCTTCTTACAATTCACCATGCAGCAATAAGGCCTTCTTAACATCCATTTGCTGCAAACTCCAACCTTTGGCTGCTGCCAAGGCAATCACAGATCTAATAGTTTCCATCCTAGCAACTAGACTGAATGTCTCTTCATAATCTATGCCATGTGTTTGAGCATAGCCTTTTGAAACCAGCATGGCCTTGTATCTGCTAACTGAATAATCTACATTATGCTTGACTTTGTAAACCCACTTACAACCGATAGCTTCTTGTCCTTAGAAAAGTCTTATTAGCTTCTAATGCACCCATTTCCTTATCCATTGCTGCATCCCAATGAGTGTGACCAACAACATTCTCAAAACAAGTGGACTCAACATCCTCAACTACCTTCACCATATAAGCATAATGATGAGTTGCATAACCTTCAAAACCAAATCCTTTAATAGGGTATCTGACCCTGCTAGACTTGCATACCACTGGATGACTCTGTGGAGCCTCTACGTTACTATGTGCTCTATGTACCCCTAGTGTCTTGATTGAAGGAATACCAAGCTCATCATCCAAACTTTCTAAAACACTAGAATCTCCATCAAATCCCAAATGACTAGTAGATACATCATTACCATCCAACACTTTCTTCTTTCCTTTGTATTTACTTGCAACACTTGTAGATCCACCTGAAGATGTGGGGCTACTCCTTAGTCTCCTGAACCAAGGGCTAACTGTAGGTATAGTACCAGATGATGTTTCTAGTCCACTAAGGCTTCTGATTCTTGCTTTTCTTTTTGCACAGAGCTATCACTATCATTATCATCATCTAAAATATCATCAGTAGGTGCATACTAATTGCTCATCTCATAAAAAATAAGATCCCTACTCACTCTAAACTCACATGTGACAAGGTTATAACAATGATACACTTTCTGCTCTAAAGAGTATCCAATAAACATACAATTTTTAGCCATTGGATCAATCTTCTTTTGCTGTTCATTTGGCACATGAACATATGCAATATAGCCAAAGACTTTCAAGTATGATACATCGGGCTTCTTGCTTGTAAAGAATTCTTCGGGGGCCATACCATGAACTGTAACTATGGGAGTTGTGTTCATAATATAGACATTCTATGATCAACTTCAGACCAAAAATGTTTTGGCATATTATTTTTAGTCATCAATGCCCATGCAACTTCTGCAATATGCCTATTTTTTCTTTCTACAACTCCATTTTGCTGTGGGCTATACCTACACTTGTCATTAAAGCCTTCTACAAAACAACCTTTTGCATTAAATTCAACCTACAACCCTTGCTCTACCATTTGGCCAATAGACACTAAATTCTTTGTGATTGATGGCATATGTAATACATCTGTCAAACTCTTTGTCTGCCCATCATGTAAGGACACGGGAAATTTTCCAATATGTGAAATTGAGTGGCATGAATCATCACCTCTCTGTACATAGCCTAGATTTTGTAAGTCCTGCATCTCTCGAAACCATTCAATATGACTGGTAGATTCTAGGAAGGGGATCGGTAGATTCTAGGAAGGGGATCGTTAGATTCAATATAGCCAGAGCCCCCTTTGGCACCCACATTTCTTACTGCCTGAGACTTTCCCTATTGACAGACCCTTTGCTAACGGAGCCAGTCTAAGCCTCTCGAAGCGATAACCAACCATGACCCCCTTGGAGTAGGATCTCGCCGCTAGCTTGGGGGTAGCCTAGTGCGATCCTTCCTTTTATTCTGTTTGTCAATAATTTCAATCAGAGATCTAGATTCTAGTAGACACAAATAGTCCTTTCAAACATCTATCAAATGATGCAATGACAATCACACCATCGTGCAGCTCACAACTTCACATAACCAAGGTAGACCTTATCCTAAGGTAACCTTACATTCTCATGAGGATTCTCCTCCCCATAAAGAAGTATTAAGTACATCTCTTATAACATGTTAAGAAAGGCATGAATTTTCTATTTGGGCTATCTTACCCAACATAAGCGAAATGATTTAAATAAATATATTGTGGTAATAACTCAACGAGATGACTTATAGGACTCTGAAATAGATATTTAGTTTTCATAACAAGTGTTAGTCAACACTTAACCTTGTCGCATTTGACTATAACTATATGGAATGTGCATAAAGACTTATGTACAATATCCTTCGTCAATTATTCCTAACATGATTCTACGATTTAGAATCTCAATTAATCTAGTAGCAATTCATAACGAATAATCATTTATGCTTGTACTAGTATGCTTTCTAGATGAAGTTATCAATTCGTGTAAGTGAAACATATGGAAGCTAATATTTTCTGTAATTATTTTATTAGCATGACAACATTAGGAATTTCGTCTTTACTCGCGCTTGCATTAGCCACACCCGATGTTCTATTCGTAGTGGCAACTCCGAAAATCTCGGGCACTCCCGTATGTCTGGCAATATCGATTGCTTGATTGGTTGCAGTGGTTCCCATGGTCTTTTCACTTTGTCACTTTGGAGCCATCGTCCATAAGCATGTTCAAGAGATAGGGAAGGTGGAATAAATTTGAGATGAGAGAGCGTAAGAGAAGATAGCTTAGTCGAAGATCGAGACAGGGGGAATTTAGCTTACTCTCTCCTTTGCAGCCTCTCAGGGTAACTCCTCTCTCTCCATTTCCCTCTCTCAAGCTCCTTCTCGTAGCATCTTAGAGGGGTATCCTTCTACCTCTCTCTCTTTGCCTCTCTCTTGCAGCATCTCGGGGTCTCCTTCTGTCTCTCTCATTGCTCTCCATGCCTCTTATTTATAGTGAATTGGAGAAGAAGGGTTGTGGCTGCAAAGTGGAGCTCTTTATGGAGGGGATCTTGGAAAAATCAGTGATCTGATACTTAAATCATAAATTTGAGGGTTCCATTGGCTCCAAAAGCGGGGTAGAATTCCAAGACACTTGATTAGAAATCTTTCAGTTTACTCCTTCTTCTCCCTATTTGAAGTGCTGTTTTTCTTTTTATAAAATTTTTTCAAAGACACTTGATTAGAAATCGCAATTTCGCCAATCTCTCTCTTTTTTTCTTTTTATAAAATCTCCAAAACTAACTAAAACATCACATTTTTTTTAAAATGATATCCAGTTCTAGAAATCTCCATATATTTTTAAGATAATATCTAAAATATCTAATATATGCTAGTTTTGTTCAAAATCTAATATTTTTGGACCATCCATACTATATATATTAGCACTAGTGATTAATATAGCTCATAACCATCGTTCACGTGTTGTAACTTCTGACGGGTAGCTATGGTCCTTGTCAATCCGAGAAAAATGTCAGATTATGACTCTCAGTTTTATTTATTTATTTTAATGTTAGTTAATTTTTTTAAACGTTAGTTAGTAACCTTTCTAACTTATTAATTGACTAACTAACTTCTGAATTGACCAACTAACTTTTACTACGTGGAAATATTACATCCTCATCCCCTTAGAGAAATCGAGATGTCCTAATCTTGACAGAAATCATGGGTATTATTGATGAAGAGTATTCTCATCTATCCATGTAGCATCTTGTTTAGGATAATCCTTCCACTGGACAAGGTATTCTCTAAGGGTTCTACTCCTCAATTTTCTCTCCCTTACATCAATTACTTTGTTAGGTTGTAGCTCAAGGACTCCTTGGTTAGGTATTACGACCTGTTAATCATCAAGGATGTGGCTTGAGTTAGCTACGTATGCTTTCAATAAGCTAACGTGATATACATTGTGGATTTTTTAATTCTCAGGGAGTTGTATTTTGTAAGTGCTTGGTCCTAAGCACTTGCGAATCTCATAGGGCCCACCTGATCTTGGACTTAGCTTCTTAAATTCTCCTAAAGATAAATAACTCTTCTTTGGATGGACACGGATGAAGACCATGTCTCCCTCTTTGAAGATTCATTTCTTCCCTTTTTAGATCAGCATATGCCTTTTGCTGACCTTTTGTTAGAGGGGTCCTTGGCAACTTGAATATCCTGTCTGATAATCTTGATTTGATCATCCATTTCTTCTAACATTTTTCTCGAAGCTTCTACCCTTAGAGTAGGATCGGAAAAATTAAGTGGCATACAGAAATCTTGACCATATAGTGCCTGAAATGGAGTCATCTGAATACTTCAATGATAGGAGGCATTATAAGCAAATTCCACTAAGGACAGGTACTCAATCCACCTTTTAGGTTCCTTGCTGCAATATGCACGCAGAATATCCTCAATCACTTAATTAACTCATTTTGTGTGCCCATCAGCTTGTGGATGATAATTAGGACTGAAACAAGGTTGGGTTCTAATGGCTTCAAATAAACTCTTCTAGAAGTGTGATGTGAAAAGAGAATCACGATCACTGATGATCCTTTTAGGTAACCCATGTAACCTAAAAATCTATTTTACAAAAATTCTAGTAATACCTGAAGCTTTGTAATTGGATTTTGTTGGAATAAGATGAATGATCTTTGTTAGCATGTCTACTATCACCATTATTGAAGTATATCCTCCTTGTACTGAAGGTAACCCAAGTACAAAGTCCATGCTAATAAATTCCCATTTCATCTGGGGAATGTCAAGTGCCTGGAGTTTTCTTGGTAACTTGACACATTCAGATTTTACCCTTTGGCAATTTAGACATTCAGTGACATACTTAAGTACATCACCCTTGAGTTTTTGCTAGTAATAGCTTTTCTTGACAGCATTAAGGGTTTTTGCATACCCTAGGTGTCCTGAAAAAGGAGATTCATGTGCTTCCCAAAGTATCCTTCTCTTGAGAGTCTGACTTGAAGGAATGCATAGTCTCATTCTGAAATAAAAAAGTCATTCGTCTTCCTTTGTAGAGAATTCTTGATACTTAGTCTTGAGTTTGGGATATTGTTCCTTATTCTGAACCTCCCAAAACAATTGTTGATAGTCTGGGTCATTATTTGCTTCATCCTTGGTCAACTCGATGATAGGATGAGTTGGCATTGATACCATTGTAGCTAGAGTTTCTACCGTAGATGGTTCTTCAGTGATAAGAGCATTAAGGAAGGCTTTACAACTAAGGGCATTTGCTACTACATTTTCTTTACTAGGTCCGAACTTAATTTCAAAGTCATGTAAAATTTCAATCCATCATCATTGCCTCATATTAAGATCAGGCTGAGTAAAAATCCACTTAAGACTTTCATGATCTATGATTAGGGAATACTTGTTTCCAGGCAAGTAATGTCTCCATAATTTGAGAGTATGAATCACATCTAGCAACTCTAGGTCGTGAGTAGCATATCTCTTTTCATGGGTTTTCAATTTTCTTGAAGAATAAGCTATAGGATGACCTTCTTGCATTAGTACGCATCCTAATGCAAGAGAGCTATCATCTGCAACAACTTCAAAATCCTTGCTTAGGTCAGGTAGCCTTAAAATAGGAGTAGTTACCAAACTATGTTTTAGTTGCTCAAAGCTAGACTGTTCAATTGGCGTGTAGTTAATGGCAACTTGCTTTTTGAGTAGGTCTATAAGAAGTGCTGCAATTTGGGCATAGTTTTTGATGAATATCCTATACCATCCTATTAGACCTAGAAAACTTCTCACTTCCTTGATAGTGGCCATTCTTGAACATCTTTGATCTTGGCAGGATCTACTCATATACCTTCAACGGACACTATGAATCCAAAGGACTCAATATTCCTTTTGAAGAAGGCATACTTCTTCTTCTTGGCATACAACTTGTGTGCTCTCATTGTCTCCAAGACAATGTGAAGATGTGGTTCATGATCTTCTTCCTCCTTAGAATCAGTTAGGACCTCATCAAAGAATACAAGAAAAAAATCATCAAGATGAGATCTAAAAATGTCCTGCATTAACCTATTGAAGGTAGCTAGAGTATTTGTCAACCCAAATGACATCCCGATGAATTCGAAATGAATGTATCTTGTGTTGAAGGAAGTCTTTGGAATATCTTCATTCTTGACTCTAATGTGATAATATCTTGATGACCAAAGATCGATCTTAAAAAAGATCTTTGCTCCTTGTAGACGATCAAGAAGCTCGTCTGTCCTCGGGATTGGGTACTTATTCTTTACTATTACCTAGTTTAGCCCTCAGTATTCGATACAAAGATGAAGAGTTCCATCTTTCTTCTTTTGGAATAATATTGGGGCTCCCCATGGTGAACTACTTGGCCAAATATACCCTTGTTCTAGTACTTTCTTGAGTTGCTCTTTTAGCTTGGTGGCTTCAGAAATAGACATTTTTAAGGTCTCTTTGCCATTGGAGTGTTGAGATATCGAGCTCCACTCGTGATATGCCAAGGTGACCGTTGTGCATTTATGTCACCGACTTGTCAGTTGTTTGCAGATGCGGTTGGTACACTGCCCATGAATAATAGCTAGATGACAGCTATCCTTATCTACTCTAGTTCGTGGCTCAGTTAGTATGCCACCTTAGTTAATTGAGTTTGGTTTGAGACCCATATATAGGGTTCTTCTATTTCTTTGTAAGAGAGTTCTTTTTGGCTTACACAACTAAGAAGAGGAAAACTGTTTTTAGCCTCCACCCTTGTGTGTATTCCCCCATTGTGCAAGCAAGAAAGCTACAAGTGCAGACTCCTTCCTTCTCTCCCACAATCTTGACATGGTATCAGAGCCTTGTTCATGGTAAGGAGCTCAAGAAAGCAAACCAAGTTCGCGGTGTTCTAGTAAGAGGACCAGTGTTGCTTTCATTTTTCTGTTTTGAGAGCAAGTCTCTGCACAGGTAGCATAGCCGGAAAGTGCAGGAGTGCATTGTCTCAGATTGAGACGCCCTTCGCGGTGTGGCAAGAGGGCAGTATATGCTGTGGGCAAGGGCTTTAGCCCTTGGTTTCTATGTTTTTTTTATTTGAGGCCATTTCGGGGCCTGTTTTGGAGGTGGAAGTTTTCTACACGCACTCAGGAGAAGGCCCTGTTTTATGCTGTGCGACCACTGTTCTACAGGTTGATGAAAAGTTACCACAGAAATTGCATCGTATGCTTGTGTGCAGAGACATTGGGAGTTACAGAATCATCCTTGGTTCCTGTTTATGCAAAATCGTCACTAGGAAGTAACTGTGTGGTCAAATACCACTTTCGTTAGTTTTGCAGATTTGCCCTTGTGAGGCTGAAGCTGTGTTCTTTGCAGTGACAGAATTTTTTGCAGTGTTCTGTAATGGCGTCTGATTCTCTTTGACAGATTGTCACTGAAAAGCTTGACAAGAACAACTTCCAAGCATGGAAGTTTAGAATGACGAATTTCCTTATGGGAAAAGGATATTGGGAATTTGTTGCAGGAAATGAAGAAGAACCAATTCTTCCTGATGTTTCCAATCAACAGCAAATGCAGGCATTTAAAGCATGGCATGAGAGAGCCAGGAAAGTTATGTACTGGTTGTCTATCAGCATTTCAGACTCTATGATTGTGCATATTCAAGATGGAAGTACGCCAAAGGAGGCATGGGATACTTTGTCAAAAATGTATAGCACAAATACTCAAGCCAGGAAAATGCAGCTCAAGCAAGAGTTGCATAATGTGCAAAGAGAAAATATGAGCATCAATGACTACCACATGAAGGTGAAGAAGATTGCAGATGCACTTGCTTCCATTGGGTCACCAGTGGAAGATGATGATTTAGTTTCTGTGACCTTGAATGGTCTAGGAAAGGATTATGCACAGTTCCGAACATCCATTTCCGTCCGTGAAAGATTTCCTGATTTTGAGGAGTTGATTGCTCTTCTAATTTTTGAGGAGCAGAGAAATGGTGGTGCATCTTCTTCAGGAGGAACTTCAAAAGAAGTTGTCTTCTACTCAAATGCTGGAAGAGGTAGAGGCAGAGGTAGAGGAGGCCGATCTGGAGGCCATGGTAGAAATCAGAATATACAGCAAACTCAAGAAAACCAGTCCTATGGAGGAGGATGTGGTAACTCTAGAGGCAGGGGGAGCCAAAGAGGTCGTGGTGGATGGCAAAGAGGCCAAAATGCAAACAGTAATGTTGAATGCTACTACTGTGGTAAAATGGGTCATATGGCTAAAGACTGCTATAAAAAGCAGAATGACATCATGAATGGAAAATTGCAACAAGGGAATTATGCATCTTCTAGTAGACAGGGTGATGACAGAAATGAGCATTTGTTCATGGTGTAGCACATGAACAATTCTGTGACAAGTGCAGAAGAAAGCAACGATGTATGGTATGTTGACTCAGGTGCATTGAACCACATGACAGGTCATGCAGAATGGATGGAGGATGCAAGGAAAATGGAAAAACCAGGATTTGTGGAGACTGGTGATGATACTGCACATCCTATTGTGCAGATTGGAAAATTTCCTTTGTCTATGCAGGATGGGAAAAAGAAATACCTGTCAGATGTATTTTATGTCCCGAATATCACCAAGAATCTGGTTTCTGTTGGTCAAATGGTTGAGCAGGGCTTGCAGGTCAGATTTAATCCTCATGGATGCTTTGTTGAGGATATGAAAAATAAAGGTCGCTTGATAGCAAAAGGAAAGAAGAAGGACAGAATGTTTACGTTGGATGCAGACATGCCTGAATTGAGTGCAGCAATGTTTGCACATGGGACCGGTGTAGTTGCAGATATTGATATCTGGCATAAACGCATTGGTCATGTTAATGTACAACGACTTAAATCAATGCAAGCCAAAATATTGTTGCAGGATTGCCTAAATTCAAGGTTGCAGAAATGCATAAGGTATGTGAAGCCTGCCAATTTGGAAAACAGGCAAGGAAACCATTTCCTAGAAATGTTCAAGAGAGTAAGAAGCCATTGGAATTAATCCACTCTGATGTGTGGACTACTAAAGCTACATCTCTTGGAGGCTATCATTATTTTGTCACTTTTATTGATGACTATAGCAGAAAAGTTTGGGTGTATTTTATGAAAAAGAAAAGTGAAGTTTTTGGGCATTTCAAAACTCTTAAAGCTATGGTTGAAAAAGAAACAGGCTTGCAAATAAAATGCCTAAGGTCAGATGGAGGGGGAGAGTACCTCTCAAATGAGTTTGCAAGGTTCCTGCAGGAGCATGGCATAAAGCAGCAATATTCATGCAGTCATACCCCACAACAAAATGGAATTGCAGAAAGGAAAAACAGGCATATTGGAGAGGTATCTCGTGCCATGCTCAATGAAAAAGACCTGCCAGATTTTTATTGGGCTGAAGCAGTTGCTATAGTAGTCTACATAATGAACAGAACTCCCACTGTAGCAATACATGGGATGACTCCAGAGGAGAGGTATACTGGTAGGAAACCAGATATTTCTCATTTGAAGATTTTTGGTTGCATTGCCTATGTTCATGTGCCAGATGAGTTGAGATCCAAGTTAGATCCAAAAGCTGAGAAGTGCATCTTTATTGGTTACTCTCTGCAGCAAAAAGGGTATAGATACTATAACCCTTCTACTCGTAAGTTTACAGTGAGCAGAGATGTTGTTTTTGATGAGATGAGTAGCTAGTATAAACCAGTAAATGTGATTGATGATGTAGATGCACAAAATGGCAATGCTGCACAGAATTCACAGCAGCAGTCACAAAATATTAGTGGACCTGGAGCGTCCTCTAGCAGTGGTTCACATTCTTTGCCATGGACAGGCAGATTGAGATCAAGAGAATCTTCTCAAAGCAATGCAGATAGTGGTATTTAGGTATCATGAAAAGGAAAAGAGAAGGTAGATCAGCCCATGTTTGATGTGAATGCAGGTCACTCTTATGTGGATGGTGAATCCAGTGGCTCAGAACAGAGCATTGATGATGAGTTGGGTATTCCTTCTATTGTTACACCTGGAGTAAGAAAGACCAGGGATGTTTTGAGGGCATCCGGGAGTGAATCTACTTTGCACAGGTCTACCAGAGCTAGGTATCCTGTGGATAGGCTGAAATATGATGGATTTACAGCCATTCACTATGCCTATATGGTCAAAGTGATACATGAACCAGAACCCACTTCTTTTGAGCAAGCCATGGGAAAAGAAAAATGGAAGAAAGCCATGGATGAAGAAATGGATGCCTTGGAAGCAAATGCTACATGGGAATTGGTACCTTTGCCTAAAGGTAATAATGCAATTGGTTGTAAGTGGGTTTATAAGGTGAAGCACAATGCAGATGGTTCTATGAACAGATACAAGGCAAGATTAGTAGTCAAGGGATATGCATAAACATATGGCATTGATTATGAAGAAACATTCAGTCCGGCTGCAAGGATGGCAACCGTAAGAGCAGTCATTGCTATGGCTGCATCAAAGGAATGGTCTTTACATCAGATGGATGTAAAGAATGCCTTCTTGCATGGTGATTTGCAAGAAGAGGTCTATATGGAGCAGCCACCAGGTTATGTGCATGCTGTTCATCCTGAGTTTGTTTGCAGGTTGAAGAAAGCCTTGTATGGCTTCAAGCAAGCACCTAGAGCATGGTCTGACAAGATAGGACAGTATCTTGTCACTATTGGCTTTCAGATTTCCAAGGCATATTTTTCACTTTATGTGAGAAAAACAGAGAAAGGTATTATGCTACTTGTCATTTATGTTGATGATTTGATTATCACAGGTGATAGTGATGAAGATATCCTTCATGTGAAAATGCTATTGAAGCAGAAGTTTGAGATGAAGGATTTGGGAGAGCTGCGTTATTTCTTGGGCATTGAGGTGATTAGATCACCAAGTGGGATACGGCTCTTGCAGAGGCAGTATGGATTGGACATGCTGTCCAAATATGGGATGACAGGCTGTAAGCCTATTTCAGTTCCTTTGGAGTAGAATGTGAAGCTGAGCGCAGATGCAGGTGAGCTTTTGGAAGACCCTACTATGTACAGACGCATAGTAGAAAGCTTGATTTATATGACTATTACCAGGCCAGATTTGAGCTATGATGTTGGATTGGTAAGTCAGTTTATGTAGGCTCCAAGGAAACCGCATTTGGATGCGGCTAGACGCATACTCAGGTATGTGAAGTCCACATTGCAGTATGGACTACTTTATGAGACTGGGGTTCAGATACAGTTGCATAGATACACTGATGCTGATTGGGCTGGTAGTATTTCTGATAGACGATCTACCAGTGGATATGTGTTCTCTTTTGGGAGTGCTGCAGTCACTTGGAGCAGCAAGAAATAGCCTACAGTTGCCTTGTCGAGCACAAAGGCTGAGTACAGGGGCGCAGCAATGGTTGCATGTGAGGTAGCTTGGTTGCATAAGCTACTTTATGATATGCATCAGCCTCCTACAAATGGGCCAGTTGTCATTTATTGTGACAACATGAGTAGTATACACTTGGCAAATAACCCAGTCTATCATGCTAGAACAAAGCACATTGAGGTGCATTATCACTATGTGCGAGAGAGAGTTTTACTAGGTCTTATTGATCTAGTTTATGTCAGCACAGAGGATCAAGTAGCTGACATATTCACGAAGGCATTGGGGGCAAAGAAGCTGCGCAAGTTCAAAGACCTGCTTGGTGTGCAGGAATTGGGATTGAGCTCGAGGGGGAGTGTTGAGATATCGAGCTCCACTCGTGATATGCCAAGGTGACCGTTGTGCATTTATGTCACCTACTTGTCAGTTTGCAGATGCGGTTGGTACACCGCCCATGAATAATAGCTAGATGACAGCTATCCTTATCTACTCTAGTTCGTGGCTCAGTTAGTATGCCACCTTAGTTAGTTGAGTTTGGTTTGAGACCCATATATAGGGTTCTTCTATTTCTTTGTAAGAGAGTTCTTTTTGGCTTACACAACTAAGAAGAGGAAAACTGTTTTCAGCCTCCACCCTTGTGTGTATTCCCCCATTGTGCAAGCAAGAAAGCTACAAGTGCAGACTCCTTCCTTCTCTCCCACAATCTTGACATGGAGCGGCTCCTGGAACAAGTTTGATCTCATGATCAACTTCTCTGTCCTTCGGAGGTAAGTTAGTTAGCTCTTAAGAAAATATGTCAGTGTACTCTTTTAACTAGGATGGTTATTCTTATATTTGACCATCTTGATTCATTTTGTTAAAATTGATCAAGTAAATAGGTTATTCCTTCTTAAAGCCTTTCAAAATTCGAGAATCTTTTGCTAATTGAACTTTAGGTTTTCCCGTTTCGCCTTGTGTAGTTATTATTTCACTATTCAGATCTTGAAATGTGACTTGACATTTTCCACAATGGATATGAGCATCGTTGGGAATCAACCATTCCATTCCTAGTAAACATTCATAGACTCCTAAGTTCATTACTTTGAACTTCATACTTGAAAGGATTTCTCCTAGGTTAAACTTTACCTTGGCAGTTTGCTATGTAGAAAGTACTTCCTTTCCATTTGCTAATTCCACAAGCAGTTTTGGTGCATTTATTGTATCTATTCCTGACTTCTTAGCACACTTGGGTGAAATAAATGAGTGTGTAGTTCCACACTCAATCAAAACTTTAAATGGTTTACCTCAATGACTAGTTGGTGTCTGTATTACCGAATATTGATGATTTGAACCTTTCTTGTGGAATGCAGCATGAACAGTTGCTCTTTTAATATCTTCTTCCATAGTGGGATCTTCCTTCCTATTAGTCTCTTTTAGGGTCATATGTGACGTTCTTCGTCTTGCTATAGCTACTTGACCACGGCCTTGGGCAGTTCTGCCTTGACCTCGAGATTGGCCTTGGCGATGGTTTCCACCAAGCTTTGGACAATCTCTCTTGAAATGTCATGTCTCATTAAAGTGAAAGCACCTAAGACCATCCTTGTTTCCGTGGGTAGGAACAAAATTTCCAACTGCGTTGGATTTTTCCTTGTTCTTTTGACATGTAAGTTCAGAGTGAGCAGGGATGTCATCTTTGATGAAATGAGCAGTTGGTATGCATCTAGTGGTGATGCATTGGATGATGATAATGATCATGACACTCATGTGTAGGCTGAAAAGCAAGAATCACTGACTCTTAGTGGACCAGAGACATCATCTGGTAGTCCTTGGTCTGGGAGACTAAGGAGTACCTCTACATCTTCAGGTGCATCTAGTAGCACTACAGGTAAAGACAAAGAAAAGAATAAAGTGTCAGAAGGCATTGATGCAGTTCTTGATGGAGACTCTAGTGGCTCAGAGAGCTTGGATGATGAGCTTGGCATTCCTTCAGTGAGGACTCTAGGTGTGCAGAGAGCACGCATTAATGCAAAGACTCCATTGAGTGATCCAGTGGTACGCAGGTCTAGCAGGGTGAGATACCATGTTAAAAGATTTGGTTTTCAAGGTTATGCAGCTCACCATTATGCTTATATGGTGAAATTAGTTGAGGATGTTGAGCCCACATGTTTTGAGGAGGCTATTGGTCATGCTCATTGGGATGCAGCAATGGATGAGGAGATGGCTGCATTAGAGGCCAATAAGACTTGGGATCTAGTATCATTGCCGAAGGGCAAGAAAGCTATTCGATGTAAGTGGGTTTATAAGATTAAGCACAATGCAAATGGTTCTATTAGCAGATACAAAATCCCAGACATATAGCATAGATTATGAAGAAACCTTTAGTCTAGTTGCTAGGATGGCAACTGTCAGATGTGTGATTGCTTTGGCAGCAGCCAAAGGTTGGAGGTTGCAGCAAATGGATGTGAAGAATGCCTTCTTGCATGGTGATTTGCAGGAAGAAGTGTATATGGATCAACCAACAGGTTATGAAGATTTAGAGCATCCCACGTATGTGTGCAGGTTGAAGAAGGTGCTCTATGGGCTCAAGCAAGCACCTAGAGCATGGTCTGACAAGATCAAAGAGTATCTTGTCAATATTGACTTTTATGTTTCTGATGCTGATCACTCACTTTATGTGAGAAAGGGAGATGCAGGTTTGGTCATCATAGTCATCTATGTGGATGACTTGATTATTACAGGTGATAGTGGGATTGCTGAAGTCAAGGACTTCTTGAAGAAGAAGTTTGAGATGAAGGATTTAGGTGAGCTAAGATACTTCCTTGGCATTGAGGTGATTAGATGTGATGATGGTATATGGCTGTCCCAAAGACAGTATGGCTTGGATATGTTGTCCAAGTATGGTATGACAACATGCAAACCACTTTCAGTCCCATTGGAGCAGAATGTAAAGTTGAGTGTTGATGTTGGGGATGAGATAGAAGACCCTACTATGTTCAGGAGGATAGTGGGGAGTTTGATCTACATGACCATTACAAGGCCAGACTTGAGCTACTTTGTTGGTCTTGTGAGTCAGTTTATGCAAGTACCTAGAAAGCCACATTTGGATGCAGTCAGACGCATATTGAGATATGTGAAGTCCACATTACACTATGGACTTTTTTATGAGGCAGGTGCAGATGTACAGGTGTTTGGATACACAGATGCAGATTGGGCTGGTAGTATGTCTGATAGAAGATCTACCAGCGGATACATGTTCTCTCTTGGTAGTGCAGCAGTTGCTTGGAGCAGCAAAAAGCAATCTACAATTGCTTTGTCGAGTACAGAGGCTGAGTATAGAGGTGCTGCTGTTGCAGCATGTGAGGTAGTATGGCTACAAAAGTTAATGGCTGATTTGGATGTGCAGGTGGAAGGTCCAGTTTTCATTTATTGTGACAACATGAGCAATATACAGTTGGCTAGGAACCCTGTGTTCCATGCCATGACAAAACATATTGAGGTACACTACCACTTTGTGAGAGAGAAGGTACTAGCAGGTGAGATTGACTTGGCATATGTTAGCACACAGGATCAGATAGCTGACATCTTCACGAAGGCATTGGGTACAGAGAAGCTTCAAAAGTTTCGAAGCTTACTTGGAGTTGCAGAGATGCAATTGAGCTTCAGAGGGAGTGTTGAGATGACAAGCTCAACACATGTGGACATTGATGATTTACCGCCTGGTTAGATGGGTCCACACGTCTACACTTAGCACGTCGGTGGTCATTATGACTCTCACATGGCCACTGACTCATTACTTATTATATTCAGGTTGTTACACCTATTTACAGCTGGCATAGTTATAGCGCCAGTCGACTAGTGTAGTCGATTATGCATTGTTTGACTTAGTAGGCCACTTTCCTTTATGTTGTATCTTATCTATACTTTGTGTACATTGTAAAGTGTGTGCAAGAAGAAGAAGAAACCAGCAAGAAAACGTTTTTGGCCTCCATCTCTCTTCTTGTCTCTTGAGTGAGCTTCTCCTTGTGCATTCTGTGTGTGTTCAGTGCAACATCTTGAGCAAGTCCCCCCACCACGCGATTCTTGACACTCAGACCTCCCTCAGACATACCCAACCTAAACCTGGGACTTCATGCCTTGGACGTCGGTCCCCAACAAGAAAAGACAAATCCCCTACAAGTACATAGACACATATAGCATAAAAACACGTTACTCGTAAAGGAGAGATATCACCTGGATAGGGCCACGAGAAGCTCCCGCGCAACAAAGGCTCCTTCCAAGCTCTTCTTTGAACCTGTCTAGCACAGGACTAAAACAAGAAACCATTAACCGTACTCGTACTAAATAAACAACTGGCCCTCTTGGCCTAATGAAATAAAGCATTCCACTACAAAAACTGATTGGCTCTCTTGGCCTAATGAAATAAAACATTTAAAACCTCGCAAAACTGGCCCTCTTGGCCTAATGAAATAAAACAACATAGCACCTACACATCCCTCCCCGAAATAGTATAGATATACAATAATATGCTCCTTTCCAAGGAGAAAAAATAGGGAGGGCTCACAGCCCTAAACTAAATGCATAAGATTATGACCCATCTCTCCTACATATATAGCAAGAGGCGTACGCATAACATGCTGTCTAATCATCCTATGGGTCCAGGATAACAACGGTAGATTGGTCTCGGCTACTCTTTGCATCACCCATATCAACCATCCTCTGCCATACATTGCATGCTCTGATAACATTCTCCACAAGCGACCGGGTCCTATCTCATTATTGATAGCAATGTCCAAACTAGGACCACAGTTGAAGAAAATGTCTTCTTCATAAGCAAGGTTTGCCAGTGAATCTGCAAACTGATTCCAGTAACGTGGAATCAGTTGAAAAGACACTCTCTCAAACTCCTCAAGTAGGGTCATTGCAGTTCGATGATACATACAAAGGATGGGATTTCGCACTGTGTATGTCCCATCTAGCTGATTCAAGATCAACTGGGAATCCCCTTTTACTAACAACCACCAAATACCACCTTGCTTGGCAATATGCGGTCCCATAATCAAGGCTTATACTCCGCCATGTTGTTAGTGAATCCTACCCCGAGATAAGCAGCTAACTTCATCATAACTCTACGTCGGGGATCTCGGATTACTACTCCAACACTCCCTTTTTTATTAGGGCCCCTGGATGCTCCATCAAAATATAATGTGTACGTCCACAATGGGTTTACAAAGCCTGCCATCACGAACTCCGCTACTCGTAATTATGATAGTCAAAATTTAGCATGTTTAGAGGGTGAACTGACGGCTCCATCCCACCTTCTTCATTGATCTCAACAGGGATACTTGTCAACACTCGTAAGCAGTGATGGAAGAAGACTTTGATCTCCCACACAAAGGTTCCATCTTCTTGCTCAATCACTTTGTATCCTTTGCTCCACTAGATAAGTTTCCCCTGATGGTATCTCTGCTCTAGATATGGGTGCTCCAAATAAGGAATTAACTGCCCCATCAACCAGCTTTAAGCTCTTTTGTAGGTCTCAAATCAGCCCCAGCATGGATCTGCAATGCATTTTTCTATATTAGCATACTCAAAAATAATAAGATTTAATCTTATTAAGATTAACCTTATTTTTAAATTCTACTCCCTGCAGATCAACTAGTAGAGCCGTAGACCTATTTTTCCCTATCCTGATAATCTTGTAGGGGCCATCCCATCTAGGTTCCAGCTTCCCTGGAAATAGCTCCCTATGCGCATCATAGTACAGAACTAATTGCCCTTTTTTAAAGGTATACTTCTTTGCTTTAAGGTCGTGCAACTGCTTCATCCGACGTTTAGCTACCTCCTGGTGTAATAAGCTCTGCAATTTCAATTCATCCAGGTGGGCTATGGTCGTGAAACGTTCAAAGAGTGAATCCTCATCTCCCAAAGAGTGGTTAATTGCAAACCATATGGTTGGCAACTCGATTTCGATGGGTAACACACACTCTTCCCCATAAACTAATTTAAATGGAGTATGGCCGGTAGCTCGCTTAAACATTGTATTGTACGCCCATACTGCCACATACAACTTCCTGTCCCAGTCTTGTTTCTTCTCAGAGACTATTTTAGACAAGATACTCACAAGCTACTTATTAGTACTTTCGACTTGCCCGTTGGCTTGCGGATTATAAGGGGTCATTTTTTTATGCTTGATTTGCCAAGCTTCAGTTAGACTTTTAATCACCTTATTCAAAAAGTGGGTTCCACGGTCCGACACTAGTTCCTTCGGTGGACCGAAATGGCAGATAATCTGCTCTAAAAGAAAACTTACAGTCTCTTTTGCATTGTCCTGCCTCGTCGCCCGCGCTTCTGACCATTTTGTAAAATAATCAGTTGCTACTATAATGTATCTCTTCTGAGTACTAGACGACGGGGTGATAGGACCCACAAAGTCAATGCCCCACTTCTCAAATGGAAGGATAGCCATGATAGGCGTAAGTGGACGTTTCCTATTCTCTCTGCTGTCATGTCTTTGACAGGTATCACATCTCTTAATGTACTCAAAGGAATCTTGGAAGATGGACGGCCACCAATATCCAGCTCTTAAAGCTTTCTGTGCCCGCAACCGTCCAGCGAAGTGCCCTCCACACGCAAATTCATGGCACTCTTCCAAGATGAAAGGAACCTCGTCAGGCATCACACATCGGTGATAGATATCATCAACACCCTACTGATATAGTGTTCCTGTGATCAAGGAAACTTCAAAGCCTGTTGTTTGATTTTCCTCTTTTTTTATTTTGATAAACCAGCTCCAGTCTCTCCCATTGATAGATAGTGCGTGATAGCAGCATACCAAGATGGAATAGAAGTTATATCAATTTTAAACATTTCTTCAATATCACTTCCTTCAACCAAAGTCTCTTTCGGCTCCCCAAAATCCACAAGGCATTCCACAATCCCCTGCAACCTCAGTGGCTTACTCTTAATCTCATAATCAAACTCCTGCAAAGTAATTAACCACTTTGCCAAACGATCAAGCGGCTGTAGCTTGTTCATAAGCAATCTAAGCCCTTCCGCCTTCGTATAGAAAACTACCTTCTCATAGAGGATGTAGTGCCTGAATTTTTTAGTCGCAAAGACCATCGCAAGGCACAACTTCTCCATATAGGTGTAGTTAATTTCTGATATGCCCAATTTTCGACTAGCAAAAGCAATCGGATGATACCACTTTTCCTCCCAGATTTGGGCTAAACAACAGCTGATACTATGCATGGTGGCTGCTAAAAATATGTAAAATACCTCGCCTCTTTTAGGTGCTTTTAAAACCGATGCTTTTACTAGCTCCTGTTTCACATCCTCGAAAGCTACCTTACAAGGGTCACTCCATACAAATAGACAGCTAAAGGATAACAAGTTCGTTAATGGCAACGTCCTTTCTACCAAGGCATTTATAAACCTCCGATAGTACCCTATCGATGGTGACAGAAAGCTATATACCTCTTTCGAAGTGCGTGGTGGACTCATAGCAACTATAACCTTGATCTTTTCAGGGTCAGTTGCGATTCCTACTTAACTGACCACATGGCCTAGCAATAGCCCATAAGGCACTCCAAAGACACACTTCCGTCGGTTAAGAGCGATACAAAATTGTCTATAGTGCTCAAAGCACTTTCTTAAAATAATCAACATCCTTTCCCTTACAGTGGTGGCTGCCCCCAAGTCATCGATAAATACTTTCAACTTATTTGGGAATGTCACCAAAGGTCTTGTCTGCTGTTCGTTGCCATGATCCAGATGCATTGCACAATCCAAAGGCCATCACATGGTATGCAAAAGTACCAAAGACAGTAATAAAAGTTATTTTCAACTTGTCCTCTTCTGCAATTGCCATCTGGTTGTATCCTGCAAAGCAATCCATAAACGAATATATTTTCCCACCCGCTAATTGATCCAAAATCTAGTCAATAAATGGCAACGGGTAGTAATCCTTAACCGTCTGCTTATTCAGCTCTCTAAAATCCACACATAGTCGGATCTGGTTATTTTTCTTCTTCTTGATAACAACTGGTGAACACCATTCTATATGCTGTACAAGGAAGATTAAACCAGCTTTTCGTAACTTTTGTAACTCCTCAAATAGCCCGCCGTCCCTCAATTCAAAAGGAATACACCTTACTTTCTGACGCACATTACGACTGCCTTCTTTTACAGGAATAGTATGAACAGCTAGGCTGGGAGGAATGCCTCTCAGCTCTCGTCATAACTCCAAGCAAAGATATCGCGGAATTCTTGAATCAAGGACACATAGTCCTCCCTTTCTGTTGAACTGAGCATGGAACCTAATTTAATTGGCCGCGAATCATTCGGCGTGCCACGGTCCAACTCAATCACATCCGCGTCTCTTATCATATCTTGCGGCTCTATCGGCTCATTTAGAGTTATCTGATAAATATCCTCTGTAGTGAACCCCTCTCTAGATTCATCACTGGATGATGTCTCACTACCAGATGGATCATCTGTTGTTTCTAATTCAGTAAAGGATAAAGGAGCTCTCTCACTCTGAGGAGACTCAGGGTAAGCATCGACTATTACTCGATTAGCACCTCTACCTAGAACCACTCAACCGGCGGGTATATCGACTTGACAATCTGTTCGTAAGATCCAAGGCATGCCTAGCAGGACTCAATAACTAGGACGTCTTGCAAATCTTATCACCCTAAAGTCCAAGAAGCATTCTACACTTGCAACTGTAACATGGACTTTAGTAACGCAACCTCCTGGTTGCCTTAGGCTATCATCAGCCATTCTAACAAGAGTGGAGCCATCTTTCTGGATGCCTAGACCCAACCTCTCCATCAACTCTGAACTTATTATATTGATGGAGGACCCAGTGTCTATGATAGCATGCTCCACTAATATTCCATCCACGTATGCTGGAACCCTAGGGCAATTCTTTTCAGCATGATCAAACCAATCTTCCCCTACTCGTGCTATGCCCAAAGGTTCTACAATATACCCAATATGCAAGATCTTCTTGAATTCCTTGCGTACTCCTGGAGATAATTTAATCAACTGTAAGAGGTTTATATCTGGTTTGACTTCGCAAAGAGAACTTGCTAAATCAAAATCATGATAGGTAGCCAAAGCTCTCTTTTCTTGCCAAACCATTCTTTCTTTTGGTCTCGGGACCGGCTTTGGTGCTTCTTTTTTAGCTCTTGCCTTCTTTCTTGGCACTTCCTCATCCTTCTTAGGATCGAATTTTTTATCAACAGGTCTTAGAGGTCCACCTTCCACACCAGGATTCAGGACTTGCGTCCCCTTATCCCCTTGCTTAGGGTTTCCCTCGACCGGTTTTGCATTATCTTTATCACCCTCTTTAGCCTTTTGGCCTCTTGTCATGGCTCGTAGGTTAGAGATTTCAGAGCCATTGACACGTACAGCCTCGATAAGGCTAACTCCATTGCCTTGTGGCAACTCTTCTATAGAGGTCTTTCCCCTTTGCAATATTTGTCTTGGTCCATCATTTTGCTGGAGGTTACTACCTTGCGCTCTATGATTAACTGGACCTGGATGTTTACTCCCTTGTTAGAGGGAACTAATCTTACTCCAACAGGTAGCGGCTAAGTGGCCCAGCTTCCCACAAATATCACATTTAACATTTGGACAGTTTTTAGGGAAATGTTGTCTGCCACACCACTTACAGCTGAATCTTAAGGGACCACCCTCTTCAGGGCATCGACTCCCTATCAGATTCTGTTTCTTCTTCAAGAAATTGACGTCAATAGCTATTTGCCGATATTGTTCAGAAATCATGTCAGTATAATGCTTCATCATATCCTTAACTTCGCCAATGACATTAGAGGCACTCAACTCATAGTCTTGATCATCTATCCATCGTTCCATTGGCCTAACAATTTGATTGGGCATTGGTTGTTGACTCATAGGAACAACATTAGGGTTCGAAACTTGGCCTCCAATATTTGGTGGAGCCAATTGACTGGCCATAGGCATAGTCACACTGGGAGGAGCTTGCAGTAAAGGTACTTTTTGAACCATGCTTTCTCTCCCATTAGGGTTATTCATAGGCATCCCTTGACTTCCATTTATCAATGGTAAATTGCCTCCAGGTACTAGGCCCGCATTAAGATTTATTCGAGAGGAGTAGGCCGTTTGTAATCGTGACTCTGCTCCTTCTGCCCGCGTGATGGCGGTGTCTATATCAGCCAAAGCCACAGTGCTCAATTGTACCTGAATATTGAAATCCAATCCATGCAAGAAGTATTGCAATTGGGCAACTGACGGAATGGGAATGTAAGTTTGTAACTTACGAAATACTTCCTTAAGCTTCTGGCATAGGCTTTCACATTCTCATGGGGGTCTTGGCGTATTACATTCAAAACACGCAACCAATATTGGCCACCTCTTTCAGGGGCATATTCTCCTCGGAAAGCTGCATAAAATTGGTCAATTGTGGTTATGGTTCCAGTCTCTATGCTATGATACCATACTGCAGCCCTTTCTTTTAACGTCATGTTAAAGAATATCATAAGATGTTCCTCATCTTGGATACGGTAATTAAACATTAGTCTTTGGAATTCACAAATGTGAAACTCCGCATCTTCTTTGGCTAACCCATTAAAAATTGGCAAAGGCACTCCTAAAGCTAGCAAATCTGGCGTCCCTGCAGGAATTGCAATGGGTTGTGCCATGACGACAATCGGATTCACAATAGGATCTTGAACTGATGGAATCACACCCCCACTTGAAGTGGGTTGACTTAATGGAAGAGAGGAAGAACTTGCACTTCCTCCTGCGCCTAAAGGACTACGTGCAGTAGTTGGGTTACTAAGACCATTGCCTCTTATGCGTATCGGGCTACTCCTTTGAGGAGAATAACGACTTACAATCTCTAACCGCCGTCTAGCCCTCTCAGCACGTTCTGCATTTTGTATTTCGGCTTGATGGTCCTTGTTAGAGGACATAAACCAACTTTTTTGGTCCATGAAAACCCTAGATTCGAGAACCACCACTTGTTGGCAGCTCTCGACAGACGTACCACTGATGGGACCTGAAATGGGCCGGCACTGGCTATGGCACTAGGACCTCATTCTCATAACAGACAAACACACCCTCACGGCCTCGCGGACCAGGAGCGTCTATAGTTTTCTGCTAAAGGACAAACTGCCCTAAAGCCTAATCTATGCATTTATAGTTTTGTAGTTTTGTAGTCCAACGTTTCCCTTTTTCTAGACTCCTCAGAGGGAGAACCCATACACACTGGCAATAAATACCACGATAATCACATACATGGGAGGCAACCTCTCGGTAGAACCACCGCGGCCCCACTGCAGCTCTCCTACATCGCAGGGATTAGCCCCTTGATCCGCTGCTCAACATATAAAATAAATGAACAAACTCCACTCTTTCATTTCGAATCCAGAAGATACCATGTGTCCTTTCCAAATAATCTCCCCAAGAAACGAACGTCTATCCTACGGCTTAGGATGCCTTTTCACACTCATGTGTGGGTCATCGTTATTGAAAATAGGTGCTATGCATCCAGTCCTTTTATTGCCTGATACCATGGTTTACATGCACATGCAAAGTGAATGATCCTAAAGTGCTCAAACATAATTTTCAAATCAGCAACGTACTTATGCACAACCAAGCTTTCAATGCTTATTCACTAACGCATTGCAGCGATGAAAGGATAGCACCGAGATAACACTCGTGCTACTATCCTCTTAATTAACATACCATGGAATCTATGTCATGATGTGCATCAGAAAATCAGCAACAATCAGCACGCAAATCACACCATTCAAACATCCTAACCCCCTACGTTTAGGTATTGCTTTCGTTGCATAGGTATAGAGGTTTTTTTGCCATGTTTTGATGTATAGAAAAAGCAATAAATCACAAACTTTCACAAGGAGATAGGGTAAACTGAGGCTAAACCTCATGCTCTGCCACTACCACACATCCACAAACAATCATTATATTTTTTCTTATTTTTCCAAGACGTATTTCTATTTTTTTCCTTATTTTTTCCATTTTCTTGATTTATTTGGCAATAAAATATGCTATTTTCTAGTTTTTCTTGTTCCAATCACTTCAGCATACTAACATTCAATTTATCTTCCATATTCCCCCCATGGGAACACTTTTAACCCACCTGAAACGGAAAAACTACCATTTTACCACTTAAAAACTGCATTTCGGGTTTACGGGAATTAAATAAAGCATGTAAATCATTGCAAAATCAAAATTTTCTGATACACAACAATTACTCATGATGAAACCAATACACAAATAAATTTTCATCCAATAAGAACATAATTATCATCATAAACTATCAAAAATCCTTCATTTTCTTCATAAAAATGGTCATACCGTGTTTTTACGTAACCCGAGACGCCTTGAATGACTGCATAACCAGCAAACGGAGCCTGCATTGCTCTCAATCCAATGCTGCACTTCAATCTTCAGCATCTCCATCCATCTCCATCACCATCTCCTTCATTCTCCTTCCCCAATTCCTTCTTCAAGATGGTACGCATGAACAGCCCATAGAGAAAAGAGAGAGGGAGGAGAGAGAAAGACTAGAATCTGATCTCTTCATCTAGACAGCCATTCCTCACATGAAGACCAGCGATATAACTAGCCAAGAGGGAGAAGTTGCCCCCCAATCTCTGATTCATGAGGTACTTTCAGCCTCCATTCTTGATCATGAGGAATCATGGCGCATTTTTCAGCGCCCTCCTGTCCACGCTTCTTCATGTTTTGCTCATGAAAATTTGCATGAAATTTTAGGGGGGGGGGGGGGGGGGGGGGGGGGGGAATCAAAGGTCCCAAAGGACACCCCCCCTTTGGTCATCAAAGTTGTCCACCTCTTCAAATCTTGGCCATTTTGTGGTCTCTTCCGCGTCTGGACTCCGTTTCGAGCTCTGAAAAATCCTGCGCGTCCGGCTTGGCATCCCCCACTGAGTAGCAGCTCCCGGCATCCCGCACGGTAGTCGAAAAAATTATCAAAAATCCACAAGTATCGCTCGGGTGTCTTTTAAAAGCCGTCTTTCACTTGGTGCTTAAAATCGTCCTAGCTGCAACCGCCGCCTTCGATGTTAAATATTTTTTCCCTAAATTCCGCATTTTTTGGCAAATTTTAGGCACATCCCAGGCTCAAAACTCCGCTCTCAAGAAGCCATTTCCGGATTTTGATGAGCTGATCTCTCTCATCATTACTGAAGAGATAAATATGCAGGGTGATTCGTATGAAAGAAATGGTAAACAAGTCCAAGCATTTTACTCGAGTTTAGGAAGGGGACATGGAAGATCCTCTTCAAGAGGTCGTGGTATGGGACGTGCTGGTGATAATCAGCAAAACAGGTTTAATCAACAATTTGGTGAAATGCAGGTTTTTGGAGGCAAAGGAAACTTTAGAGGCAGGGGAGGCTCTAGAGGAAGAGGTGGATGGCAGAACAGAGGTTCTAACAACTCTAGTATTGTGTGACACTACCGTGGCAAAACAGGTCATATGGTAGCACAATGTTATGCTAAGAAAGATGATATTCGCAATGGTAAGTTGGAGCAAGGAAACTATGCATCGTCTTCACGACAGAATGAAGACAAAAATGAACGTCTGTTTGTTATGCAGCATATACTAAATGCTGTTACAGGAAAGGAAACACGTAATGATGTTTGGTATGTTGATTCAGGTGCATCCAATCATATGACCAACCATGCAGAATGGTTTGGAGAGATGCAAGATTTGCAAAATACAGGTTATGTGCAGATGGGTGATGATTCGTGCCACCCAATTTCACACATTGGAAAAGTTCCCTTGTCCTTGCATGATGGTAAGACAAAGAGTCTTTCAGATGTATTACATGTGCCATCTATTACAAAGAACTTGGTGTCAGTCGGTCAAATGGTAGAGCAAGGGCTGCAAGTCAGATTTAATGCAAAGGGCTGATTTGTAGAAGACTTCAATGACAAGTGCAGGTTGGTAGCAAAGGGAAGTAGAGTTGGACGTATATTTACTCTAGATGCTGGAATTCCTACTATGAATGCTGCTATGTATGCTAAAGGAAAAGGTGTTGTTGCAGATATTGAAATTTGGCACAAACGCATTGGATATGCAAATGTACAAAGGCTGAAATTAATGCAATCCAAAGGATCGGTTACAGGTTTCCCTACATTTAGAATTGCAAAATTTCATAAAGTATGCGAAGCATGTCAGTTTGGTAAGCAAGCAAGACAACCCTTTTCACATGACAGAGATGTAAGCAAAAATATCCTTGATGTTGTGCATACAGATATTTGGGGGCCTACACAAAATGTATCTCTTGGAGGCAGTTCATACTTTGTCACATTCATTGATGATTGTTCTAGAAAGCTGTGGATATATTTTATGAAGGAAAAGAGTGAAGCGTTTGAGCACTTTAGAACTTTCAAGGTTGCAATTGAAAGAGAAACAGGCTTGAAAGTAAAGTGCTTGAGGTCAGATGGAGGGGGAGAGTACCTCTCGAATGAGTTCAGTGATTTTTTGAGGTCTCATGGGATAAAGAGACAGTTCACATGTAGGTATACCCCACAGCAAAATGGGGTTGCAGAAAGGAAAAACAGGAATATTGCAAAAGTTGCACGTGCCTTGATGGCTGAAAAAAATAAGCCTAAGCATTTTTGGTTTGAGGCTGTTCATACTATTGTTTATATTATGAACAGAACTCCCACAACTGCAGTTCATGGTATGACCCCCGAAGAATGTTTTACAGGTAAAAAACCTGATGTCTCACACTTGAAAGTGTTTGGATGTATTGCATATGTTCATGTGCCAGATGAGTTGCGAAAGAAATTAGTTCCAAAGGCTGAAAAGTGTGTCTTTATTGGATACTCTTTAGAGCAAAAAGGGTATCGTTGTTATAACCCTGTCACATGTAAGTTCAGAGTGAGCAGGGATGTCATCTTTGATAAAATGAACAGTTGGTATGCATCTAGTGGTGATACATTGGATGATGATGATGATCATGACACTCATGTGCAGGCTGAAAAGCAAGAAACACGAACTCTTAGTGGACCAGAGACATCATCTGGTAGTCCTTGGTCTGGGAGACTAAGGAGTAGCTCTACATCTTTCGGTGCATCTAGTAGCACTACAGGTAAAGACAAAGGAAAGAATAAAGTGTCAGATGGCATTGATGTAGTTCTTGATGGAGACTCTAGTGTCTTAGAGAGCTTGGATGATGAGCTTGGCATTCCTTCAGTGAGGACTCTAGGTGTGCAGAGAGCACGCGTCAATGCAAAGACTCCATTGAGTGATCCAGTGGTATGCAGGTCTAGCAGAGTGAGATACCCTGTTAGCAGATTTGGTTTTGAAGGTTATGCAGCTCACCATTATGCTTATATGGTGAAAGTGATTGAGGATATTGAGCCCACATGTTTTGAGGAGGCTGTTGGTCATACTCATTGGGATGCAGTAATGGATGAGGAGATGGCTGCATTAGAGGCCAATAAGACTTGGGATCTAGTATCATTGCCGAAGGGCAAGAAAGCTATTGGATGTAAGTGGGTTTATAAGATTAAGCACAATGTAGATGGTTCTATTAGTAGGTACAAAGCTAGGCTGGTTGCAAAAGGCTATGCCCAGACATATGGCATAGATTATGAAGAAACCTTCAGTCCAGTTGCTAGGATGGCAACTGTCAAATGTGTGATTGCTTTGGCAGTAGCAAAAGGTTGGAGGTTGCAGCAAATGGATGTGAAGAATGCCTTCTTACATGGTGATTTGCAGGAAGAAGTGTATATGGATCAGCCAGCAGGCTATGAAGATTTAGAGCATCCCACGTATGTGTGCAGGTTGAAGAAGGTGCTCTATGGGCTCAAGCAAGTACCTAGAGCATGGTCTGACAAGATCAGAGAGTATCTTGTCAATATTGGCTTTTATGTTTCTGATGTTGATCACTCACTTTATGTGAGAAAGGGAGATGCAGGTTTGGTCATCATAGTCATCTATGTGGATGACTTGATTATTACTGGTGATAGTGATAGTGGGATTACTGAACTCAAGGACTTTTTGAAGAAGAAGTTTGAGATGAAGGATTTAGGTGAGCTAAGGTACTTCCTTGGCATTGAGGTGATCAGATGTGATGATGGTATATGGCTATCCCAAAGACAGTATGGCTTGGATATGTTGTCCAAGTATGGTATGATAGCATGCAAACCACTTTCAGTCCCATTAGAGCAGAATGTAAAGTTGAGTGCTGATGTTGGGGATGAGATAGAAGACCCTACTATGTTTAGGAGGATAGTGGGGAGTTTGATCTACATGATCATTACAAGGCCAGACTTGAGCTGCGCTATTGGTCTTGTGAGTCAGTTTATGCAAGTACCTAGAAAGCCACATTTGGATGCAGTCAGACGCATATTGAGATATGTGAAGTCCACATTACATTATGGACTTTTCTATGAGGCAGGTACAGATGTACAGGTGTTTGGATACACAGATGTAGATTGGGCTGGTAGTATGTCTAATAGAAGATCTACCAGCGGATGCATGTTCTCTCTTGGTAGTGTAGCAATTATTTGGAGCAACAAAAAGCAATCAACAGTTGCTTTGTCGAGTACAGAGGCTGAGTATAGAGGTGCTGCTGTTGTAGCATGTGAGGTAGTATGGCTGCAAAAGTTATTGGCTGATTTAGATGTGCAAGTGGAAGGTCTAGTTGTCATTTATTGTGACAACATGAGCAGTATACAGTTGGCTAGGAACCCTGTGTTCCATGCCAGGAAAAACATATTGAGGTACACTACCACTTTGTGAGAGAGAAGGTACTAGTAGGTGAGATTGACTTGGTGTATGTCAGCACACAGGATCAGATAGCTGACATCTTCACGAAGGCATTGGGTACAGAGAAGCTTCAAAAGTTTCAAAGCTTACTTGGAGTTGCAGAGATGCAATTGAGCTTGAGGGGGAGTGTTGAGATGACAAGCTCAACACATGCGGACATTGATGATGGACCGCCTTGTTAGATGGGTCCACACATCTACACTTAGCACGTTAGTGGTCATTATGACTCTCACATGGCCACTGACTCATTACTTATTATATTCAGGTTGTTACACCTATTTACAGCTGGCATAGTTATAGCGCCAGTCAACTAGTGTAGTCGGTTATGCATTGTTTGACTTAGTAGGCCACTTTCCTTTATGTTGTATCTTATCTATACTTTGTGTACATTGTAAAGTGTGTGGAAGAAGAAGAAGAAACCAGCAAGTAAACATTTTGGCCTCCATCTCTCTTCTTGTCTCTTGAGTGAGCTTCTCCTTGTGCATTCTGTGTGTGTTCGGCGCAGCATCTTGAGCAAATCCCCCCACCACGAAATTCTTGACACCTGTTGGGGTTTTCACTCACCTGCTTGCCTTGATAGCTTTAGTTTCCTACTTATCTAGGGGCACATTAGTGGTAACACATACAAGCAACTTCCTTAATTAACCCATTAGTCACATGTTCCTTTATGTAATTTTATGGACTGACACAAAAACAATTCAAAAAAATTCCTTGAAAGCGAACTTTATATTAAAATTTCAACTGAGGGATACAAATCCCATTCAAAGGACGATTCCCACAACACGTAAGGATGCATTTTATTTTTCTCCAAGTTTTCGCCCTTGTACTAGTAACAGGGCCTCAAGATTCCTTCTTGAGTCACGTAGACCATCTGAGTAGGACCCGGAGGTAGGGGATTTACAGCCAAAGCCCCCTGGCACTCGATCACCCTCCTACAAACAGATGTTTCTACGAAGAGATCTCTCACAATGGGTTCGGTCCACATTCTCGATGTGGCTATCAAAAACCCCCTTGGATAGGGTTGGCAGCTAGCTGAGGGTGCTCAACATGTCTTTCTTAGGTGTTTCAACCTGAATTCAATTTGAAAGATTTCCTTCTTATAAATTCCTTTATTAGATGACTCCTTTTCCAAACAGGTGTTCCTAAGTACAAACACAAGTAGAAGTGCACAATATGTACTAGACAATTGTTTGTTCTCTCTGCCAAAGGAAATTCTGATTTAATGCGATAGCATCTAGTCTTGGATTTATCCCCGTTATCATCTGAGATTTCCAGAGATAAACTAATTTAATTTCCTCATTCTCTTGAATGAATGAGTATTCTTGCAATGTTGATTGCAATTAGGGACATTAGCTTCCCTAAAACGAAATCCTACGTATTCATTTGAACTAAGGTTTGTCACATAATTCATATAGTTACTTAAGGACTTTGAATTCCTTTCAGCTTCAAGCAAGATGGGCCTTGAGAAGAATCCTTCAACTCCTTAGGATTTGGAATTCTTTCAACTTCCTAGGAACCCTACGTATTCTATCACAAGTCCAATCTATGTTTTGTGAGATGTAACGGCTTCTAAGTGCAATTTTAATCGATCACCTAAGATGAATGCCATGAACAAAATTTTCCTAGTACGCTCGTTATCTCAAAACATGCTCAATTAAGTTGTGATAATTAATGTAAATATTCTTTTCTCCCAATTTCTTGTCTCTAATACAATGGGGTGCACCTGATTCATAAGAGATGTGTTTCCCTTAGTTGCAGTCCCATTGGTTATGGTGGGAGTTTCAGCATTTGGAGAGATCTTTCACTTGGGGGCCATCGTCCGCAAGTGGATTTGAGAGATAAAGAAGGAGGAATGAATTTGAGATGGGAGAGAGTAAGAGAAGATGGCTTAGTCAAAGACCAAGATAGGGAGAATTGAGCTAACTCTATCCCTTGCAACCTCTCGGGGTAACTCCTCTCTCTCTCAAGCTCCTTCTCGCAATCTCTTGGAGGTGTGTTCTTCTACCTCCCTCTCTCTACCTCTCTCTCGTAGCCTCTCGAGGTCTCCTTGTTCTTCCTTAACTGCTTCCCATGCCTCATATTTATAGCTAAACAAGAGAAGAAGGGTTATGGCTGAGAAGAAGAGCTCTTTATGGAAGGGATCTTGGAAAAATCAGCAATCTAATGTTCAAATCACAATTCTAATAGTTTCGATGGCTCCGAAAGGGGGGTAAGACTCCAAGACACTTGATTAGAAATCTTTCAAATCACTCCTTCTTCTTCTCCCTGTTCGAAGTGATGTTTACTGCCTGTAAATTGCAATCGCAGCATGCGAGATTTCACCAATCTTTCTTTTTTTGTATTAAATCTCCAAAACAAGTTGAAAAAAACCACTTTTTTTTACATGACATCCTGTTCTAGAAATCTCCATAGCTTTTAAGTAATATCTAAAATATGCTAATTTTGCCCGAAAATCTAACATTTTTGGACCATCCATACTATACACATTAACACTGGTGATTGATATAGCTCATAACTCTCATTCACGTTGTAACTTGATGGGACCTAAAATGGGCCAAAACTAGCTATGGCACTAGCTGGACCTCATGCGCACAATAGAAAACCCCACCACATGGCCTCGTAGCCAAGAGCGTCTAAGACTCACTCTATACTAAATGCTAATGTCGATTCTGCGTTTGTATTAGGTCACAGTCCAACGTTTACCATCCCTTCTCCTCAGAGGGAGATCCCATAACATATAGGCATAATACCTCATAGCAGAAACATAAGAAAGCACCTCTCGGTCGATTGCCGCGGCTCCATTGCGACTCTCCTGTACCTCAGGGATTTGCCCCAAGATATGTAGCTCCAACATAAAATACACACGATACAAGCTCCACTCTTTCATTTTGAATGTATTCCAGGAGATACCATGTCTCCTTACCAAATAATTCCCCAAGAAAATGATAAACTAGCCTACAGCTTAGGTCGTCTTCCCACACTCAAGTGTAGGTTATCATAACAAAAAACAGGTGCTATGCATCCAGTTATTCATATTCCGATACCATGGTTGATGTGCACATGTAAAAGTGGATGATCCTAATATGCTCAAACATAATTTTCAATCAGAAACGTGTCGTGCACAACCAAGCTTTCCAATGCTCATTCACTAACTCGTTGCGGCGATGTAAGGATAGCACCGAGACAATGCTCACACTACTATCCTCTTAATTAAAATACAATGAACCCTATAGCATGATATGCATAAGAAAAATAAACAATAAACAGCACTCAAATCGCATTATTCAAACACCCCACCCCCTACGTTTAGGTAGTGCTTCCGTTGCATAGGTTTAGGGGTTCATTTTGTTGTGTTTTGATGCATGAAAAGCAATAAATCACGAACTTTGACAAAGATATTGGAAAAAATAAGGCTAAACCTCATGCTCCGCCACTACCATACATTCACAAACACTCATTGTATTTTGTATTTCTATTTTTTTCCCTATTTTTAGTATTTATTTGATAATACTCACTATTATTTTTTGATTTTCCTTATACCATTAATTTTTCCACACTACAATTCAATTTTATTTTCCATTTTTCCCCATAGGAACACATTTCACCCACCCGAAACGACAAAACCATCATTTTACCCTTGAAAACCGCATTTCGAGTTTTGCGGGATTTAAATAGCCCATGTAAATCATTAGAAAATCAGATTTTCTTTATAGAAAACAATTAAACATGATGCAACTAGCACTCAAACAATTTTTCATCGCATAAGAACATCATTTCCCTCATAAAATATCAAAAAACCTTCATTTCCTTCATAAAAATTAGTCATACCATGTTTCTACGAGACCCGAGACGCATTAAATGACTATGTGACCAAAAAACAGAGCCCCCATTGCTCTCAATTCCATGCTACACATCAAGCTTCAGGATCTCCATTAATCTCCATCATCATTTATTTCAATCTCCTTCCCGATTCCTCCTTTAAGACAATGCGCATGAACAGTCTATAGAGGGGTGAGAGATGATTTTTGACGCCAAAAAGTGCTTAAAAATAGCCAAAAAATCTAAATTACAAGGAAAAAATAGACTTCGTCGAAGGCAACAACTGCAATCAGTACGATTTTAAGCGGCGAGCCCCAAAAGTGCTTTAAAGACCCCCCAAGCGACGGTTGGGGAATTTTCATATATTTTTCGATTGCCATATGAGACTCTAGGAGATGCCTGGCAATGAGAGACTTTGAGATGAATGTCCAAGAATTTTCGAAACTCGATTCGAACGCCAGACAATCGAATGGTAGTACCCAGAGAATGCCAAGACCCAATGTAATATTTCAACACAATAAATGTTAGTTGGTTAGTTTGAAAGTTAGTTAGTAAATTAATAAGTTAGTAAGATTACTAACTAAAGTAAAAAAACTAACTAACGTTAATAATTAAGGATTTTTATTAAATTAAAAATATATATTTAAAAAATCGAGAGTCATAAATCTGATATTTTTCTCGGATTGACAAGGACCGTAGGCACCCTCACGTAAGTTACAACATGAACAAGACTTATGAGCTATATTAATCACTAGTATTAATGTGTATAGTTTGGATGGTCCAAAAATATTAGATTTTGGGCAAAACTAGCATATTTTAGATATTATCCTAAAAAAGATATGGAGATTTCTAGAACTGGATGTCATTTAAAAGAAAAGACAAGTAATATTTTAGTTAGTTTTGGAGATTTTATAAAAAGAAAATTTAAAAAAGGTGATTTGCAAAATTATGCACGCTGTGATCACAGTCTACAGACAGAAAACAACACTTTGAACAGAGAAAATAAGGAGTAAACTAAGAGCTTTCTAATCAAGTATCTTGGAGTTTTACCCCCCTTTCGGAGCCAATGGAACCATCAGATTTATGATTTGAGCATTAGATCACTAATCTTTCCAAGTTCCCCCCCCCCCCCTCCACAAAGAGCTCCACTTCTCAGCCACAAGCCCTCTTCTCTAATTCACTATAAATATGAGGCTTGGGGAGGCACAAGGGAGCATAAGGAGACCCGGAGAGGCTGCGAGAGAGATGTAGAGAGAAGGATACCCCTCCAAGAGATTATGAGGAAGAGCTTGAAAGAGAGCTTGAGAGAGAGAGAGAGAGAGAGTTACCTCGAGAGGTTGCACAATTCCCTCTATCTTGATTCTCGACTTAGTCATCTTCTCTTACACTCTCCTATCTCGAATCTATTCCGTCTTCTTAATCTCTTGAGTCTACTTGCGGACGATGGCCCACAAGCGAAGAATGTTACGTGCGGATGATGGAAATCCCATAACCAACAACGAAGTTTTAGACGAAGGCATCACTGTCAATCCAATTGCAGTACCGGTCGTGAGTAATGTATTTCCAAATTGATAGATGCTTGTTTTGATTCTCTATGAGATACGTTAGGCCCCATACTATGATGCATGAGTATAGATCATCAGAAGGGATAAATTTTGTCTCACATATTCTAAAGATCAAGCTTGCAAAGTGCATGTATTAAGGAAAGATAATTGCACCTAGTTGCATATGACTTAGTCGTTGATAGAGCAATCACAAGGAGGATTCAGTCAAGGGTTATGAATGGCATAATCATGACATTAAAAATTTTGCATACAAGAGTTAAGTAAATTTTACATAGAATCACTCTTTGATCCCAAGGGGAAGAGCATATATGCGATGGAAATGTTATCGCGACTATTCTTGCATTGTTTGGCAAGAATATAATTGGTTTTTTTGTTGGTTGATCAAACAACATCCTAAATGCTTTTACATTCAACTGATTGTTAGTTTGTTGTTTGGATGATTGTTCCAAGTGCTTGTGATTTATGGTAAATTCATGGCAATGGTCTGTGATGACAAGTTGCTATGGGGATAAATGAATGTTTTCCTAGAAAATGGATATTAGGGCTGAGTGCCTTGTTTGTGCTTGATTCTTAAAGGATTTAATTAAGGAAGGATAAGTTGCACGGGTGGATCACCTCCATGATCGCACCACGGATTAACCCAAAGAGCGCACTGCTCGATTCATGGGCCAAAGGTCGAGTGGTGAAAAGGCTAACCACGGGAATGATATTTAGCTCCTAGACAGCTTGCGAGTCACTTGGAGCTCTGGCACTCCTTGCTAGGTCTAGAATGGAGTTGAAGACCTCCGTGGCCCCCAACGTCTGGGCATGTTGGGAGATCCTATTCTAGATAAAGGATTGAATTTGTGGTGCCATGAGATTTGGACCAGTTACTCCTGTAAGGTAGAAGGGATACTTCTGTTGGACAAAAGGGATACATACTTTCTCCTGTATGGACGGGAGACAAAGATTAACTTGAAGATAAGTTAAGAAACTTGTTTGTTAAAGATTGCTTGCTCTGTTTTTGTGTCTATGCTATAAGTTATGCGAACGAACCATGTTCCCTAAAAGGCTTAATTAATGAAGGTGACTTTAAATGTCACACATAAATGTGGTAGGACCTAATTAGAAAACTAAAGCTATTAAGGGAAGTGGGTGGGTGAAACCCCCGACGGGTCTGATCTACGGCAGGGTGGTCCCAGAGAACTGGGAGGCTTCTCACAAGGTTTTACCGACGTCCACGACCCTTAGGAATTGTTAGATTAGAACCATGATTCATGCCGTTTTAGAGGACCGGAATGGGACTATGCCCTACGAACAGAGGGGTTGAGCAGTGCATCCCTCTCATTTACCATTCTCTTTGAACCAAGTGCGGCATGGGTCTGCTTCGGCTTGGGTATCTCTGCGTAAAGTAGGATGCCCAAGATCCGATGCTAGAATGCTATTAAGAGACCTTGGCCACTAGGAGCCCAAATTTCAAGTCGATCCTAGTGGGTTCGGCCGTGAACGTTCTGTTGTGAGGCGGATTCGGGAAACCCTAGGCGAAAAAACCCGAAATATTCCATGGGAGTGCCGGGCAGCGACGCTTAGATTCGTTTCTCGATAGACCGTTAAAAGCATGCCTAGACAGCCGATGGGCAGGCACCTTGCTCCCAAGAAGGCCAAGTGTAAATGGGGTTTAGGGACCAAAGGGTGTGACCTTTGGGGATTCCTTAAATTTTTGATTTCGTGGGGGAGGAGGGGTCTGTTTTTTGCACGCGGGCAACAGATGGATGCCGCCATGGCAACGTTTTTGAAGAAGAGGGAGGGAGGAGCCATCTCCCACCTCAATGTACCCTTGTAAACCGATATTACCAGCCTGATACACTCTTTATTTGCTCTCTATCACTTGGCTTTACGTAGAGATGGCTGCCTAGATGGCCTAATCAAAATTCAGTCTTTCTCTCCTCCCTTTCTCTCCATTAAGGGGCAGTTCATGCACATGAAAAAGAATGAAGAACGGTTGAAGAATGCTTGCCCGGCATGAACTAGATTGCTCCAAGATCAAGAGGAGGCTGAGGGGAGATGTTTAGCATTGAAGATTTGCTGATGGTAATTCCGTTAGAAACTTGAAAAAATTAATTTAAAAAACCGCAACATGTAAATAAGTGGTATGTACCATTTTTACAAATGAAATTTGCTTCTTGTTAACGTTTGATGGTTGAAATGAAATTCATATGGAACAAAAATTCGTTTGGAGCTTTTTGTATTATGATTGCGGGTTGTGCATTAAAAAAATATAGATCTATAATAATAAATAGTCGCAATAATTAAATTATAATCCTGAAGGTTTTGGGTGGGAAAAATAGATGCGCATGGGATGAAATTTTGAGAAAAAAAATCTTTCAGCTATCATAATTAGTCACTAATCATAAATCAGAAAATAATCTATTTTTATGTACAAATAAACAGAGAAAAATGGAAAAAAATAAGATTTTCGTGTTATAAAAATCTAGAAAATTATGATTCATGGTCATGGCTGTATAACAAAGTTGAGGAATGAAGTTTGGCTTCAATTCGGCTTTGTTTATGTGTTATAGTTCATAGTTTTTCCATTTTATGTGAAAAATACATACAAAAATAATACCCTACACCTATGCAACACAGTATAACCTAAATGTTAGAGGGAAAGGGTGAGGTTAAGAGATTAAGAGGGCTAAGAGGGTGTGAATTTTTTAAATATTTGATTGTGCATTCCATTTAGAATTGCAATAATTTAATTTAAGGGGCTAGTAGAATGAGAAATCGGTGCTAGTATCCATACATCAAAGCATACGTTTAGTGAAAATCATGAAAGGGCTGTTTTTTTTCACATCACAAAATGCTAATTTGATAAATATTGTTTGTGCACTAGGATCATATGCACTATGCGTGATGCATGACATGGTATCAGTCCTGGATTGCATAGCAATTGTCTTCTTAGGATATGACTCATACGTGGAGTGGAAAGGAGCCTTTGCAGTAGGTCAGTTGTACACTTTCCTTGGGACTGTTTGGTGAGGATCTATATATTCCTAGATCGTACAAAATAAGAAAAGAGTGGAGTTTGTGCATTATGTTTTATATGTTGGAGCGACGCATCTTGGGGCCAATCCCCGAGGTGTAGGAGAGTCGTAGTGGAGCCGCAGTAATCAGCCGAGGGGAGCTTCCTGATGTTTGTGTGATGAGACACTATGCCTATATGTTATGGGATCTCCCTTTGAGGAGAAGGGAAGGTAAACGTTGGACTACATATCAGCTACAAACGCATAATTAAGTCTATTCAGTGTACATTGGTGTATTACAGATGCTCCTGGCCCGCGAGGCTGTGTGGTGGGGTTGTTTGTTGTGTGCATGAGGTCTAGCTAGTGCCATAGCTAGTGCCGGCCCATTTTAGGTCCCATCAGTGGTGCATTTGGTGGGAGCTGCCAATAAGTGGTGGTTTTGAATCTAGGGTTTCTAGGGGACCAAATATTTGGTTTATGTCCTGACAAGAACCATCAAGCTGAAATACAAAGAGTGGAACGTGCTGAGAGGGCTAGAATGGCGGTTGGAGATTGTAAGGCATTATTCTCCTCAAAGGAGCAACCCGTTATGCAGAAGCGGCAGTGGTTCTAATAACCTAAGTGTCATAAGTAGCCCTTTGAGTGCAAGTGGAAGTCTTAGTACTTCCTCGCTTCTAGTCAATCAACCCACTTCAAGTGGGGGTGTACTTTTACTTACACAAACTCATGTTGTCAATCCGATTGTAACCATGGCACAACCCATCGCAATTCTAGCAGGGACACCAGATTTAGCTGTAAGTGGTGTGGTGGCCAACATTTCCCTAGAAATTGTCCGAATGTCAAATGCGATATTTGCGAGAGGTCTCGCCTCTTAGTTGCTACCTGTTGGAGTAAGATCAGTTCTCTCCAACAAGGGAGTAAATTGCCAGGTCCAGTTAACTATCGCGCACAAGGGAATAATCTCCAACAAGGAGCCAACAAGATGAGGGACCAAGACAAATACTGCAACGAGGAAAGGCTATTGTAGAGGAGTTGCCTCATGGTAGTGGAGTCAGCCTTATTGAGGCTGTATGTGTCAATGATGCTGAAACTTCTAATCTACGAGCCGTAACAAGAGGTCAAAAGATTAAAGAGGGTGACAAAGGAACTGTAAAACTAGTCGAGGAAAACCCTAAGCAAGATGTTAGGGGAAAGCAAGTTTTGAATCCTGATATAGAAGGTGGACCTCTAAGGCTTGTTGATAGTAAATTTGATCCCGAGAAGGATAAATGATTGCCAAGAAAGAATGCAAAAGTTAAAAAAGAGGCACCAAAGCCGGTCCAAAGACCAAAGGAAAGAACGGTTTGGCACGAGAAGAGAACTTTGGCTAACTATCACGACTTTGATCTAGAAAGTTCTCTTTGCGAAGTTAAACCAGACATGAATCTATTACAATTGATTAAACTTTCTCCAGGAATATGCAAGGAATTCAAGAAAATTCAGCGTATTGGATATATTGTAGAACCTTTGGACATAGCACAAGTGGGAGAAGATTGATTCGATCATGCTGAAAAGCATTGCCCTAGGGTTCTAGCATATGTAGATGGAATATTAGTAGAGCATGCTATCGTGGGCACTGGATCCTCTATCAATATCATGAGTTCAGACTTGATGGAGAGGCTAGGTCTCGAAATTCAAAAACACAGATTCATACTTCTTAGGATGGCGGATGATAGAGTCTAAGACAAGCAGAAGGTTGCATCACTAAATTCCACGTTACAATTGAGAGAATGAAATGCTATCTGGACTTTAGGGTGATAAGGTTTGCAAGACGTCCTAGCTATTGATTTTTGCTAGGTAGGCCATGGATCTTACGAACAGACTACCAAGTCGATATACCCGTTGGTTAAGTGATTTTAGGTAGGAAGCCAATCGGGAAATAGTGGATGCTTACTCTGAGTCTCCCTAGAGTAAGAGAGCACCTTTATCCTCTACTGAACTAGAAACGGTAGATGATCCATCTGGTAGTGAGACGTCGTCGAGTGATATATCTAAATAAGGGTCCATTACAGAGGACATTTATCAGATAATATTAAATGAGTCAATAGAGCCTCAAGATCGAATAAGAGACGTAGATGTTATTGAGTTTGGACCTTGGTACACCTAATGATTCGTGACCAATTAAATTAGGTTCCATGCTCAGTTCAGACGAGAGAGAGGATTATGTGTCCTTGATTCAAGAGTTCCATGACATCTTTGCTTCCCCCCAATTTGGTTGTGCATACTATTCATGTAAAGGAGGGAACCCACCCTATACGTCAGAAAGTAAGGCATATGCCTTTTGAATTAAGGGACGGGTTGTTTGAGGAGCTACAAAAGTTGCAAAATGTGGGTTTGATCTTCCTTGTTCAACATACTAAATGGTGTTCCCCAGTTGTGATTAGAAAGAAGAAGAACAATCACATCCGACTTTGTGTAGACTTAAGAGAGTTGAATAAATAGACTGTTAAAGACCATTTAGCAAAGTGGTTAATCACTTTGCATGAGTTTGATTATGAGATTAAGATTAAGCCACCGAAGCTACAAGGAATTGTAGAATGTCTTGTGGATTTCGGAGAGCCAAAAGAGGTCGTGGCTGAAGGAAGTGACATGGAAACATTGTTTAAGGTTGATACGGCGTCTATTCCCTCTTAGTATGCTGATATAACGCATTATTTATCTACCGGAGAGACTGGAGCTACTCTATCCAAATCCGAGAAGAGGAAAATTAAAGAGCAAGCATTGAAATTTTCCTTGATCACAGGAACACTATATCGGCAGGGTGTCGATGATATCTATCACCGATGTGTGATGCCTGACAAGGTTCCATTTATCTTGGAGGAGTGCCATGACTCCGATTGTGGAGGGCACTTTACTAGGCGGTTGACGGCACAAAAGGCTTTGAGAGTTGGATATTGGTGGCCATCCATCTTCTAGGATTCATTCGAGTATGTTATGAGATGTGATACATGTCAAAGACATGACAATCAAGAGAATAGAAAGTGACCACTTACGCCTATTATGGCTATCCTTCCATTTGAGAAGTGGGGCATTGACTTTGTGGGTCCTATTACCCCGTTGTCTACTACTCAGAAGAGATACATTATAGTAGCCACTGATTACTTTACAAAGTGGTCAGAAGCACGGGAAACAAGGAAGGACAATGCAAAAGAGACTGCCAGTTTCCTACTTGAGTAGATTATTTGCCATTTCGGTCCGCCAAAGGAAATAGTATCGAACTGTGGAACTCACTTTTTGAATAAGGTGATTAAAAGTCTGACTGAAACTTGGAAAATTAAGCATAATAAGACAACTCCCTATAATCCGCAAGCAAATGGACAAGTTAAAAGTACCAATAAGCAGCTTGTGGATATCCTGTCCAAGATAGTCTCCAAAAAGAAATGGGACTGGGATACAAAATTATATGTGGCGGTTTGGGTGTATAACATGCCATTTAAACAAGCCATTGGCCACACTCCATTTAAATTAGTTTATGGGGAGGAGTGTGTCTTGCCCTTAGAAATTGAGTTGCTGACCGTAAGATTTGCAATCAATCATTCTTTGGGTGATGAAGATACCCTATTCGAGCGGTTTACAACTATAGTCCACTTGGATGAGCTCAAATTGCATAGTTTGTTGCACCAAGAGGTGGCTAAGCGTCGGATGAAGTGGTTGCATGATCTAAAAGCGAAGAAATATACCTTTAAGAAAGGATAGTTAGTTCTATACTACGATGCATGTAGGGAGCTATTTCCAAGAAAGCTAGAACCTAGATGGGATGGCCGTTACAAGATAGTTAGGATAGGTAAAAATAAGTCCACATCTTTACTAGCTGATCTACAGGGAGTGGAGTTTAAAAATAAGACTAAACCTTATTATTTCTTAGTATGCTAACGTGCTAAATGCATTGCAAGTCCATGCTGGGGTTGATTTGAGACCTGCAGGAGATCTTAAACTGGTTGATGGGGCGGTTAATCCCTTATTTGGAGCACCCATATCTAGAGCAAAGATATCATCAAGGGAAGCTTATCTGGTGGAGAAAAGGATACAAAGTGATTGAACAAGAAGAATGTACCTTTGTGTGGGACATTAAAGTTTTCTACCATCACTGTTTACAAATCTTGACAAGCATCCTTGTTGAGTTTAATGAAGAAGGTGGGATGGAGCTGTCAGATCATCCTCTAAATATGTTAAATTTTGATTATCATAATTACGAATAGGGGAGTTCTTGATGGCTGGCTGTGTAAACCCATTGTGGACGTACACATTATACTTTGATGGAGCATCCAGGGGCCCTCATAAAAAAGGGAGTGTTAGAGTAGTTATCCAAGATTCTCAACGTAGTGTTACAATGAAATTAGCTGTTTATCTCAGGATAGGATTCACTAACAACATGGCAGAGTATAAAGCCTTGATTATGGGACTAAATATTGCCAAGAAAGGTGGTATTCGGCAATTGTTAGTAAAAGGGGATTCCCAACTGATTGTAAATCAACTCAATGGGACATACACAGTTTGGAATCCAATCCTTCGTATGTATCATCGAATTGCTATGACCCTACTTGATGAATTTGAGAGAGTATCTCTTTAGCTACTTCCACGATCTTGGAATCAGTTTGCGGATTTCTTAGCAAATTTTGCTTATGAAGAGGATCTCTTCTTCAACTGTGATCCTAGTTTGGATATTGCTATTGATCATGAGATAGGACCTGGTCATTTGTGGGGAGTTTTATCAGACCACGTGTTATATGGCAGGTGATGGTTGATATGGGTAATGCGACGAGTGGTTGAGACCCATCTGCCACTATTATCTTGGACCCATAGGTTGATCAGATGACAAGTTATGTGTACACCTCTTGCTATATATATAGGAGGGATAGGTCACAACTTGATGCATTTAGTCTAGGGCTAAAGCCCTATTTTTCCTCTTGGAATAGAGCGTATTTTCATATATCTGCCTTCTTCCAAGGAGGGATCTATATGAGCTAGTTTGTTTGATTTCTTTAGGCCAAGAGGGCCAATTGCTTTAAGCATTTTAATGTTTGCTTTCTTTAGGCCAAAAGGGCCCGTCAGCTTTATAGTGACATGATTTATTTCTTTAGGCAAAGAGGGTCCTATGTCTATTTGGTGCAGGTATGTTTAATGGTTTGCTATTTTAGTGATTACATCATACAGGTTGATGAAGTTACTGGAGGGGGCCTTTGCTACGGAGGAGCTTTTTGTGGCCATTCCAGGTGGTCTCATCCCCTTTTTGAGTCTTTTTCCCTTCAGCAATTAATGACACATGTGCATGTAAGGGTGCTTTATTTTTGTTTATTGGGGACCGGCAATTAAGGCATGAAGTCTCAGGTTTAGGTTTTGTATGTTTGTGGGCGGTCTGAGTAGTCATTGTCTCCTCCAAAGGCATTGTCGGGCACTGAAAGACCTGTTTTAGATGGGAGTTCTAGTGACCCTGTTCTACTGACCTACTAGGCGGCTGTGCTAGTCATTCCTGTTAGTGTGGGGCAGTTAGAGAAACCTACTAAAAATAACCAAAAGGAAAAACCCTAAATATCCAAAAGAAAATCTATGGATATACAAAGGTGTGTAAAAAGAGGTCCTAACCCCCATAAAAATAGAGAAGAAAGAAAAGTCTTTGAGTAGTTCTTTATCGCCTTCCGAAGGCCTGGTAGGTTCTTGGAGACAAGACAGGACCCAGGGCCGATGCCTTGTCTTCCTAAGGGTGGCAACTAGCTAAAAAGCAAAGGCAATAAAAGAAGGTTGGAGCAAAAATAAAAGTGAGCATTAGAAAAGGATTAAGTGTCGCCTTGCGAGGGCTTGGTAGGTTCTTGGGTGACAGCTGAGGCCGATGCCTTGTTCTCCTTAGGTCACTACGCTTAGCTCTCTCCTTTTTACACGCCCGAAAATGGAAAATCCGAGGCTACAAGGAAAATGTGCTAAAAGACACCATTTATTGATCAAGCTATAGGAGTCCTCGACTAGGAGGAGCTCCTAGTTGAGTTATCCTTAGTTAGGTAGGTAGTTCAGACCACCACTTAGGATGACCTCTTTGATAGTCTTTTTAGCTTGGCCATATTGTTAGAGCAGTCGGTTAGTGACTAGCTTTAGGCTTTCTATTAGATTATGCTAGGCCTATTCCTCATGGATTTCCTACCTTAGTTTTGTCAGGGGATAGGGTGAGAGCTGTGATGTGTTTTATTGTGTATCTATTTTGTATCAACTTGATGCTCTTTGCGGTTGTGTTTATGTGCATATCTGTTCGTGGGATTCGATGGGTTGAGTTGCCCTATCCCATGGTCGCCAATGAGAGATGATTTTCGACACCATGAAGTACTTAAAAATAGCCGAAAAATCCAAATTTCAAGGAAAAAATAGACTTCATCGAAGGCAGTAGCTGCAATCAGTACGATTTTAAGCGGCAAGCCCCAAAAGTGCTTTAAAGACCCACCAAGCGATGGTTGGGGAATTTTCATAATTTTTTTGAATATCGTATGAAACTTCGGGAGATACCTTGTAGTGAGGGACTTCAAGAGGGATGCCCAAGAATTTTTGGAAGTTGATTCAGACGTCGGATAGTCGAATGGTAGTGCCCGGAAGGCCAAGATCCAAGAAGGCCAAGTGTAAATGGGATCGAGGGACCAAAGAGTGTGACCTTTGGGGGCTCCCTTTTGGGGGGGCCTTAATTTTTTGATTTTGTGGGGGACAGGGGTCTGTTTTTTGCATCCGGGCAGCAGATGGACACCACCATGGCGACATTTTTGGAGAAGAGGAAGAGAGGAGCCATCTCCCACCTCAATGTACCTCTGTAAACCGATCTTACCATCCTAATACACTCTTTCTTCGCTCTCTATCACTTGGCTTTGTGCGCGAGATGGCTTCCTAGGTGGCCTGATCAAAATTCAATATTTCTCTCTCCTCCCTCTCTCTCCTCTTAAGGGGCAGTTCATGCACATGAAGAAGAATGAAGAATGGTTGAAGGATGCTTGCCCGGCATGAACCGGATTGCTCCAAGATCAAGAGGAGGCTAAGGGGAGATGTTTAGCATTGAATATTTGCCAATGGTCAATCCATTAGAAACCCGAAAATTTCAATTAAAAAAACCGCAACATGCAAATAAGTGGTATGTGCCATTTTTCCAAAGGAAATTTGCTTCTTGTTGACGTTTGATGGTTGAAATGGAATTCATATGGAACAAAAAATTATTTGGAGCTTTTTTATATTATGATTGAGGGCTGTGCATAAAAAATTTATAGATCCATAATAATAAATAGTCACAATAATTAAATTATAACTCGAAAAGTGCATTTTTATGTAAAAATGAAGGTTTTATTGGTTTTGGGTGGGGAAAATAGATGCGCATGGGATGAAATTCTGAGACAAAACATCTTTCAGTTGTCATAATTAGTAACTAATCATAAATTGGAAAATAATATATTTTTATGCACAAATTAATAGAGAAAAATAGCTAAAAATGGAAAAAATGAGATTTTCACGTTATAAAAATCTAAAAAATTATGATTCGTGGTTGTGGCTATATAAAAAAGTTGAGGCATAAAGGCTTTATTAATGTATTATAGTTGATGGTTTTTCCATTTTATGTGAAAAATACATACAAAAATAATACCCTACACCTATGCAACGCAGCATAACCTAAACGTTAGAGGGAAAGGGTGAGGTTAAGAGATAAAGAGGGATGAGAGGGTGTGAATTTTTGAAATATTTTATTATGCATTCCATTTAGAATTGCGATAATTTAGTTTAAGGGGCTAGTAGCATGAGAAATCGGTGCTAGTATCGATACATCAAAGCATATGTTTAGTGAAAATCATGAAAGGACTGTTTTTTTTCACATCACAAAATGCTGATTTGATAAATATTGTTTGTGCACTAGGATCATATGTACTATGCATGACGCATGACATGGTATCAGTCCTGGATTGCATAGCAATTGTCTTCTTAGGATATGACTCATACATGGAGTGGAAAGGAGCCTTTGCTGTAGGTCAGTTGTATGCTTTCCTTGGGACTGTTTGGTGAGGATCTATATATTCCTGGATCGTACAAAACAAGAAAAGAGTGGAGTTTGTGCATTATGTTTTATATGTTGGAGCGACGCATCTTGGGGCCAATCCTCGAGGTATAGGAGAGTCGCAGAGTGGAGCTGCGGCAATCAACTGAGGGGAGCTTCCTGATGTTTATGTGATGAGGCACTATGCCTATATGTTATGGGATCTCCCTTTGAGGAGAAGGGAAGGTAAACGTTGGACTATATATTAGCTACAAACACATAATTTAGTCTATCCAGTGTACATCAGTGTATTACAGATGCTCCTGGCCCGCGAGACCATGTGGTGGGGTTGTCTGTTGTGTGCATGAGGTCCTGCTAGTGCCATAGCCAGTGCCGGCCCATTTTAGGTCCCATGAAGGGGAGAGAGGGAGGAGAGAGAAAGACTAAAAAATGAAATTTTTAAATCTTCCATTAAAGCGTGCAAGCTTACAGCCATCTTGTTCCTCTCTCTGCCCTGATCGAGAATCTCACTCTCTCTCCCCAAACGAGTTTGAATTGGAGAGGCATCGAGCAAAAATGAGAAGGCGTATTGATGCTTCCCTCTGTTCAACAGTTTTTGCATTAGTTTCAAGGCTTTTATTAAGCCTATGGTTTAAAACATTAAAATAACCGATTCATATTTTTGTGTTCACACTATCCCGTAAGTGGATATTTCGGTTTTGAGGGGGCAAACAAACTCTGATTTGTAATCCGACTAGAAAGGCGGCTTAGTGGCATCGAACTCCATCAATCTGGACTCTCCCACACACTTTACGGCTTCTCGATCTGGTAGCTGCTTTATAGCGCCGAACCTTGCAAGGATTAAATGGGGGGTCAAACGACCTCCGATTGACAAACCGAGACTTGCGTTGGATTCCTGATGTCAAAATGCATCTAGGAAAATTCTAGCTCAGCCATCTGCCATTGTTTAATTTTTCATGAAAATTGGCTTGTTGACTCGTCCCAGCCATGTTTCCGCTTTGAAACGAGCTCGAACCACTTCTAGATCGGCTTAAAGTCAGCTCCTAAAATGCACCTCTCATAACTTTCGTGAAGGGTAGCTGCGGTCCTTGTCGATCCGAAAAAAATATCAGATTACAACTCTCGATTTTTTTATATTTTAAATTAAATAAAAATTCTTAGTTATTAATGTCAATTAGTTTTTACTTTAGTTAATCTTTAGTTAGTAACCTTACTAACTTATTAATTGACTAACTAACTTTTAAACTAACCAACTCATTTTTAATTGCATGGAAGCATAACATCCTCCTCCCCTTAGAGAAATCAATATGTCCTCATCTCAAGAGAAACCATGGGCATTGTTGATGAAGAACATTCTCATCTATCTATATAGCATCTTCTTCAGGATAATCCTTCCACTGGATAAGGTACTCTCTAAGGGTTCTACTCCTCAATTCTCTCTCCCTAGTATCTAGGATTTTATTTGGCTAGAGCTCAAGGACTCCTTGGCTAGGCATTACAATTTGTTTATCACTTAGTACATGGCTAGGATTAGGCACATATTTCTTTAGTAGACTAACATGAAATATGTTGTGAACTTTTCAGGGAGTTGAAGTTTGTAAGCATTAGGTCCTAGGCTTTTGAGGATCATGTAAGGCCTACAATACCTTGGGCTAAGCTTTTTAAACTCTCCCAAGGATAAGGAACTCTTCTTGGGTTGTACACGAATGAAAACCATATCCCCCTCCTTCAAGAGCCGCTCTTGCCTGTTCAAGTCTACATAAGCCTTCTGCCTATCCTTGGCGGCTTTGATGTCTTTACTAATGGCCTTAACCTGTTCATCCATTTCTTCTAGCATCTTCTTGGAAGCCTCTACCCTTAAAGGAGGGTCCGAGAAATTTAATGGAGAACAGTAATCATGCCCATACAATACTTGAAAATGTGTCATTTGAATGCTTTTCTAGAAGGAAGCATTGTAGGCAAACTCCACCAAGGGTAGATATTGGATCCACTTCTTGGGTTCGTGATAGCAATATGCTCTAAGCATATCATCAAATGACCATTTTTGTTTGGTCATCAGTTTGAGGATGATAGACCATACTAAAACAGAGCTGAGTCCCAATAGCTTCAAATATCCCTCTCCAGAAATGAGTTGTGAAAAGGAAGTCTCAATCACTAATGATATTTTTGGGTATAGACCATGGAGTTTGATTATCTCCTTAATGAATAGTCTGGCTATATCTGAAGCCTTATAATTTGTCTTTACTAGGATGAGATGTGCAACCTTGGTGAGCATATCTACTAAAATCGTAATTGAGTTGTACCCACCTAGAACTGGAGGTAACCCAACAACAAAGTCCATGCTAATAAATTCCCACTTCATTTGAGGGATGTCGAGGCATTGTAGCTTTCCAAGCATCTTGACATGCTCTATCTTGATGTGTTGGCAAGACAAACATTCCGTGAAATATTTGAGTACATCTCCCTTAAGTCTTTCCCAATGACCATGTTAAGAGTCTAAGAGTCTTAGTATATCTTGGATGACCAAAGAAAGGGGAATCATGTGCTTCCCAGAGTATCCATTGTTTAAGTCTTTGGCTCGAACGAATACATAGTCTTGTGTCCTAAAGTAGACTAGGCCTTCATAGATAGAGTACTCTTGGTATTTAACTTTGAGTTTGGGAATTTGGTTCTTTTCTAGGATCTTGTTTATCATTTTCTGATATTGTGGGTCATGTCTAGAGTCTTTCCTAGCCAATTTGAGGATAGGGTTGCTTGGCATTGACACCATGGTGGCTAGTGACCCGACCATGAAAGGTTCCTCCATAATGAGAGAGTTGTGGAACACTTTATGACTTAAGGCATCAACGACCACATTTTCCTTGCCAAGTCTATATCTTCTCTCATCAAGTCTCTAGGTCAAGGCATTGTGTTGAGTGCTTTGTGTCTAGTGTAAAGACACTCCCTAAGGAGCCTCGTCTTCAAGTGGTGAAGGTGTTTTCAAATTCGGGGATTAACAAGTTTTTGGAGGGAGAGTACACATCAATGGTGTGCGGTATTGGCGAGAGGCTACATATGATGATGTGCTTCAACTACTACTAGCAAGAAGGCTCAAAATAATTGAGAAGGTAGCTACCAAAGCCTATGAAATTTACAAGGCTAATGATAGTCACTAATCACTGGTGAGAAAATCCTTCACATCTCTCGAATGGTGGGATCTAAGAGGCTAGAGCTTCAACAACACGCTTCATGAAAGTTTGTAGTGGAAATTTGTAGTTAATGCATTAATGAATAATCCTATTTTTTACAACTTTCAATCGGTTCAAAACATTAGGGTGGATATTTGCATTTGTAGAAAAATACATTTTTAGCAAAGGTTGGTCTTCTATTTTGGAGCTAAGAGGTTGAGAGAGACCTTGTTGTCCCCTAACCCCATAATATTCCCTATTTTGGATTATAACATCTCCTTTAATGTGCACATATTCATTCTACTCTAAGTGCATCCTATGAACCATAGGGATTTGTACGGACCTATCCGTCCTCTTGCTAGGCAAACTGTGTACATAATAGCTAGCACAAAGCTCAAGTTCCAAAATATCATAAGGGACTTATTGGGCCCTCTCATCTTGCTGTCTTGCTGAGATTAATGCATCTATGAATCCATTTATTCTACCCTTAATAAGATATGACTTGGGCCTAGACGTGTTCATCTTTGTTTTGTATTGAGCCAGATCAACATCTTCCTGTCATGGCTTTTCCAAGCTTTTTTGGGCACAAAGGAGAGAAAGCTGTAGACTTTTTAGATGACTTTGAAATGGCCTTCCTAGTCACAGGCCGGGATGATGAAGCAACCAAAGTACGGGCCTTCTTTTTAGTTCTAAAGGGTGATGCTCGAGTGTGGTATCAAGCTCTCCTGGAGGCTATAAGGGGTAACTAGAAGGATCTCAAGACGGCATTCTTGCACAAGTACCAAGATATAGAGCCTCCTGAAGATCTTTGGAGACAACTCCTAGATCTTCGCCAAACCTTACCAAGGGACTACCAAGCATATAAAGACATGTTTATAAAATTGTGGAATAAATGGACAGTCTCCTTAGTCGAGGGAGAGAGAGTATCTGATTTCCTTAAGAAAGATTGTTTTCTGGCCGGACTCTACCCTCTACTAAGGGAAAAGATCAAGGGCAAGTTTCCCACATCCTATGAAGAATCAATCACTAATGCTAGGGAGAAATATAGGAAATTTAAGTATCAAGTCCAATTGAAGGGGGGAGTTGAGCCCATACAGGTATTACCAACCATGCCAAGGCCTAGAGAAATAGTAGAGACCCCACCCAAACCAAAGATGCCATAGCAAGAGCCCCTACAATGCATTACTAATCAACTTGAAAGCCTTTTGTTGAATTTAGTGCAAGGAGTACGACCCCCTCCCCTCAGAAATGAAGGGAATTGGAGCCCAATGAGACAAGAAAGAGAGTATGTTTGCTATAATTGTGGAGAGACTGGCCATGGTATGTACTTTTGCCCTCATCCTAGGTATCTGCCAAGAAATGGGTTCCAACCAAGAAGGAGGGGACAACACGTGACACCACCTAGGGAAAGGCTTATTCCACCAAATCCAGGGCCTCCATCGTCAGTTTCAGTTCTCCAGCATCCTCGACCACTTGCAAAGGTACCACCCTTGCATGTCTAGCCGCCAAAGAATCGTGACATCAGGATGATCAGTTTGGATGAGAGTGATGTCAAAGGGAAGGCCAAAGTAGCAAAGGTTGAAGCAATTCCGGTGATGAAAGCCTGTAGAATTGAGAGGATGGAGCCTACACCACCAGAGGAGGTTAAAAATATGGAAGAAGAGGTAGATTCTTCTAAGGTCTCAAAGATACGCAGTAGTAAAAAGATGAGGGCTCGCTTACACTGACGCATTGAGCTAGATGATTTTTCCCTGGGTAAAGGTACTAGAGCTTATGATTTTCTTGCTGATGTGAGGGATCAAGGGCCAAAAATTTCATGGCCACAATTACTGCATCTATCTCCAATAGTGCGGCAACAATGGTCAAAGGTGGTAAGCATTAGACCTATGAAGAATAGACACGTGAATGCAATCAAGGCTAGAAAGACAAAAGATATTGTGCCTCTAGTGGAAGCCAAAGTCAATGGGTAGAGAGTATCAAAGACATATGTGGATGGAGGTGTAGAGATTTTTGTCATGACGGAAAAGTTAATACATCGTTTAGGATTAGAGGTAAGTGAAACTACTGAATTTGGGGCCAAAATGGCTAACAATGTAGTAGTAAATTGTTTGGGAGTTATAAAGAAAGTCAAGGTAAAGGTGTGTAGAGTGTAATTTGGAGCTTGACATGTATGTGATGCCACTGAATGGGGACGGCTATCCACTTATTCTTGGGTGACCATGGCTAATGGGAATGAAAGCCAGACAAGATTGGGCGATAGGGGCTTTAGAGCTAAGGCCACAGAAGGGGCTGTAGAAAAATTGGAAGAGCACTATCTACAATATGAAGGAGGGCCGAGAGGAGAATCTTGCGTTAGAGACCACCATTGATGAATGGAGTTTCAGGAGGATTGGTCATCTACGATAGAGGGCGAGTCTTCTAATGAGGAAGAAAGTTTTCTCTTGAAGTGATGGGGATTACATTGAAAGGGCCTTCTAGTAGTGAAATTCTGCAATAGCTTCCAAAGGTCGAGAAGGAGGGTTTAGAAAAAATGTTGGCTTAGGTTCTAAAACACTCTACACTTTTTATTTTTGATTATGAACACATCACAGGTGTGACAATAGTACAACATCACATTAATCTAAAATATGGAGCAAGGCCAGTGGTGCAGTGACTACGACGGTTGGGACTAGTTCAACAAAATGCTTTACTCATTGAGGTGCAACGACTTTTGAAGGCATGCTTCATCTATCCAGTAGGGGACTCAGAGTGGATTTCACTTGTAGTGGTGACACCCAAGAAGAATGGAAAATTACAGATTTGTGTGGACTACAAGCCACTAAATGCTGCAACAAAGAGAGATTACTTTCCTCTTCCCTTTCAGGATGAAATACTCAACGAGGTGGCCGGGCATGAGAGATACACTATTAGTGATGGGTATTCAGGTTATTTCTAGATCCGAATAGCTGAGGAGGATCAACAAAAGACCACCTTCATCACGCCTTGAGGGTGTTTTTCTTACAAAGTAATGCCATTTGGATTAACAAATGCCTCAGCTACCTTCCAGTTCGGCCATTATTATTATTCATAAGTGGAGACTACTTAAGGGAGTAGAGGGAATGCACTTTCTTGAATTATAAAGGATTTTTCCTAGAGTGTTTCTTTCTGGAACCCACCAACTTTGCTATACAGAGAATTTGCTCAGTGATTGTTCTTGCCTTAGTATATCCATCCTCGGTGACATATATTTCATAAGATGTGATGGCCACCTTTTCAACCACACCCTCCATACTTTGCACCTCTACAAAACTCCACACTGTTCATGCATAGTTGTCCTCCTTTGACTTGGATTAGGCCAGAGAGAGAGATGGATTTGATGATTTGGAGACGAGGACCTTCCGAAAGGGCCTTCACTTTGTTTGCAAAACACTCACCACAATTATGAGAACCTAGCAATTGATGGCAACATGATTTTTTTCGTTGTGAGAGAATGGAATTTCTAAGGTAAACACCTTTTACCTGCATATGTGCCGTCATCTGGTAGGCATACTTCCTTTCTTGGGCTTCCTTGGGAGACCATTGTGGGAGTCGTGGACTTCGACTAGCTTCAAAAAGAGTTGGTGAAGGCGTTGGAGAAGAGCCACTTGGAGCACTTGTTGTAGAGGATGCACCACTATGTGTTGTATCGTCCCGCATAAGGAGGTAGATAATTGTGGATGAGAATGTCCTCAGTCAGGGCACCAATTTATGATGAAGGAAATTCGGTATGGCAGTCTCTATACTATGCCAAACTCCCTTCTGCCACAAAGTGAATGAGGTAAGGGCACCATCTAGTCATAGAAAAGCAAACTAGGATGCTATACTAGAGGGAGAGGAGCTTGTGAGGGAGAAGAGAGGAAAACTAAGAGAGGGAGAGAGAGAGAGAGAGAACTACAAAAAATAGATGAATCAATAAAACTTAAGAGGGCACAAGAGATGGAGAACCCTCAAGACATAACCAATATACACAATATGGACACCAATAGCATGGGCTTGTTACTCTGTAGAGCATGCATAAGCTATAGTAAGGGAATGAACTGCATAAGCTCATGGGGAAGGCTCAATAGGGCTGAAGAAGGCCTCTTGGCTCTCTCTTGCAAATTACAAAGGAGAATGCCTCTTTATATAGGCCTTGAGGGTGTTTAGGGAGGAGGTTAAGATAGAATAGGAATTAACACCACCAAAGCTGCATTAAGGCGATTCCACCAATGTGGAAGCTCCATTTAGATGTTTTGTTAACCAATTTTGTACTTAATCAAGTTCCATCATAGGTGAGTTGTCTCCATTCTCCCCCCCATAGCTTGAGTCCAAGAGCTCTCCTATAAAAAAATATAGAGAATCTTCATAAAATAAGATCATATCTAGCAATAATGGAGAGAGAGTAGTGAGATTTCATACATTACTACTACAATTAAGGATGATTTGAGGGTGATTTAGGAGGGGATTCTAATGGTTTATTAGCTTGAGAGAGAGGAAAAGAGAGGGGAAAGGGTTGGGAGTCTAATGAATGATGTTTTATGGAAGTGTTAAGTGTGGGGAAAAAAGTGTGGGTGTGTATAAAATTGGGAGGTGGTATCCACAGCAGTTAGAAAAAGTTAGCGTCCACCATTTTGGCCATATCTCCCAACTCGTAGCTCTAAAAAATTATAAAAAAATACCAGCCAAAACTTCAACTCACGGCTACAACTTTCATGTTGAAATTTTTTTTTGGATCGGAGCGAAAGTATTTTTAAAAAACTTACAAAATCATGTGCCTGATTTTTCTTCCACTAATGCTTCCAAGAAGGGTCCCATTTGTTTGAATTATCATAAGGCTCCAAAGCCATGACATTATGAGCCTCACATGCCCTTTGGATGGCTCCAAATCCATTTCATGTCTTTTCTTTTCACATTATACATTTTCCCTTCACCTTCCTCCATTGATCTTTACTCTTCACCCCCCCTGGTAAACCGATCCATGAAATATTTCCATCCATTGATTTCTTGGATTTCCCAAGAGGTTGTTCCCACCCTCTTCTTTATTTCAAACCTCCAAATGTACAAAAAATCAACAGTGTTAGACAAATATTTTTTTGTGATTTTCTCGGATCAATATTCTTAGAGTACCTAATATGTGCTTGAAACTTTTCAAATTTTCTTCTTTGAGATGCCTAGCATGTGCTATTTTTTTAAATTTGTCATGAAATATTGCAATGCTTCCTAGCTTTCAAGGGGTTTCTCAATGAAACATTCATGTTGTGCATATTTTACTGTGATTTCTAAATAAAAATATAGTGTATAAAAACTTATTTATGTATGGAAAAATGGAATTTTATTTATTTACACGTGACAGTTCTTACAACAACCATTCAAAGAAGTGAGAATTCTATGCTAGTGACATGTAAGGATGCATGTCATATGGTCGTATGCCAATAGTTAAAACATCCATTAAGAAGTTTCCTAACTCTAACCTACTAGCCACTAAATTCATAATCTTTCCATGAACATAGAAGGGCTCTAATGGCTTTAGTTGTCTTGCTATCTAGAATATCTGGGTCCATTTGATCATAACTATTAGTGAATAAGGTGAAAGTATTATCAAGTATTTTAATGCTTGTGATTATAGTTTCACGTGTATCAGTAGCCATGTTAGTGGCCAGCTCCAAGATTGATGGAATTTATATGATGGGCATAAACTTGTGATGTTTATTGATACCTTGTGATATATACCTTGTGATGATGCTTACTGACACTCTTTGGGTTGATTTTTGGACTTTTGACTAATTCTTCCTTTTTGGATATGGTTGTCATCTTCTCTGTTTATTATTTTTAATGGTTGTCATCTTCTTTGACTGTTATTATTAATGGTTGTTTGCAATGGCAAGGAGTGAAGTAGTTTTTGGAGGTTGTCGCTTTGGCAAGCTTTGGACTTTCAAAAAATTTATTGTTGAAAAGTGAGAAGAGTTAGAGGAACTAGTGATAATAGATAGTTCCTATGGGTCTTCTCTTTGTCTTTGGAAAGGTTGATGGGTTTTACAGTGGCCAATGGTTGTGGTCATACCTGATTTTGCATGATTTTAAGGGTTGATCACATCAACAACTAGGGATAGTTGTGGTACCAATTTCTTCGTGGTGGGTGAGATGCATGATTGGAGCGCCTACTGTTTTGATGTTGAGGCAATAGAGGGATACTTCAAGGTATTCATTGATGGTGCAACATGCTCTTTCTTTTTGTAAACAATCACAAGTTTGATAGATTCTCTCTACATTGAGTTGGAAGCCTCCACTTGAGATTGAATGGTTAGTCATGGTTGTCGTTGATGATCTAGAAGTTAGGATGTTGTCAAGGATGTCTTGGTCACTCAAGGAGATACATATGGTCTTTGTAGCTTTAGTGGCCATATCCACCTACTTCCCACATAGTATCCTTGGGTATATAATAAGGTCTTTGGGACCCATTACTACTTTAGTATTGATCCTTCCCTAGTATCAATGGTGCCTTGATCTTTGAAATAGGAAGTAGATGGACTAGGCAGTTTTGCAAGAGCACCCACTTCATTGCTTTTTCTTTTTGCATTGGAATTCCACTTATATTGGATGGTTTGTGGTTTAGATACCTTGGTCATAGAGATATATATTTCTCTTATTGTGCCTTTGGTAACTCCTTGAACAAGGTTTCACCCACCTCACAAGGGGCATCATTGGGTCTTTGTTGAAGACATTGGTGGTAGATTGCACTTTTCCAAAACAAGGTTTCCATTGTTGAACATTGTGATTATCTTCACATTGGCTAGGTTAAGGTTTATGCATTGAGCATTGCAATCAGCATTGCCCTTGGCTTGTTTATTGTTTTCCCAATAGGGTTTCTCTCTCAACTCCCTATGAATTTGGCATTATATAAAAAATCATAGGGAGACCCTTAGTCTCAATGCTTAGGATCAACTTGTACTTTCCTAGTAGAATCTATGGTTTACCCCCATATGGATTGATTTTGGCTATTGTGTCAAGATTGTGGGAGAGAGGAGGGTTTTGGATCATAGATTTTTGTTAATTCTTCATCAACCCCTACTATAGTGAGCTTTTATTTTCTTGAGTCTTCTTGTTGGAATTGTTTGTTGTTTAGTTTTGAAAACCTTGGGGGCTATCATATTGTTCTTGAAATTTCTATTTTTCTCTATGTTCTTCCTATGAGGATGTATATAAGTGGCTTTCTTTTCTCCTCTTGAGCCTTGAGCAACTCTTAATGGTTTTTTTTTTTTCCTCGTTAAGGTTTGTGGTTGATTTTGAGGTTGTTCTCTTGCCTTCCATTGAGCATAAGCAAGATCAATTTTCTTGAAATTCATGATAATATTGATGCTTTGTAGGCTAAGGTGTATATGTTGTGCTTCATAATTGATATTACACATGGTCACATGCTCAAAAGTTCTTCCAAACAAGACTTCCCTCTCCCACATCTTTGCATTTTGAAGAATGTAAAACATTAACATCATGCTTTTTAATATCTATTTCCATAAGACTTCCCTCTCCCACATCTTTGCATTTTGGAGCATGTAAAACATTAACATCATGCTTTTAATTTCTATTGTGATAAGAACACTACATTTTCATAGTATGGAGTATAGGAATCCTTTGTAAGGTTTGATAGTTACATGCTTACAATTTCTATTGCCATAAGAATACTAAATTTTCTATTAGTTTAACCCTAAGAAATGCAAGTGGTACTAGCTCTCTTTGTTATCAAGGTCAATTCTTATGGCCTTCACTTTCCTAATTGAAATGTTTGGCCCTATGGGCTCAAATGTGACGCTATTATATGCCTTTGTGTTTAGGAAAATATTGATACATATGAGTGATAATGTACTCATTGAAGTACAGTTTAGCCATTAGGGGAGATTTGGACTCAAGTTTGGGCCTTGTAAGAAACTTCACCTTAGCATAGAGAAAGGTACTTCAAAAATCATTGAAAATGACAAAAAGTCAAAATTTGTAAACTTTTCTCATTTTTTCCAAAATATGAAAATTAGCTCGTAGCCTTCAAGTTGTTAATTAGCCCTAATAAAGAGTTTAGAGGTTAGTACTTGGAATTAAGTACCCGATGTCAATTAGGAAAATCAACATCACAAATGGAGAAGGTGATGCCCCACTCATCATCAAAGAGGTATAGGAGAGATATATCAACTTCATATTGAGCTTGATTATGATGAGTATGAGCCACTATCTAAGAAAAACAAACAATGTCTAATGTCTTCTGTATCCAAAGAATTGTGTAAGTCACACAAGGAAAGAGATCTATGGATTGATGAAAATTTGTATCCAAAAGATCCTTTCATTAAATTTACACCTTTGTTCAAGGATATTACATCTTTAGTGAACTTTGTTGAAGATGACCATAATGGACTCTTAGGATATACATAACATTTGGATGCCATAACAATGTACATAAGTTAAAAAGAGATTTGTTAGAGAAGGAAAATGCTTCCTTGAGGCTAATATTAGAGCAATGTAAGTACAAACTATAGCAAAACAAAGATACTATTTTAGAGTTAGAGAAACAAAGAGATCAATTGAGGCTTAAAGAAATAATACTGGGATTTGAAAATGATGCAATTAGCTTTGAAATATTCAAGATATGAAGTTATGAAGTGGTGGCATTAATAATATCCAAGTTACGCAAAGCAATATTGCCAAACCCAACATCACTCAAAAGAATACAAAAATAAATGAATGATGAAGTTCTATAGGTCCTAAGAGTTGCATTCTACATCGAGGGCACGTTATATGGAGAAAAAGGGGAGACAATGGTTTATGAAAAAATATTACTATGTGTTTTGCATCTTGGAGATCTTGTAATCATACTCTTTTCAATTGATCAGTGAAAAATGCACCAAAAAATGCACTAAACTACCTGATGCTCAAGGTTGATCGCTCCTAGCTAAAGTGTAGTTACCATGATGCTTAGAACTTATTAGTTGTCCCAAGGTTAGAGAAAGAAATATGACCACTAGAGAGCACAAGTAAGGATTTCTTGGCATCCACCATGAAAGCTTTAGCAAGAGCTTGAAAGGAAGAGAAAAGAGAGAAACTATTTTGAAAAGTAACCACACTTCTAACCCTAATTAACTCTATTTTCCCTTTCTTTAACCATTTTATCTCGAGAATGGCCTATTTCTTGTCCATGACTTGTCATTATGCCTCCAACATAATCTCCTTTGGATGGTTTGGGTGAGGAGTATAAACAATTCCAAACCTCCATCAACATAAGGGACACCATTCTTGATTTTTCCAATCTAATATCTGTGTTGATATTAGAAGAGACAAGGCAACCTATTGCTAATGTTAGAAGTATCATGTTGTCTATGCAAGACGAAAGAGTTAATTGATATGTTACATGTGTCTAACATTACAAAGAATTTGCTCTTTGTCTAGACAATGGTTAAGCAAGGATTACAAGTTTGATTAGGATGGCGTATTTATAGAAGATTTCAAGAATAAATATAAACTAGTTGCAAAAGGAAAAAATATATGGAAAGAATATTTACATTTGATGTCTAATCGACTTGAAGGCTATTATGTTTGCACAAGGTGCAAGAGTTATGGTTGATATTCACATTTGGTATAAATGTATTGGCTATGTAAATGTGTAGCAGTTGAAGAATATGCAATCATGTGAAATTATGACAATCTTACCTAAGTTCAAAGGGGCTAATGTACACCAAGTCTGTGAAGAATGTCAATTTAGAAAATAAACAACGCATACATTTTCTCATGATAAACATATAAGCAAGTATTTATTTTCGAATATGCGGGATCCTACAAATACTGCATCAATCACTGGATGTAACTATTATGTAACCTTTATTGCTGATAATACAAGAAATATGTGGGTGTATTTGAGAAAGAAACAATTGTGTAGATTAAGTATCTAATATTGTCTGATAGAGGGGAGAGTATCTCTTCAATGAATTCAATAATTTTCTAAAATAGCATGGTATTCAAAGGTAATTTACATGTATATATACTCCCCACCAAAATGGTATTATTAAAATGAAAAATATGCACATTACATAATTGTATGACCCTTGATGATTGAGAAGAACATACATCATTATTAATATGTTAAAACTATCTCTATCATTGTGAAATTATGAATAGGAATCCCACTATTATAGTGCATAATGTGACACTAGCAGAGAAGTTTACTTGCTAGAAACTAGATTGGTTACATTGTTAAAGTATTCGGATACATTGCATATGTACCTATATTTGATGAGCTAAGAAAGAAGTTGGATCCAAAATCTAATAAGTGTGTATTTATCAACGATTGCCTTGAGCACAAGGATTACATGTGTTATAATCTAATTACACATAAGATACATACAAGTGTAAATGTATCCTAAAAGAATAAAGAAAAGCAATTGAACTTGGTGTGTCATATATTTTTATAGAATATTCACATATAGATGGTAAGTCTAATGGCTCAAACTAGAGTATGGATGAGGAGTTTGGTATTCCAATTATTCGTGTACCTAGTGTAAGAAAAACTAGGGCCGATATAAAGGGATCACAAAGTACACCACAAGTATGCATGCCAATGAATAAGGTATGCTATGCATCAGTTTACATATGATGGTTGTATTACCCACCATTATATATGGAAAATATTATAAAATAAGTTGAGCACACTTGTTTCGATGAAGCTATTAGTCATATGTATTAGGAGAAAGCCATGGATGAAGAAATGGCTACATTGGATATAAATTAGACTTGGGAATTATTTTCACTATCTAATAAAAAGAAAGCTATATGCTAAAAGTGGACTTACAAAGTAAAGCATAATGCAGATGGAAGTGAGACTAGGTATAAAGTAAGACTAGTTGGCAAATGTTATACAAATTGACTTATGGGATTAATTATGAGGTGACATTTGCTCCAATGGTAAAGATTGCAACTATCAAAGTTGTCATTGCAATGGTTACAAAAAAAGGTTGGGTATTGCATCAAAAGGATGTAAAGAATGCATTCTTGCATAGTGGGTTGCAAGAAGAAGTGTACATGGAGCAAGCACATCTATTTCTCCTACATGAATGATAGGCTAGCATGTGGAGAGAGCATGTTCACTTCCAGATGCTTCTCTTCCACCTCACAATCAAGGGATCCAAGCATAATAGGTTAGCAAGGCTTCTAACATCTAATAAGAATAATGATCATCGTTTAGTGCTAATAGTGATGCATACCAAGGCTTGCCACTTAATGAAAAGAGCACACGTGTGTGTGTGTGTGTGTGTGTGTGTGTGTGTGTGTGTGTGTTATATTAATGTCCTTTTAGATGCTCAAAGGCGCATAAGACAAAGATACACACATCAAGTTTTTTTAGTCATAATCCACTTCTAAGTGCAATTGGCACAGAAGTTACCAACTTTAAGATAGTCATTGGGCACAGACCAATCCCAAGTGCATCATATGAGCCCATGGGATCAAATACGTCATGGTGGAGACCCCAAGGCCCCAACCACACGGATTAGATGTTTCAAGTGTAAGGGACCCCACTATCAAAACAAATCCCCCATGGAAGACAACCTCATCAAGCGACTCTAGAGAGTGATAGTCACTACTGCATATGGAGGAGAGGAACCACAAACCCCGCGTATCCAAAAAATCCCAAGTGGAAGTAATGAAAGCAAGGACCACCCAAGGGTAGGGATAGTCAGTGCTCGTCCCCAATGCATAGCGGCCCGAGTAGCAACAGTCCAACACCTATACATCAAGGGCAGAGTGAGCAAAGGAAATTAAGCCATTATGGTGGACATAGGGGGCACCCACAACTTTATCACACCAGACTGCACAGCCAAACATGGGCTAAAATTGTCCAAGGCCCCAGAAGGATTAAGAGTAACTTCCGCACAAGGAGAGGCCAAGGAGGTGAAATAGATATTTGCAGTACAAGTAGAAGCAGAAAAGTGAAAAGCAAAACTCAACTTCTCTTAGTCATTCCCATGGACGATTTTGAAGTCATCTTAGGCTTGGAATTCTATGACAAGTATGTCATCACAATGTTTGAAAAAGGAGTAAATGAGATGATGTTGGATATGCAAGGAGAAGGCGTTAGAGTACCTTGTGAAAGAATGCAATTGCCAGGCAGAATACCAATCAAAGTGCAAATGAAGGAGAATAAGCCTGGAGTCTCATGCCAGGAAGGGATTCTATTTGTAGGAAAGAGATTGTACATTCCCAACAATGTGAAATTGAAGAAAGTCATCTTACATGAAGTGCATGATGAAAAACTGAGTGGACATAAAGAACAAAGCAAAACACTTCAAGGCCTCAAAAAGCAATTCTTTTGGCCAAACATGAAGAAAGAAGTCATAAACTACATCAAGACATGTCCTATCTCCCAACTTCTGAAGACACCACACTCTAAGCCGACAGGCTTACTTCAACCAATGCCAGTACCTAACCGACCATGGGATGTAATGAAAAAGTTGTGTTGAGACCCCCAAGTCTTAGTGCGACAGACACCAATCTGTCTGATAGTAAAGACTACGTTAAGACCCCCGCAAATGTCTCACAATCCTAGACCGACAGACGCTAGCCAGCTTGTCAACAAAAGCCGTGTTAAGACCCCAAATGAGTCAAATAACCTCTACCCTTAGATTGCTAAGGACAACAATCCAATAAGCGAGAGTAAGTGTAAAGGCTTTGTAGCTATACCATGACACTGCTACCAGAAATAGATAGTAATGACTTTGAGCCCTACTCGGTTTCCACTCTACGTGTGACTCCCTATACCCAATGGTGAACCCTCTTATGTGCAAAGTCACAAGGGTGTAATCTTGGGATGTGCCTATGTTGTACCGTTTCTTTGATTGAATAATACAAGAGTATACCTTGCTCTCATATATTGTGTTACCTTTCTATGCTGTGTTGAGTGAGCAAATGAGTGCAGATGCATCATAGAGGGAGGAGGGGATCTGTTTTGAAAGAGAGAGAGAGAGAGAGAGAGAGAGAGAGAGAGAATATACTTATGGTTAAAAAAGAAAAAAAGAGAAAAAGAAGAGAGAATAGAGAGAGAGAGAGAGAGAGAGAGAAAGAATAAGAATATAAAGTTAAAAAATCGAAAGAGCAAAAAAAGAGAGAGAGGGTGGAAAAAAAAGAGAGAATAGAAAAAAATGAGAAAAAATAGGAGAGAGAATTAAAAAAGAAATGAAAAAGAAATGAGAGTAAAATGGAGGGAGACGAGTTAAAAATTTTGAGAAAATAAAAAGAGAAGAAAAAAGAAACATAAAGAGAGAATTATATATTCTCGCAAGGAATACTAGGCCACAAATGCGTTCATTGCACACGAATATTAATGTTATATATATACAATGTATTATATTACGAATATCGTTATTAACATTTATTAATGATGTGACCAAATGATTGGACTTTATCCTCGTATGATACATCCTCAATTTTAAGGGATAGAAATGCCATCAATGCAATTACCAAGGGGAGATGAAATGTGCATTACAACACAAATATTGGTGCTTTGAGCTTTAATGCAAAGCACTAAGACATCGGTGTGAAGGGCAAGTACAACATTGGTTTGAAATGCTAGGAGAAATGTGTTAACCAATAGTAACAGTGGTGCTTCAAAGTTTGGTGTGAAGCACCAAACTTAAGTTGGTGCATGGCACCAACCCCCACACGAAGCACCGGGAGGAAACTAGGCACGGTGCGCCTAGTAATTGATTATGGATGACATCTTTTCAAGTTTGTGATATGAAACTAATGGATCAACCATCCCATTACAGTCCATGAACCCTTTAAATCTGAAAAAATACAAGTAGATGCACCCATTGTTCTAAACATAGACACTCCTTTAGCAAGAGCCACAAGCAAGTATCCATTAAGAGGGCAAGAGCCACAAGATCAAGGTACATGTTCCCCACCCATGCAAATGTGGACTTCAACCCTGCCACAAGGTTTGAGTATCGAGCTTTGTTGCCCGCTCTTGGAGGACAATCAATCAACATAAGATGATGTCATTAGGGGAGCTAGCCATTTTATCCTTTACATTTTATCCTTTATTCTTTTATTTGAGGTGTTAGTGTAACATATGGAAAGGTTAAGCTAGTATTTGTTTGAAACAGATAAAATAACAGTGAAGCACCATGCCATTGAAAGGTTAACATTCATGGAAAAGACTGGTCATGAAAGTGAAAGGTCAAGGATCACCTATTCATGATACTGAAGTAAAATGAAAGCATTGTAACAGTGCTTTTTATAAATCTCTCTATGGCAAAATCTTACTTGGCAATTTTATTGTAAAATCACATGATTTCACTCCAGTACATTTGGATGGAACATCGAGTTCACAAAAGACCGCAACAAGTTAATATGCCATGCACATATGTAGACATACAAACCATCAAATTTATCACAATCTGCCCATGATTAGTTACCAAGAAATAAATTTAACCTCGGCTAAATTAAAATGCACATTCTTGAGAGGGTAAGTTTAATAAACCATTTGAAGAGTCCAAAGTAACAAGTTCACTCCTGCAAACCATGGGAAAAGGGAACTATCTTTCTCCAGTTCGACTTTAAACTGGACTTGTTATCCCTAGCTTAGACACCCCCAATTATCTTGTAAAGTTTAGATTCTCTCTTTCTTTTGCAAAACTACCAGTTTAATAGTACTTTTGTCTTCATATCACTCATTTAGAATCATGCATGCCAAAGTAAACAAACATGTTCACAAACAAAACCATCAGAGGAAGTCACCTATCTTAGTTGTTGCCATCGATGAGGATCATGCCTAGTAACAGGCATGCTCTAATTTTGATAATGCAGATGAGGGATTCCCAGAAAATATACAGAAAAAAAGTCTCAGCATCGTGAATCATGCCTGTCATGAGTATACACAATATATGGCGGCTTATTGACATTGGCAGAATCCTCTAAACTTAACACCTTCGGAGAAGGACAATGTCATCAACAACCAAGAAGTTACAGCATATGATTCTTTGTCAACAAATGTCATAGAGCATATGCAATAACCTCCCTCAAGGGGTTCTTGCTCATGGACAATCTGAACTGCACAACTGGAATTTGAGCACATTCACAGCAGCTCAAATAGGAAAATCCATTGTGCGGTGGGAAGCTACAAGAGAAGGACAAGACATTACCTGAATAGTTGCAACCTCACTATTTGCAGTTTGCACTGTCTGCAAGTTTGGTTCTGTCAGTTTTTTGCAACATCATGAAGAGATCATTCCTGTTTTGATGTTGAAGAAGTAGCACTTTGACCAGTTTGAGTGTCATCTTTTTTCTTAGGCATTTCATAGAACTGGAGCACTTTCTCAAGAAGATGGATGTCTACATTATACTTATCAGCAAATGCTTTAGTATCCATGGATTGCTTATCCCCTTCTGCTACTGCTTGATAAGACAGAAACAGTTCCCTGATGTGACCAACATTTAATGAACCCGGTGCCACAATGACATTTTCATCCCGACCTTGCCCTGTACTATGTCTGTCTTTTGGTAATGGTCTTTTTAAGTACATCCCCTGCATACCAAGATTTCTAGCATAATTAATTATCAATGCATATGAGCTGATACAACAAATTATCAATGAAACACTGACCACAGGTGCTGGTTTGGTTCCATCTGGTCTTGTTACAACTGTTCCTGCCAACCGTTTTGCCATCATTGAATACATGGGGTCATTCCTGTCCCACTCTCTGGATTCATCACCTGGCTCTAAACCTGGATCTGAGATTAATTGACAAAAGATGGGTGAGGAAACTATGCATACACGCAGACACAAAAAAGGAGTCAAAAGCCAAGAAACCAGAACCTACACTCAGTAGCTGCTCAAGTGGGACTATCAACCAAAAACAACATACTTGGCTGGAGTTTCGCCTTCAGGAAAAACAAAATACAAGTCACAGACGAAGAAAACTTTGATGTCTGAGAATATAGAGCTAGTATTAGAATGCTGCATCATTCACACAATGAGTACACAAACAGAACCTGCACTCAGTAGCTGCTCAAGAGTAACAGTCAACTAAAAGTAACGTATTCAGCTGGAAATATGATTTGGAAAAAAAGGGAAGCATGAGTCAAAGACAAGAAACTCTGATAACTGACGATCTACAACTAGCATTCGAATATTGCATCATTCATACAATGAACACACTGTTTTCGAACAGTCTATGCAATGATCTGCCCATTCTTCATGTACCTTTTGCTGCTGCCAATAATTCACAAGTTGAGTCTTTCTCAGCCTGATCAACTTTATTTTCAAGTTGACTGATTCCCAATGATCCTTTGCCTAAAAGTACAACCTTCCCAAGCTCTTAAGGAACATGATTCGTATCTCAACTTCAACCTACTCTACAGTGTCATTCAGGTACCAGTGCCTCTTCAATCGACTACCATCACCACCTCAACCTATCAATCTCACAACTTCAACCAGCTCTACCTTGTCATTCAAACCAGTGCCTCTTCAATTTACTACCAGGAATGCAAGTGGTGGTAAGCCTAATCAGTAAGTTCTCTGACCAACCTTTTCTCCAAAGGTCATCTAGTCAATAATACTTAGGAGCTCACATTTCAACACTCATGCATTTGACTTGAGTCTTGAGCACTCACAGTTAAACTAGCATCCCCACAGAACCAACCTATACCAACATAAATAGAACTTTGTATGCCATTCTGAGCACCTGTGACCACCTCTCATGCAATACCTACGAAGAAAGTTTCTAGTTGCATCGACCTGAATGCAGTTGAGCCCAACCATCAACAAGACCTCAGCTGATACTCATTCATCAGCACAAGCAGATATCAGAAAGTCGTCATTTGCTCAGTACTAGATATGCAAACTCCTCTACCGGAAGATGAGGGCTGCTTAAATAATCACGTGAAATTTTCTTTCTAAGTCCCATCCCATGTTATATAGCATACAAGCCTTACCACTTTGGAACAGCTATCCCATTGGAGAGTAGCTGATGTCTCACATGGTGCATCCTCCTCAACCAGATCTTTCCACTTCATCTTGCATTCTTAAATAAATGTATGATCAATCTTCTTTGAAGGATGCAGGAACTCATTTATGTTCAGTTGAAACTAATATCATATCCTCGATACTGATAAAATTCAATTGTAAAGACTAGTGGCTCTATATCTCCCAAAATCCATAGGTTCCCCTCACCGGGAAGAGATCACTATCGGCCCCTCAATCTCTCAAATATGATACCGATCAGCTCTTTACCAAAATTCACAACAATGCAAACAATGATGAAATAAACATCTGTATAACCAGATCAACATATGATCAACAATGAAGTGAGTCAGTAGAAAAACATGAAAGGTTAGGCATCCAAATAGAAGATTCATGTGAAATAAAGAATCAATCAACTCACTGAAACCATAGGTAGGGTGCCTGCCTTGGACAATACATATATAGCCTCGCCATGGAGAGTCCCTCTAGCTACCTCTCATAGGTCTCTTCTGCTCATCACATCCATCTGGCGTATCCATCAACCATGATGGACCACAAAAGCTAGCAAAGTCTTGAATACCTACCATCTATGCAATGGATGCAAAGTCTCCTCATAGTCAGTGTCAGCCTATTGAACATGCTTGAAACTGTCCCATGTAGCAATGGATCTACTTCACACCAATCACCTATGTCTCTCCACCAAACTTTCCATGGTTCCAGATAGGGCCTTTGACTTATAGACAGAACATAGATTCAACATTAGCATAAAATGATAATCATAGTTTTTTCGTGCAGCAACCATACACCAAATGCATATGAATATGAAAGTATGAATGGAGTCGGACCTCGGGGCTGAATCAAACATTGCCCTAATTTTCGTTCAAATAATCAAGGAATATGTAATTAAAACTAGTCAATTTTACCACATTGAGTATGATTATACACTAGGTAAAACATTAAATTCATTATTCTCCCATTCGAAGTCTTCCACACAAATTGGCTCAGGGATCAAAAGTCGATCATTCATTCCCGAAATAGAAGACTAACATATCAGTGTTCCAATTCCTCAGGACATAAAACTCAAGAGTCTACACTAGCAACTGCAAGGCTGCAAGGTGGATGGTAAGTAGTAAATACTACAAAAAGACTAGACAAAGTTCAAACCACAAAGTACACGTAGTTTATCATGGATATAATGCACCATCCTCCTCATTAGCCTCATTATCATCCTCACCGTCATCATTCTCCTCACCTTCATCAACTGTCCAGTACCATCATCATCATCAATGCCATCCACACCAACGGTACCACTAGTGCTTAGTGTTGGGACAACATTTCCAAATCTTCCTCTTGCATTTTCTGCAAAGCAAGCAGTTTATCATCATGCTTTTCCTTATTTACCATCTCAAGAGCAAAGGTTTATGTGGATGTAGACAAGTTTCCTCGTATGCTTTGAAATTAACTTGTTTTTACTCTGTGTCTGGATAAAGGAAAAGTGTTCCAATTTCTTTCACATGGTGATGCGCTTGTGCCTTGCAAAAGCACTTTGATAGCCAATTGTTGCAATTTAGGAATGCATCTCCAAATGTCCTTATGAGACAAAACATAACCTACAAAATGCAAAGGTGAATGTAACTTGTCCCATCTGTTGAGCTATAAAATGCATTATAAACTGATTAGCTCTTAATTACAGCCGCAAAACTCAATTATTACCAAAGTTTCATTAAATGGTGCACATTCCTAGAGAGTGTCTACTTTGCATAGCATATTCTATTGCATTGAGTATTGTATTCATTCATTCATTATCTTCTCCAGTGCTCATTCTCCTTGAGTTACCCTAAACCTAATTGTGTTCTTTATCAGTCTGTCCTTTGTCATACAATTGTACTTATCTATAGACAAGTATTATTCCACCTATCCAACCACACACAACACGAGGGGGATCTATAAACATAGACACATCCTATTCCTTTAGGTCCTCTACTTTTTCACATCTAGGTGGTGGAGATGCACCAATGGTGGGGGTTTATCCCCCAACCCAACCATCCATGGGGACCTATATGCATGGATATTCCGCCCATGCCTCTCAAACCTCACCCTATTCTCCCATCTCCCAAGTGGCCACACAGTTTGCCAACACAGCAATACCTAGTGAGCCATCCTATACCTTTTCAATGTGTGGACCACCATCCACAAGTCAATCACCTCCTTTGGGACACACCTCTAAGAGTCATCATGCCAAGAACTTCGATGCCTCATGGAGCACCTAGTTACCCTCCTTTCTATCCTATGCTACCCATCTTCCCTCCTCATCAAGCCATCCATCTATCTGCATGAGCTAACCTAGTTACCCTCCTTTCTATCCTATGCCACCCATCTTTCCTCCTCGTTAAGCCATCCATCCATCTGCATCAGCCGAGCATGCGTTTACATATGAAACTCATTTAAGGAGTCTAACTTTTTACCATTTGGTCAAATTTGACGCAACATGTCTTGGATTCCCAAGGCTTATGGAAACTTGTTCACAGGCAAGAACCCCAACCTGATCCTCCTTGGTTCTCATATGAGGTAGTTCACTCTTGGAAGAGTAGAAATGCCATAGCCATAGTCGAGTTGATGTAGAATCATATGCCTAAATTTCACTCTCGACTCCAACAATCACCTTGCATCTAAGCATTGGCAACATCTAGTCAACCGCTATGCGGCTCATGATCATACCTAACGAGCCTCGGCCATGAGCTCCAAGAGTTTAAAATCATACCTGATGAACCTTGGCCATGAACTCCAAGAGTTTAAAATCACTGAGAGAAACGATTTAACTATCAAGTTGGCTGAGTATTAGCAATTCATCACTAAATTCGCCACCACTGTCATACCCAAGTCACTTGATGATCAAGTTACTTTGTTTATGAATAAATTACCACAAAGATATTTCCATTACATCCAACAAGTCATCTCATAGCCCCAATTATCCACCTTCTATGAGTTTGAGTGTCAAGTACTACACTCAATTGTTTCGATCAATTTCAAAAGAAACCCCAATTTTTTAAGGGAACCTTGTCTTCCAAGACAATGAAGCAAGGAGGTGGAAAGAAAAACACCAAGATTGACTCGAGTAGTGAGAAGCATAGTAACTCTCCTCCAAGATCGAAATCAGATTTGGCAAAATGTCCCCAAAAAGGATAGGTAATGTCAACATTGCCAAAAGGCTATCCATTTTAACAATGAGTGTCGCTCAAAGGCCAAGGGTAGCCCACCCAAGTCTAGAACCTCTTCCCCACCTAGGAACTCCAACACATCAAGCGAGAGTACTTCCGCTCCATCTCCACAGCCAAGAGGAAATCATTACCCTAGCAAGGTAAATCCACTGCTTACATGGCGGTAGGACCATCTGCCCCCACTACACCCAAGGGATTATTTGAGTGGACCACCCATGCCACTACCATGGACTTCGTTTCTCGCGCACTTCTTATCTACTTGGACGATAGACTTGATGAGTCCCTATCTTTTTCTAAGTTGCCCTCTCCAACAAGTGTGCAACCAAAAGTAATTGAGCCCACTTTCTCTAGAGATCCTTTGATCTAGCGGATCGTGGAGCCTTCTACTCGTTTAGATGTCAACAGCACTAACCATAGACCTCGCACACCTCCCACCTACATAACTATTGATTCTTGCACAGTACACTCTAGCCTAGCATCTCTCTTTCACTACACATTCCTATTATTTCTTTCCTATATCTTCAACGTGCATACCTTTTGGTAGAGGGACCACTCCAAAATCCAACACATTGCACTCACAAGCACTCTTCATTGGAGCTAAGATATACGTGTTTTATGGTTTTATATGGTACTTTTGCTCCTAACTTGTATTTTGCAAGTTGGTACTAACCCTTACAAGACCTATTGATTGCTTGGAGCAAAGACTTGGATCGTTTATTCTCGACAGTTATTTACACATATTTTTCCTCTTTGCCAACACCCACAAGTGGTCACGATAGCTTGTTTGTTTCGTGTGTGTTGGACCTAACCATCCCTTATCCTTATTCCTGGGAGCATTGTTGCTTGATAGGGTGCAAACCATTACTCAAACAAAAAAATAAGGTGGTTCCATCCACATTTGGAGATCCCGGTAGGCCAGTGGGCACCCAATGAGCACCCTTTGCCTGATACCTTGGGCTCTCTAGGGTGATTACTTGGGCTCCCTTTGTAAGATGACCATCGCCTCTATAGTCTTCGTAGCTCGTTGGGCAACCAACATGCACCCTTTCCCCAATGCTCTAGTTGCTTTGAGGTGAGATGCCTTGGGGTAAAAATGGGCTTAAGCTATCTTGGCAATCCCTTCCTGGTTCCAGTTTTGAGCTTGAAAGTACGTTGAGGTAAAAAATGCATTGTAAACTTATTAGCTCTTAATTAGAGACCCAAGACTCAATCGTTACCAAAGTTTCATTAAATGGTGCACATTCCTAGAAAATGTATGTGTCCCATAAGCCAAATCCTAATTTGGGACCTAACTTGGGAGAATCCGTACTAGATAAGTTGCCCATCACTCCTCCCTATCTCATTTTTCAGGTCTTCCATCAGCTAGTGCCAACTTTTTCCCTATTGTCTACACTCTCCTATGGCAAATAACTCAATTCATGCCATGTGGTGGTGACCAACCTGATCAGCTCCTAGCATCTAGTCTACAATGTATAGAAATGCTTGTCTATGAAATACAAACACAATGGTATGACAAATGTACAGACTGATAAAGAAACACAGCTAGGGTTAGGGTTAACACAAAGACAATGTAAACAAAAAATAATGAAATCAGAATAACGAAATCAGCTTCTCCTCACTTTCCTGGGGGTGTGAATCTTTCCCACACAGCAATGCATCAATTGTAGTAGCAATCTCTATGAGTTGAGACATGCTAGACACAATGGATTTGATGCAAAAATCCCTGATTCCCCTAGACATCCCACATACATATTGGAGGACCTTCTGAGGTAGCCAGAGGCAGGAGAAGACCAATCTGTAGCAGGCAACAGCAGCTGTTGAGACGGTGCAGCAACAGTAAATGATAAATTTTCTTCAATTCTTGTGCGAAGAAAGTCTAAAATTTCTCTCTCCTCAGCATTCTCTCCTAGCCTTTCTATAGCCTTGCTCCAAATATTACAGCATTGAGATCACCAAAGGTCGAGAATTTTCAGATTTCTCTACTATAAACCCTAATCTGCAACAGAAATTAGGGTTTAGTAGCAACCTTGAGAAGCGTGCCAAAAATTGGAAGCTCCAAGACTTGGATTCAACATAGTTGAAGCTATTTTCAATCAAATTCAAGTGGAGAGACCAACAAATCAATGAATTTGGGGCATTTTCCATCTCCATCAAAGTGGATAAATGCCAATTGACTACCCGAATCAAGGGCCAAATCAAATTGAAGACTTGCTGGTCATTTTGGACAACAAGGGGAGTTAGAATACCGAAAGGGATTGGAAAAATCCCATTGTACATCAACTTCTTCTTCAATTAAGTTAAAGAAATACTGAAAGGGGCGCCAGTTTTGGGGCCAACAAGGTGTCCATTGTCCAAGATTGTGAGTTAATTTGCATTTCTCAATTTTGTAATAAATGTTGCTACTGTAATAAAGTTGTAATCAAGGAATTACCATCCTATCCGAAGAGGAAGGCTGGTTTCAATTTCCCTTCAAGAAAGTGGTTGCCTTCCAAATCTTACAAGATTCGATGAAGTTTTCCCCGGAATAGGCTATATCAAACTACTAAATAAAAGTCAAGGCTTTCAGCTTATCTTGCACCACTAAAAGGCTCAAACTTCACCTCTTTTCCACCCTCATCATAGTCTTTTGCTGCCCCTTTGGGAGTCGATTTGTCATACAATTGCTGCAAAAAGGATGCATTGCTATATCTGCATCATGACCAACAACAAAAGAAGCATTTCCATGACCGACACTTGTTCCTTGAGCCCCATCAGCATTTGGGGGTACTAAAACATTACCAAACATGCCACTTTGTGCCCTGAGCATCATGCCAATGCTGCCATACATAGGGTTATGCATATTACCAGCCATACCTGGATACATTGGGCCTTGCACACACCATGCATTGGTTGCCGCATACTATAAGGAGCTATGCCATACATTCCCATATGCGGTCCCTGACCCACCATAGCATGGAAAATAGTGCCATCACCCAAGCATCCTGGCTGCCCCATCATCGCATGCATGCCCGGTGGTCCAAAACCCATTGGATTGGCACTACCAAGATGGCCTTGCATTTGGGTATCCAATCCCATAGGTATTATTTGTTTTTGCTCGACCCCAACCTTGGGTGCATTTTTAGGTAGCAGTGGTTATCCTTTGAAAGCTTCTTGCTACCCAAAAGCCTTTGAAGATGGCATCTTCTTCTTGCCCTTGCTATCTTTTTTGGGAAAATTCAAAAATCTCTCAAATTGTGGATCTTTGGCCGATTGAACAAAGATGTCAGCTGCTACCTTCAATCGAACCTTGAACTGGTCATCATATTCTTCATCTCCTTACTGGTCATTAGCATCTTGTGGCCTTGAAGGACCCACTTCTTGGTCAACAACTACATTTTCTCCTTGTTGTCCATGCTATAAGCTTGTTCCAAGATTAGGCATTGCATTCTCCCCTTCATTGTGTGCATTTTCGGAATGAGATACATCATCATTGCTTGATCCCATCTACTATAAGATGGCATACTTGCTGTAAATCCTCAGCTGAACACAATTTCAGCACTTGAGCAAAACTTCTCGCCTTCAATCAAGTGCCTCTAGCCCACCAAGTCAAAAAATTTGATGGTATCCCAGCAATGGAACCATGAAACCAACCTTCCTCCTCGAATAGGGTGTTACTAACCTGATTTAACACTGATTACAACAAGCAATTAATTCACATAAACTAAATGCACACTTTACCACTTTAATCTTGGAAAATAGACAGTCTATTGGCCCCAAAATTGGCACTCCTTGTGGTATTTCTTTAGCTTTTATTGCAAATGGATGGAGTACAACCAAGATTCTTGGATCCTCACTACTAATCCAAGTGCCTCTTGCTATCAAAACTAACCAATTTGCCCCTTGGTTTGCTTGGGGAATTAGCCTTTACCCTGCTCCTTGCGAGACAAATTTAGCCCAAATTGACATTGGTTGGCTGGCCTCTTGAATCTGTTGGGAATAAAGGCCTCGTGCCTTTAAAATGTACTCGGGTGTGAACACACCCTTAGCACTTGTACTTACACATATATATCTATCTAAAAATCTAAAGGTACACACTCGTCATTGTACCTACAAACGTGCTTACTCTCTACTCTGCTCTCTCTCACTCTCTCTGTCTCTCACTACATGTAATGACTGTCTGTCTCGATCTCTGTACCTAACCCGTCACTACAGAATCTCCTGAAATTTTTTACTTTCAACTACTTGAATTCAAGTTCTAGATTCTCAATTCTGAGCATGCATCTTGAGGTGGCAGTCAAACTCTAATTTCTGCTGTAAATTAAGATTTACAACAAAGATTTTCCAATATCTCCATTTCTAATGACTCAAACTAGTGGAAAATGATGAGAGGAGTTGAGAAATGGCTGTAGGAAGAGAGAGAAATTTCAGACTTCACAAGAAAATGGAATGAATCAGTTGTTGCTCTATCTAGATAGCCATGAAAATTGTCTCCACTCATGGAATACACTAAATACAACATTGTTTGGCTGAAACAGGCCTCAAACTGCTCTTGAAGGGTCTCTTGATGGCTAGGGCCTATCAACAGTTATAGCAGATACAGTAACCTCAACCTTTACTATAAGGTTGTGGATGACAAGTGTATTTTAGTCATTGTGTACGTGGATGGCTTGATTTCATAGGAAATACCTCACAGAAGGTTGATTGGACTCCTGAGATCTTGCGGCAAGTGTTACAAGGACATGAAATTGTATCATTTTGCTTAGCATCTAATTAAAAGTTAATCAAATGTGGTAATGTGACTTACGCATGTGAGGTGTCAATCAACTATTTAACGTTGTGCAACCCAGGACCCCGAGATATCAATTGACACTAAAGGCAAAAGTTGTAATAAGCTATGTCTAACAGATACTAGGTGGTACCTGATGTCAAAGTTAGGGCCTAGACCAATTCATTGGCCACTAATGTCAGTGGTAACATTAGAGACTAAGCATTAATTAATTAATTAATTAATTAATGATAGTCTAAGGGCTAATAACTACTCAAGGATACTTGGAAGACAATTCAATTATTGACTGGTGCAATTATTTTTATGGACACATAATTATTAAATTAATTTTCAAAATTAATCTTTTGAAAATTAATTTAATAAGCTAGATAATGCTGGAAAATGAAATTAAAAGGCTACCACTTGGCAAAACTTGCCCATGCAGGTGGGAAAAAGGTTTTTGGAAACTGGTGAAAATCTATTCCAACCACTGAGAGAGAAAGAGGCTGACGAATATCATCGAATACATAGACTTGGTGGATCCGTGGCATCTAATTGAAGGTCAAAAGCTTTACTCTAGTTTTTAAATTGTATTCAATTGAGCATTACAAGAAGAATGTCTTTAGATAGTGAGATGGAATCGAGTAAGGATGATGCCTCTCAATCTAAAAATTCACAAAGTGTTGGGGGAAATGCAACGTCTGCTCTTGGATAAGGCACATTGCATGGACAAGAAGCTGATAACATTGGTTTAGACCAAAATGTGGGTCCTTCTAGGCCTCTAGAAGCTGATGGCTTGCAAGAGGGAGAGAAATTTGATAACTAGTTGAAAGATCAATTGAGTACAATAGCTGAAATGTCTGTGTAATTGGCAAATGATCCTCAATTCATGTGCTTTTTAGATCCCTTAAGGGAGGGCAGCAAAGGCAAGAAGAGGAAATCATCTTCAAAGAGATTTAGGACTGCAAGATGCACCGAAGGAAGAGCCAATACAACAATATGATGTTCCAAATGTGGACAGTGAGCATATGCAAATGATGCCAGTGGGGCAATTGATGCATATGCAAGGCCAACTTGGAAGTGCCAATCCAATGTTTTTGGACAGCAAGGCATGCATGCAATGATGTGGCAGCCATGGTACTTTGCTGGTGGCATTAGTTTCCATGCTATGGTGGGTGAGAGACCACATAGAGAGATTTATATGGCACAACTTCTTATGGTATGTAGCAACCAATGTGCAATAAGCAAGGCCCAATGTATCCCGATATGGCTGGTAATATGCATAACCCCATGTATAGCAATGTTGGTATAATACTGGGGCACAAAGTGGCAAGCCTGGCAATGCATATATGCAACCCACTATGTCTAGGACTCATGGTATTAATGGTGGTCATGCAAATGCTCCATATAGTGCTGGTCATGAGAAAAAATGCAGCTAGTAATGCTTGCGTGAGGAAAAATACAGCTAGTAATACATGTAATGTATAGGAAAATGTATCTTGGTATGGCTGCTAGTATATAGACAAGAATGTTTCCTAATGCATCTAGTGCTCCTAGCATGTCAAATATGCATGAGGTACCAGTCAACCAAATGCATTGTTGCATATTAGTTAAGTTAGAATTGCAGCAATGTGAAAGTTCCAAGAACCTGTGCACTCCAAAGAGACAAAGGCTTGGAACCTAGTGGAGGTTTTGAGGCAAGTACAGTTGCTGAGATAACAACATAACAAGGAAACTTGATTTTTGGCCACCGCAACCTAAAAGTGATATTGATTAGCTTATAATCTTGTTAGCAGACAATGCTTGATGAATAGCCAAAATAAAAAATATATATTTTACTAGAGGTAAAATTTCCATGTGCTTCTCGGTAAAGCTTCACCATTGTTTCCCCTATGAAAGAATGCAACTGGATGGAGGAGGGCGACCTAGCATATCATCCTCAATGATGCACTTTACCTTGATGTGTCTCAGTTAGAGCCGATTTTGGGTCCAGCTCTTTCAAGCTTAGCAAAACATAGAAGGTTCAACATATTGTATTATGCTCAACGGGAAGGTTGCATCTCCACTCCCCTAACGATGAACAGGTCAATTATATAGTGGATCTTGGATGTACTTGGTTTGCATTCAGGGTACTATATGCTAATAACATTTCTGCCATTGAAATCACTATTCAATATACTAGTCATTGCAAGTTGATATGCAAATATATATGGTTTCCACCTAGGGCTCTAAAACTATGCATTTGCAAGGTTGCTAGCATGTATAGAATACATGCAATGTACATTTGGATGTGATGCATATTTGCAAGGTATGTATGGGATACTTGGATGGTATGCAATGTGCATTTGGAAATGAAGCAAAAGAAGTAAAATTGCATAAGTTATATGTGATTTGTAGCTGATGTGTGCTTTCATGAGTATCACGTGGCGCATCATTGCTATGAGGTGTTGTTTATGCTCAACTTATACATCACAATGCCTTGGTGGTTAGAACAGTGTTGGGTTTTGGCATGTGGATGCATCCCTTATGGTTCTAACAATGGTTATGATTCATGTGTGTGGATTATAACCGATTTAAGTGACTAGAATTTTACATGCAGAGGGCAAGAGCATGTGAAACTAGCCTTTCTCCTCAAATAGGGTGATAAATAACCTGATTAAGCACTATTTATAGCAATTTCGTCGAATAAATATTAAGAAATTATCAACAAAATTATCGATCAAGGAAAAGCAGTGACTACATTTCTCTTGTTAAATAGTTCCTATCAATTTTTTTCTTCTACGGAACAATGAGGATTTTTTCAACCAGTAACGTGTTTCCAATGATTCTAATCGGCTATGAGTAACGAAACAAAAGCGTAAATCTCAAGAAGTTCTTCAAACCAATTCCCCCATATCGGTGACACCCATGCCCCTTGCCCATGGAAGGTCATCATTAGATGGATTATTGATCGGACTCCATATCCTCTATAAGGATTGCCATTTTTGAATACAAATTCACAAAACTAAAATGCACACTTTACCATATAATCTTGGACATTGGATACCCTCTTGGCCCCAAAAAGTGACGCTCCTTTCGGTATTTATTTAACTTAATTGAAAAAGAAGTTGATATACAATGGGATTCTCTCAATCCCTTTCGGTATTTCAACTCCCCTTGCTGTCCAAAATGACCAACAAATCTTCAAAATGATTTGCCCCTTGATTCGGGCAGTCTATTGATCTTCATCCGCTTTGATCGAGATGGAAAATGCCCCAAATTCATTGATTTGCTGGTCCCTCCACTTGAATTTGACTAAAAACTGCTTCAACCCTATTGAATCCAAGTCTTGGAGCTTCCAATTTTTGACACGCTTCCTGAGGCTGCTGCTAAACCCTAATTTCTACTGCAGATTAGGGTTTACAACAGAGAAAACTGAAATTTCTCAACCTCTGGTGATCTCAATGCTATGATCTTTGAAGCAAGGCTGTAGAAAGGCTGGGAGATGAGAGAGAATGCTGAGGAGTGAGAAAATTAAGACTTTCTTCGCGAAGAACTGAAGAAAATCTGTCATTTACTACAGCTGCCCTATCTCAACAGCTTGTAGATACAAAGAACTAAAGAAAATCAGTCATTTACTGCTGCTGCTCTATCTCAACAACTTGTAGATGCTGTCACCCTCTGTTGATTGGTCTTCTCCTGTCCCTAGCTACCTCAGAAGATCCTCCAATGGCTGCAAATCAGACCAGTAACATCTCCTCCCTCTCGCTTGCAAGCTGAATTCACTAAAATGCCTCTCTCCAGTCTCTAAGACGTTTTTTAGTCTTGCATAGGCATTTTTGACAAGTGGCAACCTTCCCAAATGGTTTTTCCAACATTATCCATAATTAAATATTAATTTTTAATCTTTAAATACTGAAAATTAATCTAATAATTATTTCCACGCCTGAAAAATAATCTAACTGCCAATAATTAAATTGACTAGACAACTTCCATTCCTAAGTGTGGTTAAGCAATAGGTGCACATATTGTTCAACTATAATGCCAACATTTATTTCTAGTAGTCGCAACGGATGCTTTGGCACATTATAGTGCAATCAAGGACAATTACAAGGATTTCAAGAGGATTGTCTGTCACCAAGACGTGAAATTTTATTGCTTTGTTTAGCATTTGATTAAAAGTTAATCAAATGTGCTTATGTAACTTGCACATGTGAGGTACAAGTTAATTATTTCACAGTGTGGGACCCAACACCCCAAGATATCAATTGGTGCCAAAGATAAAAGTTATAATAAGTTATATTTGACACATACTAGGTGGTACCCAGTGTCAAATTTAGGGCCTAGACCAATTTATTAGCCACTAATGTCAATGATGACATAAGAGACTAAGAATTAATTCATTAATTAATTAATTAATGCCGATCTAAGGGCTAATAACTGCTCAAGGCTACTTGGAAAACAATTGTCCTACTAAATTTTTAGCTTGTGGAATTTTTTTTTTGGGCACCAGAATAATTATTAAATTAATTTCAAAATTAATATTCTAAAAATTAATTTAATATAGCTAGGTAATACTGAAAAAATAGGATTAGAATGTTCCGCTTGGGAAAACATGCCATGCAAGTGAAAAAACGTTTTTATGGTTGGTGGAAGTCTATTCTAGCCATTGTGAAAGAGGAGGAGGTTGTTGGAAAGAGAGGAGAGGTTGTTGAACTACTCTACAACATTGGAGACTTGCCCAGAAGCTCGAAACAACTGTTTGAAGGCCTACAGCACTAGAAGGGCCAAAACAAGCAAGTGACAGCAATTGGAGGCTGGTGACAACCATTTTGGGCTCTGAGAATGAAGGTGACTACATGTCCAACTCTCATGATTAGAGCAACAACAAATTGGAGGTGGTTTTCGCAAAGAAAATCAGAAATTTCTCTCTCTACAGCATTCTGTCTCATTTTCCAACCATTTTTCAAGTCCCCTCAACATTTTTCAGCAATTTGAGTCATCAAAGGAAGATTCTTTGCAATAAACCCTAATTTACAGCAAAAAGTAAGGTTTGACAACCACCTTGAGATGTGTGCTCAAAATTGAGGTCCAAAGACTTGAATTCTAGCAACTGAAATTGAAGCATTTCAAGGAGATTAAAGAGGCGAGCCAATGAATATTAGTTTTGGGGCTGAATTTGTTGATCAGAGTGCAAGTCGAATCCCAAGCAAACCAAGGCGTAAATTGGTTTGAAGGCTTGCTACTCAGGTTTAACAGCAAGAGGCACTTGGATTAGCAGAGGAGATCAAAGAATCTCAATTGTACTCCATCTGTGTGCAATAAAAGTTAAAGAAATATAACAAGGGGCGCCAGCTTTAGGGGCAACCCGGTGTCCAATGTCCAATATTAAGGGGTAGCATTTACATTTTTAGTTTATGTGAATTTTATACTTGCTGTAATTGTTGATTAATCAAGTCATTGCCACCCTCTCCGAGGAGAAAGGCTAGTTTCAGCAAGAATTCAACATGATGGACCTGGGGATCCTTCACTTATTCCTTGGTCTCGAGATCTTTCGGATGGCACTTGGCATTTTTATCTCCTAGCACATGTACATCTTTAAGCTTCTTTAAGAGTTTGGTATTGCCAAATGTCAATCTATTTCTTGCCCCATGGACTCTGAGCCCAAATTGGTTACTACCTAAGACCCCCTTCTTGATGCTACCAAGTACCTGCGTCTTGTTGGATCACTAATCTAGCTTATTTATACCAAAGATAGACATATATTTTATAGTGGCATTGTTGTCTTCTTTCATGAAGACTCCTACTTAGGCTCATTGACCAGCTACTTTGCACGTGTTGCACCACTTACAAGGGACTCAATCCTATGGGATCATGTATGAAAAGGAGGCTAGTCTTGCTAGATGGAGTAACATAGATTGGGCAAGTGATATGGATCGGGACGCTCCACTACAAGTTTTGCTCTCTCCCTCGCCTCAAGAGCTATCTCATGCAGCAATAAGAAGCAACCTACTGTGGCCTTGTCTTCTATAGAGGCTAAGTATTGCGCACTTTGTTCTACAATTCAAGAGACAACTTGGTTTCATCACTTGGTTGGCGGCAAAGTTGGCTTTCCATAGAAAGGATCCACATAGTTGTGCATGGATAACTAGAGTGCCCTTGCCTGCATGAAGCACATCGAGGTTCAGTACCACTTTGTTCGGGAGAGAATCGTGGATTTTGAGTCAGCGATGGCCTACTATCCCATGGCGGACAATGTGATAGATCTCTTCACGAAGCCTCTTCCACAAGCTTCTATGCTTCATCAAATGAGATTGCTGGGTCTTCAAACACTCCCAAGATCTAAGAGGGATTGTTAGCCTACCATTTTATTCTATCAATCAGTCATCTCCTGGTTGTGAGCTCCGTCAGAGTCTGACAAAGACATTGGAGCTCTAACTATCATTTCCACTTAGATTAGTGTGCATTTCTTTTTGTCAATGTGCATCTATTGGTTTTTCCATGCATTTGTCAACCCAAACCCTATAGGCTGCAATCTGCCCTGCCAGGCCCTATCGGCATTTATTGCCAATCATATTAGCATTTTCAGCCTCTCCTAGTGTTGGTCAGCCAGATTTGGCTGGCCGACTGCCACATTTAGTAGCATTGCAGGCTGGTCAGCCAGTTTAGGAACACTTTGGCTATTTATAGCTGGTCTCCACTTTGGGCAGATCATTCTTCTTCCTCTTCTACAAATGCACACTCCAACTTCGACATTCTCCTCCATCATTTGCAGGTGCTGTTGGCTACACACTCTATCTCCGCCTTTGTCACCGTTGTCGTGCCGCTAACGCAGACAGAGTGTGAAAAACCTTGGAGTGCATCATCATCTGGCTTTCTTATTAATCTAGAGAGTCAATGTCATATTAGTCATTAGTGTTAGTGTCCATAGTATAGATGGTTCAAAAATACGGGATTTTTGGACCATTTTAGTCTATTTTTTATCTTTTGGCCATTATTTCTTGTCAATATCCTCAAAAGGTGTAGTAAACTTCTAGAATAGAGTGGCATGCAGAAAGCGAGTGGCTTTTCAGTCAGTTTTGGGAAATCTCATAAAAAAGAAGGGCTCCCGAATTCGCGTGGCGCGTGATCATAGTTTTCAGGCAGCAAACAGCAATAGGAGGAGTGATCCAGAAGAAAACTAACCAGACGTCATGGAGCTTTAACTCCCCTTTCGGAGTCAACGGAACCATCAGATTTGTCATCTGAGTAGCAGAGGAGAAGCTAGTGTTTGGTGTGCATTTTTGGATATAACAGGGAGCTCCATGAGATATAATGCTTGGAGATTGCTTCCAAGTAGTAGTAGACATTGTCTAGATAATCCAAGAACCATTTGTCTTGGAGTTTAGCCATCAAACAATCAGCTTATGACTGCTGTAATAACCAAGAATACACAGGGCTGAAGTGTGTTTGGAGTCCCATACAAGGCTTTTGTCTTTTGTTTCCCTTCTCAAGTTCTATTAATACATAATGCTCCTAGGAGAAATACGTGGGCTTCTCCTACCAAGAAATCATCTAAACCTATTGACATTTGGATTGTTTGGACTCTTTGTCTTGGATGTACAGCAAAGTTTACATTTAATACATGTAGAGTCTAAATCATTGAGCTATGTTTTTATCTTGTGTAAAGGCTTTGGCAAACTTGGCAGAAGGTTTTACGATTGATTCATGATGTATATACATGTCTTGAAGAGAACTTGATTTCCAGCATCCTTGGGATTCATTTGAATCTCCTACCTATTCTTTTTCTTCTCTTCTATCTCCTATTCTATACTTCCTTCTCTCTCAAATCCCTAGTGGATACAACCTTTCGACTAAAACCCCTCCAACACAGTCTTCAATGCTATCATCATTTTCCAACTTGATCCGATGCCCTTAGTAATGCTTTGGGCTGCATACAGGCACTGATCAATCCATTGTTGTATTCAGCATTCTTTCCTATTTCAGTGCAAATTTCTCTTTCATTCCTACTGTCTTCTCTCTTCTCCTTCTCTCTCCATGTTCATGTTCCTCTCCCATTGTGCACTCTCATAGAAATTGATGAAAAAATGTGCTAAAATGCAAAAATGACCTACTCTAGTTAATGATGGCATCAACAAGCTCAAAAAAAACAAAGCCTATAGGAGTTGCCAAGCCAAAGGGCGATAACTAGAGATAGCCATGGCAACAGGCTGAATGAGGTATGAAGATATGTTAGGGTTTGTGTAGAGAAAACACAAGATGTACGACCACGACTAAAACACGTAACTCAAAAGTAACGCAAAGCAGTCATGTGCCTCCTATGGTCATCTCCTACCTGTGAGCCTCACTTTGAGTCAAAACAAGGTCATTAGGAGCTCTAACATTATCTTTGTCTATCATTTTATGTGCTTTAGGCACTTTAGATATGGAGGACACATTAGTGTATTTCCTTTTGGCAACGTTAGTTGTCCTAGGTGCCCATAATTTGGACATGTCCACTTTATTACCAGTCGTGATCCCAGTTTGTCTATACATAGGTGGCATGCCCTCTCACTCATTATCCATCATTGATCCTTCATGGTCAGCCAACCCTCCTCATTCTCTCATCCCCCTACTCCTGTCTAGCGCTCACACTAACGCATAGAGATGCGTGTTGGGGCTGGTTGTTGCAACATGTATCCTTCAACCATTGCAATCAGATTGTTCATTCTCTCACCTCCATTCTCTTTCTATCTCCTCTCCGTGTTCACTTTCCTTTCCGTTGCATACTTTCACATGGTATCAAAGCCACATATGGAAGCCGGTCTATGAAGAGGAGTGTGCTGTTGGGATAAAGGCCCGGTTTAACCTCCGTGTATAGTACACGCACATTGTACACGTGAATGCACCCTTACGTGCCCTAAGTATAAATACATTTTATTCTTTGTGTACCAACACATTGTTGGTACACTCTTATCGAATCGCACTTGACTCTGCTCTCTCTCTCTCCAGCCGACACACTCGCTCACTCCTCGAACTCTCTCAGCTGAGCTCATCCAACAACTGGTATCAAAGCATCAGGTTCCGCACGCTTCCCGAGATCTAACGGGATCAGCTCACAGTGTTGACCACCAACAGACAGCTGGAGTTCTTGGCAACCTGTGTGTCGGGCAGTTGCGAGCGAACAGTTCAAGCAACTGGTGGCGTGGTGACGAATCAAGCGGACAAAAGCAAGCGTGTGGCATGACAGGGTTGCAGAAGGCGACAACTGCTGGTCTTAGCGTGACTGGGCTGCAAAAGGCGACGGCTGCTGGATTTGCAGAAGGCGACGCCAGTCCGAGAGCAAGCGGACAGTCAGGCGCAAGCGATGTAATGCCTGGTAGGTTACACGACGCCTGACGGGTCAACGGACCCACATCAAGTCACGTAAAGTTCTTTTTCTTTGTTAAAAATCAAATCTTTCCCTTAATCCTTTCAGCCATCACCTTCCCATTCATACATCAAGGGTTTGATGGAGATCAAACGGTTTGATGTCATGGCTTTGATCTTTGGAAAGACCGTATGCAGGGCATTTTGTTTCTAAAAGATTGTGAGGATGCTTTGCAGGAAGATAAACCCATACTAAAGTCTGATGCAGATTGGGCCAGAGTAAACAAAAAGGCCGTGGCTTACATTAAGATGGGTGTCATTGATGACATCTTGACTGACATTAAGTGTTTAGATACAAGTTATGTAATGTGGGAGAAGCTGAAAACTACCTATGAGATCACCACACCTGTTAATCAGGTGCATTTAATGCGCAAGTTGGTGAATATGCGGCTGAATGAGTCAAAGCTACAGCTCAGCACTTGAGTGCATTTGCACGGATTCTAAATCGATTCAAAGATGCAAATTTGGACTTTGATGATAAGTTGAGGGCGATCTTTTTGATCATGACACTACCTGACTCTTGGGAGACCTTGGTGGTTTCACTCAACAATACCCCCAATCTCTCATATGATGGGATGAGGGGTTCTATCTTGAATGAAGAAATTAGACGTATGTCTAGTGGAGGAGGCAGCAACTCAGCTTATAATGTAAGAGGCAAGGCTAAAAGGAAAAATGCATAAGCAGGGCAGAGAAACAGGAGTAAGGGCAAAGGAAAGGAAAAGAGTGACATTACTTGCTATCACTGTGGTCGGAAGGGCCACAAGAAACCTGATTGCAGGTATTACAAGAAGGAACAAGAGAGAAAGAAGAATGCAAGAGATAAAAAAAAATAAGGAAGATAAGACAAATGCATCTGAGGCAACCAAAGGCAAAGAAAAGGCCAATGTGGCCTCTAGTGTGGTCATAGAGGAGCTTTCAGATACAGAGGCTGATGTATTATGTGCAGTTGATTATGATGCCCTTGTATGTCACACGCAGGATATGCAGATTACCAAGGCTGATGTGATTGATGCACTCTTGTTAGTTGATGATGGTGTCACTCAGACTTGGATTGTAGACTCTGGTGCCTCTTTCTATGTAACTCCTTGCTTGGAGTGTTTTGCTATGTTCAATGCACGCAGTTATGGAAAGGTGTATCTTGGAAATAACCATGCTTGCAACATTGATGGGATTGGCACTGTACACTTGTCTTTAGACAATGATCAAGAGCTTGTGTTGAAAGATGTCAGATATGTGCCTGGCATTAAAAAGAGTTTACTATCTGTTGGTCAGCTTGACTTGCATGGCTACACCACACTGTTTGGTGGTGGCTTGTGGAAAGTAAAAAAGGGTTCCATGCTGATTGCAAAAGGAACCAAGAAGGGCACTTTGTATTGTTTGCACTGTAAAGCCTTGCATGGCAAGTTTCTGGCAATTGCTGAAATTTGCAACCACTTAGAGTTATGGCATAAGAGATTAGGTCATATGAGCCAAAAAGGACTTGATGTCCTTACCTCTCTGAAGAGGGTTGATGGAAAAGGCTCTAAACTTGACTTTTGTAATGAGTGTCAGTTTGGAAAGCAAATAAAAAATTCATTTTATTGTGGTGTCTCTCGTAAGTCCAATGTCTTGGACTTAGTGCATTCTGATATATGTAGTATGCCTGTGAAATCGTTGGGTGGTACTGCATATTTTGTCTCCTTTATTGATGACTCTTCCAAGAAGATTTGGGTATACTTGCTCAAAAAGAAAAGTGAAGTGTTTGCTGTTTTTAAAACTTTTCACGCATTTGTGACCACTCGGACATGTAGAAAGCTAAAATGCTTGAGAACTGATAATGGGGGTGAGTCACATCAACTGAATTCAAGTCCTTTTGTGACTTGCATGGTATTAAGAGGGAGCTTACAACCCCTTACAGCCCTTCTTCAAATGGGGTGCTTGAAAGATATAATAGGACTTTATGTGAAAGAGTGCGGTGCATGCTGTCCACTGCTAATCTCCCTCATGAATAATGGGGGGAGGCACTCAAAACCACAATTCACATTTGCAACCACTCTCCAAACAGGTCCTTAAATAATGGCATCCCTAAGGAGGTTTGGTTTGGCAAATCGGCCTCATATGACCATTTACGCATGTTTGGTTGTGATGCTTTTGTGCATGTTAGGGATGAGCTGAGGAACAAACTTGACCCAAAATTCACCAAAGGCACTTTCATGGGCTATGGTGATGAGGGTGAATTTGGCTGAATTTGGCTATAGAGTGTGGTTACCTCGGTCCAAGAAAGTATTTCGCAGCCATAATGTTGTGTTTAATGAGGCAAAATTGCTGAAAGGTACTTTAGCCTCTAATGAAGATATGAAAAATGTGAAATTTCAGAGTTTGCAGCCACCTATTACTTCAGAAAATGAGTCTCATGGTGCTGTACCACAGGCTGAAACTGATGATCAGCCGGTTATTTTTGAGCCAGATGATGGACAGCAAATAGGAGCACAAGGAGGTCACGGACAGCAAGATAGGCTTGTTGATTATGAAAATGCACGTGCTGGAAATGGAAATGAAGGTGATGTACGGCATAAACAGCATGCTGAACATGGCTTACAGCAACTAATAAATGCTGAAAATAATATACCTCCAGATGTAGACCCAATTCCTAAAAATGTTAAATCATTGGGTATGCAAGTCTACACACGTAAGAAGGCAACCACATAGGTTTGATCCCTCCTTGCATTATGTGAAGCTTACAGATGAGGGTGAGCCTCTTACATACAAAGAGGCCAAGTCATGTGAGTTCAACAGTAAGTGGAAGCTAGCTATGCAGGAAGAGATTAAATCTCTATATGCAAATGATACTTGGGATCTTGTGTCTCTGCCCAAGGGAAGGAAACCATTTCCAAACAAATGGATGTACAAAGTAAAGACAGTTGATGGAAAACCCAAGTACAAGGCAAGGCAAGTTGCCAAAGGGTATGCACAAAAGGAAGGGATTGACCTCCAAGAGGTCTTTTCACCCATTGTGAAGATGACCACTCTACGTGTGCTCTTTGGTCTCACTAATCCGACCTAGGGTATCCGAAAGGACCTAGAGACATGCTAGTCTAAGAAGGTGGCCACCATCGCGTACGTCCAGTAGCAGGGCTCTGCCAAGGGAATGCCTGACGAGGTGGAGAGGAAGGTGAGATAGATGCATGAAGTGCAATGGGATAGGAACCTGCAAGCCAATCAACCAATCCTTCAGGAGTAGAGAAGGATGGCCGCTGAGGCTGTCTGGGTGCCACATGTCCAGCAGCCGCTGTGAGGGCTAGAGGAGCTGATGGGGCAGCAGCGGAAGGCGTAGCCCCATTGGATTGTGAAGTCGCAGCAGTCTACTGAGGCTTTTTAGGTGTAAGACCTTGGGCCTTGGAGCAACACTTCTCGTCCACATGGCCTACTCTCTGGCAGTGTGTGCAAAACCGGTTTTTCTTAGGGAGTTGCTGCCAGGTAGGTCTTGATTCTTTGGTTCCATCGGAGGAAGAGGAGTCACCCTTTGATTGGCTTGCCTTCGCATCTAGCAAGTTCTTGCCACTGGTGGTTTTCCCTCCCGAAGAAGAAGCAACCAACCCCCTCTGCTCTGAATAAGGCTGTGATGAGGATTTCTTGTGGACTTGATCATGTAGCCTTGCTTAACGCAAGAACTGGCACTCAAACTCGTAGAAGGTTGGCAATCGAGGTTGGAAGATGATGTGTTGAATGAAATTGAAGTATTTTGCGGGCAACTTATTCAAGAAGAATGTAACCTGATCGTCATTTGACTTTGGAGAGCCAATAGTGGCGAACTCGGCAAGTAACCGCCTCTAGTCAGCCAGCTTGACTTTCAGATCATCCCCTTCCTTAAGAGAGAACTCTTGAAGCTCAAAGTCGAGATTGATGCGCCGAGTACGATCACGAGCTGCATAGCGGTTGAGAAGGTGACTCCAACGCTCTGACACGAGCGGGAAGTGCTGCAATTGAGAGTGAAACTCAAGAAGCAATCCCTGCATCAGCTCAACATTGGCTGTAGCATTGCGGACTCTCCATTGACGGATGTAGTCAGGGTGAGCTAGTCGAGGGTCCAGCATAGGCTCTAGACCAATGGCGAGGTCCCAAAGACCCTGAGACTCAAGCACTTGTTGCATGAAATTCGACCAAGTAGTGAAATTCGACCCGTTAAAACGTGTCTTATCCGTGAAGGCATTCTTGGCTGTTGCAACAGGAGTGGTAGTGCTCGGAGATGGATAGTGTGAAAAAGTGTAGTGGGGGTAGGATGGGGGAATGGAGTACACTTGGGAATGGGCCCCAGAGTGCCCACCAGGCATGCGGGTAGTGTGCAAGGTGGATCCATAGGTAGGGATGGGCTGACTAGACATGGGCATGGTAGCCACATGAGGAACCCAAGGAGATGGGATGGGAACACGAGGAGCAGAAGATGGGTATCCCTACGTAGGTGTAACCCAAGGAGAGTGTTGACACTTGAATATTTCAACTTACTCAAAAGTAACTCATCTTCTAATCCAGTTTCGAAGAACATTCTCAAGTTATGTAATGTTTTTAAAGTCACAATTATCAAATCCCTTATAAATCTCAATCTTCTTGTAAAAGGATAGACACTGCCCCAGAGTTCTCGTGGTAAGACCTCCTACTAAGATGACTGAAGTGGAACATATAGCAAAGTTTAATGGTGAAGGCTTCCATGCCTGGAAGGAGAAGACCATGTACCATCTTCTGCGGAAAGACTTGTGGGACTTGTTTGAAGATGATACAGATAACAAGAACAAAGATGATGAAGACGGGTTCATTGAAGAAGACCAGTTCAAAACCAAAGAATGGAAGAAGATGAATAACAAGGCACTAGGCATCATTGCCTGGGGACTAAGTGATGATGTGCTACATCATATATCTGGCATTAGAAATGCTAGAACCACTTGGGAGGAACTTGACAGAATGTTTGGTATCCAAGCAAAGAACTCAAAGGTAAAATTACTCGTGCAGTTTTATAAACTAGATATCAAAGACGGTGCTTCTATGACCATGCACATTAACAAGTTCAAGAGCCTAAAAACCCAGCTTGCAAGTCTTAAGAAGAATATTGATGAAGATGAAGCAATAGCCGTACTACTTGCAAGTGTAAACAAGGATCCATATGAGAACCTTGTGTCCACTCTAAGTAATGTTCCAAGTCTCTCACTCAAAGATATTCAGCACTCACTGCTTGATGGAGAAAGCAAATTTAAAAGCAAAGATGTAAAAGAGACCAACTCAAGGAAAAACCTCTTATACACTAGAGGAGCTACTGGACCCAAGAGAAGAGGTCAAGGATTCAACGCCGACAACAAGAGTCGGATGACATGTCATTATTGTGGTAAAACTAACCATATTGTCAGTGAATGCTTGCACAAGAAAAGAGCACAACAGATGCAGAATGACCACCACCAAAGTCAATTCATGAATGAAGAAGAAGAAAAATATACTTCCGCTACCATCAACAACTTTGACAAATTGTTTTAAGGAATTTGTTTCCATAGTGGATCTCTATGTTTCCCTTAGTGGATTTGATTTGTAAAACCCTTGCCAAAGATGTAAAGTCTCAAGCTTTAACTTGACTAGGCTGCCTATGAGCTAGTCTTCCAGGCCATGTTATCATGTAGGGCAAAAGCCAGCAAGTATAGGGACTCATCATTTGAGGGGGGGTGTTGAGAAATAGACAAATGATGTATGCTCAAGGAAGAGCTGTCCTGAATCCCATATGCACAGTGAGGATAGTGGAGAAGTTGGAAAGCTATAAAAGCATGTACTTGGTTCACCTTTTTGAATGAATGCTATTGTACTTTGTCCTTAGAGTCTGTAACTTTGTCCACTCAAGATTGTGTTTATGAGTCCAAGCTAATCTATCTTGGAACCTAATTCACTTGAGTAAAAGTTTGTATCTAGTCATCAGTCTTCTTCATATCTCTTGCTTACGAGTTCAAGCCTCCATAGCTAAATTGTGTTCAAGATCCATGTTTGCTAACACAACATCCCTTTTAGGAAAGCATTTTCTGTGAACATAACTCAATGATTCATGTGCAGAATTGCAGTCTGCAGAACTCTGTATTTACTGTTCTTACTGTCCAGCATATCCCGAACAACATCCCTTTTAAGAAAACACTTTCTGTGACCATAACTCAATGATTCATGTGCAGAATTGCAGTCTGCAAAATTCTGTATTTGCTGTTTTTTTGCTGTCCAGCACATCCAGAACAACATCCCTTTTAAGAAAACGCTTTCTTGACCATAACTCAATGATTCATGTGCAAAATTGCAATCTACAGAACTCTGTATTTACTGTTTTTACTGTCCAACATATCCAAAACAACATCCCTTTTACCCTCACATCATTCCAATAGTAAAACAGTCCCACAAACAGCACTAAATCAGCGTTGAAAAACCATGTTCTTGTGTGGCATGGTCATCACTTTCTTTAGTTCCTACATTGGAGAAGCCATCAGCTGCTCCTGAACCTGGACAGTGAGGCTCTTGCCTCAGCAAAAGTGAAAAGAAAACACAGAACTGTGCATTCGATGGAATGATCCCATCATGCAAAGCATTTCCTCTACATGAACCCTTATGTCTCATACGATGCAGAGGGCAATCCAATCCTCATGGACTACAGACCAGTGCCAGTGATGGCATTAGGAAGAGGTAGGGGTAGAGGCTTAGGGAGGCACACCCAAGAACTGATTTCTTGTTGGACTTGCAGTCACCCAGGGCATATCTCCTCGCGCTACCCCGAATAGGAGCAAGCTAATCGAGAAAAGGCCGATCTTAGATGCCCAGAGTGTGGAATCGCTCATTTGTTTGCCGAATGCCCTAGACGAAAGCCACTCTCTAGTCCGGCAAACAAGCCATCAGTACCATTGGGACTGTTTGGAGTTGAGACATTTGATGGAGAGGACACACCTATCCGGTTACACATTATGACTCGTGCACAGATGAAGCAGGCCGACATATCACTGCTTGGACCCAGCAATCTAGACGCATCCTCGATAGGAAAAAAGAGCCGTAGGCGAAGGAAGAAGAGAATAGAGGCCAAGGTCACGCTTAAACCCTAGAGTGCTACGACAATGCCCACAGGAAAGAAAGTCACCGACACAGAGGCAGCAACATCTGCTCCAAAGATACAAAGAGAAGGGGAGTAGCAAGGTAGGGGAGTACCCCAACCCAAAACGCCAGCTCGAAGCCATAGAGAAGGTCAAGGAGTAGGTGAAAGAGGCCCAAGAACACTTGAAAGACATTGAGCCCATCCTAGAGGATGAAATCCATGGGCTCTCTAGCATGAGCACACCGGTTTCACTTGCAAGGGTAAAATTGAGAGACATATCGGCACCACAGGCGGTACCGCACAGACGGATCCTAAACGCTGCGGGCCAGCGAACTAGCCAGGGCCAATGGCCAAGGAGTGCTGAATTAAGAGAGACACAAGCAACTGATAACCTCCTCACTACATTAGTGACAACCCCTGTGACGTTAGCTTTGGGAGATCTGCTTAGATAGCGCCCAACATTGTAGCAAGGGTTGAAGTAGTGGGTTGAATGACCAATGGAGCAAGGGGCAGCTAACCTACACAATCATGATGCAGTAACTCAGATACCTAGTCTAACGCTACGCTCAATGCCCAAGTCGTTACACATGAATGCTTTTTGGGAAGGCACCAAATACATGCAGTCTTACCGGTCCTAGCTTTAGGCGATACCACAAGAAAAGGAATCATAGACACGGGGGCAGGAGTCAGTGTGCTTACACACGTAGTGCTCCAGGCTTGGGGTAACCCACTTGTCGAGAATGCTAGGTTTAATGTTACACTAGCCAATGGAATGAAGGTTAGGCCATTCAGAGTGTTGAAGAACTGGCCGTTGAAGATTGCAGGTGTCCAGTTTTCTGTGAACTTCATTGTCATGAAGGGAGTGGACTACGACATCATGCTAGGCTGACCCTGGATCAGGAATGCGCGAATCATAGAGGACTGGGGCAACGGTCTGATCTTCCTAGGCAATCAAACATAAGTGGTAAGGGTAGAGATGGACACTTGGAAAACTACGCCAATCGACTTAGATGCCATCTCAACCATGCTGAAGGGTGATACGCAAGTTAGAAAAATGTAGGGCCGCTCACCAAGTATATCCCTTGTCCTGAGGACGAGATTGGATACACGTGCTAGCCATGATCGATCTGCCATTCTCGGATAATGAGAAGTATGAGCAAGCCGCTAAGGCAATTGGTAAGCCTAGTGACACTCCCTCAGTACCAGTCTACATGATGGCTAGGCGCTCGCATAGACAACCCAACCCTGTCAAGGTACGAGTGGCCACTATCACGAAAATTGAAGATGAAGATGAGGAAGCCGTAGCTCCGGCTTACCTACGCATGACTATCACTGCCCAACCAACATATACATTTGATGCACTGATCGATGAGGGTGCTGAATTTAATATCCTGACTCGCGATCATTGGATTCAAATTGGCAAACCACAATTGCAGCCCACTGATGCCAAACTCAGCCCATTTGGGGGTCGATCATATACACTTTTGGAAAAGTGCAAGGTTACAATCTCTATCGAGTCTGAAAGCATACCAATGATCTTTTATGTGTTGCCGAATGCGAAGGGTGCAGGTACGAAATCGATGTTAGGACATATGTTTAAAAAGCAGACACTTTGTAATGTTGACTACTAATCACAGTGCATTAATCTAGCCATCAGCAACGTACATATCGTCACAGCTTTTAGCAAGGGCAACGCGGCTCCATCAAAGCCTGCAAGCCACCGATAGAGCAACCCACCACCAAACCTAAGGAGGGGGGTTGTAACTTGTCACAACCCACCAGACCTCAATGCCAACAAACCGCAGAAACCAGAGCTAAGGCCCAAGAACAACAACTCAAATGGATACCTAAACATCAAGGGCTGCCGCCTAGAAGCGCACAATCACGACCTCGCAAGGCTAGGAACTCGTATTCAAAATCTAAGAGGCACAGAAGAACCTATAGGTATTGATGAACGGTCAAGCTGCGATGGGTCCCCAAGATCTTATTGCAAGCGCAAGGCTATTACGAGGATAATGCCTGGATATGGGCACCTAAAGCCGAGATGGCCAAGGATACTACTCAAATGCCGTCCGCAACCTTAACCACACCAAGTCACGTGACAGAAAACGCCCCAATGCCACAAATGACTCAGGCTGCGAAGCCCATAGAGCCTCAAACGAATAAGCCAGCAGAGACTAAACAAGTCTATCGACCAACATCACAGCCTGCCACTAACAAAGTGCCTCAACCTAGTCCTATTAGTGCCTCTAAGACCTCACAAGCATCTAGTAGTGCGGCACCCGCAACTCCAACCAAGCCCATCGCACAAGAAGCCCAAACACACCCTCCAGAGCAACCAAAGCTGCAACCATCAGCTGCTGAATTATCTAGTTCTGTCAAAACCCAACCACCTGCAAGCCTTAGACCCTCTTACTAGCGACGATCAATTCTCACTTTGGCCGCGGACTTTGTTGAAAATACGGGGGATGACTTGGTTGCCTGCCTTCGACAGTTGGACGCCGCATTTACCACACTTCCTAAAAGCTATGATTGACTGGACCTAGGTCTTTTGGACGAGCCTTTAGCAACGGAGGTATGTACACTGCATTGCTCATGGGAGGAATCCGAATTCGTATTTGTTAAGGCTTCCCAAGAAGTCGAGGAATTAATTGCCACTAAGATATCCCGAGAACACGCACAAAAAGGCCTCATTACGTCTTATGACAAGAGCATAGTCCTTGCCACTGACCAAGAAATTGAGGAGTTGAAGCAGTTTGCTAACAACGACTCCTCTTTCTTGAGGAAATTGTATGCTCTTCGACTTCAATGGAAGCTAGAGGGCTACCAAATCATGACTAACGTTGAGCAACATCATGCCATCAAAACCTCAGAGTATGACCCCACTTATGTAGCTCCAATCTCCTATTGGGTGTTGACCACCATTCATAACCGACCCCTAGAAGAGCACCTCCTGACCCACCCACATTTAGATTGAATTCTATCTGAGAAGGAGTTACACATTGCCAGCAAAATAGACTCCGATGACTTCCTAATGGATGTTCTCACCTACATCACTCAAGTAGGCATCCGTCCTTTCGACATGGACCGCTATACTAATCTAGAATACAATCCGAACTTCTATGCTTGGCTCATGCGAAAGTAAAATACCGAGAGCACACGTTGGATGCCCTTGACCTCTCAACCCTTAATCCTAGGAAGGATTCTTATCAATTCCAAAGGGGAGGGGGTAAGGTGAATCAAACATGTAAGATGAATGAAACATGCAAGGAAAAAAGCCTCAATCAATGTCCAAAAGTGGAAAAGAGTGGATGAAAATCAACTTGTGATTGAGGAAAAGCATCATAAATTTTTTGGAATGAATGGACTGCTTGAAGGAAAATTCTCTTTTTGTACTTAAGCATTTTATTCTTTCCATAAAAGCATAATCAATTCCTGCTTACCTTTCAACAAGAAATTATCTTAAGGACACTAATGGTGAGCTATGGTATCATAGCAAGAACTCAAAATGGTAGCACAGCAGGATCGGGCCTAGCGGCTTCCATTCACGGAAGAAGAAAAAGCAAGGTACCACATCTCCCTCGAGAATTGTGCCTACAACCAAATAAAGTTCAGAACTATCCGCAACATTAAAGAAGAAGTAGCCAAGGAGGAGGCTACCAAAAGAGTCGTAGAACAGTGTAATCTGGCAAAATACGTCGAGAAATTTAGGCAAGAGACCGACCACACCAAATGTGTAGAGTTCTTGAGAATCTACGATCCTAACAGACAATGTAGCACAATGAGTGGAGCTGAAAGAAAGAAACCATCATCAAAAGCCTCGTTCATTGGGTATGGGGGAGTTCTGACGGCTCTTATCCAAGAGGTAGTGAAAGAGACGTAGAATGATGAAGAAGAAGGGGTTGACGAGACACCAGAAAGGTCGCCTCCCCACCATGAACGAGATCAATCCTGTGAGATAACAATAAGTGACAAAGAGGAGAAAAAGGAAACACAATCTAGCCGTGGAAGGGCTAAGAAAGCAAAGAAAAAGACTGCATAGGAGAAGCAAGAAGAAGAGAGCACGAAAAAAGAGAAGGCAAACTTAGAAAAGGCTAAGAAAGAATTGAAGAAAGTGAAGGAAGAAAGAAAAAAGAAAGAAAAGGAGGAGTCAGAGAAGTTAAAACAAGAATCAAAGAGAGCCGAACAAGAGAGAAGGAGAAAGGCAGCTGAAAAAGAGAAAGACTTGAGAAGGAAGGAAGAAGAGGACATCGCGCTAGCAACGCGCATGTCAATAGAACAGCATTGTAGACAAGACGAGCTGGGTGCCATGAGCTCAAGCTCAAGTGCCGAAGTTCCAGAGATCACGCCACCTCCAGTGAAAGAAGGCAAGGGCAAGGGCCTTAGTAATCCCATCCCTACTCTCCTAGTACCCGCTACCACCCCTACAACCACAACCACCCAAGGCTCCACGCCTAAAGTTGATGCTAGCAATATGTTGGCCTAGGTACAATTCTTGGTGAATAAGGAAATGGCCCAAGGGACAAGTGAAGGCAACCCTGTAGTAGAAACCAAGCAACCGGCAGCAGCAGACACCGAGTCGAGACAGGACCCTAAGAGGCTAAGGGTGGAAGCCTCCACGACCTCCATTCCCACAACGATGACGCCACCTGCAAACTATGATGAGTACATCCACCAGCTTCTTTTGCAGTTAGAGAAAGCAAAGGAAGATACGAAGGTACCAGTGGCTGAGTTGGAAGCCGAAAAGGAGTCTATGGCGGCGTTCCAATTAGATAGGACCCACCAAGTAACCATGTGCCAAAAAGAAATACATGAGCTGAAGGTAAAGCTCGAAGCTAAGGAAGAAGAAGAAGAAAAGTGGGGAGCAAGGCTAGCTGAGGAGAAACAGAACCTCGTGAGGATGTAGCAACGTATCGACAAGCTTGCAAAGTTGTATGAAAAGCTGCAAGAGGAAATGAAGAATGCCCAAGACGCAACAGAGATGCTAGAAGCAACGAGAGAGGAAAGGGCACACATATATCAAAAGGAGATAGAAATTTTGAAAAACGAGGCAACCTTGGGGCAAGAGGAGCAAAAGAGATTGGAGAGAGAGATTGAAGATCAAGAGCAAAGACTGATGGTCTTGGCTCAAAGGCAAGGGGAGAGCCTTGAAGAAATGAAAAGAAGAGCAAAAGATTGGGCTAATCATAATCAAAGAAGAGTCGAGGACTTGGGGCGGCGTCTGGCTCGTGTGGAAGAAGAGAGAGTGTTAGCAGAGAGCAAGACAGAGGCCACTCAAGTGAGCCTAGAGACCCAACAATGTGCCTTCCTTAACACAATCCTGGACATCACTCAAATAGAAGAGGGGGAGGCCGTTGAACCATTGAAGAAGAAGCTCGGTATTGCTCGCAGGGCCCTGAAAGCAGGATTGCATAGACTTGCGCAGACAATGGGTGTCAACCTTAGCCTTGAAGAACAAAGGAGTTATCTACTAAGGGCAATCTTGACCCCACAAGAAGTGGATGCCCTAGGATTCACCGAGGAAGCACAACAGCAAGATAGGCAAGAGAGCGAGGCAGGATTGCGCTATGGTTAGATTAATGATGCGAGCTGCTCTATTCCCTCTTTTTGCTTAGCCCTCCTAGAAGATATGAATAATAGCCGCTTCACCCGCTGTAATCATCCATTTCTTTCCACCACCACTCTCCAAGTGCGAATGAACCTCAAGGGGTACATGCAAAGCTCGAAATTCCTTGAAAATTCCCTTAAGTCCCCAACTTCCCCCTCTCATGGCTCTGATGACGACGACTAGCTTCTTGTCATAGTTATGTAATTCAAAAAAAAAAAAGCAAAGGAAAAGGAAAAGAAAGAAGAGAATAAGAGGAAAAGAGAAGGAAATCACTAGAAAAGCAATCAAATCACCTCACTACACGTAGGTCACAGTCATTGCACCTACGGGTCCTCAAGCTAGGTGCGTCCAATGACTTCGGTCAGCCAACTGCGTCCCTAACCCCCTAGCGCATTTTGATTCCCCATATCACGCTTAGGGCGCATCAAGGACAGGACATACCTAGGGAGGTCACACTCGCCTATGGTTAGACCTATCTCCCTAAGCCGCACCCACCGCACCTCCTTTATGCACGAACTAGGTCCTCAAGTGTGGAACAATACCCAGACTTGCCAAACCCAAGCTCCCAGCTCCACTAGCACGAGCACAATGCACCACACGGTAAGGTAGCACACTTCTTTTTTTTTCACGTACAGAGAAAGGCTGCAAACCACCAACTTCGAAGGCCCCGTCATCCACTCCAACCATTCTCATCCTCCACCACCTCAATATTTTGATCAGCTTTGTTCGAGCAACTAATCCCCAAGAGGCCCCATCATCATCAACTCACCAACCACCCTTCAAATGACCGAGCCCTCATCAACACAAACACGTAAGTGCCATGGGACTAACACTCATTTAGGAGGGGGATAATGTTAACCCCAATTTGAGACGGAGAAAAAGAAATCCAATAAAGTCCAAGAAACCTCCAAATGCAGACATAAGGGAAGAAGCAGGAAGGGAAACGGTCAAAAGCGCAAGGGCGACCTCAAAAGCTAAGTCAAAGGCAAAGGCGCATTTTTTAAATGCAGGGCACCCCTAAAACTCTTGTAAAAGAGCGGTCGGCTCCCTCCTGTGCAAATTGTAAAAGGTAGAAGGGCATAGGTAAAGAGAAAGGGCAACTAGAACGGAATGGGAAAAGCGGACCTTGCCACAATGGCCGGTCATGTAAAAAAAGGATAGGTGCCCAAAGGGATAAGGATTTTCTATATAAACTCAAAAAGTGAATGAGAAGCTCATTCTTTGGTGTGTGGCTAAAGTGTACTCTTCTTCTTCCTTCTCTCCTTGCTTTCTTGTGTATGCTTGAGAGAGGGAGTGTGTGTGTGAGGGAGGGAGTGTACGAGGGTAAGGTATCTTGGAGAAGAAGCTCTCCATCATCTCCTCTCTTCTTCTTCTCTTCTCTTGTCTCGCACCGCTATGGAGAATGGAGCTTGAAAGAGAGGGATTGACGTTGCTTGAGCTCGCATCACAAATCATGGAGCTACCGGTGTGCACGAGGGAGGAGGGTACTCAATCAAACATCGAGATAAGCTCACTACACTCGTAGAGAGGGATAGCGCGTCAGCTATGTGAGAGGTAGCCATTAGTGCTCGGCTTGAAACGCTTAAAAGAATAAGTGATCCATGGGTCTTGGCGGTCAAGCGTGAGCTCCCAACAATATCATGAAAGCTGAGAAAGAAGATCATCAACTATGAACACATACTCCGAAAGATGAACATCAACAGGACAGCTTGCCAGATGAGGAAATCCAACCCTTGATGGAGCAAGAACTACAAAGAAGCAGGTGTCTAAGGTAGCAAGTGCCTACGGGAGTTGTTGCCAATACCAAGGAGATGTCAGACTGCAAAACACAGCCTGAGAGGCTGACATAGGTGGAGAGCACTATCACTAGGTAGAGAGAGGTGATCTGGCAACAAAAATGCAAGTGCTTGCTTATGCCAAATGGAGATAATGGTCACCAAGTGGAGGAAGAGAATCTACATCCAAAAATGTAAGTACAAAGTGATGCCAAATAGTGGAGATGGTCTCCAGGTGGTGAAAGAGAATCTGCAACCCAAAACGCAACCTAGAAGGTACAGGAAACAAGGTGCTTGGTGCAGGGAGAGATGAAGACCACGACCTGCAATATCCTTTTTAGCAGCAATGGAGAGGAAGAGAGTGATAGAACATCATAAGGAATGAATGTGGAATAGACAAAATGGGTGAAGTTAGTGCCATATATAGGCATAGATAGTCTAGAGTGTCGCCCACTAAAGTATCTTAGCAGTGCCCCGACTCTCTCGAAAGGTGCTTAGAAAGCCTTTTTGAGGTTATGAATGGAAACCAAAAATACAAATGAAGGAGGGAAATCGTACTGAATGATATGGTTTCTCAACAAAGAAGGCTCTTAACAATGGCAAGTGGCAGGGCACCATATAGGGAAAATTTTGGCTTTTCTCCTACAGTGTACCATAAGTGCCAAATAATATAAATAAAGCTTTCTTAAAGCTTAAAATGGAGACCAAAATTAGGAACTAATATAGTATAATTATTCGTTAGTACACTTAATGACTTTGGTCGCTCAACACACAGGGTTAGAGATCCATCTACTCTTCTGAGCCTCTTGACACCCTGTCTACATTGTCTAGGACCCATAGTGCATAAGAAATCTTATTCACCCTATCCCTTGCCTATATCCAAAAGGAAGCCCTCACATAGTACTTTTATTCTAATCTCCCTTCCTTCATAGCATCTATCTCTACTTTGGTGGCATGCATCCTCTCAGTCACCCACTTGCAACTTGGCTACCTCTCCTCCTCTCTCTAAAGTGTTGCCAATGAAGCTCTAGCAGCCCTCTCCCTCCATACGAGGCCCTCTCTTGCTCCTAGTCTCTTCTCTAAAGATAGAACTAATCATGCACTCATCCAAGTCTCTAGCTACTCTACCAACTAAAAAGGGTGCCAAATCCTAGTAAAGGCCTCTCTAAGGTTCTCATCGTGATAGATGTGAACAAGGATTCTAACACTAGTAGTGACTCCCTTGGGTCCCTTCAAAAGAACCAATCGCACTAGTGTGTAATCAAATAAAGTGGTCCCAAAGCAAAATCCTGACTAAGCTTCCCCTGTTACAAGACCAATCATCTGCATAGAACCTGTCAATCCAAGTGAATATTATGGCCCCAACCACCTTGTCTCCTTGAAAAAGTGAAGGGACTCAACTTATCTACGAAACCCTACCACCATAAACCAAGCATCTTGTCCCCTAACCCAAAAAACAAAATCCTTTCATGCTAGTCGATCTCCTCCCCTAATAATATCAATGTGTCTGCCCCTTCTATCCTCCAAGGCCTCCCCCATATTAACATCCCCTCCCACTATCCAATGATCAACCTAGGGTAGAGACTAAGGGTGGTCCAAAACTGTATCCTCCCTACCAGGCATGAGGGGTGTAAATTACGCTTATGCACTAACAAAAAGTCTTATGAGTTTTTCGATTAACTAGGGATTCCTTATTTGGTGGGGGTTTGTGCTATGTAGGATCGAAAAGTATGCCTAGCTACCAATTAAACTTGAGCTTCCACATTATTATTCAACATTAGGAAAAGGTATAAGTAGAAGTTGATTGCTAACTATTGAACATTGCAATCAGCAAGGCAACTCCTCACTTAAAGACCCTGCCACTCTAGCACCCCCTCATAACTGAAAGGAGTATCAACTTCAAAGAACACAAAAACATCCCATGGGCAGTCTTGCATAGGAACAAAAATTTGGTATAGCCTTAAGTGCCGCCAAACATGTCATATAATCTGTTTTGCTATTACAGCCTCACGTTATTACCGAATGCAGCACAAAGAAAAGAATGGACAATCATTCTCAACTTGATGGCAGCATGCACTGCCATTATCAGACCCAGACAATAGAGTAACAACTATGGCACAACCTAAAGCAACAAACATATAAGCATGGCTTTCAGTGTAACTTTCCCAATTGAAAATCTCTTTCTAGTGTGACTGTCCCATGTGAAATCAGAAAGTTTAGGTTAGATTTTACCCTGGCAGCCTTTAGATTAAGGGCCATTATGTAGTCTATAGACCAGAAAATCTTCAATTTTTAGTTCACAAACTCAGTAATGCATAAGCACAACCCTTTTCAAATAATTTTTCATTTTTTCCCCTTAAAGGTTGGAGAGGAAGCTTTTTCCAAGCAATAAAACATCACAGACTGTCATGATCATCTTATGCGGGTTCTTATGAAATGCTTACGAACATGGAAAGTTTTTTTCGAGCAATGCAAAGCATCACAAACTGTCACGATCATTTGTATGGATTCTTATGAAATCGAGTATCTCCGGACTCTATCCCTATGCACGAAATTTCACTCTTCTGTATCTCACTCAAGTAAATTTGTTTTGTAAGCAATTCGCTGGCATCTTTAACCTTTGGCCTAACTTACCATCTACATGCCCTTTACACCCAGTCATTCCACATAACGCTCCCCACCAAAAAACACACCTACCCCCAGAGTTCCCTCCTCCCAACCCCCATGGCCAGGGGTCTTACCGAGCTGGCACGGCATTAGCCAGGGCTTCTTCCTTAAGTCTTACATTTTTTCCAAGCAATGTAAATCACAGACTGTCATGATCGTTTTGTGTGGATTCTTATGAAATGCTTACGAGCATCCGAAGTCCTTTTCAAGAACGTAAAGCATCACAGACTTTCATGATAATCTTGTGTGGATTCTTAGGAAATGCTTACGAGCATCCGGGGGGGTCGGGTAGACGTCTCCGGGTAGGTGGCCTCGCAACCTGGGATCTTGAAACCTGGACTCCATGGGCCTTCTCAGAGCTGAGGACGATGGAGACCTCCCCCGTCCTGTCAATTTGCGGATGGCCTGCCCCATCTCGGCTCTTCGTCCTCCTCTCCTCCCTCCAGTGCTCTGGTGACCGGCTGGCATACAAAATGAAGACACATGCGAGAGTAATTACATGTCTTTATTCACATAATAATTTGCCGTCACTCATACACTTTCTGAATTTCCCGCATGAAAAAAGGTACAACTATCTTAGACACGTTTTTTCTTTTTAAGGAAAACTAACTTACTATAATTTTTTCTTTTTTCCCCCAACAAAATGAGTCGACTTGAGCATGCAGAACATCTCTCTAAGAAATGGCAGGACTACAGTTGAAGTCTTGTGATTGGGCAACAGCCCTTAAACCTCAATAGTGGAAAGATTTGGCATGATACCCAATCTAACATTTGAAAATTGATACATTATTAGAAGAGAAATTCTCCTTTTCTAAGCTAAGGAGAAACAGCTTTTGGTATATAAGGCCCACTATATACCCCGAGCAATCCATCCTCATGAGCTTCTCAATGATGCCAACCATGCGAAGGAGGCCAACTAGTACTTTCAGATTTATTTGGAAAATTTGCAGTTATATTCCACAAAACATTACATTCTCAATAATTTTTGGGTGAGCATTATGTTGGGAAAAAAGTTCCACCACTGACAACTCATATGCTATGCCCCTATACCATCAAAGTGTCTAGATGTGCATGTCTACCCTAAGTTGATATTTTTGCACAATTAAGGGTTAGTTTCGTAAGAATTTCTCGAGAACCAGGTCAATTATTCAAATTGCTCCGTTATTGTCTATCACAATAAACTTTTCTAGCTAAGAAGAGGAAATATATTGCCAATTGTCATCCAAATTCAAGTTGGCATAGGAGATGAAACTTTTATTGAACATATGAATAGAAGTTTTCAATTTAGACCAATATTAGGGATAGAAGATGAAAGATCCAACTGGTCTTTAAATGAGCATGACATAGAAGATGGAGTATCCTACTAATCTTCAAGTAAATATATTGCAATTTGGAGTTATTTCCCATAAAATTGAATATGAAAATCCTAGTAGTCTTCAAGTGAATATGGTGCAAGTTGGAGTTACTTTCTACAATTTTGACCACTTGGAGTCACTTTCCACAACTTGCAATTACTTTTTACATATTTTATCATTGTATGTGGCTTATCATAAGCCATTCTTGTTGTCCCACCACCATCAATGAATTTGGTGCAATTTGGGGTTATTTTTCAAGAAGCTAAGTTACTTGCTTTGGATGCCATCACTGGACAGCTTCATAAGCCATCATTGTTGCTCCACCACTTTGTTTGTTTGCTAAGATCAATTAATTCTTGCATGAAATCAAATATAGAGGAGTGTCATACATGAATGGCATGTGTTGTGTGACATAGTTCTCCCCAAGCTTAACAAACATAAGAGACTGCATTTAGCAATACATGAATGGCACGTGTGATTTCATACTAGTTAATAAGCTTATCCATTATTGATATGTGGATGAAAATCACTTATAACATCTCAATTGAAGGACCGAGAGCCACCCATGGCAACCAATACTGTGTAATAAAATTTGTAAGTGGTTGAGGTAAAATGACATGCATTTATGCATATACCTAGGAACAAGTGGAGTAAGCATAATCCTAAGTCCATCATCATCATCATCATCATCATCATCATTATATGGAGAGTTGGATGAAATGGGCTATCGCTTATGGGATCTTGAATTTAGAAGAGTAATATGCAACAATGATGTCATCTTTCATGAGGATAAGATGCATAAGTAGCATACCAAATGATTGAGATCTGCAATTTCACGAGGATGGATAGCCAACACATGGGTAGATTGCATGACCTATTCCACATAATCTAGGGCTTGGAGAACTTGCTAATGCTAAGGTGGGAGTGCCACAAGATGGTGGATAGCCTCATGTCTTACAAGATAGATAGGTGTGGGACAACCAAAGGCTCTTGTTGAGCCAGTTTTATGTAGGTCTATGAAGGTTTCTAGATTACTAAATAGCTATATTCCATCCCTAGACTATGTCATGATCACAAATTATGGTGAGCTTTCTTGTTATGTTGATGTTATGATTAGGAATGACGTTTGTAAGTGGAAGAGAGCTATATATTCAGAGATGGATTCTTGGGAAATAAATGTTATATTTGGGAGTTAGTTCCTTTACCTAAGGGAAAATATGCATTGCCATGTAAGCGAGTCTACAAGCAAAAGGTATCTCCATTTGATGCATTGCGTAAGTACAAGGCAAGATTTGTGGCCAAAGGATTTAACTAAGAGAAGCTGATTGGCTGTGATGAGATCTTCTCACAAGATGACCACCCTTTGTGGGATCCTTACTTTGGTTGTTAAAGAGAATATAGATTTGGTTCAAATGGATATAACGACCACTTTCTTGCATGACAACTTATACGAGGATATTTACATGCAGTTGCCTAAAAGATTTGTTGTGGAAGGCAAGAAGAAGTTGGTGTGTATGTTGCATAGGAGCTTATATAGTTTGAAACATGCTTTAGGGAATGGTATCATAAATTCAATGACTTTATATGGTCTTAGGGATACATAAGGAGTAAATTTGATTACTATCTATAGAAGGCTCAAGATTGGTAGACTTGCGATCTTAATTATTTATATGGATGACATGCTGATATTGCTAGGAATGTGGATGCTTTAAAGAAAACATTGCATGAAACCTTTGATATCAAGGACTTAGGGAGTGCTAGTCACATTCTTGGTATGCGCATTATGCAAGATTGAGAGAAAAATATACTCTATTTGTCTCAAAAGGAATACATTGGGCATGTATTAGAACATTTTAACATGGAGAGGAAAAATGCTATTAATGTCCCATTTTCTCTATATATGAAACATAGCAAAGAGGAAAAATGAGCAAAAGGCTGAAAGTGCCAAGGTTTCTTATGCATTCATAGTTGATAGCTTAATGTATACATTGCTACACATCCATGTATTACCCATGCGATGGGAGTTGTCAGCAATAAACCTTAGTAAGAAGCATTGGGAGGTTGTAAAGAGCATCATGTGATACTTGAATGGCTCTAGATCTATGTGCATATGCTTTCGAAGAAAGGATGCATTTATTTTTGGATATGTAGATGCTAAAATTGTAGGGAGTGTAACTTCTAGCATGTCTTCTACAGGTTTTGTTTTCGCTTTCACAGGTTGTGGTGTAGTCACTTGGGTCTCGATATTGTAGCCATGAATGACTTTATTTACAATTGAGGCAAAGTATTTTGCAACCACACTAAGGTCTATAAGGAAGCTATATGGCTTACTCATTTAGTGGGGGACTTGGGCATTGTAGGAGAGATGCATACATTGCATTGTGATAGAGTGTCATTCAATTGGCTTTGAGGTGACGAATCACTTCACGAGGGAGGTGATTGAGGACAAGTGTATTAAGCTTGTTAAGATGCACATGGATGATAACCCTATAGATCTTCTCTCGGGGAGTTTACCTTTTGAGCTCTTTGCACACTGTAGAGTGTTGATGGACGTTGGATAGTATCTTCACTTTCTTCTTATACTCCCATAAAGTCACACTGGCCTTTAAGTGGGATGTTGTTGGGGTAAAGACCAATGGCTAGTAGCCGAATGGGAACCTCTTGTTTACATACATGCTATACAATCACATATAAGTGAAGATAACAAAGAATAAGAGTACCATTCATTTTTGTACCCATATAACTCTCTCATATTCTCTCTCTCAACCCTCTTGCACTTCATAACTTCTATCTCACATCTCACCTTCTCTCTCAAGTTGAGATGTGGTATGCAAGCCATGTTGATGTTCCATTTTGATGCTTTAGGAGGAGGGGCTTGAGACATAGTAACATAGAAGGGTGGATAAAGAATATGGAAAAGTAGGTGTGGATGACAAAGATGGGGGTTGTGTGGAGGTGTGCATAACATTATGATAGTGGGGTGAGTTGGGAATGAGAGGGGTTGAGGTGTGCAACATTGAAGTAGATGGGGGGAATGGTGGGAATTGTGGAGAGAGGGACATTGGTGCTCCGAAATGGGAAGGGTACCATACTGAGTGTTGGTTGTGAATCCAACATCGATTAGAGGTGGATTGGCGCCATGGGAACATGTTGTGGTTGTGGGTGGGGATTGTGGTGATGCATTATGGCTAGAGGTTGGTTACACAAGGATTGGGTGGTGATTCAAAGAGGATCCTTCGAAGCCAATGGTATTAGTCAACTCGACTGAGGGCATACATGCATTGACAGTCACAGTAGCATGGTGGATTATGCATGGGAAGTCAAGCTCGCATAAAAAGATGGTTAGCTCTCCATATGTGGGGGTAGGAGGTGCATGAATTCTATGTGGCTTGGCTAGAGGGTTAAGATGGAGATGAGAATAAGCTTCATAATCAACCTATCAAAATGGTTAAGATCTATAGAGTGTTAGTTTAGGAGGATGGACAACTAGCATATGAGCATATTACATGATTTATTCCACATGATTTAGGACTTGGGAAGCCTACTAACATTGAGTTGGGAGTGCCATGGGATGGTAGAAAGCCACATGCCTTACAAGTTAGACAAGTGGGATAGCGAGAGGCTCTTGTTAAGCCAATTTTACAAATGTCTATGAGGATTTCTAGATTGCTAGATAGATATACTCCATCTCTAGACTATGCCATGGTCATGAATTGTGGCGAGCCTTCTTGCTATGTTGATGCTTTGACTAGGGATGACAATCATAAGTGCAAGAGGGTTATATAATCAAAGATGGATTCTTCGAAAAAGAATGCTATACCTAGGAGTTAGTTTCTTTGCCTAAGGGAAAATATGCACTACCATGTAAGTGGACCAACAAGATGAAGGTATATCCATCAGATGCATTGCCTAAGTATAGGGCAAGATTGGTGGCCAAAGGATTTAAGTAGGACAAGGGGATTGGCTTTGGTTAGATCTTCTCACTAGGAGTCAAGATGTCCACCCTTCATAGGGCCCTTTCTTTTGTTACTAGAAAGGGTATAGAGTTGGTTCAAATGGATATAAACACTACTTTCTTGCATGAGGATACATGCAATAGCATAAGGTGTTTATTGTGGAAGGTAAGGAGCAATTGTTGGTGTGTATACTACATAAGAGCTTATATGGTTTGAAATAGGCTCTAAGGGAAGGTATCATAAGTTCAATGCCTTTATGTGGTCTCCGAGGTGCATTAGGAGTAAAATTGATTATTGCCTATAGAACGGGAAGGCTCCACATGATGGTAGCCTTATGATCTTGTTATTTTATGTGCATGACATGATGGTTGCTAAAAAGCTAGTCATGGACCCACATACTTTAAGATAATATAGCATGAAACCTTTGACATGAGGGACTTAGGGAATGTTGGTCACATTCTTAGTATGTGCATTACATAAGATCTATTTGTCTTAGAAGGAATACATTAGGAAGGTATTGAAGCATTTCAATATGGAGGAGGGAAGGCTATCTGTGTCCCACTATCTATGTCCCATTGTCTCCATATTTGAAACTTAACAAGGAGAATTGATAAATAGATGGCTAAAATGGCCAAGGTTCCTTATGCATCCACACTTGGTAGCTTGATATACGCCATGGTTGCTATAGATTTGCATATTGCCCCATGAAGTGGGAGCTGTTAGTACGTATATGGCAAACTCTGGCAAGAAGCATTAGGAGGAAATAAAGATTATGATGTGATAGTTGAATGGCACTAGATTTATATGTATGCTTTAGAAAAAAGGATGTATTTGTCCTTGGATATGTAGATGATAATTTTGTAGGGAGTGTATAGTCTAGGAGGTCTACTATAGGTTTTGTGTTCACTTTCATAAGTAGTGTAGTCTCATGGGTCTCTCGATTGGCCATGTACAACTTTATCTACCACACAGAGGTAGATTATATTGGAGAGCCATTGAGGTTTGCAAATAAGCTATATGGCTTTCTCATCTAGTGGGAGACTTAGGCATTGCAAGAGAGGTGCCTACATTGCATTGGGATAGTCAAAGTGTCATTCGGTTGGCTTTGAGGTGATGTATCACCTCATGAGGGAGGTTCTTGAGGACAAGCACATTGAGCATGTCAAGATCCATACGGACGATAACCTTGTAGTTCTTGTCATGAGGAGTTTACCTTCTAAGCACTTTTCACACTACAAAGTGCTGATGGGCTTGGGTGGTATCTTTACTTTTTTCTTATACTTCCATAAATTTATGTTAGCCTCTAAGTGGGAGGTTGTTGAGGTAAAGGCTAATGGCTACTAGCTGGGCAAGCACCCCTTGTATATATACATGTTGTATAGTCAGTGAAGATAACAAAGAATAAGGACACCATTTATTTTTATAACCACATAAATATCTCGTGTTCTTCTCTCTCAACCCTCTTGCACTCCATAGCTTCTACTTCACACCCCATCATTGCTTCTATCTCAAGTTAAGGTATGGTTTTGGAAACTATGTTGATATCCCATTTCAATGCTCTAGAAAGAGGGGCCTAAGACATGGCAAGTGGATTGATGCCCAAGGAATATGTTGTGATAGTTGATCGGGATGGTGATGATACATTATTGCTAGGGGTTGTTGACATACGGGTGGGATGGTGATCACAAAGATGATCCTTTAAAGCTAGTGGTATTAGTCATCCTTGAGTGAGGGCACAAGTGCATCAACAATCATACTAGCATGGTGGAATATGCATGACAAGTCAAGCTCACACAAAAATGTAGTTATCTCTTCATACGTGCATGAATTTTATGTGGCTTTGCTAGAATGTGGAGATGGAGCCATAGTTAATGTCTATCCAAATGAAATGAATGAACCTCCTCTAACCATAGCCTCTGGTAGTGGAGTGGAGAATATGGATTTTTTTATAAACTTGTAGAAGGAGGGGTGAGACTTGGTAAAGATGACACTATTATATAGATGGGTGGGTGGATGGTTTCATAATGGAATTGTTAGATATTTATTGATGTTTGGGTTGCTAGACTTCTTATTCCCTCTGTTTTAGGGTAGTTAGGGTGTTGAGGCTATTGAAGGCTCATATTTTCTTTGTAGAGCTCCTTGAATTTGGTTCACATGAGAGTGTGTTGGTAGCTTTATATCTTATTGGTGCTTTGTCTCTTCTTTTTAACTATTGTTGGGCTTGTGCGAAGATATTGTACTTGGGGACCCTTGCTTTTCAATGGTAATCCTCCTTTATTTTCAATTAGTTTGCACTTTCAATTGCTAGTCAAAGGGGAGGTAAGTTTTGACCATCATAGCCTCCTTACACTTGCACCTTCTTGTACAATGATAGATTTGTGGTTTTGTGATTTGGGTAGATGCAAAGTACAAGGTGGAGAATATGGATACATTAACCACAAAGTGAAGGTTAAGGAATTGGTAGTGAGGATCAATGTTGTTAGTTTTAGATTCAATTTCTTTGAAATTTAGTTGATTTTGGAAAGATTTTCTTTTTCATTTATCATGGTTTATGTTTGTTTTCTCAAGAAATGGCTTCATATTCTAACTTTTCATTTTCCTTGTGAGTTGTGTGGTGCTTCGAGTCTTCCATTTGGTTACTTGTTTATGGTGCAAGGAGAAACTACAAAGGCAAGAAAAGCTACACAAAGGAAGTTGCATGCGAAAGGTGATAAAGGCGAGAAAAACTCTGCAAAGGAAGTTGCACAACAAAAAGAGCAAGAGAAGCAAAATGTAAATATTAAATGATGCTTTGTGTAAACCACAAAGCATGAAACACAATTCTTACCAATTTATTTGGGCCAATGTCTTCCATTATTTGAATCCTAGGACTCCAAAAAATATTCATTAAAAACCCAAGTGTTAGGATCTCCCCCATCTAAATAGTAAAATCCCATTAACAAATGCTGAGAAGGCCAATGCCAAAGTGCTAGGCATTGCAACTATATAGAATGATCTGAAAGACTAAGTGGAAGGGTAGAAACCTTAATCAAACCATGATCCACTATTATATATAAAGTTAAAACTAAACTACAGAATATTTAGTCTTGTATGTGCAAACTTATGTGATTGACTTTCTTTATGTTGTTCTTTCTTCCCCTTTCACCATAACTTGAGCTTGAGTGAGGGTGAGATAGTGAGCTTGTGAGAGATCCTCTCTATGCTTCTTCTCTTGCTTTCTTACATGCTAGAACAATGGATTGAGATAATCTCAAAATCATGTACCAAAGATGGGAGACCCTTGTAGATTCCTTCTACAACATCTAGACTACAAGTGTAGAAATTGTGGCATCTCATCTAGCTTTCAAACTTTCTTATGGATTCTAGCTTGCATTCTCGGAGTAGAAGAAGAAGAGAGAAAGAGGATCCTGAATGTTGAGTGATCTAGGTGAGCCATCAAGATTATGGAACCATCATCATCTAGAATGCAATGGTAAATATTGTAGCATCCATTATTTAACACTCATGTAGCTTTTAGTCTTTTTTGTTACTTATAGCTTGGATTCTTAGAGTGGAAGGAGAAGAGGGATGGAGGATCTTAGATCTTGAGTTATCTAGGTGAGTCATCAAAGTGTGTGGAACCACTTGAAGGGATATTTGGTCCAATCCAAAATTGGGATTGTGAGCATGAACATTTTGCTTTTGTCATTGGGACACAACAAAATTTACAATTCGCTCAATATCCTTACTACATTGATAAAATAGGGTGTGCTACACTTTCAAATGTTGTGATAATGCATAACACACCAAAACCTATTGTGAATAGTTTTAGGATAAGTCGTATACATTTTTCAAGGAAAAAAACTATCAAGAAATTTGGAAAAACATGATGTATGGGTTCCAATTTGTAACGTGCCTAGGTCGCGACACGTTTTAGTACTCCACTGGGAGTCTGATCTAAAAGATGCCGCCTGGTACTCCCACAAAATGTCACAAGGTTTGTCGGTTAGCGACTCTCGAGTCTACTCCACAACGGAATGCATCGGGCCAACCCTCTTAGGATCGACTTGAATCTTCCTGGGTTTCTAATGGTCAAGTCATTCTATAGCCTTCTAGCATCGATCTACTTTGTGCAGAGCATGTAAACCGAGGCGGACTCATATCACACTTGGTTCAAAGAGAATGGGAAACGAGAGGGATGCATCGCTCGACCTCTCTACTCATAGGGTAAAGTCTCATTCCGGTCCCCTAAAACGATATGAGCCATGGTTCTACCCTACATTATCTAAGGTCAATACATCATCGCGATTTGAATGTTGAGAAGTCTCCTAGTTCTCTAGGACCACCCTACTGTAGGATGGACCCGTCGGGGGTTCCGCCCACCTACTTCCCTTGATAGCTTTAGTTTCCTAGTTACCTAAGGGCACATTAGTGGTAACACATACAAGCAGCTTCCTTAATTAACCCATTAGTCACATGTTCCTTTACGTAATTTTATGCACTGACATGAAAACAAATCAGACAGATTCCTAGAAAGTAAACTTTATATTAAAATTTCAATTGAGATACAAATCCCGTCCATGGGACGATCCTCGCAATCCGTAAGGATGCGTCTTATTTTCCTCCAAGTTTTCCCCCTTGTACTAGTAATAGGGCCTCAAGATTCCTTCTCGAGTTATGTAGACCATTTGAGTAGAACTCGGAGGCAAGGGATTTACAATCAGAGCCCCCTTAGCACCCGAGCATCCTTCTACGAATAGACGTTTCTACAGAGAGACCTCTCATGATGGGTTTAGTCCATATTCCCAACGTGGCTATCAAAAAAACCCCTTGGATAGGGTTGGCGGCTAGTTGGGGGTGCTCAACACGCCTTTCCTAGGTGTTTCAACCCGAGTCCAATTTGAAAGATTTTCTTCTTATTAATTCCTTTGTTAGATGACTTCTTTTCCAAACAGGTGTTCCTAAGTATAAACACGAGCAGAAGTGTACAATATGACAATTCTTTATTCTCTCTATTGAAGGAAATTCCGATTTGATGCAATAGCATCTAGTCTCGGCTTTATCCCTGTTGTCGTCCAAGATTTCTAGAGATAACCTATTATAATTTCCTCATTTTTTGTGGGAGTTTCAACGTTTGGAGAGATCTTTTGCTTAGGGGCCATTGTCCGCAAGTGGATTCGAGAGATAAAGAAGGAGAAATGAATTTGAGATGGGAAAGTGTAAGAGAAGATGGCTTAGTCGAAGACTGAGATAGGGGGAATTGAGCTAACTCTCTCCCTTGCAGCCTCTCGGGGTAACTTCTCTCTCTCTCTCTCTCTCTCTCTCTCTCTCTCTCTCTCTCTCTCTCTCATACACACACACACACACACACAATCTCTTGGAGGGGTATCCTTCTACCTCCCTCTCTCTCGCAACCTCTCGGGGTCTCCTTGTGCTTTTCTAACTACTCCCCATGCCTCATATTTATAGCTAAACAAAAGAAAAAGGGTTGTGGCTGAGAAGAAGAGCTCTTTATGGAGGGGATCTTGGAAAAATAAGCAATCTGAATCATAATTTTGATAGTTTCGTTGGCTCCAAAAGGGGGGTAAAACACCAAGACACTTGTTTACAAATCTTCCAGATCACTCCTTCTTCTTCTCCCTATTCGAAGTGCTGTTTATTGCTTTAAACTGTGATCGCGACATGTGCGATTTCGCCAATCCTTCTTTTTTTGTATTAAATCTCCAAAACAAGCTTTAAAAAACTGCTTGTTTTTTTTTTACACGACATCGTGTTCTAGAAATCTCCATAGCTTTTTAGACTATTTACAATAAGTAATATCTAAAATATACTAGTTTTGCCCAAAAATCTAATATTTTTGGACCATCCATACTATACACATTAACACTAGTGATTAATATGGCTCATAACTCTCTTTCATGTTGTAACTTATCGTGAAGGGTGGCTATAATCCTTGTCAATCCATGAAAAATGTCATATTACGATTCTCAAAATTTTTAAATATATTTTTAATAACATAAAAATGATTAGTTATTAATGTTAGTTAGTTTTTACTTTAGTTAGTAATCTTACTAACTTATTAATTGACTAATTAACTTTCGAACTAACCAACTAATTTTTCTAATTGGATGGAAGTATTGCACAATTCCTATCCCCTCTACATGTCATTCTCTTCAAATTTAGAATAAACATACATTTGTAGAGTGATTAAAATGGATAAAAAATTGTAATGAAGAGGATTGGAGAGGGAAAAGAGAGGAGAGTGAAGATATTGAAGAGGAGAGAGAAAGACTAGAGGAAGAGACAGAAAGACAAGAAAAGAGAGAAAGAGAGAAGGGAAACCATGAAAGCCAAAGAGAATGTGAAGAGACTTAATTATTAATAAATTGATGCCCCAATTGTGTCTCTTTACACCTTATATACCCCCTCTGTATGACTAGGTATTTCCCCCCTTATCTATCCCACTATTTACATTCCATCTTGACCCTAAAGGTTTTTGCCCTCAGAAACAAAAAGAGGACTTATTGGTGTGGCTCAATAGTGGGGTTAGAGAGTAATAAGTTGTTTAGCATTACAAATGGATAAATATATGTGGGTAAGCTCAAGTCCATGTGGAATTGAAGCGTATATATATGTATACGGTACGTACATCATGCGAGAGTTGGCAAATTGTGAGTTGGCCACCAATTTTTGACAATTATGGTCCTACAAACAAAGGACACCATGTTGTTCATAACAAATCATTTGTAGAAAATCAGCCATAACTTTCTATGGGCAACTCTAAATGAGACATGTGACATGTCAAAAAGAAGCACTTAAAGTGTACTTTCAGTCCATATAGACAACACTTGGCTATCATTAATGTAGAATAAAAACTTTTTCAAAATAGTGTGCTATCTATAATCTAAATGGGCTAAAATTAGCTACTCTTTAGCCAAGATTGCATCTTTGAGGTAGGGGAAATCCTCCAAAATAGATGAGTGTCTCCAATAAGCTTCTTCTAGGGGTAAGCCATGCCATTTAATTAGATATTCTTTAATTTATTAAGTTCTAAGATTCTTTTCTTGCTATCCAATGGTTGCCTCAGAAATGTACTGAATTATGCCCTCTTCATCCATGGGTGGCAGTTCTTCCATGTAGTCCTTGGAGAACCAAATAAAAGGTTTCAGCCGAGTCACATGAAAAACATCATGAATCTTAGTGGAGGGAGGGAGCTGGAGTTGGTAAGCTAAGTCACTCACCCTCTTGACTATCTTGTATGGCCCATAATATGAGTGTGCCAACTTATTGCTAGAGCCATCCTTGAGCATGGAGTAGCACGACTTGGGTACTTTTAGAAGTACTAGCTTGCCTTCTTAAAAATCAAGGGACTTCCTTTTCTCATCAGCATAAAGCTTCATGTATTCCAGAGCTTTCTTGAGATTCACCTTACTTTGCTAAAGCAGGGCCTACATGCGATCAAATTCTTCTCTCCAAGGAGGATTTAACTTCTAAGTGAATATAACTATAGAAAGGGGCACTCTATAGCCATATAAGGCCTTAAAGGGGACACTCCAATGCTACTATGAGTGGAGTTATTGTAAGTAAACTCAATGAAATGGAGCCATGAATCCCACATATATTGTACATCATGACAAAAATCTCTCAAATTTGTCTCAGGCCACTTGTTGATCCTCTCAATTTGGCCATCAGTTTGCGGGTGATATGCTGTAGATGGAGCAAATTTTATCCCATGGAGCTGAAAACTATTTGCCAAAAGTAGATCATAAATTTAGTATTCCGATCATGCACAATAATATGTGGAAGCCCATGCAACTTAAAGACATGATCCATAAACTGATATGAGCCTCTCTGTGAGCTAGTCCCTCACTTGCGGTGTTGAGTCATGACAAAAGGGTGTTGATACCTCCTCCCTCACCTGCAACCAAGTCCCTCTTGCACCTCAACTTACTTTTGCATGCTCTCTTGCCTTCATGCCTTCTTGCAATACAAATATTTAGCCCCCAAGAAGGGCCCTTTGTTTTTAGCCTTGTTTGACTTGTTGTATCTTCTAGTGTGCCGTGATACGCTTCCATGTGCCTATGGGATCAAGTGTTGGATGATGCCTCATGAGGTGTGTTTCATAGGATGGATCACCCTTGCCCCAAGACGGGTTCCTCACACTCGACTCACCACTTATGTTGTATATGGCGTCTTTTTGTTAAAGACATGCTCCATTAACGGGCTTGCTACTTCAGATGTTGTATTAGTGTCTCTGGGGGGGGGGGGGTAACACGAGATGATTTAGGGAATCGATCCACTATCTTGTAGATACTATTTCAACCCTTCTTGGTTGTGGGCAAGCTAGTGATGAAATCCATCGTAATATGTCTCCATTACCCTCAAGGATGGGCAATCATTGCAACGAACCTCTCAGCTTAAGAGTGTTGTCCTTGTTTCGTTGACATGGCACACATCTAGATACAAATTCCTTGATATCCTTCCATAGGCCCTTCCAGTGGAAACTCTTTTGAGATTCTATCATGGGTCTTAAAAACATCCATGTTATCAGCAATAGGCAAAGAATGCATTTCATCCATTATCTTTTGTGTAAAAGGAGAGGTATGAGGGATTAAAATCTTAGCATGTGACCCTATGAGGCCATGTTTGAGTTTTATATTGAGAGTTCTCTTCCAACATACCTAGCAACAATTTTTGAAAGATATACTTGAAGTCATCATTAAGAAAATAAGCCTCTCGGAGCTCCTGTATCCAATCATTGTGAAGCTCAATAGATAGGTGATACTTTGCATGCCCACATACGAGAGTGAATTAACCAATACATTATCCTTTCCCCTAGTGTGAGTGATCTTAAAATCATTATTCTATAAGGTTTCCACCCACCTTTGTTGCTTAGGAGTAAAAATTGACTACATTAGAAAGTACTTAAGCACTTAATGGTTAGTTTTCACTCTAGATCGGTTGCCACAAAAATAGTGTGCCACTTCTTAATAATACGAAGGATGGCTAACATTTCTTGGTCATAAACATGCATTTCACTCTCTATTTCATCAAGTTTGCAACCTTTAAATGCAATGACACTATGCACTTGCAACAAGACAGCGCCTATGCTCCTTTCACTAGCATCACACTGAATGGTGAATTCTTTTGACAAGTTCGGCCAAACAAAAATGGGGGATGAAGTAAGCAATTCCTTACTCATAATGATTGGTTTTGAGTTTTTATAAAATCTAACACATGCAAATGTGAGATTGGTCTTAAGGGTAAAAAAAGTACATGGTGTTTGAAGCATAATGAAGACTCAAGTTTGATATTTAAATATATAACAATACTTGTTTGGGAAGAGTAGAATTAGCATCTAAACAGATGTTTAAACATGTAATTTCTTAACAATGAAGGCCTAACATGATGACTCATTTTCAACACCAATTTTTAATGTGTTGTTCCATATATACAACACAAAGACAGACTTCAATTCAAATTAGGAATAATATAATGTTGAAACAACATGCACAATCCTATGCAACATTTCTCGGTATTCCAACCAAGACTTCTTGTTCACTCTAATGTCTTGTAGAGATTTCAATTGGTCAAATATTTGCAAACATGAAAGTCCAAAGCCACCATTGCACTAAGCTCCATTTGAAAGGTAGCATACTTTGAAAACAATAACATGATACTTTTTTTTTTGAAAGATTTCTCCAATAAGTCCACATTTTAGAATTCCTTTCATTTCACTGTTCAAATAACATGCTAAATTTTTCTTCCAAGATTTTTCCAAAAGTCCCCCTTTTACAATAGTCATGATGCGCAATGTAGTTCTTACAATACGATGAACAAAAGGACATTTTGAGAGATACAAATGACAAGGTGGAGGATGTAGAATAATATGTGAAGGGGAGCTACAAGCTCTACCCCGAGACCTATGGACCACTTATTGCTCAAGTGTTTCGAACCGAGCGGCCATGGCTACCTCTCACATAGCCGACGCGCAATGCCTACCTTATGGGTGTAGTGAGCTTACCTTGATGCTCGATCGAGTACCCTCCTCTTTCTTGCACACCGGTAGCTCCACGATGTACTTTTCATGGCCACACACAAGAATGATCTTCTCATTCACTTTTTGAACTTTATATGCATGCCCTACTTTTCCACAATGTACTTTTCATGGGCGGTCATCCCATGAGAAACCAGAAGCTTTGGCCACACACAAGAATGATCTTCTCATTCATGGGAAACCGGAAGCTTTGGCCACACACAAGAATGATCTTCTCATTCACTTTTTGAACTTTATAAACATGCCCTAACTTTCATGGGCGGTCATCCCCTTTTTTACATGGCCGACCATTAGCCTAGGCCCATTTCTCATTTCCCACCGTTCTAATCTATCCTATTCCCAACTAATGCATACAATTTGCACAGGAGTGAGCTTGGTGCTCTTTTACAAGGATTCGGGAGCGTTTTCACACTTAATGGTGCGCTTATTACTCTTTTACTTTCCTTGGGCAACTTAAAACTTCTTGAGGGTCGTGCCCGTGCTTTTAATTTTTTTAGGGTCTGGTTACCGGTTAAGGCGCCTTTTTCTTCCTTTTGTCCTGCGCCTTTTGCTATTTTCTTTTTTCCATTTCCCGCTCCTCTGTGCTGCGGTAAACATTACCCCCCTCCTAGCCAAGTGCCAGTCCCATGGCACTGTGGTGGGAAGTAGTGGGATAGATGATGCTGTTGCTAGGTGGAACTGGTGGGTAGATGACACTGATGCTTGTGAATGAGAGGTGATGGAGTTTGATGACGATGACCAGGAGAGATTCTGGCGTGCTTTAGACTTCATGAAAATGCTCGGGATTTCATACACAGTTGTGGCTCCCATTCTGTGATAGAGGTTCCAATTGGCTGGTGGAAAATAGGTAGCCGATTATCCTTTGGTCAACAGAAACGCTTAATCAATAAGAAATCCCTTAGGAGAATGGTGTTGGAGGGATTTATCCTGGAGAAACCCCCCTGAACTCTGTCTTGACAAAGGTTTGCTTTGTCTTCGCATGGAAGATCTTCGTCTTTGTTTTGAAGATCTTGTTATCCTGAGGATCCTTGTCTTCGATTTGAAGATCTTCAGCTTTGATTTTAAGATCTTCAGGTTTGATTTCAAGATCTTCAGTGCTGAGCTAAAGATCTTGAACCTTGCATTGAAAATCTTCAGGCTTGTGGAATCAATAAGCGATCCGTAGATCTTGAGGCGGTAGGCATGCATCTTTGGAAGATGAGGTTCCAAAATCTAAGCCAATGGCAGATCCATTGCTGGGTTTTCCTTCTGCTTGATTTGGTTCAGTCATGGCAGCCATCAGTAGGTGGATGATTGGCAACATGAAATCTGTTGAGCCATTTAAATCTTCGCAGCGAAGCTCCTGAAGTTGCAGTAATGGAGTCATGTTCAACTCATGGAAAAATTCCTTGTCATTGGAGGATGTAATGGATGATCTTCCTCAGCCAAGCAGCCAGTTCTTGAAACACGAACATAACCTGCAAGAAAAGTTGTGTACTTCCTAGGGGGTGTGTCTGTCTCACTGTGTAGTGCATGGTGCCCGTGCCAGTGGAACTGGGAGATGGGTCTAACCTTGGGCAAGCCCTTGGTAATGTCCCACACTTGAGGACCCAGTTCGTGCATCGTTGGAGGTGTGGTGCAAAACTTAGGGTGACAAGTCTGAAAGTCTTGCCCTTGATGTGCCCTAAGTGTGAAGTGGGGAAGGGGCTAGGGAGAACCCTAGATGCAGTGAGTGTGGTGCACAATAACAATGAAGGGAGATTGCAAGCACATGTGAAGTGTTCTCCTTGTTAACTTGCTTAGTAGTAGATTCATCTTTTAGCTTTGCTATTTTTTACTCTTGTCTTTCTCTCCAGTCACCTTGTCTTTGTTTCCTTGTGGCTTTTTCTCTCTTTGCTTTTTTTTTTTTTTGAGAATGAGAGAGGGAGTACAATTGTCAAGGCATATCACACCCATTTAATCATGGGGCGGTCGCAGGCATTAAGATAAGAATGCGCGACTTTGTAGGTATTCTTTAATATCGGCCTTAGCTCTCAGAGGAGTGGTTGACAAGAAAGGGTGATCACACCTTGTGAAGCAGGTGTCGCTCATATTTTCTAAGAGCTCTAGACAGAAGGAAGGAAGGAGAGTAGCCCGCATCATTAACCTAGTCATAGCTCTACTATCTATTCCTAGGTTGATATCAAAGAAGAGTGGGGGGAGATGGGCTTCCTCTACTGTGGGTTTTTGGAGTAGCAGGAATTTGATAAGTCGGAGGTAATTACAAGTGGTCAAAAACGCTGGATCTGGGTAGGAAGAGAAGTCTGCAAGGAAATGATTTATAGAAGGAAGTATATCTTCTAACCAAACACTAAGCATTCCTCAAGGCTCCTAGCATTTACATTATATATTTTTGGGAAGTCGTAATCCCCATGCAAGTCTCTATCATAGTCCACTCCATGCCTATGGGGGTAGGGCATGTAGATAGGATCATTGCGCTCTTCAGGGAGTGAACTGCAAAAGGCGGTCCATGCATCAAAATTGGTGTCCCAAATCCTCCTCCGCCATTTCGGCTGTGCCTCGTAGCCTTGGACGGTTTTGGGAACCAGATTGACCTTATCTTCCCAGTAATCCTGTGGTTCTTGTCGCCACCTAGTTATTATCTGGCTCCTCTCTTCAATCCACCTGTTTGCAAGTTCATTAGCCAGATCCTTGATCTTGGCTAAGACTCCTAGAGGTAGGGCCCAGTCCAGAGAGCGTGGGAAAGCAAATGAGAGCTCAAACGACCTTTTCTAGAACTCTTGCTGATGCTAGATGACCAACTCCTGGGGCCAGTCTACAGGATGTGCATCACCTCTCAGTGGCATAGGCTCTTCAGGAAGTTGTCTTGGAATTGTGCATGCTCGGCGTTGGGCCTCCTCAGCTAATTCTTGTCTTCTCCTCCTTGCTGCAACTATACGCTCAGGCAGATGGGCATCTGCAGGTTCTTCCTGTGGGAGATCGGGTTGAGGCGAACTCGGCATTCTTTGTTGCTCTTCTTCATCACCTTGCTCGAAATCCAGACCCTCTTCGACATGTCGCTCAACCACAGATGGGATGACTGGTGGTGGTGGTGGTGGATGTTCATGCTCCTCAAAACCTAGCTCCTTGAGCTCAACAGTGGAAAGGCCCGTACAGCGTAAGTAGTGGAATTGTTGCTCCTTAGTGATCCCTGTACTCGTTGGGAGTCCCGCTCTTGAAGACCATATCTTAGAGCTCGGGTGGTTAGCTCCAACTTTCTTTTCACCTTTTCCACTGGATCATCGCCCTCAGCTTGTGTGACATGGAGTACTATGTTGAGGAAGGCTTGCCGCTGTGTTTTAGTAGTTATTTCGGCAGCTTCAACCCTGGCTTCTGCAAGCATTCTTTCGCATTCTGCCACTGCCAAGCGTTCGGTCAAGTCCCTCACCCTGTCAAAATTATTCCTTTCCCAATCCATAGCTCTTTCCTCCATCCTTTTTCTCTCTTCCTCCAGTTGGCTCGCCAGGGTGGTCATTACCTGTTGTTGCTCATTTGTTAAAAACCACCAATGGTTCCTTTCTCTTGACTTCTGAGCCAGTTGCTCTTCAGCAATCCCTTTGGCTTGATCTACAATGTTGAGCCTTTGTTGCACCTCGGTCAGTACTTCTGATTTTTCCTGCACCAGTTGCTCTTGGCTTTGGATCCCAGCAAAGAATAGCCTTTTTTGATTGAAAGCCATGGCCATGAGGGCCTCTACATCTTCCTGGGAGGTCTCCAACGCATCTTGTAATCTTTGCGCTTCATCTTGTAGCCGTTTTGCTTCTGCTGCTGAGATTCCTGGCCCTTCACTCTTCAGAAACTCGATTTCACTTATTAATCTGCTTTGTTCTTCTAGCTCCTGCCACAAACGGAGCTCCATGGTATGTTCTTGTGGTGTACTGGCTTCGCTTTCCTGAACCTCCTGTCTTAGCGTTTCCACTTGAGCGACCTTTTGCTGTAGATCATTGTATTGCTGCACTATTAGCTTTAGACTCCTTTGCTCTGCCACCAGGTTCTGCTCTTCGTCTTCCAGTCTTTGTCTAAGGCGGCTTTCGTTGTCCTGGGCTTCCTTTGCTTTTGCTACTAGCTGGTCCTGTAAGGCCTTCATTTCTCTTCGTTGGTCGCCTCCCTGCCTTTAGACTTCTAGCCTAAGAGCAGCTGACGTTTCTTTTTATTTTTCTAGCTCCATCAAGGCCACTTTCTTCTCTTCCTTCGCCTTGTCTAGTTGTGCCAGTAGCTCGGCCACATATGCGTCATAGTCAGTGTCGGCAGGCATGGGAGTATGGGGTGTGGTGGTTGATGCCTCCAGCCTTTGTCTTTTAGGGTCTTGCCGTGACTCTGCATCTGCGGCAGCGGGCCTTTTCAATCTGGTTTCTAGCATGATCTCGGCCACTTTGCTCACTAGCATTTGCATCATGTTCATTAGCTGTGCCGTGTCGAGGGAAGGTGTGGGTTGTGTGGTGGTTGTAGTCGTGGTTTCAGTCATTGTAGGCACAAAAGAGGAAGGAAGTGGATGTAGTAGGGACTTGCCCTTGCCTACAGCCACTGGAGCTGCTTCCACACTTGAACTAGCTTCGGCTTTATGACGGGAGCTCACAGGTTCGAGCTCTCCACCCGCATGGGTCTCTTCCACAGATCTTCGTGTAGCCTCTGCCAACTCGGCCAGCTCCTTCAGTCTCTGCTCTTCAGCTACTTCTTCCGCCCTTCTTTTCCTGTCCTCTTCTGCCTTCTTTGATTCTTCTCTTATCTTTGCAAGCTCTTCCTCCTCTTTCCTCCTTCTTTCTTCCTCAGCCCTCCTAGACTCTCTTTGAGCCCTCTTGATTTTAGCTCGTTCTTCTTTGCTTAATTCCTCTTTCCTTTCCTTCTGTCTCCTATCCCCTTTCTTTTGTCCTTCTGGTTTGCTTGCTTGTGTAGGCGGCACCTCCTGTTCTCCCTTGTCACTTATCGTTCTTTCACTTGATTCTTCTCCTTCGTGGTGAGGTGGGCTTTGATGCAGTGGGCTTTGATGTGTAGCTTGCTCTTCCATGACTCTAGCATCCTTCATTGCTTCATTTATGATGGCTGTCAAAACACCACCATATCTAATTGTGGCCGCCTTTGAGGCAGGTTTCTTCCTTGTGGAGCGTGCTGTTGAGGCAGGGGATTCTCCTCCTGCTGGTGCTTCCATTGGAGTGAGAAGGGCAGCTGAGCTTTGAATGGTTTTCTGCACGAACCCATTCCAGTCTACCTCCTCAGGGACTCCTGCTGCGATGCTTTCTAACAACGGAACCCCGATCCTGTTCATCAATGTGTTGTACCTTTGGCCCAAGAAGAGTGTGTGGATCATCTTCGCTTGCACCTTCACTACTGGATACGGGATGTCAGCCAAGATGATTCCATCCACTGTGTGCACCTCTTCTTTCTTTACCCCCAGCATGGCGTAAACATCCCTTCTCGGTCGCCTCTCTTTCTTGGGTACGAGCCCCAAGGCTTCTCTACGATTGCCGCATTGAGGGGCACTTCAACTCATCTTTCCTGCTCCCCTGTCCTCACTGTGATAGTGCCACAGTTCTTGCCCTTGTCAAAGTTCCTCAGAAATTCAGCACACATGCCGTAATCCACGGCCTGCCCCACCTTTTCCACATACTTATGGAGGTGGCATCTGTCCACCAATTCTTTGACTACAGGTTCCTCCAAGATGGCCTCATCCAGGTTCAGCGTGTGCTTGAAGGTGAATTGACTGAATCCTCGTGCCTCGACGCTGATGCCGAACTTGGTCATCTCTTCTTCAGAAAATGGGAGTTTGCCCCCTTTGTCTTGTCCTGCCATGGTGGTTACCTGTCAACACACCATGCCAACATTAATGCTTAAAAATCGGCTTATTTCTAACAAAACTCAATTTTGAGAGAAAACTGTATGTGTCAAAAATTGGTATACTTGCTTAGAGGCTTGAATTTTAGAGACAGGCTCACAGCAGCAATTGCTATTGTTTTCCCTTTGCAGTATCTTCCATTGAAACTCAATTAATCATAACATTCTCCTAGATAGCATGACTCTCATTTTGCTCTCCTCTTGCTCACATTGCTCCCCCCGTCTTGGATCTTTCAAGGAATCCTTCCTAGGATTAGCACAGGAAGTACGAGGCAAATGCTGTTTTTCGTGGATTGACTTACTTAGCCAATAACCAATCATAAAAGCTTGGATTGTATTCGAGTTGGGCATGACAGTCAAGAGCAGATGGTTGGATGGAGACTTGGGAGATGTAGGTCAAGACATCGTGAAAGAGATCTCTAGTATTAAGGCGGCTTGCAATATGTAATTCCTCTTCCGTAAGGAATTGGTCAATGTAAGGGTGAGCGAGCACATGGTCGTCTAAATGCTGGTTGCGGGTGATGGCCAAAACCCTAAACGAGATAGGTGCCACATAAGTAGGGTCATATTCGATGGTTTTAACTGCCCTGCGTTGCTCAACATTGGTCATTATCCGGCAAACTTTTTTCTCCCATTGGATTCTCAGAGCAAACCATTGCCGCAAGAACGTGGAAGGCGAGCTTGCCATCTGCATGAGCTCTTGCAACTCGTGCTCACGAATAGAATGAGGAGGCTTACGATATGAAGTGATTAGTCTTCTGAGGGCAGCTTGCTCCTTTGAGATTTCGTCGTTTGCTATCAGTTCAACATCAATTTTGGGGAATTTACTGGTCATAAGTTCGTATTCTTCCCAAGTGCATGGTAATGCACGAACATCCAAAGCAAGTGTTTTGTCAAGAAGACCTAGGTCTAGCCTCTCATAACTTCTAGCGAATGTAATGAAAGTTTTGTCCAACATCTTGATGCAGGTTACTAAGTTATCCCCAGAAGTCGTGGCGAGGTCTTTAGCCAAGGAAAGGAAAGGTCGTACCGCGTAGGAAGGTTTAAGACCTGCTGGTGGGAATGGTGTAAATGGACTGGATAGTGGTGACTCCATCATTGGTGTCACAGGTGTGGCTCTGCACTCCGAAGCACTTTGAGGTGTTGTAGGAAGCTCTAGGGGCATGGGAGTTATGCTGGGTTTTGAGTGAGCAGTCATGGGGGCATTTAAGTTCTCTGGATTAGGTAAGTCTAAGGCTTGTGGCGCTTGCTTTGGTCGATAGATGAGATGGGGCTTACTAGCCACATCAGGCAATGGTTTGCTGACTATGCCCTGGGCACCATGTGTGCAAGCCTCCCTCACTAGGGTGAGATTGCTTGTAGATGAGCTTTTAAACTTGCCATTTTTAAGCACCCAAATCCAGGGGTTGCCCTCGAAGTATCCTTGTGCTTGCAAGAGATCTGTGGAGATCCATCGTGGCATGTTTGTGTGTCTACGTCGATAGCGTCTAGACTACCTCTTAGGCCGTGATGGCTGATTATTTTGGCGTTTAGAATTATGTTTGGGTGGTCTACCTGGATGTGGTCTTTGCCGTTTTGGCACCCATATAAGCTTGGACTCCTTGGCCTTGTGAGCACTCTTGGTGTGTTTGGGCCTAGGGTCGAGAGCCTGGCATGAGGCCTTAGTTTTCTTCTGTTTAGACTTGAGCTGAAGCGTGGTCCTAGGGGTTTCTACCGGTGGCTTTGTAATGGTGGAGGAGTCAAGACAGCCCTTGCTGAAAGTCGTCACTATACGCACATTGCCTATAGCAAGATGAATGCAGTTTAGGTTGTAATTCACATTATAGTTCGTTTGCTTCTTGAAAGTACGACCTAATAGTGACATATTAGCAGCTCCTTTAGTGTTAGGCAACACATGGAAGAAAGCTTGTAAACTTTCAAACTCGATAGAAACGACTACCTTGCACTTCCCTAGGAGTGAATAAGCATTACCCCCAAACGGGGTGAGTTTGGCATTAGTGGGCTGTAGTTTTGGTTGACCAATGCGTGCCCAATGGTCATGCATCAAGATGTTGTAGTCGGCACCTTCATCAATCAAGGCATCGAAAGAATACGTTGCTCCTGCTGTGACAGTGATTCATAGATACACCGGTGCCACTGCTTCTTCGTCCTGATCTGTAAGGTCGGTTATAGTAGCCATGCAGACGTTCATTGGAGGTTCTAGCATGGGTGGCTCATGTAATGGATGGGAAGGAGGATAGTACTTCTTTATGCGGCTACCATTAAAAAAGCCTATTCCTTCGCCTTCAAGTGTCTCTAACTCAACATTCCCTGTTCTACCAATCATGCGTACTCTGAAAGGCCCTAGCCCCCAAAACTTCATCTTCTGTTTATGTCCTTTTACAGAGTATAGCAGAACAAGGTCCCCTTGTTCAAAGTCTCGCTGTTTGACATGCTTGTCAAACCACATCTTTTGTCGAGCCTTCTCACAAATCAGACAGTGAGTGGCGAGGAGTAGGGTCTCCGTTAGGCACTCTAACTCCACTAAGCAATTGGTCCAAGCCTCTCTTCCCTCCCAACGCTCCTGGACTGCTATCCTTAAGCTAGGGATGAAGAATTCTAAGGGTAAAATGGCTTCAGTTCTGTATGTCAGCCTAAAAGGCATCTGTCCTACAGCCGTTTTATAAGCTGTGCGATAGGCCCACAAGGCCGCCATTAGCTTGTTGTCCCAGTCACTTCTTGAAGTAGACACTACCTTTGTAATCACGTTGACTAAGATTTTATTCGTGGATTCGGCTTGGCCATTAGCCTGAAGGTAATAGGGAGAGGACTTCCGAAGAATTATTAGGAAGGTAGAGAGCAGGTGGGAAATCACCTCATTAATGAAGTGTGTGCCTTGGTCGCTTACAAGTACGATTGGACAGCCAAACCGTGAAATGTCCTGCTCCCACAAGAACTTTGCAATGGTTCTAGCATCATTCTTCCTCGTGGCTCGTGCCTCTACCCACTTCGTTAGATAATCGGTTGCCACTATGATGTAGCGAGCTTGGGAATATTGTGCTGCAGGACTGATAGGTCCAATAAAATCGATGCCCCATTTTTCAAAGGGTTGTCGGGCTATGACAGGGGTCAATTCGATCTTGTCTTTTCGCACAGGCACTTTGGTCCTTTGGCACTCATTGCAGTGCTTTATGAATTTAGCTGCATCGCAGAAAATGGTGGGCCACCATAGTTGGGATTGTAGCACCTTTTGGGCTGTTGTGTCCCCGCTAAAGTATCCTCCAGCAATTCCTCCATGTGCTTCTTTCAATGCATCATGCATCTCGTGCTCACATACGCATCTGCGCAATAAACCGTCTTGTCCCAACTTGTAGAGTTGGCCGGCTATCAGTTGGTATGGCTGAATTTTCAGGATAAGTCTTCTCAGCCTGGCCTTCTCAATGGGTCTCTTAGGTAGTCCGCTCTCTAGCACTTGCACTATGTCATCGGCCCAATACGGCATCAGATCAGCTTTAAACAATTCTCTCTCGCTAGACAGGTTAAAGTGATGAGCATCCGGTAAATCGTCAGGTATGCCTTGTCCAGTGGCTTCTCCTGTGGGTATGCGGGACATGTGGTTAGCCATATAATGCGGCTTTCCTTTGCGTACAACCACAGAGAAGTCAAACTCCAGTAGAAGGAGTAACCATCTAGCTATACGTCCCGTAGCGCAAGGCTTGTTCACAAGATATAGCAAGGCTTGTGGTCAACAAAGAAGACAAAGGGAGTGGCCAACAGGTAATGCCTAAATTTCTTTACTGCATTGGGGCTCGTAAGATTGGTGCAGTAGTAAGAGCCTTTTTCAACTCCTCATTTGCGTGCTGGCATTCCTCAGTCCACTCGAACACTATCAACAGCTTGTACTATGGTCTAGCAATTAGTGCGTAATTTAGTACAAAGCGTCGATAATATCCAATGTGTCCTAAGAAGCACTAAACTCCCTTGTAGTTATCAGGTGGCGGTAAGTCAACAATGACTCTGACTTTAGAAAAGTCAGTGGCAATGCCGTTCCTTGACACTACGTGCCCTAAGATGCATCTGTGTTTCACCCAGAATTGGCACTTTAAGGGGTTCAACGAGAGGTGGTACAACCTACACCTTTCAAAGACAGCTCTCAATTTCTCTAAGTGTTCAGCCCAACTAGAGTGTATGCATAAGTCGTCTACAAACACTTCCAGTTCGCGCTTAAGCATGTCCTTAAAGATAGTACACATTAGGCGTTGAAAAGTCGCAAGTGCGTTCATCAGCCCAAAAGGCATGACAATGTAGGCGAATACACCCCATTCCATGGCAAAGGCAGCTGTTATCGGGGTGCACTTGCACTTGATTATAGCCCGAGAAACCATCCAGAAAACTGTAGGCTTCTTTACCTGCTACCCTCTCAAGCATGTGCTCGGTGTAAGGTAAAGGATAGTTATCCCTCTTTGTAGTGGCATTCACTTTCTTGTAGTTCACGCACACTCAAATTTTTCCATTTTTCTTCATGACAATCACGATAGGTGATACCCAGTCCGTGTGGTCGATCTCATATATGAATCCTGCCCTCATGAGTTTATCAATCTCCTCTTTTACTGCATGGGCGTGTTTGGGATTCATGGAGTAAGGTCGTTGTTTCGTTGGCACTGCATTAGGGACCATTGGGATATTATGAGTCACAACCCTAGGGTCGACTCCCTTAAGTTCATCCAATGTCTAGGCAAATACGTCAATGTACTCTTGCAAGAGTGCAACAAGTTTGGTCTCCTCATCCTCCATCAAGTCATCTGCAATGAATACAGGTCTTGGCTTTTCACATTTCCCAGCCAAGTTAACTTCCTTGACTTTGGCAGGTCCCTTGATCGGGTTCATAGTTTGGCCTTGTCTTTTCGCACCTAGCAGAATCACCACTCTGTCACCCTTTTTAAATTTTGTAAACCGTTTGGGTAGATCTTGCGGTTTTTTTTGCCTTTCTGCTTCTGAGTCCTTTGCTTGCTTCCTAGCCTCCTTCTTTAGCCTCTTGCATCTTAGGTGGACTGGCAAGTCTCCCTTGGTGCGTTTGACTTTAGAAGGTTGTGGTATCTCGGGATCACTCTCAGTGTTGACTTCCGACTCTGAGTTAAACTCGCATCCCTCACTTGAGAAAGGTGTTTCCCCAGGGGGTCGTAGTTCAGTAGGTGCATCCGTCTTGAGCACTGAGATTACCCATGGTTGTGCCACTCCGGCTTGCTCATAATCCACGGCTCCTATGTGTTCTAGCTAGGATCTGTCACACTCCATTCTCATGACTCATTTTTCGTTCTAACTAGTCCTTCCTCTCCTAGGCCTCGAGTCTGCCTTGATTTATTCTATCACTTTTCCTTCCGTGTCGTACTCTATTGTATCTATCTCTTCTTCACTCTCCTCTCCCGTAGAGCGACAATCCTCATACTCCTTGTCATCAGAGTCCTATCCTTCTGACTGCTCATCATCACCTAAGCTTTCCTCTCCAGTCTCCTTGTCATCAGTAACTAAAGCCCAGTTATATAACAAATTCAGGTTGTGGACCTTGGTCCATTTCCATTTTGGCTTAGCTAATAGATCACGTAGAGGTTTTAAGTTAGCAGCCAAGTTGCCTTCCAGTTTATTGGTCAGATACTCTACGATTTCCTGAAGCTCTAGTTTGTTGTTGGGGATATGGAACGAGGCTGGTTTGCCTGGGTTCAGTGAGCTTCCTGTCATCATGCAGAGTGGCACAATTGGCTCCTCAATTGGCATGGTTTCGGCTTTAGCAGCCTGCCGATATAGTTCTTCCTCATTCGAGAATGGTAGATCAATGGTTGCCAAAACGTGCATCCAATCCCTCTCATCCTCAGGGCAAGGAATATATTTAGTGAGTGATCCATAGGGTTTGGTCGTTTGAGTATCGCCTTTCAGCATAGCTGAGATGGCATCTAGGTCAACAGGGGTCGTCTTCCAAGTGTCCACCATCTCTACCCTTACTGCATTAGTTCTGTTCCCTAGGAAAATCAAACCATTGCCCCAGTCCTCAATGACATGCGCATTCCTCATCCAAGGTCGGTCTAATAGTATGTCGTAATCCACTCCCTTCATGACAATGAAGTTTACAGAAAACTGCACACCGGCAATCTTTACTGGCCAATTCTTTAAGACCCCGAATGGTGTTACCTTCATTCCATTTGCTAACGTGACGTTAAACCTGGCAGTCTCTACAGGAGGGTTTTCCCATGCCTCTAAGACTGCATGGCTTAGTACACTAACACCTGCGCCTGTGTCTACAATTCCTTTTCGCGTCATATCTCCTAAGGCTAGGATGGGTAAAACTGCATGCATTTCAGTGCCTTCCCAAAAAGCATTGATGTGCAAAGACTTAGGAGTTGAGTGTAGAGTTAGACTTGGGATATGTGTAACCGCATCATGATCTTGCGGATCAGCACTCGCAAGTCCTGTGTGTCCCTCCACCAAGTCTTTTAACTCCTGCCATAAGGAATGATTCTGCCTAAGTAGGTCTTCCAAGCTTAGAGTTACTGGAGTAGACAACAAGGTTGTGAGGAGGCTACTGGGCAGTTGTCTTCCCTTGAGGCTAGCATTTCTAGGCCATGCGTTCTGTCTGCCCTGGCAAGTTTCCCCTTGGCCTTGCTGCTGAGTTGCCCCCAGTGGTGTAGGTATGCTCGCAGCTTGTGGTTTTGAAGGTGAGACTGGTGTGCTCACGCTGGAGAAATCGTCAATAGGATCTTCTAATATGGGTTCAGCATCCTTGAGGTGCTTTTGGGCGTCCTTGACCCACTCCTTGACCTTAGCTATAGCCTCGAGCTGCCATTTGGGATGGGGATATTCCCCTACCTTGGCACTCCCTAGCTCGGCTGTCTTAGGAGCTGAGGTCTCCGCCTCTGCGTCTGTGACCCTCTTTCCCGTTACTAACGTAGTCGCTTCCTCGGTTTTAAGAGTTATCTTTGCATTGGTTCTCTTTTTCTGTCTCCTCCGGCTTTTCTTTCCTATTGAGGTTGCGTCACGGTTACTTGGCCCTGGCAAAGAGATGCCTGCCTGTTTTGTCTGAGCTCGCATCATAACATGTAGTGGGATGGGTGTATCCTCACTGTCAAAGGTTTCCACTCCAAAAAGCCCCAAAGGCACCGATGGCATGTTGGCAGAGTTGGTTGATGGCTTCCGCCTAGGACAGTCAGGAAACAGATGTGTGATTCCATACTCTATGCATCGGAGATCCGCTTTGTCCTTGTTAGCTTGTTCTCATTCTGGGCAGCGTGATGAAATGTGGCCTTGGTGGTCGCAAGTCCAGCATGTGACTGGATCTTGGCTTGGCCCTCCAAAGCCTCTGCCTCTTCCTCTTCCTAAAGCCATCATCGGCATCGGCCGATAGTCCATCAGGACTGGGTTGCCTTCCTCGTCATAGGATATGTACGGGTTGACATATGTTTCTTCCTCATTAGGCACCTCCACAAAGTGAACAGGAGTATCGCTAGATGGGTGGGTTACAAAAGGCCCTGGTGGTCTGGGTATACCAGTTGGGTTCATCTCCAGCCTAGGTACGGCAGGTCTTGAGTCAGTCGGTGCTAGGAGAGCTAACTGGGCTCCCCTCCCAAAGAAATTGGGTGGCCTATTACCTAAGTATTGAGGGTTGTACTGCTGCACATATGGGAATCTCCTCGGCATTCTGCAATGCACTGCATCATGCCCGAATCTACCGCAATTTGAGCACGGCCGAGATCTAGGATCTTGGCACTCAACTGGGAGGTGATTGCCGCCGCAGTATATACATTGTACATGCGATCTCACAGGTTTCCTTACTAGCTCTTGCAATCGTGCAATCTCCATTCTCATTTCTGCCATCCCCTGGTCGTGGTCTACACTCTTTCCCTTATCCTGCAAACTAGCAGTTGCTTTTCCCCCCCGAAGTAGTTGATCTCTCAAGGTCCCTCTGGCTTGCACTCTCTCGGTTGGTAGTCCTCATGCTACGTTCCCTGAGTTGATCATCTACGCGTATTGCCTCCTCGAAAACTCTAGCTAGCACGTCTCATTGCAAGGTGGAGTTACTGGCTAAAGCCTTGTAGAGCTCCTCACTCTGAATCCCATTCATGAACACTGTCGACACTGTCCTCTCGGTAGGTCGCTCATTGGCAGGGATTCTCTTGTAGAGGCTACGCACCTGAGTGACGTAATCCTTAATGTCTTCCTTCTCCCTTTGATTGATATTCATCAACCTAACGATGAGGTTATCTGAATACCCTGCCTCCGAAAACCTCTTGATGAAGAGGCCCTTAAGGCGAACAAAGTTCGTATGTTCTGCGTCATCTAGACTAGAACACCAGGTCCTCCGCTTATCGCCTAAGCACTGGCCGAAAGCTTGAGCTCGCTGCGCAGGGTCAGTAAGACCATTTGCCTCATATACTTGCTCGAACTGCTCCATGAAGCTGTACGGGTCACTGCTAGGTTCGTATTTAGCTAGTTGTTTTGCTACGATGGGGATTCTAGCCTGCCCTTTAGCCCCTTGTGTGACTCCCAATCCCGATAGTAGCACGGTAGCTAGGGCAGTAGCACTCTGTTCAACGGACATATTGTCCAAGAGTCGCTTTGCTACCAGTTCGCTCAATGTCATGTCAGCCTCTGCTGCCCGTTCCCTCTCTACATTCGGTCCAGAAGCTAGGTCTAGCACTCGTCTAGCCTCGTACATATCTACGTCTTGCTGTAGCCTTCTAGCCCTTTTCTCATGGTTGTAGGCAATTATGCCTTCTAGCGCTCTCTTGATTGCTCTTCTCTCTTCTTCTAGGTTTGCTACCACTTCCTCTACAGGTCTGCCCTGGATCACGGTCCTAGTGAGTAGATCGTAGTTGTGGACCAGTTCCTGGATTGAGGTTGGAAATTCTCTTAAGTCTAATTGGTCCTCTCCTCGTTCGCCTCTTGATCCCAACATTGTTTCTGCTTCCAGCTCCACGAGGTTGTCAATAAATCCAAGCAGCTCGGGTAGCGTCCAATCCTCTATATTGTTGCTTTCCGTGTCTTTGTGTCTTCTCCAGGTCCTACTAGTAGGGCACTCAGGCACCTATCTAAGTCTTGGGGTCTTCTCCTACTAGTGGGTTCCTTAATGTTATTAGATATCCTGATGTGTTCCTTGTTATTTGAAAGCAGCTTTGCAATCCTTATTCACACGTTATGCTTAGTGCTTTCGTGGTGCTTGGTACGAAAATAGGCTTTTCTCTTTTCTTGCAGTGCAAACTTAGTGGAACACAAGAGTGAAGTGCTAATGCAGAAAGCGTTTAATGCGAACTCCACTCTGTTTCTCTCCACATTCTTAGCCTGATTTGAGTTCTAAGCTCGGTTCTCGGCTATTCTATGGTCTTTCTGAAGGTTTGTGCTGCGTTTTCTATTCTGCTCTAAGTTCGATTGGTCTCTGAGGTTCTAATGGTCAAACTGGGTCTTGGGGGTGTTCAGGGTTGTGTCCCCAGAATCGGACAGGACTAGTCCGACTCTAGTAGTCGGACGGTCCGATTCTTGCAATCGGATAGAGTGGTCCGACTCCCTCAGTCGGATGGTCTGATTCTTGCAGTCGGACAGAGTGGTCCGAGTGACATGTGGCACGTTCGATCGGACTGTCCGATTCTGGGAATCGGACAGGGCTGGTCACGGTCCGATTCTTGGAATCGGACGATCCAACTCCAGGACTCGGGTGGTTCGATTCTGGTTTTCGGACCGTTGAGACCTGGTCCGACTGCATCTGGCGATGGGCGCGATTTCTACGCGTTTCGATCCCACTTGACGTGTGCTACACACAATCACAAGAGACTTTCCAGATCTGATTAGGGCACTACTAAGAAGCACCAGACTCACCTGGAGCAACACAAATCGATGGCACCCAGAATCATGATAGCGCTCCCTCTTCCTGGTAACCAGAAGCTCTCTCTCTCTCTCTCTCTCACAAAGCTAACCAGTGAAATGAGGTTTGTCCTGGCCTCCCAAGCCTCTTAAGGTCCTTTCCTAGCACTGCAAAACCTTAAAGACAGTTCCCTTTTCCCTGTTTTACCTAGAAATTTGAGTCTGGTCCCCTATTTCCCTGTTTCTAGCAGTAGCCAAAACCTCTGTTTTCTCTTTTCTTAACCTAATCTAACCTTAATCTAGTGCAGCCAAAATGCAAAACAGAGATGTAGAATGATAGTCCTACACTAATGCTTCCAACAAACCAAAACACTTACTTGTTTCACGGATTAAAACCTCCTAAATCTCCTAGCTATCTCGAGTATCGGTTCGGGCTGCAAACCCTACTTCTATGCTCGATTTGATGCACGTGGCACTCAAGGCTTGATTCCGTCGGTCCCGGCAATGGAACCAAAATGAAGGGGAGCTACAAGCTCTACCCCGAGACCTACGGACCACTTATTGCTCAAGTGTTTCGAACCGAGCGGCCATGGCTACCTCTCACATAACCGACGCGCAATGCCTACCTTACGGGTGTAGTGAGCTTACCTTGATGCTCGATTGAGTATCCTCCTCTTTCTTGCACACCGGTAGCTCCACGATCCTTGAGGCAAGCTCAAGCAACCTCAATCCCTCTCCCATGAGCTTCATCCTCCATAGCCATGCGCGAGACAAGAGAATAGAAGAGAGGAGGGGAAGATGAAGAGAGAAGATGGAGAGCTTCTTCTCCAAGATCCCTCACTCTCACACAATCACTCCCTCACTCCCTCACACTCTCTCAATCCCTCTCTCAAGCACAAGCAAGAAGGCAAGAAACAAGAGAAGAAGAAGAAGAAGCTTTGGCCACACACAAGAATGATCTTCTCATTCACTTTTTGAACTTTATATACATGCCCTACTTTTCATGGGCGGTCATGCCCTTTTTTACATGGCCGGCCATTAACCTAGGCCCATTTCTCATTTCCCACCGTTCTAATCTATCCTATTTCCAACTAATGCATACAATTTGCATAGGAGTGAGCCTGGTGCTCTTTTACAAGGATTCGGGAGCGCTTTCACACTTAATGGTGCGCTTTTTACTCTTTTACTTTCCTTGGGCGACTCTAAGACTTCCTGAGGGTCGTGCCCATGCTTTTAATTTTTTCAGGGTCTGGTTACTGGTTAAGGCGCCTTTTTCTTCCTTTTGTCCTGCGCCTTTTGCTATTTCCTTTTTTCCATTTCCCGCTCCTCTGTGCTGTGGTAAACAATATGCAATAATAGTCTCCCTTCTGTCCACTTTTGAAGCCACATGAGAAAGTCTAACTTGTCAAAAATGTACATTATAAGCAAAATCTTAGCTGTGGGCCAAAATAAAATTTGGAATGCTAG